>NC_057834.1:87608149-88233149 GCF_910594005.1 Cervus elaphus | reverse complement strand
AGGAACACCAGCAGTTCCTACCTGACGGACTTCAGGACAGAGGAGAGGTAAGGGGTAGGAGCTGCAAACCTGGGTGCAGAAGATAGGTGGTTTAAAACGTCTTTGCTAACTTGATATGTGATGATAGCATCTTATTTTTTTGTGTGTGCTAGAAGTATGTATATATGTATCTGTGTAACTTTTAGAAAATGCTTTTCCTGTTGCCCCTTTTCTCAGTCCTCTGATGCTGTTTCATATATCATTAATTTTTAAAAATTATTTTTGATAGCTACTACAATGTTTGAAGCTGGAAAGGACAAAAGTAACCCAGATGAATTTGCTGTGGCACTTGATGAAACTCTTGGAGACTTTGCGTTCCCAGATGAATTTGTGTTTGATGTTTGGGGAGTCATTGGTGATGCCAAACAAGAATGATTATGATGTGAATGATCGACTCTGGAAGAATGAACCATTGTTCCTTAAGAGAAAAGTAAGATCTGCCTTCAGACACTGTTATGGACTCTGGCTTGGTTTTATGTGTATGAATACATTCTTCTGAAATATAGTCTTGATTTTGGGGCACTTTTTTAATGCAGTTGTATATGTAGCATGCTTAAGATAAATTACCTCAAATGTAACCAATTTTAATATTCATTCAAAAACTTTTTAAAAGTTAGTTTTAGAGAGTATTTCTAGATAGATTATTTTGTTTCCCATTGACAGCTGTGTTTTGTTTTTCACATAAAAGTTGATTGCAGTAGCTTTGTAGTTCTTTTGCAAGGTCTTAATGCAGTAAAAACTAGGATTGCAGTATAGTTTGCCTCATAGCATCTTCATTTTGTTATAATAGTTTGAACAGGATGGGTTCAGAACATGAAATGTGAATTATGCCTACTAGATGTCTAGTAACATATATTTTTTAAACCTGCTGAGTTAGGGGAGGAAGATTCCTACAGCTTATTAAAGTCTAGGGCCTACTTTCTGTCTTTGTTAAAACAAGGATTGATTAACTTTTATTTTTTGCTTCTTTGTAATTGCTTTCTTGATTCTTAAACTTGTTGAAATCTATTGTGTTGTATATGTGTTTGCATGTGTAGAAGAAGGCGAAAAAGAGGAAGATAGCTTAGAAAACACTAATGTTTGATTTTTTTTAGCAGTTCTTACAACACTTTCTTTTCCACTCATACCTATTCTTATGTTACCCTTTATAAGCATTCCAGAGAAAGTTTTTTATAGTCTTTGTAGAACTTTTCTTTTGAAAGATGTTTACTCAGAAAATAGCTATGTTTGAGGATATTTTTGGGGGTGGTTAAAGAGCAAAACTTTTAAGCCTCCTAAACTTTAAAGGAGATACTATCAGAACAGATTTCCCCCAAGTGAAAATGCAGGAGGAAGGGAAAGTTGAGAAAAATATATTATTCTATTACTTTGGAGTTCTAATGCACTCTCTCTAAAACCTTACATTATTGAGAAAATTGAGGGTAAATGACTGTCTTATCACTGTTTCTTGACATTTTACAGATGTAAGGGAGATGGAAATGGATGGTTTCAACATAGATCATTTAATAAGGCAGAGCATGGTGTGACCAAGCATTTTTCTAAAGTGTTAGATGGAAAATGCTGCATGCTGCCATAGTAATCAGAAATAATAACCTGTGTGAGGTGTATTCTAGGAAATCAGAAGTAGTTCCCTTTTCATGCTGGGTTAATGCTTACATAACTTGTTTTCTTGTGCAACTTCAGTTTTACTGCCTTCCACCCTCTTTTTCACATACATTTAATTCTTTGAAGCTTGATATTCTTCATCTCATTGATCTGAAACCTTCACAGAAACTGTCATTAACATGTAACAAAAATAGTTTAGAGGAAGTGGATTGTCTTATTGCCCTTGCCCATCATTTGGAAATAGGATCCAGCCTAGGCTGTAGTCATTTCTTGCTGCTTGTTTAGTGAATTTCTTATGGAGGTTCCCACATACTGTTAATTCTTAATACCATTTCTCATGGACGAACATACTATAAAAGAGCTGATATTTTTAGGGATAGGAAAGTTATTGGATGACTTAGGAGGCTCACAGAAATATTTCAGTTTAAACAAAACATAAATTTTTTGGCACTAGATGTTAGATTTTAGATGATGAAGCATTGTTTATTATTGATGCTGTCTGGTTCTCTTTCCCTCTTGGGTATGGATGAATGCTGACACTTGGTGCAAATTCCCTGTGATTTATGGAATCTCATATTTACAAAGTAGTTGTCCTTACCATGTCTGTCTAGAATTTTGATGTGTAAGGTACTGACAATCATGTACAATTGCAACTGTAACTTGCTTGTTAACGTTAGATGAGCATTTATCATTAAGGGTCTTAGCTGGGCACAGGTGCTTTCCTAGTAATAGATTTTTGTCTTGAAATGTTCTCTCTCATGTCTACTGCTAAACTGATAACAAGGTCAGTTTCTTTATGTCATTTTGTTCTTTTACCTGAAAATATATCTCTTTTTGTGCCTTTGGTAAAATTCCCAGTGCATGAAAAAAACAGCTTTTCAGGTCTCACAGTCTACAAGATGGGGCTACCCTTCTACTGCTACAATGACACAGGCATTTTTTAAACTGGGCCATATTTCTGGGAACCGCTAAACATTTTCAGAACTCTGTTGTATTTTCTCAAAGAACTTTTTTTTCCTAGTGGAGGATGATTGTTTTATTCTTTTTAAAATGTTGATTCTTGTTTTATTTATTTATTTTATTCTTGTTTTCCTTTCACACAAAACAACACCTTTCAGTGACCACTAAGAGCTCACTCTGTTTTTTTTTTTTTTGGTGGAGAAAATTCAAAGGATGTTTGAACACTGGGTTCTTGAACGTAGCTTGGCTCTGACCATGTCTACACATTCTGATGATTACAAATGAGTACATTTTGGGTTTCTGTGATGTTTCAGCAACACAGTTATATAATTATACCATGTGAAACTCTTTAAGAATTCAATTATAAAAGATTTAATCAGTTAACCTCTTTTTGGAGCTGCTGTAGCCAATAGTCTAATATGACAGATATTTAGCTAAATAGAGATAATTTTTCCAAATAATGTTTAATTTGCAGTATTCCCCCACACCTTAAACAAGTAGACATTTTCCAAGTGAGGCACACTTTGTTTAGCTCCATGTTGTTGCTAGACCTCCATGAAGTCCAGAGAGAGCCCTCCTGTTTCCTTCAGTTATCATTGCCTCCCTAGCATAGTAGCAAAATGAATTTCATCTGCAAATGGTGTTTTCAAAATAATGGTTCTTCTAATAGGGCATAATTATCCACCAAAGATTTAAAAGAATGATCATATGATTACCCTTTCACTCTGTGATACAGCTGAAAAATATGGATACTAATAGTATGCTGTGATTCTTGAGGAAGTAATAGATTAAAAGGACAGGTGAGTATTTTACTCAAGCTGTGAGTGAGTAAAGAGCAGATGCTATTCAACTCACAGTCCCAAGTATTAGTGCTCTGTGTAAAATGCACTTTTATTATCTTCTTGACACAGGTTGAAAGCGCTATCAGAGTAATTTATTATGATTATAAAATGTTTCTAAGATTGTGAAGTGTACCAATGGCACGGCCTGTCCCTACCTGTTACCTGAAAACCTAGTTCCAAGAAATGACTCACGGTTATTATCTGCTAGAAGGGCAAGCAAAAGTTGAATATGACATTCTTTATTTCTTTGGAGGCATTACATCTCCATGACAATTATGTACAGTCATAAATATTTTCAAGCTACAGAAAAAATTAAATTAAAAAAATTCTGAAGGATAGTTTTAAGTAAACATTTTATATTTTGAACTGTTTGTGCCACACATACAGCATTGACTATATACAGGTAAAATATTCTATTTTTTCAAAAAGAAATGTTTTTTCTCTTTTATAAAAATCATATCTTATACTTTAAGATGTATTTTTGAGATTGAACTTGGAAATCTATTAATATGTGAAATTAAAAATTATATTTGATATTGTTTAAAAACAGTATTTACTGTATTTCTACTTACAATGTATAAAATTTCATGTATTGATCAAAAATAAATTATTTGTAAAGCTAACATTATATTTCTTATATTTAAAATAGAAATTCTCAAATAAAAAACTTTTAATGAAAAAAAGTGATGAGTGTTTTTATGATGAAAACAAAAATTTGGGGTTTTAAATGTCAGACTCTTTAGTTTTGTCCAAATAAATGGTGGGAATAACACATGTGATTGTCGAGGCCTTTGTGTTTTTAGCATGTGTGGTGCTGTGTTTTAGTTGTGCAGTCGTGTCCGACTCTTTGCGACGCCATGGACTGTAGCCCACCAGGCTTGTATGTCCCTGGGGATTTCCAGGGAAGAATACTGGAGTGGGTTGCCAAGCCCTCCTCCAGGGGATCTTCCCAACCCAGGGATTGAACCAGGGTCTTCTGCATGGCAGGCGGATTCTTTACCATCTGAGCCACCAGGGAATCTCAAGAATACTGGAGTAGGTAGCGGGGCTCTTTGCCAGGGGATCTTCCCAACCCAGGGATTGAACTGGAGTCTCCTGCATTGAAGGTGGATTCTTTACCAGCTGAGTTACCAGGGAACCTGACCCCTATCCACGGTGTTCCTCAGGCCTTGGGCCTATCCCCTACTTTACCTCTTCTTAGGTGACTCATCTGTTCCTATGCCTTTAAACATCTTTATATTTTCAACCCCCAAATCAATATCACCAGGATGGGCCTCTCTCTGAGCTCTACCCTCAGATATTCAACTGTTTCCTTGACGTCTCCACCAAGTATGTCAAAACCTTAACATGTCTGGCATGAAACATTAGACTTTTCTTAAAAGTCTTACTTTCCTTAATTTTCTGTGATAGGAAATGGCATCATAATTCACCTCATTGCTCTTTTACTTTGTCAAATTCAGCAGCAAGTCATTTCAATTCCAAAAAATACTTACTGAATATGTCTACTTCTTTCCAGTTTCACTGCCGCCTATTTTATCCACACATCATTTCTCCGTGGTTGCTCTAGCAGGCTCTTTGTGACTGGTAATGAAGGTGCTCTGAAGAGGTTTACTGCAGGACATGAGTGTTCAGATTCTTTTAAAATGAAAGTGTCAGCACCTCATTTTTTTTTCTTCTTTAAAAAGGTTTGACATTAAGCTCTTTTCTTTCTTTGAAGAAAGGTGTGCTGCTTCTTGGATGACTCAGCTTCTACTAAAAGTTTCACAGAGTCTACTGTGAAAGAACTAGGGGGACAGAGGCAAGATAAAGAATTTTCACAGGTGTAGACTAAAGGGGAGAGGGGAATGAAATCTCACAGGGGTAGACTAAAGGCTATGGGCTAAAGTGTGTGTGTGCATGTGTGTGTGTGTGAAGGGCAGAGACAGAGAAGTGTCTTAGGGGCCCAAACAGAGGAGGATGGGACCTTGCTTTCCTGCAGCCACATTATGGTTAGATGGAGTGTTTAGACCAACAGGAACAAAATTCTTTGAAAGATTCCTGATCTTTCATCGTGGCACAGAGGGAGACAGACCCATAGTGAGAGGTGGTGTCTGACCACCCAAGACCTGTGAGGAAGCTTGAATCATTGCCCAGAGAGCACCAGCCTCCATAGAGCCAGCTCTTCCCATCCCCTATTTGTTTCTATCATCAGTGTTTAGTGAAGGTTTTGTCAGCAGAATTGCTGGTTGTCCTACAGGAGTGTTACCTAATCAGCTGGAACATCTGGCTTATTACTCTGATGGCCCTGTTTCCAGGCTCTTTTTTCCACTTTTCATACATGTAATGTATATGTATATAACCATAAACGACATGTAGCATTGCTCTTTGTGTTCTTATAATTAACTCCAGTTGTATCACACTGACTGTGCCCTCTTGCAACTGATGTTTTTCATTTAATGTTATGTTTTTGAGACTTAACCATCTTTTTTTTACCCTAGATCTATAATTTTATTTTTAAATGTCATATAGGACATACAGAAAGTGTATGAATGGTTGAGAAAAGGGAACACCTGTAGCTACTACCCAGTTACAGCCCATCACTGTCACCCTGGAAGCCCTGTTATTATTATTGTCTGAATGCTTATGTAGCCCCTGTATGCATGTGTTGAACCAGACTCTTTTTTAAAAAGTACACATAAGCTTTAGAAAAGTGAAATGGCCTCTTGAACACCTAGTGACATGTGGGGGAATCCTTGCTTCTATACTTGGGAGGCTGACCTGAGCTAGCACATGAGCCCCTGCTGAGACACCGGCAAATAACCTGTTAATAGGATGACAGAACTTTCAAGCTCCTTACTGTGCCCTCTAAAGTGCTGCCCGCTCCACTGACTCCCTCAGCTCTGTGCCCTGGTTATGTTGAACCTTCTTTTGACCTCCGCGCTCTAACCTTTTTCAGATATTTTTCACTTGCTATTTTCCCTGCCTTGAACACCCTTTCTCCTGTTTGCACAGCTTGGTCCTTGTCATTTTTCTGTTGTTAGCTAAGGCCAGTTCTTTGGAAAAGTCTTTTTTGATTTTCTCCATCCCCTTATTCTCTGTATTCTTGATCTCAGCCCTTGATTGTTTCCATCACAACACATTGTTATTTGTGATTATTTTCTTAATTTGCTTTTATTCTATATTTCCTATTTGAATATCAGCTTCTTGGGATGGGATTGTTAATGTCTTTTTCATAGTTTTACCCCCAGTACTCATCATGGAACTGGTATATATCAAGCACTAAAAAAGTAATTGGACTTTCCTGGTGGTTCAGTGGTAAAGAATCTGCCTGCCAACGCAGGAGATGTGGGTTCGATCTCTGGGTTGGGAAGATCCCCTGGAGATGGAAACAGCAACCCACTCCAGTATTCTTGCCTGGAGAATTCCATGGACAGAGAAGCCTGGTGGGCTACAGTCCATGGAGTCACAAAAGTCAGACACAAATTAGTAACTAGACAACAACAAAAAGGTAATTATTGATGAGAAATTTCAACAAATATATGTTGAGTGCCTACCGTGTGTCCAACTACAGGAAATATATCACCTCACCTAGTCCTCAGCCGCCTCCAAGGTAGGTAAAGATTATCCCCATTTTAAAGACAAAGAGACAGGTACAAAGAAATTAAATAACTTGCTCTAGGGCGCATATTTTGGTTAGTGGCAAAGATAGTATTTGAAACTAGTTTTGAATTTGTCCTGAACTCTCTACAAAATTGATCCTGTTAATACTTTACCAGAGCAATGTTCTGAATCATTCAACTGATGAAAGATATGGAGGGGATCAAAACTAGGAGAACAAGATTATAGACCTATTTAACTGCTCTTATTGGCTTGAGTAAGGGAGCAGATACACAGAGGTCAGGCCAAGAAGTATAAAGTAACAGATTTTAGGTTAGAAACCATATGCTAAAGGATTTTAATAGTTCCAGGTTAAAAAGTATTAATAACAAGTCCAGATTTTTTATAGTCACTGGCATAATAATTTCTTGCTAGTTTGACTGGAAAAAAAAAAAAAAAGATTAAGGAAAGAAAGGTCCTGACCATTTTTTGGAGAAAAATGACTGGCCTTAGAAATCCTTCAATGTTTCTTTGGGTTGAAGTGATTTCATGGTTTAGTTGTTTTGACTTGGGCTTTGGGTATATTGCTTCTGGAGTCATTATTTGTTTATGTTTCAGTAAACAGTTAAGGAGTGATTGCTGTGTCCTTCAGGCTTGTTTTTAATAGGATGCAACAAATTAAAAAAAGCAGCAGCTTGTTATCAGATATACTGCATGCCATTTACTGTTTGAAAATGTCATTAGCAATTGAAGTTTCGTGGAGCATGGAATCTTATCATTAACCATTTTAGACTAAGATACTTGAGTTCTGAGAAATGAATTGGTAGTTATATTGCAGAAGGCTTATTTATGGACTCATATTCTTAATTTATATGCCAAAGGGGTGAGTTTATAGAGATGATAATTCCCTGAACATATTCCCTACTCAGTTCTTTTGTATACATGAGTAGTCAATTTCAACATATTAACTTTTGAGTTGATGAGTAGGGAATATTTGTGAGGCTTCCCTCAATATTAAACCGAAAGTAAGACTATTTGTAACTGTGGTGATTTAAAAACTAAATCAATCATGTTCCTTCCAGGGGGTTACATATTCATTTGTAATTTGGACATGTTTATTGAATTCCTATTGAAATGAGGTGCAAGGAAATTCTGAGTGGGAAGTTACACTGACTGAAATAGAGAGAGGTGGCATTTTCAAAAGTGATCATTCTAAAAGTCCAAGGAGTATGTCTGTGGCTCTTCTTTTTGGTTTTCTTGATAAACATTGTTAATAACCTTGGCTTAATCTTTAAAAATAAATTAATTAGCTTCCAGAAAGATTCCTCCAGGTGATCTAATGCTTATTTCATTGACTAGAAACTCTCCGCTACCCGCTTGTCCAATATGGCAGAATTCACTAGGCAACTTAGTACATTTACCATGGCTGTCCAGTATGTGGCATCGCCTGCCTTGATTTCTCCCTTGAGTCTATCTTCCCCTTTGTGAACCTGAATAGCAGATCAGGTATTTGTTATACTTTCATTGTATCCATTCTGACTTGTCTACAGATTTTGAGCTCATCAGATATCCCACTAAGCATAGCCCTTTGACAACTAAAGTGTCTTTGATAACCAGATAGCGTCTCCTCTGACTCTTGGGGATTAGATTATGCAGTTTCAGGTAGTGTTCAGAGGGAATGACTAATCCTACGAAACCAACCAAGATTCCTCTAGTCCCGAAAGGCAGAGAAATGACTGAGTGCTGATATGCCGCAGAAGTAATTATGGTTAACATCCTGTGGAAATTACAGCCGGCTTCATACCAAGCATAAAATTAAATAGGTACATTTAAAACTTTAAAACCTCATCCATGACTTCAAAACTTTTAAATAAGATTCAAGCAAAGAGTTAATTGTGAATTTACCTGTTCTTTGCCTGAATAAATAAAACAAGTTGAACTTCTTTGGACTTCATACTGAATATCACGGGGATGATTCACATCACTAAAAAGCTTGTTTCCATTGAGATAGAATTCTGGCCAGACACTGATTCATATGTTACTCTTTCAACAGTTATTACTTGAACTAGCTTTTCTTCTCTCTGATATTTTTCTCATTTGAATAATTTACCAACACATTTGAGGTACATCAAGGACTTTTACGCTTATCATAGGATATTTCCTTCTTACTGCATATTAGCTCTATTAACTCCTGATGTTACTTGAGAGACTCATCAACTATGAGTTAAAGAGCATTTGATTTATAATGATAACCTTATATGCAAAACAGAAAAAGAGACACAGATGTACAGAACAGACTTTTGGACTCTGTGGGAGAAGGCAAGGGTGGGATGTTTTGAGAGAACAGCATTGAAACATGTATATTATCAAGGGTGAAACAGATCACCAGCCCAGGTTGGATGCATGAGACAAGTGCTCGGGGTTGGTGCAATGGGAAGACCCAGAGGGATGGGGTTTTATGACTGGTCATGGTACAACAGAGGCTCACAGAGAATAGTGGAGATATTAAAGCAAATGGAAGTTGGCAGGAATCAGTGGCTTCTAGAAAATTTCCCTTCACTAGATGAACTGAAAAGCCCTTCTGTAAGCATTGATCTTATTTTGAATATCCAAATTCTTCATGTTGTTTTGATAATAAGCATTTCATAATCTCTAGAGTTTAGTAATTCGTTGCAGGAGTAGCATGGATGCTTAGGTGGTTAATGATGGACCATAAACTATTGTTAGATTCCTTAACATAACTGATTTGTGAAAAAAAAAAAAAAACATAACTGATTTGTGGCTCATTCTTGCATCACTGTTTTCTCTGTCCACAATGCTTTAATAGATATGGCATGCTCCTCCTTTTAGGAACCAAATATCCTAACCAAATGTTGGTCTTGAATTTCAGTAGCCTGTGAGAGACCATATTCCCTGGTTGACAGCGATCAGTTCAGTTAAGTTGCTCAGTCATGTCCGACTGTTTGTGACTCCATGGACTGCTACATGCCAGGCTTCCCTGTCCATCACCAACTCCTGGAGCTTACTCAAACTCATGTCCATGGAGTTGGTGATGCCATCCAACCATCTCATCCTCTGTCGCCCCCTTCTCCTCCTGCCTTCAATCTTTCCCAGCATCAGGGTCTTTTCCAGTGAGTCAGTTCTTTGCTTCAGGTGGCCAAAGTATTGGAGTTTCAGCTTCAACATCAGTCCTTCCAATGAATATTCAGGACTGATTTCCTTTAGGATTGACTGGTTGGAACTCCTTGCAGTTCTAGAGACTTTCAAGAGTCTTCTCCAACACCACAGTTAAAAGCATCAGTTCTTTGGTGTTCAGCTTTCTTTATGGTCCAATTCTCACATCCATACATGACTACTGGAAAAACCATAGCTTTGACTAGACAGAACTTTGTTGGCAAAGTAATGTCTCTGCTTTTTAATATGCTGTCTAGGTTGGTCATAGCTTTTCTTCCAAGGAGCAAGTATCTTTTAATTTCATGGCCAAAGTCACCATCTGCAGTAATTTTGGAGCCCAAAAAAATAAAGTCTGTCACTGTTTCCATTGTTTCCCCATCTATTTGCCGTGAATTGATGGGACTGGATGCCATGATCTTAGTTTTCTGAATGTTGAGTTTAAGCCAACTTTTTCACTCTCCTCTTTCACTTTCATCAATAGGCTCTTTAGTTCTTCTTCACTTTCTGCCATAAGAGTGGTGTCATCTGCATATCTGAGGTTATTGATATTTCTCCTGGCAATCTTGATTCCAGCTTGTGCTTCATTCAGCCAGGCATTTCACATGATGTACTCTGCATATAAGTTAAATAAGCAGGGTAACAATATACAGCCTTGATATACTCCTTCCCCAATTTTGAACCAGTCTGTTGTTCCATGTCCAGTTCTAACTTGACTTGCATACAGATTTCTCAGGAGGCAGGTAAGGTGGTCTGGTATTCCCATCGAAGAATTTTCCAGTTTGCTGTGATCCACACAGTCAAAGACTTTGGTGTAGTCAATTAAGCAGAGGTAGATGTTTTTCTGGATAGCCAGAATGTATTTATATAAGTTGGTAAACTATCTGTGTCACCACACTTCTACTTTTAAATAAAACCAGTAGTTTAGTGAATAAGAAATAGCTAGCATCTTTTGTAGATGTTTATTTAAAAGTTGGTGAAGTACTGGACATAGGATAAAATAGTGCCACCCAAGCAGACCCTGTTGCCTTAAGAAAACATTGTCTACATTATAGGATTTTCTTTTTGAAGATATGAAGCAAAAGTGAGCTTCATAGATTAATTGTTGATGTGTGTGGAGAAGGGCAACTTGTTAGTATACTCCTTTTTCTGTATTTCTCATTGGTGATATGGGACATCAGGGCTGTTTTTTGTCTGGGACTCAGGGAGTGGGCAACCATCCACTGTGTTTTTGTTTTGTTTGTATTTTATTTGTTGGGTGATTCAAATGTTTCAATTTTCTTACTTTTCCTTAAAAAGATCCTTTGTTCCTATACAAAAGTGGACTTTTATTAGGCTTGCTTCATTATTATAGGGGATTTCATTGCAATGGGCACAGACAAATCATATTAGGGAACTAGTATGCTCCTAATTGATCTAAATGAGCAAATGGCTTTCTTGCCTCCCTGTTGTTCATGCCAAAGCGTCTTCTCAATGAATTACATTTTTACTTTCCAAATTGGATTTTGTTAATGCAAGTGATGCTAAGTGGTAGTGATACTTTCCTTTATTTGTGCGAAGAATTGATCTGATTGAATGCTTATTTGCTAATTATTTTAGTCACTGACTTGTGGCTACTATAATTCCACCCCTGACTGTTTGATTGTTGTGATACTAGTTTGGCCATTCTCATAATAGATATTTTGACTTTTGCTTTAAAAATTGTAGATAATTAATGTTTTAAATGACCCACACACTGAGAAATTCATGCTTCTGCAAATTTCTTGGCTCAAAGATACCAAGTTGAGTGATAATATCATTGCTATATCATTTAATGTACCATAGAATAAGCTTTGCACTTAGAATTCCATTGTGGCAAGACAATGCTGTAGATGTATAACATTTTCAATTTTTGGGAAAGTCTGGAATTTTCTATGCCTATTCCTCTTACATGGTGGTAAAGCCATTTATATCTAACAGTGTCAAATTCTTTTTCCTTCTTTTTCAGTTAGATTCTTTCATTGGCAATAAGTAAGAAAAATAATTAATATATGTAAATATATCAAAAGGAACAGTAGGGAAAAATGGCTGATAATGGGAGATGTATTGCAAAATGGTTAAGGAAATGACTTGGAATCATTCAGACTTGAGTGCTAGACCAGGGCCACAACCTACAGATTGGACAAATTACGTCTCCAATATTCCATTTCCTCATCTCTTACATGGGAATGATAATACCTACTTGCTGTGAGGTTGTATTAAGTATTAGATTAGAGTATATACCTAAAGCACTTAGCATTTTATCTGGAGCATAGTAAATATTTAGCAAATGTATTATTGTTGTTGCTACACTTTCAGGCAGATGTTGAGTTTTTTAAAAACATTATTTTACTGAAATAGAGTTGATTTACAATGTTGTATTGATTTGCTATTCAGCAGAGTGATTCAGTTGCATGTATCTGATAGGATGAGATGGCTGGATGGCACCACTGACTCAATGGACATGAGTTTGAGCAAACTCCAGGACAGGAGATGGTGAAGGACAGCATCGCTTGGTGTGCTGCAGTCCATGGGATTGCAAAGAGTTGGACATTACTTAGCAACTGAACAACAGCATTTATATTTTCATCTTCTCCTCCATTTTGATTTATTACAGGATACTGAATTTAGTTCTCTGTGCTATACAACAGGACCTTACTGTTTATCCATTCTATACATTAGTGGATAGTTTATATAGAGAAAGCCTCTGGTAATCCTAAACTCCTAACATATCCCTCCCCTTTTGCCCCCTCCTCCTTGGCAAAGTCTGTTCTCTATGTCTATCAGTCTGCATCTGTTTCATAGAGAAGTTCATTTGTGTCCTATTTTAGATTCCACATATAAGTGGTATCCTATGGTATTTTAGACATTGAGTTTTATAAGCTGGTGGAGAGGTTCTTGTATATGATTGCAGCAAGCTATAAGTACCTGATTTGCCTTCTCATACCTTCCCATTTAAATAATCTTGAAGAATATGGAAAACTATGATATTCAGCAACAATCTGCCCTGGTTGAGAAGGACTTTCCAGCATTAATAAAATATGTAATTTTCTGGAAGAAATTACATAAATTGATTTAATGTAAATAGAAAATCTAAATAGCTCATCACCTCCCAAATGACTCTTAATGCAGATAGTTAGAAAAAGTGAGTTTTTTCAAGTTTTGGAAAAAGATAAATCTCATTTTATAGGACCTGTTGCAGAGCATAAAAACATAATGTTAAAATTTTATCAATTAATTTAAAATAGCAGCATAATACTGATATAAAATGATAAAATTTTTGAACACTTGAACAGTGTTTTGGATACAAAGATGATCATCATGATGGAATGTCATTGAAATGCTTTATTTAAAAACATTTACTATCATGAAAAAAATGTATAATGTTAAGTGAAATGAAAAGACGTATTACATTTAGGATCCATTTTGTTAGCAAAGTATATAAAAGAAAGTAATTAATATAAATATTAACAGTAGTAAAATCTGGGTATTACAATTGTGGATGACTTTTGTTTTCTCCCTTGTTCGTGCCTTTGTCTGTTTTCCAAATTCTCTACAATGAGACAATTATATATTATTTCTATACTTGGAAAAGGAATGTTACTATAAAAGAAGACTGACTACATCAAAATATAATCATGAAGGATATAACAAAATTGATAATATTTATGAAAGATTTGTTAGACAATTTCACATGACTAAATTTGTCTCTGGAAAGCTTGGGAGGTTTCTCTTTTAAAATTTGTATTTAAATTAATTTATTTTTTAATTGGAGGATAATTGCTTTGCAATATTGTGTTGGTTACTGCTATATATCAGTTCAGTTCAGTTTCTCAGTCATGTCTGACTCTTTGAGGCCCATGGACTGCAGCATGTCAGACTTCCCTGTCCATCACCAACTCCTGGAGCTTACTCAAACTCATGTTCATCAATTTGGTGATGCCATCCAACCATCTCATCCTCTGTCATCACCTCCTTCTGCCTTCAATCTTTCCCAGCACCAGGGTCTTTTCCAGTGAGTCAGTTCTTTGCTTCAGGTGGCCAAAGTATTAGAGTTTCAGCTTCAACATCAGTCCTTCCAATGAATATTCAGGACTGATTTCCTTTAGGATGGACTGGTTTGAGCTCCTTGCAGTCCAAGGGACTCTCAAGAGTCTTTTCCAACACCACAGTTCAAAAGCATCAATTGTTCGGCTCTCAGCTTTCTTTACAGTCCAACTCTCACATCCATACATGACTACTGGAAAAACCATAGCTTTGACTAGACAGAACTTTGTTGGCAAAGTAATGTCTCTGCTTTTTAATATGCTATCTAGGTTGGTCATAACTTTTCTTCCAAAGAGCAAGTGTCTTTTAATTTCATGATTGCAGTCACCATCTGCAGTAATTTTGGAGCCCAAAAAAATAAAGTCTGTCGCTGTTTCCATTTTTTCCCCATCTATTTGCCATGAAGTGATGGGACTGGATGCCATGATCTTAGTTTTCTGAATGTTGAGTTTAAAGCCAGAGTTTTCACTCTCCTCTTTCACTTTCATCCAGAGGCTCTTTATCAATTGGATCATCCACAGCTTCTGGTAGATAAAATTCATCTGCTTAAATTTTTTTTTAATTTTTAAAGGATAAAATAGAAAATGAAGAAACATTAAAAGAGAAACCTGGGTTTAATTTTTCTTCATTTTCTATTTTGTCCTTTAAAAATTAAAAAAATTTTTTTTATGCAGATGAATTTTATCTGTCAGAAGCTTTGGATGATCCTAATTTGGGATATAGCAGTGTTCTCTAGGGAATGTTTAAAGGTTGAGGGGATTTCTCTTAATTTTTTTCCTGCTTCCCATAATGTAACAACAATAGAAGACTGGTTTACCAAAAATTCAATAGCAAATAACTTTTATCAAAAATTTAACACAATTTGGTAAAGCAATTATCCTTCAATTAAATATAAATAAATTTATTAAAAATTTGTTTTACACATAAATTCAATGAATTAATTAGAAAATACTGTTAGACACATTAAAATAATTTAATATAGCGAACAAAAAAATTTTATATGCTAACTTGGATCTTATGTTTACAAACTAACAAGTTGAATTTAAAGCCGTAGAAGTATCTCCCTGCACAATAATAGCTGCTCAAATAGTACATGAAAAGAATTAATTTCTTCAAAAATTTTATTATACTCCATGCTCTTCCCCAAAGAAATTTTATCTGGAAGAATCCTAGAGTATTGATTTTCCTTCTTGTTCTTTGTCTTAACATAATATTCTGTTTACTATGTAAGATTGCTGTAACTTTATGAATTTTTAAAACCTTTTAAAATCCATTTATATTACTTGAATTTCAAAATTGTTTGGTACTATAAAGATTACTTAAAGCTTCCATTAGGAATTTCGGGATAACATTGATCACATGTATACATTAAATATTAGTAATAGACATTAATCTTAGATACTCCATTGCTGAGAGGAAAGAAAACATTATTTATAAGTGATAACAAACATTTAATAAATATAATAATATATTAATAAAATATTCAGTTCTGAAAGTTGTGAAGGGGAAAAAACTTTTGAGATTTTAATACCCAAAGATAAATTCTTAATATTTTGGTGCACATACTTCCAGTATTTTTATGTATTTACTTATGTATTTTAACAAATAGTGATTATACTCTATATATCGCTTTAGATCTTGATTTAAAAATTTAACAATATAAGTGTTTCCAATGTTCTAAATGTTTTTCGACTAGGTGATTTTAATTATTTACTATTATTATTAATTAATGATGACTATATCATTTTTACATGGGCTTCCCTGGTGGCTCAGGCAGAAAGAATCTGCCTGCAGTGCAGATTCTCTGGTTTGACCCCTGAGTTGGGAAAATCCCTTGGAGCAGGGAATGGCTACCCACTCCAGTAATGGAGTGGAATTCTTGCCTGGAGAATTCCATGGACAGAGAAGCCTGGTGGGCTACAGTTTATGGGGTTGCAAAGAGTTGGACATAACTGAGTGACTAACATTTTCCCTTTTCACATCATAATTTATATACAGTGAAAATTTAGATTTTAAAAATAGCTTGCAGGTATTATAAATAATGTGGTGATAGAGTTTTTCTATTTCACATTAGAGGAACACAAAATTCCCTAAAGACATACACATTCCAAAAAAACCATCAATTTATCATCAGAAAAATATGATTTTATTTTATCTAAAAACTTAAGTGTAAAATAAAAAAACTTGACTTTTGCTATTTATTTTTATATACTTACAGACTGTGAAGGAAGGGAGTTGAGGGAAATAAAAGATACTTTTAAGGAAAAGCAGAGACATTGCAAAAAGACCAGTTGGACAGGATGATGTGGTAGGCACATTCCTAAGATGGCTCCCAGGGATCCCACCTGTTGGTATTATGTCCTGGTGCAATCTTCTTCTTGAGAGTTGGCTGGGCTTCATGAGTTGGTTCTAGACAGTAGACTATGGCTGGGACTTCTGAGACTGAGTTAAAAAATACTGTGACTTCCCTGTTGCTAACAGATCTGCTCTGTTTTCTTCTCTCATGCTTTGGTGAACAGCTGCTGAGGGGGAGAGGCACATGTGGCCAGGAGATGAGAGAAACTTCTGGCTCACAGGCAGCAAGGAATTGAGGTCTTTAGTCCAACAGCCTGTGAGAAACTGAATGCCCCAGCAACCATGGAGTGAGCTTGGGAAGTCAGTCCTTCCCGATTTGAACCTGTAGATCCTGGACCAGCCGCTTGACTGAGAGACCGTGGAGCAGAGAGTCCAGATAAGCTGTGCCCAGACTCATGACCTATGGAGACTGTGAGCTGAAAATGTGCACTGTTTCCACCTGCTAAGTTTTGGGGTAAACTGTCTTACATTTGACTAGAAAGAAGGGACAAGAATGAGTTCAAAGATCATGAAAAAGAGGCTTGTACTTGATATCATAGGAAACAGCAACTTTTACTTTTTAGATATCTTTTGCTGAATGGATGATACTGACTGCATTTAAACACTTTAAATCTATTTAAGCACTTCCATAGAAAAGTTAGGAATATGGAAAAGTTCAAGGAAAAATTAAAAATCATGCATAATTTTACCACAAATACATAATTAAAATTATTATGTTGATACACATTTTTCAGTCCTTTCTCTACAAAATTGAATTATTCTCTAATAGTGTTTTATAATCTGGCTCCTAAACATGTACTACATTTTCCATTTCATATTCTTCTACCCATCTTTTAAATGACTTTACAGTTGCCCATTGTTTAATATATTGCAATTTATTTAACCAAACCTCTATTAGTTGACATTAATACTATATTTTAATGCATGAAATTTGGGCTGTCCCAGAAACTCAAGGTTCCCAGGATGGCACCTGTGTTTTGTTTCATGCTTTGTTTTATCTCATAGACATAAGCGGTAAATTTTCTGAGCTAAAGGAGGACATAACTTTTATAGCCAGCTTTCTCGGGCAAAGAGCACATTACTCTCCGGAAAATCTCATCAAGGGCATTTCTGTCTAGTGTTAAATGAAAGGGCTTAGGTATAATCAAGTAACTGACTAGTGGAAATAAGTATTGGGAAGCATTAAAGTGTGAATCATCTATGACCTCCTTATTTAAACAAAGTTTTGGACTCCAGGGTAAAAGGAAATCATCTTTTGAAATGAAGCTGAAACAAAGAAATAGAGAAATGTTATAATAAAGCACCTGCCTCTGTTGGCCTTAGTTGAGCTTGAAGGATCAGACAGTGGCCCCGTGTACGTGGGACAGAGACCCCATGTGAGCACCACAGCCAGCAGGGACACGTGTTGTGACACAATGTTCACGTTTGACAGAGAAGTAATGTCCATAGTGACAGACTTTTTCCTGGCCTCCAAAGTCACTGCAGATGGTGACTGCAGCCTTGAAATTAAGACACTTGGTCCTTGGAAGAAAAGCTATGACCAACCTAGACAGCATATTAAAAAACAGAGACATTACTTTGCCAACAAATGTCCATCTAGTAAAAGCTAGTATTTTTCCAGTAGTTATGTATGGATGTGAGAGTTGGACCATAAGGAAGTCTGAACGCCAAAGAGTTGATGCTGTTGAACTGTGGTGTTGGAGAAGACTCCTGAGAGTCCCTTGGACTGTAAAGAGATCCAACAAGTCAATCCTAAAGGAAATCAATCCTGAATATTCATTGGAAGAGGATGCTGAGCTTGAAGCTCAAATACTTTGGCCACCTGATGGGAACAGCTGACTTATTAGAAAAGATCCTGATGCTGGGAAAGATTGAAGGCAGGAGGAGAAGGGGATGACAGAGGATGAGATGGTTGGGTGGCATCATCGACTCAATGGACATGAGTTTGAGTAAGCTCTGGGAGTAGGTGAAGGACAGGGAAGCCTGGAGAGCTGCAGTCCATGGGGTCACAAAGAGTGGAACACAGCTGAGTGACTGAACAACAACAGCAAATTCTTGTAGATGCAATGTTGGAGTTTGAGGAATCTCAAGGCACTTTTCTCAGATGTAACAGTCTGGACCCTAGACCAGGAATTCTGCTCTTGCTCTGAAAGTTGTGAAATGATAGCTTAATTTAATTGGTGCTTTACATATATTGATGATAAAACTTTGGGTTTCTTCCCCCAAATGTGCTCTACAAAGGGAAAAGCTTTTTGGTTTGCTGTGTATGTATTTGTATATATGCTATGTACAAATCTCAGTTGTTCAGTCATGTCCAACTTTTTGCGGCCCCATGGACTGTAGCCGACCAGATTCCACTGTCCATGGGATTTCCCAGGTAAGAATATTGGAATGGATTGCTATTTCCTTCTCCAGGGGATCTTCCTGACCCAGGGTTCAAGCCTTCCTCTCTCTTTATATGTGTATATCTGCAGGAGAATTCTTGGGGCTTTGAAGGAGTGTCCGACTTGTGAATGCATCAGAATTTCCATAATGCTACACGTAAAGTGAAACTGACCTTGCATTTCTAACAGGGCACAGAGATTAGAGTGCTTCAAAAAGGATTTTTCAAGATGAAAAGCAAAGTGCAAATATTTGAAGGTGGTAGAAAGAAATATTAGAAAAGAATTGCAAATGAATACTCATCTTAATTAACCTAGAAAAATAACTGGCTTTTTAGAAAAGAAGAAAAAAGCCAGCTGGGTGGATGAATAAAAGAAAGCAGTAAAGTTCTTGTATAGCTCATTTTTGATATGTCCTATCGCTCCAGTACTGTTGCCTGGAGAATCCCATGGACTGAGGAGCAGGGCAGGCTCCAGGCCATAGGGTGACAGTCGGACCCAACTGAAATGACCGAGCCTGCACACGTTGCTCTAAGGAAGAAAGGGTTTTCTTGAATTGAGCAAGCCCAGCAGGCCTTGGGAACTTGCTCTCATGTAAATCCTGCAATTTTGATGATCCAAAGAGGTCTTGGAGTCTCAGCCTGTGTACTTAGTGGGGCTGTAACCAAGCTGCATCACATCCCTTTTATTTTTATATTTATTTTTGCCCACATGTCATATAGCATCTTAGTTCCCTGACCAGGGATCAAACCTGTGCCACCTGCATGGGGAGGGTGGCGTCTTAACCACTGGACTGCCAGGGAAATCCCTATGTGCCTTTCTTATTTTTTCTGTTCCCTCTGCTAGTTTATTTTTCTTCAAATATCCATTTATTAACTTAAAAAAGTATTGAACAATTATTGAATTGTCATTGTAAGGCCTGTATTTTGCCACACATAGGGTACACAAAGATGTGATTCCTGCCCTCAGGGAGCCTAAAAACTGAGACCTAGTCCTAACTCTTGCACTAATCCTTTGCTCTGAGCAGGAGAGTAGGGACTCATTGTTCTAGTTTTCGTTCTCATAGTTCTAAAGTTTGCTTTCTTTTTCACCAGATGTTCTATTAACTGCTGTTTTTAATTCTGTTAGTAGTAATATTTCTTGCCACCTGATTTAAGATTTTTTTTCTGCCTCCTCCCTGGTGGCTCAGAAGGTAAAGCGTCTGCCTGCAATGCTGGAGACTGGGTTTGATCCCTGGGTTGGGAAGATCTCTTGGAGAAGGAAATGACAACCCACTCCAGTACTTTTGCCTGGAAAATTCCATGGATGGAGGAGCTGGTAGGCTACGGTCCATGGGGTCGCAAAGAGTTGGACACGACTGAGTGACTTCACTTTCACTTTCATATTGCGCCTCCTCAGTACTCATTTCCCTGACTTTTTTTCTTGTCTTTATCTATATGGTAAATGTGAAAAAAAAAAATACTTATTTAAGTAATATTTTTACTAGATAAGAGCTTAATCCTGACAGTATTAATTTCAGATCTATGTCTTAGTATATTTACAAGTTTCCTAAGGACATAGTAATTGAAAAATCTTCATTTAAAATCTAATTTAAAGTTTAAAAATAAGAGATACAAATGTAAATGATATCCCTA
The DNA here is from genome assembly GCF_910594005.1 of Cervus elaphus. Classification (NCBI taxonomy): domain Eukaryota; kingdom Metazoa; phylum Chordata; class Mammalia; order Artiodactyla; family Cervidae; genus Cervus; species Cervus elaphus. The sequence continues at coordinate 88,212,521 of NC_057834.1, read as the reverse complement.
GTTTCTATAAAGAGAATTGTGGGTTCTTAAGTGTTTGAGACTAAAATGTACTTGCATTAAATCCCAGACTAGTAAAGTATATAAATTATAAAGTTACTATAAGAAAGGTTTGAGAGGGAGGTTCATTTTAAATGTAATTGTGATGATTAATTTTATGTGTCAACTTGACTGGCCATAGGGTGCACAAATATTTGATCAAACATACTTTGGGCATTTCTGTGAGGGTGTTTTTGGATGAGATTAACATTTTAATGGGTGGAGTGGAACAGACTAACCTCTATAATGTGAGTGGCATCATCCAATCAGTTAAAGGCCTAAACAGAACAAAAAGGCCAACCCTCACCCAAGTAAGAGAAAGTCATTAGCAGCCTATCTTTGGACTTCACAGCTACCATCAGCTTTCCTGGACCTGTGCATGCTGGCCTTGGGACTAGAGATGCACCGTCATTTCTCCTGGGTCTCAAGCCTGCCAGTCCACACTGCAGGTTTGGACTTACCAGCTTCTGTTTTCATGTGAGCCAACTTCTGTAATAAATGTATACACATACATATATCCTATTGGTTCTGTTTCTTTGGAGAATGCTGAGTAATACAATAATGTATGTAGCATTTGCTAACAGTATGCTTATTTAGTACTTTATACAGTATAGATGCTCAAAAAGTAGTTGATTAATTGACTTGTTAATCATTATGCTCATAGGCTTCACAGTCATATAAATAGTTTTGGACTCTGGTCCTGCTACTTACTAACTGTGTGAACTTAGTCAGTTCTGTTCCTCAGTTTCTCCATATTTAATATCAAGATAATTTTAACTTCCATGTAAAGTTGTTGTGAGGACTAAATGAAATAGTGACAGAAAAGGAAAGCAGAAGCTTTGATGAAAGCTTGGACCATTTACTTTGCTAACAAAGGTCTGTTTAGTCAAAGCTATGGTTTTTCCAGTAGTCATGTATGGTTGTGAGAGTTGGACTATAAAGAAAGCTGAGTACTGAAGAATTTATGCTTTTGAACTGTGGTTTGGAGAAAACTCTTGAGAGTCCCTTGGACTGCAAGGAGATCAACCAGTCAATCTTAAAGGAAATCAGTACTGAATATTCATTGGAAGGACTGATGCTAAAGCTGAAACTCCAATACTTTGGCCACCTGATGCGAAGAACTGACTCATTGAAAAAGACCCTGATGCTGGGAAAGGTTGAAGGCGGGAGGAGAAGGGGACGACAGAAGATGAGATGGTTGGATGTCATCACTGACTCGATGGACATGAGTTTGAATAAGCTCTGGGAGTTGGTGATGGACAGGGAAGCCTGGCATGCTGCAATCCATGGGGTCCCAAGGAGTTGGACATGACTGAGTGAATGAACTGAACTGAACTGGACCATTTACATCTATTCTGGGCCTTCCTTATGACCAACAGTCCTATTTGTTCATAGAACGTGGGGCAGGGTGAGTTTAGTTTTGTAGATGCTTTCAGAAAAGACTATGGCCTGCATGGCATTTCATAGTCTGCAGTGGATCCAGGTCAGCCTTCCCTCTGTGAAGAAGCTAACAAATTCATGTTCATCCTGATACCAGTCATAACTGGCCAATGCTCTGAAAGTACTAATTCTGAACTCATGTAGTATGAAAATTGATTTTTTTTACTATAAAACTTTTTTTCTGAATTATTCCATCAATTGGAATTGAGGAAACACACAATGACAAAAATCTTCTAAGAGTTCAGGAGCACTTTTAAGTGAATTTATATAAGAAACTCAGATACTGTTCAAGGTCCCCTGAAGATCAGATTAAATTAGGCTTGAGCTCTATTTCCAGGATCTGTAATAGGCAAAGTGCTACTCATGATTCCTTGAATTTCCCCTCTTTAATGCTTCCTTTTACTCCATTTTTTTTTTTTTGTTATTTCAAATGATCCCAAGGCCAAATCCAGAAGTTCAGCCCCTTAACTATTTCCCACAAAAAAGTAACCATACACAGAATTTTATGCATGTGGTAACTTTCCAAAGATCTGAGCAGTCCTATTGCTCACTACAAAGCCTACGCCATTGTGCTGACTCTACCACCTCTCTTTTCTGCTCAAGGCTTTTCAAAGCCCATGCTCCTGCCGTGATCACTTGCATTGATCATGTGCACCCATGATGGTGATGAGTAGAGTCCCATCTCTGCCTCTGACAGCTCTTCCCACGTGATAAGCTAGATCAGCCTACTCGGTTCCTCCAACCTGTCTTACATTCTGTTACTCATCAGTGAAATATCTACATGTTTGTGTCAAATGGTAGCACGTATGTGTAGGTATATCCACAGGCAATATTTGCTGTGCCTGTTTAAGTTCTCCTTATAATAATTACAGTGGTCAAGGGGCTCTAGAACCTAACAGATTGGGACCACTTCCACAAAAATCTCTACTATCCATATACTTTATGGAGGTGTAATCCATAGATTGATTTATTTATATTTTCTTTCTTGTCTGCTCTTGTTAACAAAAACTTAAAGTTCACCTCAGTTAAGAAAAACTTGTGCATACTAAAACTTTTAGCTTCTAGCTCTCTTATGACATCATTGTGGGAACCTTATAGTCAATATTTTCTCACCTACCCATCCCCACTCCAATAGCGTTTGTTAACGGTATTGATATCCAAAAGGGAGGCAGTCACCCATTTTCTTCTTTCTGATTGTTCAAGAGCAAATGCTGAACATGATATTTTGAAAGTTAGTAGAGATTCTTCCAGAAAAGATTGCTTTGCTGTACAGAGATTTCAATCTTTTCTAATCAGTAAACTACTGTCTATTGAGCTTTCTTAATTTTTGTGAAACAGGTAAGCATTATTTTTACTTTCTTGTCATTATCACTGAATCCTCTTACAAAGTTGCCCTCCTCCCTTGAGAAAACGTAATATCTCAACCAACGTTTAAGCTCCGGACCGAAGCATACAGTGACTACTGGTGTGTGCTGAGTCAGCACCCGCAGGTAGGGAGTGGTGGGTTTGAAATTCTAAATTCAGAAAATACCTATTGAACATCCACTATGTACCTACAAAGTGCCATACCTGGTACGGGGAATATAAAAAATGACTAGAAACATTCCTGGTTCTCAGGGGGTTTACAGTTTAGTCTCCATAAAAAAGACCAGCAAGTCAGAAAATAACTATCTATGATGCATGGCAGAGAATGATAACTTTCTGAGAGGCAATGAGAACCGATGGGAGCTCAGAGAGGGAACAGTTCACCTCACTGGCACCAGAGACAGTTTCGTGGGTGAAATCTTGGTAGCATTTTAAACAGTGCCCAGCAATGAGTCATAGAGAATTTGAGGCAGAGGGCAAGGCATGGAAGTGGAAAAGTGGAGCTTGGGTATGGAGCAAGTAATTGTGTGAAGAAAAGGAGTAAGATTTCAGCCTTCAAAGGCAGGTTGGGTCTGATCAAGAATGATCTTCAGTATTGGGTTAAGGAAATTCAGTTGCTCCTGATTCTTTCCCAACCTTTGTAGTTCTAGTGGGTTGTATTTTTATAATAGCATGTGCCCTCATGTATCCTGGTTAAGCTGTCTACATGCCTACCAACTGTATTAGTCTGTGAGTGATTCTAAGTCCTGGTGAATCATTTATTTATCTTCCAATCATAGACACCTTGCGGGACACTTGCCACATGGAGGGAGCTTGGAAAATGTGATGTTAAATGAAGACCATCTCAAGTTATGTTTTGTTGCATGAATATCATTCATTGTCTGGAAACATACCACACATGTGCATGTGTGCATGCACATACACAGTTTCATAAAGAAGCAGACTTTAAAAGTTTTTAAAAATCTTTTTAAAAAACGTCTTCAAAAAGAAGAATTTTTCTTCTCAAGGTTGTTGATTCTTAATTTTCTTATTGAATTCAGCAGGATCTATTTTGGTATGAGTTGTAGCTTTGAAAGTGAAGTGGCTCAGCCATGTCCGACTCTTTGCCAGGCTCCCCCATCCATGGGATTTTTTAGGCAAGAGTACTGGAGTGGGTTGCCATTTCCTTCTCCAGGGAGTCTTCCCAACCCAGGGATCGAACCCAGGTCTCTCGCATTGTAGACAGACGCTTTACCGTCTGAGCCACCAGGGAAGTCCAGTTGTAGCTTTAGCAGACTGCAAAAGCTGTTGTCAGCTTAGTGATCACATATCATGTTCTCAATTTTGCGGGGCAAGAGCCAAAGGCTTTTCCAGGTTAAAATCATGTTTATTTGGCAGTATAGTTTACCCAGATGTTTAAAACATTTTTGATCTGTTAGTTTCTAGTCAGTTCCACATGCCAGTATTTATATTCAAAGTTTTGCCTAGATGTTGTTCTCAAGTTTATTTGCTTCCTTGCCCCTATGCCCTTCTGTTTCAGCTTGATGGTGGTTACCTTGAGGACAATAGGTTTGGGTGGAAGCCACACCATAATGTAATCTTTGCATTAACACTGAGGTTTTGAGTTAATTTAATGGTTAATTCTTACTGATTGCTAATCATATAACAAAGAGTAATACAATATTAAAATATATCATCCCCAGTAAATTAATATGCACTTAGAAAATCTAATGGTCTTCGGTAAAATATAGCATATGAAGCTTCATTTAAAATATATCCTATGAAAATTAAAAAAATTTCAGAGTTTGGATAGAAATATATCTTAAAATATTATGAAAAATATTCATCATTCTGAAACAGTGTCAGAAAAGAAGACCCAAATTCCTCTAAAACAATTAGTTCTAGTTAGCTATCCAGTTGCTGTTTTTGGTAAAATTAACAAGAAAACATATTTACAATTTTACATTGCAATCATAGGTCAAGTAATTAGGACTGAAGAAGTATTGCTGACATAGAAATTAGGTTGACTATGATATTTTCAAAAATAGTGTTCTTTCACTCATTTAAATTAAAAAAAATTAAAACATGCTTAAATCTTATTCTAGTATTCTAAAAATGTTTGGAAATATTTTTCTTAGTTTTTAGTACTGAAATCCATCCTAATGCCTTTAGCAATAGTGACTGTAACCAAATGAAATTAGTATTTTGTGGTTTTAGTAGTTTATAATAATTATATTTGAAGGTGTGATGAGACAGCCCCATCTTTCCATTTGGGACTATGGTCTAAAATCACAGTCCTGCGCAGTGGACATACATTCTTTTTGTAAAACCATAAGTTAATGCACTCTTCAAAAAATATATGCTGACAGAAGGGAAGAATAATTTTCTGAAATTCAGCTTCACATATTGAACAAATATCACCCACATCTGAATAAGTCACTCTGTAACTGGTTGTGTAAAAAATATTCACAAACATATCTGAAAGTTCTTAGATTTCCAAAAAATGCAAAAGATTTAAAATGAGGTAGAATAAAGCCAGTAATATCCAAAGAACCTATTTAATTATATTATTAAACTCCCTGAGGCAAATAAGGTAATAAAACCAAAACTGATAGGGGATAAAATTCAGTAAAACTGACTTAATTCTTCTAAGAGCATACCCCAGGAACCTTTGACTTTAAAAAGCATGATGAAAGAAGGCACCACTATAATAAGACTTTTTGAGCCATGAAAAGCAATTTCAAAATGAAGTCTGTAATTCCAGTAATCCAAAGTACTTCTGAGAAGTTCGAATGATCCAAAATAGGATTTAAAAAGATTAAGTTGTAATAAAGAGACCAAGAATGAAAGAGAATGGAAAATCCTGCTAAGAATACCAGTAACCAAGCTTACTGGATCTTTGAGCACCTATTTTTTAGAAAAGCCTGATTTGAAAATTATTTGGAGGCCCAGTTCCAAGAGAAATTTCACATTTTTCTGGAGTTTGGATTTTCAGCATATCCTTTAGGCATGGCATTTGTCTGGGTATGAATCTCTAGATATGGATCTCCAGAATGAAGGCAAGGTCCTTCTCCTGTCCATTTGGTTGCACAGGCACTTTGGGAGGCCAGGCAGCCTCACGGCCTGCAGTTCCTGGAGGACTGGCATGGCCCTGGTATGCTTTTTTTCTGATCCAAATTTCTTGGCATTAGGACTGTGTTTCCTCTCATGATGAGTGGATGGAGGCCCCATAGTGCTGTCAGGGACTGCAGGAGACAAGACTCAATTTATTCAAATTGCTGCAACAGAGCCTGCTGAGACCAGAAACTGAAGCTGGAGGAGGAGGGGTCCAGAAAGGAGAGTGGATGAATTAGGGGAGTCACTAAGTCATCCTTCTGTAGCAGTGGCATGGTCAAGTCAGAGCTTGAGGGGAGTCTGCTGTGAAGGACCACTAAGGGGGTGAGTGTAGAAGTCTGGGCAAGGCTGGGACCTGGTCCTGGATATAGCCTCTGTGGATTGGCATTCCAGCCTTTAGTCAGCGCAGGAGGCAGGCAGGATGAACAGCTGGCCCTGGAGGCTGTAGCGTGGGGAAGGAGGAAGAGGGCAGACTGGCATCTGCCACTTTTCTGTGTCTGCCTCACCTTCCCTCTAACTGTGACGACCTTCAGAGCATAAGGGCTGCAGCTTCCTTTCACTTTCCAAATCTTGTGCAATTTCGTGCAAGTTTCTAGCACAAGAGGTGGGAGGGAGGTTCGGGATGGGGAACACATGTACGCCCATGGCTGATTCATGTGAATGTATGGCAAAAACCACCACAATATTGTAAAGTAATAAAAAAAAAAAAAGAACCACATCTAACTCAGAATTAAATAGGGAAGGGGACTCTAAAATGTGGTTACAACTTAAGATTCACACAAAATAAAGCCATTTTATGTTTGTTCTCTCTGCATCACCTTCTTCATCCAACCAGCCACCAACTCCTGTTGATTCGATATCATTATTTCTGTGTTATGAACCCTTCCTGTCTCTGCCACTGCCCTTTTCTAGTTCAACTCTTCCTACATTTTATGTCTGGAGTACCTTATTAGCCTCCTTACTTGCAACTACACTAACTCTGGCCGTGTAGGTCAGGCACTGCACCATGTCAAAGGTGCCATTTCGTGACTCTTCCTAGCTTGTAGAGTTTACAGCACACAGAACTGTATGGAGTGTTCCATCTCATATGTAGCCCTGTTTCTTCCCCTCAGTAACTTGGGCCATCCTTTTGAAAGGCACAGGGGACCATGTCATTCTCCAAAATTCTTGGCTGCCCATCACCTCCCAGGTCAAATTTTAATTCCTAGCATAGCATAAAATCTGTTCATGCTGAGCAGATGAGTTGTGGCTCTGGAATAAGAATTTCTAAATTGAAATTTTATCTTAGTCATTTGTGAAACATAAAACCCTCGGCAAGTCACTTAATCTCACTGGGCTTGTTTCTTTAACTGTGAGATGGAGGAGGAGGGTAAGAATAGCCTTTTTTTGTCATCAATTTTTGTCAGCATTCATTGAGGGTAAAGATGGAATATTCTTTCCGGTATGCAGTCTCTCATCATTGTCTGTCCTCACCCCTATTTTGTGCTTCAACTAAACCGAACTTCTTATAGTGGTTCTCCACCTTGTGGCCCATCCTGCCTCTGGGCCTTTACACACGCTCCCCTGAATTACCCTTGTTTTCCTGGCTGGACCCCGCTCATTCTCCAGGATTCAGCGAGTCATCACTTCCTCCTGGAAGCCTCCTCTGATTGCCTCAGACTCAGTGGCTGCTGTCTTGGGCTGTCTTAGCAGTCAGTGGTTGATTATATCACAGCGCATTCCCTTTAACACTTACCTAGCTCCCTCGTTAGTAAGCTGTAGACTACCTCCTCCGCTGGACCATGAACTATAGACTAGGGCTTCCCAACCCCTGGGCCCCACAGACTGATACTGGCCTGTGGCCTGTTAGGAACTGGGGTGCACGGCAGGAGATGCGTGACGGGCAAGTGAGTGCAGCTTCATCTATATTTAGAGCCACTCCTCATTGCTCACATTACCGCCTGAACTCCCTGTCCTGTCCATCAGCGGTGGCATTAAATTCTTACAGAGGCCTGAACCCTAGCCCTGTCAAGGCAGAATACCCTGAGGTTGCCACAAAATAGAAATAAAGTACACAATAAATGTAATGCACTTGAAATAACCCCAAATCATCCCATGACCCACTCCATGGAAACTGGTCCCTGTTGTCAAAAAGGTTGGGGACCGCTGCTATAGACCATGTTTTCCTTGAGGGTAGGAACTGTTTTACTTGCCTTTATCCTTAGCTCCAAATGTAGTTAAGTTCTTAGGAATGTTTGTTAGTAGGCTCTTAAAAATGTCTATTGAATCAATGAATGGTGATAAACGATGAGAGCTCTCATCGTTTTTGTTTATGGAGAAATATAAATATGATACAGGAAAGATTTGGGAACGGCATAATAGCAGGAATCCTAGAATTCTGAAATTTAGTGATTTGGTGATTTTCTTAAGAGAAAGAATGGCTGAAGACATTTTTGTTAAGGCATTGTTTATGAGTGATTATTCAATATCCACTGCTTTATGACCTTTTATAAAACTGCTATTGAATAAACCATAAAAGTTCTTTGAAGAGTATTTTGTTTGTCAGTGGTAATACCAAAAAATATAAAGTAGCTATTCTTGGCAAGTTATGGATCAACATCCTGGAACTGTTAGTTCCATAATGTCTGTATGAGTTCAATCATTTTGACATTGCAACTTGCCTGAGTCACCAGTTTATACCTGAAGTTTCTGATGGCAATCTTTTAATAAAAGAACAAGTAGTTACATTTTTATCTAAAATTTAAAATTTACATGTGTTGAATATGTAATGAAATAAGGTACATCCATAAGGATATTTCATATCAGAAATTTCTGGATCAGTAATGAAGTTTCTTAAGATTTGGAATAAAAATGTCTGTGCACGGGCTAAATATCAGAAGATATTAAATCTGAGCACTTCTATGGGCAATAAATCTTGATCTTTTGTGAAAACCTATCTCTTCTTCAAATAGGTTCTTGTTTTGGCCTAAGTAAAAGTTTTAATAAATATGGAAATGATCACTCTCAACATCAGCATCATGTTTTGTCAAATTTATGATGCTTACTACTACTCCATGCATCACAATTCCAAGATTAAGAAGAACAATTTGATTGAGTATGTTTGCATCTTACAAATGAATAAGAATATGAAGCTCTTACTAGGGAAATGGATAAAGGGCATGTCAAAGCAGTTAGAAGAGAAGAAATAAAAATGACCAATACTTACATGGAAAAATTTACACAAGGAGAAATGCAAACCAAACAATGTGATACCATTTGAACCTGTCACAATAACAAAGGGTGTGAAGAGGCAGCACTTTCATCATCGTTGTTGGGAGTATAAGTCTGTACCACCTTTCTCCACAGTCGGATAGTATGTGTGCAAAGTTTCAGAAATGCTTTCAGTTTTGACTAGGAATCCCACTTTTAGGAGGCTTTGGAATGTCTGCCTGTGGAGAGTATATGCTCTTAGCTTCCTGCAGGGGGAGCTTTTACAGGAAGGCTTTCCTCCACTGGGGAGACTATGGTTTTCCAGCCCTGTCTGTGCATTTTTGGGAAATTCTGTTTAATTCCAGCTACTGCTTTAGGAATCTCAATGGGTTGCATACCTGATCCATGTTCTTTATGCAACTTTAATCAAGAGTAAGGTTGATATCTTGATTTCCACCTGTTAGTCTCCTCTTTATTGCTCAAATAATAAACCTTGAACTTGGGCTTCCTGATGCCCGCAAGAAGTCACAGTAACAACAAAATAGAATTCAGACATTAAAAACATGGGATGGATTTAAAATGTGTGTCAATAAAATTGTATATGATGTAGCAATTCAAAACAATCCATTGTTGCACATATTGATACATAAAGGAAGATTCTAATATAGTACTTCATGTATGAACACACTTATTATATATATATACAGTTTGCTCTTTTCCTCTCTCTTTTCTCATCCATATTTTAGAAAGCTTCTGTAATGACATAAAATAAGTTCATTACATGTTTGCTTCTGTATAGGCTGCTTTCCCTGGGTCTGGAAGATCCCCTGGAGGAGGGCATAGCAACCCACCCCAGTATTCTTGCCTGGAGAATCCCATGGACAGAGGAGCCTGGTGGGCTACAGACTATGGGGTCGCATAGAGTCAGAAACAACTGAGCAATTAATGTTTTCAGTTTTTTCAGGCTGTTTTCACCACTGTGCTTTCTGTGTTCAAGGTGGCTGGTGTGTGCTTTCCCTTCTTCTTTTGTCTTGATTTTCTTGGTGGGGTGAGAAGGGTCTTGGCAGCAAGGAGGAGATCTGGAATTGGGTCATCTCTTCCCATCTGGACACCTCCTTACATGGACGCTCACACAAGAACCAGCCCCCTCATGAACTGTGGCTACTGACTCCATCCCTTCCCATTTTCTGCAGAGCCTCACCTGGTCAGAAAGGAGCGTGGGCCGCAATGAGACCGTGTTCATCCTGTTCCCCCACTGCCTCATTTGGTCTCCTTCCTGGAAAGATGGGTTGAAGTCTGAGAAGAGCCAGTGCCTCAGACATCTTGGGGCCATTGAGGGGTGGGAGAATTCTTCTACTCAAGAGAATAAAACTCTAGATACTAACAAGCCCAGGGTGAGCTGGTGCAGAGAATGACCTCTAATTCGTGGAGGTGCCAAAATCATCATCATTCTCGATGGCTCCTGGGAAATGGAATTTTCCGCACAAGTTAAGTTTCTAGATGACTAGCATTTACTACCTGAAAAACTTATACTGTTTTTCTTCATCATTTTTAATGGAAATCTTACTGAAGAGTTTTCAATTTATTTCCGCAAGCCTTTAATATTTTCTTGATATGCAGTCTCATTCTTACAAAGAACATGTCTTATTGTGCTGTGGAATGGTGATGTTCTCTGAGTACACAGAAATAGGTAGTCCAAAAGAGCAACTCCTTGTACTTTCACGGCCATGGCCTACTTTCCCTGCTGACAGCTGTTCCATTTGACCATCTGTGTGATGTGGTTGAGACTCTGCTATGTCAAAAAAGCATTTGGTTGGGAATGGCTCTGATTAGTAGCAAGGTTCAGCATCTTGTGGCAAACATTTCTGTTGCTCTAATGCCATTTTCACTTGGTTCTGAGTTTGCAGCTGGGTTTCAGCCACTTAGTTATAGTGGACCGTGGTCTGACCTTGTTGAAGGGGCTATTCTTACGCTTTGCAACAAAATTTATAGTCACCTTTTTGACGACGAAATTAAAATTCACAATTTCCTTTACACTCAGGCTTCATTATAGATTAATCACTTGCATTATAATTTTAGGAACTGTGGTTCAAACCAATGAATTCAATTTTCTAATCTTGCTGTCAATGAACAGTTTATCAACTTCAAGATCTGTTCCTGAGGCTATAACTAGAAATCATAAGATATTTCTAAAAGAATTTTAAGGGGATAATTGAATGATCATGCATTAATTTATTTAACAACTCTATTTAACTTAATTAAGAAATTAGTTCTCTTGTAGGGACTTCCCTGCTGGCCCAGTGGTTAAGACTCTGAGCTCCCAATGCAGGGGGCCCAGGTTCAATCCCTGGTCAGGGAACTAGATCCCACATGCTGCAGCTGGGACCTGGTGCAGCCAAATAAATGAATAAATATTTGAAAAAAAAAAAAAGAAATTAGTTCTCTTGTTGATTTTCTATTGCCTAAAGTATAAAATACAGTTATTTTAACATTATAACATTTAGTTTGGTCACCTAAAAAAATGCCCCAAACATAGTTGTTTAAAACAAAAAAGGTTTTACTATTTTCTATGGTTCCATGGGTCAGTGGGCAGCTCTTTAAGTCTGGGTTATCTTGGCTTGAGCTGAATGGTCACATGTCTGATGGCTGGAATGACTGGACCTTCTGCCCACCAGGTGTTTTATCCTTCAGGGGGATAGCCTGGGTATACCCATATGGCAGCAGAAGGTTTTCTAGCAGCAAGAGAGGAGAAACCCAAAGTACATATATTTTTTAAGCCTTTGCTTCTGTCACTATTACTAATGTCTCATTGGTCAAAGCGAGTCACGTTGGCTTGAGAGTAGGGGTACAAGGAGGCACGACTCCTGGGAGTCATTACTGCAATGAGCTATCAAAGCATGTTCCAAGCTGCCATTCTAACCCTGCAGTCCCTAAACTGTGACTGAGGTGGCCTGGGACATCGCAGTGAATTCTCAGGGACTGTTTCAGGACAGTTCACCATTTTGAGGGAAACACAATTATATTCTAAGACTGCTGGACATCACAAAAACTACTAGCTTGATGCAGGTCACAATGTCAACATCATAATGATAAGTTCCTTTTGGTGCTGTCATATCTTTTCAAAGCTGGATTTTTGGTGGTTGCTGTGATTAAAAGCAAGTTCTGTATGAAAATGATTGTAAAGCAGGAAGTGAGTGTGGTGGTGTCCAGTTTGGTTCCAAGACTGCAGAAGTTGTGTGGTCCCAACAGGTACATATGTCCTGCTATTAAGTAAATGTGATTAAAAAAGAAAATATTACTTAAAATTTTGCGTGTATTACTTTTTAAATATAATTAAATTGTTAGGACATACATACCTACAAATTTATTTGGATCTAGCTACTTAATTAATGGAACTATTAAGTATTTCTTTTGGTCCGGGACACCGTGAAAAAATGAACAAGACTCTAAGGATGTCATGAACCGGGAAAGGTTGGGAACTACTGTTATAAATCCACTTATTTTTTTTTTTTTTTACTGCTTATAAGAAAAGAAAGTCAAAAAGGACAACTAGTTTTGGGGAAAGATGAATGGATTCAATTTTGGATATGCAAAGTCAGGACCTAATGGACCACTTAAAGAAAGATATAGAGAGCTGTGATTCAGAGAGGAGATTTGGAGTAGAGCTGATTCCATCCCTAAATATTCAAGTGTACACTCTCTTTCGGATTGCTTTGGATAGTGTCTATACTCAAGAATTAGTTGTAAAAGGAAAAGGAGTGTGGTTAGTTGTTCAGTCGTGTCCAACTCTTTATGACCCCATGGACTGTAGCCTGTCAGGCTCCTCTGTCCATGGAATTCTTCCAGGCAAGAATACTGGAGTGGGTTGCCATGCCCTCCTCCAGGGGGTCTTCCCGACCAAGGGATTGAACCCGGGTCTCCTGAATCACAGGTGGATTCTTTACTGCTGAGCCACCAGGGAAGCCCAAGGAAAATGTTGGTTTGCTGAAAGAGAAGAAACCTAAAAACCAAAACTAATCTGCAAAATAAATGTTCTTGGCTTAATATTTTGCAGATGTTAAATAGATGCCTTTAAATTTCCCTCTTCTGTCATATTTTTATTGCAAAGGGCAGACTTCGGAGGGGGAGCCATGGGATTTATTGTCCTAGAGAAGGAGAAGGTGAGCTCTTAACCTCTTAGTCAGTTGTTGTGGAGATAGAGGGTTTGCCAAATTATTTCCATTTCACACATCACTAGCTGAGCCTAGAAAGCTCCGATCATAGAGGGGTTCCCATCATATAGAGAAGGCATCTTGTCCACAGTTAAGGCTTAGCAGAATTGACATCAAGAAGCAGGAGGATATGATGTACTAAATGTAAAGATCCCCCCACCCCCAACACACATACTTTTTGGCCAAGGAGATTGTGGAAGGAAATAGGAAGAGAAGATAATAATTTATGTCTTATAACTTTTGCCCATGGCTTGAAACAAACTGTATCTCAAAAATGAGAGCAATAGTAAGGGTAAAGAGGGCAGATGTTTCCTGTTTCCAAGTTGGGGGCTCTAGAAATCTCATCTTTTCTTCTGTCCATCTGTACCAACTTGGGGGTATGACCACAACACCAGGGTCAAAAGGAGATCTTGTAGTTCTATTTTTTCTACGTTGCTCCTACTTCCCATATTTTATGGACGACGTGACAAAAGCCAGTAGGCCTCCCAAGGCACCATCTTCCCATCCTGCCCTGACAAGACAGGGTGGACTGCCAGGCCAGTAGACGGGATAAGGGACCGAGGAGTCGCTGTACAGTCTGCAGCCCGCATCAGAGGGGCGAGGTTGTCATGCCGAGGTGTTGCTGGATCCTGACCCAGCTAGAAGCCCAGTGAGTAATGGTCACTATCTTGAGACCAGTAGTAACTTCCGAATGCATGCCAATGACCTCCCTGAAGCCAGGAGAGCCTCCGTCAGTGTCATGAGGGCGCATTCATACCTCGTCTTCATATGCCTCGTTGTCATCTTCAGGAGAGAAACTAGGCTAGGAGGCAGCTGTCTGAAGGCCCAGACTGGCTATATAATTTTCTGGGCCTTGTGCAAAACAGAAATGCAAGTCCTTTGTTCACAGGCTAACGATTTTAGGACTGTGATGTGCTCAGTCGTGTCTGACTCTTTGTGACCCCGTGAGCTGTAGCCACCCCTTGGTCTGCAGCCTGGCAGGCTCCTCTGTCCATGGGATTTCCCAGGGAAGAATACTCAAGCAGGTTACCATTTTCTCCTCCAGGGATCTTCCAGACTCAGGAATTGGGCTGGCGTCTCTTGTGTCTCCTGCTTTGGGAGGCAGATTCTTTACCACTGTGCCACTTGGGAAGCCCAAGGTTGTGATAGCAGAGCCTTAAACCAGATGAGAGGCCCCACTTCACAGGTCTCAGACACAAAAAACAGGCTGAGAATCTAAACATTTTTATTCCAACTAAAGATTCTCAATACTACCCAAAGGGATTGTTTAAATTAGCAGATTGGATTGAATTTAAACTGCAGTTAATTCTTTACCCATTAACTAGTGAATGGGAGCCTGGGGGAAGTACCAGATTTGTTTATGGACAATCAAGACATTACTGAGTTGGGGTCCTGCTCTCAAGGCATCCTTTCTTCCTTTCATTGAAAAGAGCTGGTGATCAGAGAGATTAAGGGATTGCTTAAGGCCACCCAGGTAGTTAGTGATGAAATTGAGATTTAAACACAGATGTGCGCGTGCTAAGTTGCTTCAGCCATGTCTGACTCTTTACGACTCTATGGACTGTAGCCCACCAGGCTCTTCTGTCCGTGAGATTCTCCAGGCAAGAATACTAGAGTGGGTTGCCATTCCCTCCTCCAGAGGATTTTCCTGACCCAGGGATTGAACCTGTGTCTCTTAGGTCTCCTGCATTGGCAGGCATGTTCTTTGCCACTAGTGCCACCTGGGAAGCCCTTAAACTCAGATATGACTCCAAAACTTATATTTGTACTCTTCTGATGTAGGTAATAGATACAGAGTCAAAGCTAAGTCTGAAAAATTGAACTTTGAAGTGAATTTCTTTTAAAACGTGCTATTTTCATAAACACATGAATAAAAGTGGAAGGGATCATCACAGGAATGATACTGTACCTAGAGGGCATGTTGGAAAATTGGGGGATGTTTTGGTTGTGTGAGATGATGCTATAGGCATCTTATGGGCATAGGCTTGGGATACAAGGAGTTTGCAATCTGTAGGACAGTCTTATACAAGGAAGAATTGCTTGATATCCTACATAACTTTTGAATGTCTCATCAGTCACTCAAGTAGGTGAAAAGGTTGTTTATGAGTCTGGAACCCAATAACACTTTGCATATATGTGCTGTGTGCATTCTCAGTTGTGTCTGACTCTTTGTGACCCCACGGGCGGTAGTCCATCAGGCTTCCCACTCCATGGAATTTTCCAGGCAAGAATAGTTGAGTAGGTTGCCATTTCCTCCTCCAGATCCAGGGAATCTTCCCAATCCAGGGATTGAATTGGTGTCTCTTGCATCCCCTGCATTGGCAGCAGATTCTTTTCCAACTGCATCACCTGGGAAGTAGCTTTACATATATACTCATAGTACTTTTTTGCATGGATTAAAAATAGGTTGGATTTTCCGTGACCACAAAAGTTGTGTAGATGGAAGGAAGAGTGTACGTGATTAGCTTCAGACTTTACCACCAGTTATTCCCCATTTTGGAAAACCTCATCACCCAGTGGCCAGGCTGCTTTTGGCATTTGCATACCCAACACAACATACCTAAATCAATTTTTGTTAGAAGTCGAAGTCCCATGGATTCCACATGTAGATGCATCAACTGCTTCACTAATCTTCGTGTATTGCTGTGCCTGAGCATTTTATTAAAAATTCGATTATTTTTGTTTCTCCTTCGTGTTATAGTCAGGGCATTATGTTGGTTTGTTAAAAGTTATGTGTGTAGATAGGTTATAGTTTTGCATAAATTCTGTTTTAGGGCTGTCCAGGGAGTGGTGTTGAAAAGGGAAGGGATACGTCTAGTAGGTTGAGAACCATGGAAGTAGATGCAATGTTTGGAATCAGTAAAGAGCAGATCTCTTTTAGCAAGAAAACCCCAGAGTTGTTGACTTTTCCTGACGGGCTAATTGGCTACATTGGCAATATTACTGGGCCCGATGTGAAAGAATTATTAAGTCTTTCAGGAGACTATATGTTGTGTGTTAGGTGTCAAGTTATCTGACCTTGTTTACCCAAGGAATTGGGCTTTTCAGGTGACTGTTTTTTTTTAAGTTAAATTTTTTTCCTCTTGGCTGGACAAAAAATTGTGCTTTTCATTTGAGGGAACAACTTTGGCAGAAAAACTCTTTTGATTTAGGTTTACTTTTTTTTTCCAGTGAAAGAACTATACAGGACATTTATGCTGCAGCTCAAAACCCTCACGGTTACTAATTGTTATGAGAAAGCTGGCATCAGAAGGTCTTTGGGCAAAATATCCTGACTCCTTGGACAGTAACCCACCAGGCTCCTCTCTCTATGGGATTCTCCAGGCAAGAACATTAGAGTGGGTTGCCATTCCCTTCTCCAGGGGATCTTCCTGCCCAGTGATAAAACCTGGGTCTCCTGCATCCAAGGCAGATTCTTTGCCATTTGAGCCAATGGGAAAGCCCCATCTGCTGTCAGTCATATAGAAATTGTTGAGATAAGGTAAAAGATAGTATTTCACTTTGGGCCTAAGTGAAAGAGAGTGAGTTCTTTGTACAGGGTCATGCCATGTGCAGACATCTATTATGGTCAGTAAGGAAAAACTTTCCTATTCCTCCTTTGGGCCCTCTTTTATCTGGAATCCCCCCTCTCTCCCTGCCTTGCCTAGACAGGATCATGCTGCCCCAGGGACTTGCCTCTTAGCCTGCTCTGGTATGGATGGTTGGTTGAGCAGATGGAGGGAAGAGAAAAGTGCCCTGGATCTTTCAGTCAGGGAATCTACCCTTTAATGTTAGGAACTCAGTATTGTTTGTTGGTATTTGAGGGCCCAGTTTCTGGAACCCATCAGTCAGGATTTCACCTCTGGCTCTGCAGTTAACAGTTGTGTGACTTAGATACTCTGTATTTCAGCTTCCTCATCTATAAAAGGAAATATAATAATACCTAATCCTCTGGTTTGTTGTGATGATTAAATGTGTTTGTAAATGGAAAGCAGGAAGGGAAAAAAGATTTTTTTCTATCACATTTAGACATTTAAGCAAAAGAATATTTTGTTTGCCTCTGTTTCCTGGTTGGTGTTTTATTGCAGATTTCAGTTCAGTTCAGTTTCTCAGTCGTGTCCGACTCTTTGTGACCACATGGACTGCAGCACGTCAGGCCTCTCTGTCCATCACCAACTCCCAGAGTTTACTCAAACTCATGTCCATTGAATCGGTGATGCCATCCAACCATCTCATCCTCTGTCATCCCCTTCTCCTCCCACCTTCATCTTTTCCCAGCATTGTAGATTAGTTAAATTTAAATTCCTTCAATCTTTTGGGTAGTGGGACTAGGAGAACAATACCTAGTAGAAGGAGTCATCAGCTTGGGCTTTAGATGGAGAAGTTGGACTTGTTGAAGTCTGCACTCCAGGTGGATCCATCTCAGTCCAGAGGAATTGGAGACTGATAGGAAATGGACTTTGAAGTACTATTCATTTTATTGTTGAAGGTCTGAAGCCTTACATGCACTGGGCCAAGTCCTGCAGCTACACTAGTGAATAAGACAGTCAAGTAGGGAGACAGACAGGAACACATACATAAAATGTAAACAAGATAGCTTCACATGGTATAAATACTTTGAAGACTGTAACACCAAATTCCTACTTTAGTTAGAGGGGTCAGAGAAAGCCTTTTCACTCTTGAGCTGGTGGGTAAATATAAAGATCTGGGGCAAAACCTTGCAGGTACATGAATAGCAAATACAGATAAATTCCTGTAGGTGTAGGACTGGTTATCTGTTTTCTCTTAAGTGAGTTTTGGCAGTGTGAGTTTCAAGGAATTCATCCATTTTATTCATTAGGCATGGAGTTTTTTTTTTTTTTTAAATAATATTCTTTTATTATTAGATTAGATTTATCTAATGATATGCTCTCTTCCATTCCTGATATTTTATAATTTGTATCTTCTCTCTTATTTTCTTGATCAGTCTGGCTAGGAGTTTACTAATGTTACAGATATTTTCTAAGAATCAGCTTTTTGTTTTATTTAGCCTTTTCTATTGCTTTTCTATCTTATTGCTTTTCTTTCCTTATAGATTTCTGCTGTTATCCTTATTTTTTCCTTCTTTCTGCTTGCTTTGGGTTTTACTATGCTCATTTTTTCTAGTTTCTAAAGGCAGAAACTTAGATAACTGATTTGAGAATTTTCTTACTTTCTAACATAAACATTTAATGCTCTAAATTTCCTTCTAAGTATTGTTTAAGCTGCAACTTTCAAATTTTGATATGCTGTATTTTCATTTTCACTCAATTCAAGTTTTCATGGAGAGCCAGACATTAGGAAATGAGCATTCCGACTCTCTTGCTAAGCCCTTATTGTGGAGGCTTGAGTCACTTGCAAGCTCCTGCATCCTTTCCCAATCTTTCTGTCAGGACGATGGGGATAAGGCTCTAGGCAGGGTTTCATGCCTTTTTTCCATTTCACTATTGTTTCTTCTCAACCTCCCATGGTGTCCCTTCTCTTCTCCTGACCTCTTATGTTGGCTTGCTCTCAGTCTTTTTCTATCCACAGTTACCCTTAGAGATGTCTTCCAGTCTTATGGTTTAAATACCATCACTAAGGCAATAACGTCCACATTTATATCTCCAGGCCAGATCTCTCATACAGTTTATGTCTAAAAGTGAACTGCTGTGCCTTTATAAATTTGTTCTAACTTCTTTCTTTTCACTTGATGACTACTTTCATTCTTCTAGTTGGCCAGACTAAAAACCTTGGAGGCAAACAACTTCTCTTTCATACTTTACATCCAACCCATCAGCAATTGTGTTGGCTCTACTTTCAAAATATATTCAAAAGCTGATCCCTATTAACCACCTCCATTGCTACCATTCTGATACAAAACACCATCCTCTTCCATTTGGGTCAATGCGGTAGCCTCCAAAGTAGTCTTTCTGTGTCTATACTAGCCATTCTACAGTCTATTCTCAATACAGTAGTCAGAGTGAGCCTTCCAAAATTGAAATCAGTTTTGAACTGATTAAAAATTGATTTCAGTTCTGTGTTCAAAACCCATTGAAGGGTCCCTTCAATGCTTACTTCAAATGCAAAGACTTCAAATGCTTACAGGGTCTTGCATCATCCGACCCTCGTGTCTCCTCTGACTTCATCATCTACTGCTCTCCCCTCTGTGAGTTCCACTGCTGTCCTCCTGGCCTCCTTGCTCTACCTCTGACTTGCCATTTATCCTACCTCGCATCTTTGCTCAAGTTGTATCCTGTGTCTGGAATGCTTTTCTCTATCTTTTTAAAAAAATTGATGTATAGCTGATTTGCAATGTGTTAATTTCTGCTGTACCGCAAAGTGATTCAGTTATACATCTACATACATTCTCTTTCATATCCTTTTCCATTATGGTTTATTATAGGATATTGAATATAGTTCCCTGTGCTATACAGTAGGACCTTGTTGTCTATCCATTCTACATATAATAGTTTGTATCCACTAACCCAAACTCCCAATTCTTCCTCCCCCCACTCCCTTTGCAACAGCAAGTCTATTCTCTATGTCTGTGAATCTGTTTGTGCTTTGCAGATAAGTTCACTTGTGTCATATTTTAGATTGCACATATAAGTGATGTAATATACTATTTGTCTTTCTCTGTCTGACTTAATTCACTTAGTATGATAATCTCTAGGTCCATCCATTTTGCTGCAAATGGCATTATTTCACTCTTCTTTATGGCCAAGCAGTATTCCATTGTATATATGTATCACATCTTCTTCATCCATTCATTTTTTGATGGATATTTAGCTTGTTTCCATGTTTTGCCTATTGTGAATAGTATTGCTGTGAATATTGGGGTGCATGTATCTTAAAATTATACTTTAGTTATATGTCCAAGAGTGGGATTGCTGGATCATATAGTAATTCTGTTTTTAGTGTTTTGAGGACCCTCCAAACTGTTTTACATAGTGGCTGCACCAACTTACATTTTCACCAAGAGTGTAGGAAGATTTCCTTTTCTCTGTATCCTTTCCAGCATTTGTTATTTGTAGACTTTTTAATGATGGCCATTCTGACAGGTGTGAGGTGGTAGCTCATTGTAGTTTTGATTTGCATGGAATGATTTTCTGTTTGATATCAGCTTGTTTCACTCCTACACCACCTCTTTCAAGCCTTTGCTCAGCTCTCACCTTCTCAATGAGGCCTATCCTGATCAATCTATTTAATACTGCAGCCTGCTTCCAAACTCTACCACTGGCATTTCCATTCCCTTTATTCTGCTCTACTTTTTCTTCATAATGTGATCAACCATGTAATTAACCATTTAATTTGCTGTAGTATTATATTTATTGTTTCTGATCTGTCTTTCTCTACTAGAATTAAAACCTCAAACAAACAGGACTTTGTCTGCTGTTTCACTTATATCCTTAGAGTCTTGAGTGCTTGGTGCATAAGAGGTACTGAATAAATATTTATGGAACAAATATATGATTCACTCATTGAGGCTGAGCATATCACTGATCTAATCGAATAAGGATCTCTTAGCAAGAAACAAAAGTGAGTAGCTGTTGGATGGTCAGTTAACAATATCTGACTTGGATTCTAAGATGCTCAACTACACACTGGGGAAATTGGATTATGGGCCATGTGTGGAGTTATTTGAGCTTTTATCCAAATCTGATACTCAAATTAAATAGGAGCTACATTTTACTTCCTGAACTTATTTTACTTTTAACAAGAATATGAAATTCTTTATGGATTAATAAGAATATGAAATTCTGTATGTAGATATGAACCAGTGGTAGTATTGAAATGGTTTTAGTTTTACAGAGATGCCATAGTATCAGCGATGGAAGGATGGAGGTATAAGTATGTATAAAGACACATGGTTCCCGCACATAGGGAACACTCAATAAACATCTGCTAAAATTTTCCTAGGGCTATTTTCTTTTTTGGCCACACTCTGCAGCATGTGGGATCTTAGGTCCCTGATCAGGAATTGAACCTGGACTCCCTGCCTTGAAAGGGACCAGGTGGCTCAGCGTAAAGAATCCACCTGCAATGCAAGAGACACAGGAGGTGTGGGTTTGATTCCTGGGTCAGGAAGTTCACCCGGAGGAGGGCATGGCAACCCACTCCAGTGTTCTTGCTGGGAAAATCCCATGGACAGAGGAACCTGGTGAGCTATGGTTTATGTTGTTGCAAAGAGTCAGATATAACTTAGTGACTTAGCATGCATGCATGCCCCTGCATTGCAAGGTGGAGTTTAACCACTGGCCCACCAGGGAAGTCCTTCCTAAGGCTATCCTTATCTGTACAAGTAATCAGAGAAATATATGATAGAATATATTGAATATATCATAGTATCTTACTATTAGAAGGGACTGGGATGATGTACTTCCTTTTTATTTATTTATTTTTGGCTGTGCTGGGTCTATTTTGAACTGTGGTATTGGAGAAGACTCTTGAGAGTCCCTTGGATGGCAAGGAGATCAAACCAGTCAATTCTAAAGGAAATCAATCCTGAATATTCATTGGAAGGACTGATACTGAAGCTGAAACTCTGATACTTTGGCCACCTGATGTGAAGAACTGACTCATTGGAAAAGACTCTGATACTGGGAAAGATTGAAGGCAGGAGAAGAAGGGGACAATAGAAGATGAGATGAGAATCGGCATCACCGATTCTATGGACATGAGTTTGAGCAAGCTCTGGGAGTTGGTGATGGACAGGGAAGCCTGGCGTGTTGCAGTCCATGGGGTTGCAAAGTGTCGGACACAACTGAGCTACTAAACTGAACTGGACTGAACTGTACTGTGCTGGATCTTCGTCATTGTGTGTGGGCTTTCTCTAGCTGCAGTGCATGGGCTTCTCACTGCGGTAGTTTCTCTTGTTGCAGAGCTCAGGCTTTAGGTCTCACGGGCTCAGCAGTTGCGGAGCATGGCCTGAGTAGTTGTGCTGTGTGGGCTTAGTTGCCACATGACATGTCAGGTCTTCCTGGGCCAGGGATCAAACCCTTATTCCTTGCATTGGCAGGTGAATTCTTAACCACTGGACCACCAGGGAAGTCCTGAACCTCATCTTTAGTATTCTTCACAGGTTAGCCAAAATGAGTGCAAAAAATGAGCACAGGTGAACTAAAATCTGCTTTCCTGTAAATTTTACTCCTTGGCACTACAGAACAAATCTATACACTTTAATACATGAGAGCCTATCAAATATTTGAAGGCAGCTACAGTGTCTATTCTGTAGAATAAACACCCTCAGTTTCTTATCTAGCTGTTTCAAGAATCTTCATCATGCTGGGCACCCTGTTTTGGATGAAATGCAACTTCACTATATAGTTTTAAAAAGTTAGTGGCCAAAGTGATTCAGTGCTGCTAATCAAGTCTGATAAAATGAAGTGCGGAGAAACTTTTATTTATTTTATTTATTTATTTTTTTAGTTTTCTTTTTTATTTTAAATTTATTTGTATTAGTTGGAGGCTAATTACTTTACAATATTGTAGTGGTTTTTGTCATACATTGACATGAATCAGCCATGGATTTACATGTATTCCCCATCCCGATCCCCCCTCCCACCTCCCTCTCTACCCGATTCCTCTGGGTCTTCCCAGTGCACCAGGCCCGAGCACTTGTCTCATGCATCCAACCTGGGCTGGTGATCTGTTTCACCCAGATAATATACATGTTTCGATGCTGTTCTCGCAAAATATCCCACCCTCGCCTTCTCCAATAGAGTCCAAAAGTCTGTTCTGTACATCTGTGTCTCTTTTTCTGTTTTGCATATAGGGTTATCGTTACCATCTTTCTAAATTCCATATATATGCGTTAGTATATATATTGGTATATATATATTGGTGTATATATATATATATTGGTCTTTATCTTTCTGGCTTACTTCACTCTATATAAGGGGCTCCAGTTTCATCCATCTCATTAGAACTGATTCAAATGAATTCTTTTTAATGGCTGAGTAATATTCCATGGTGTATATGTACCACAGCTTCCTTATCCATTCGTCTGCTGATGGGCATCTAGGTTGCTTCCATGTCCTGGCTATTATAAACAGTGCTGTGATGAACATTGGGGTGCATGTGTCTCTTTCAGATCTGGTTTCCTCGGTGTGTATGCCCAGAAGTGGGATTCCTGGGTCATATGGCAGCTCTATTTCCAGTTTTTTAAGAAATCTCCACACTGTTCTCCATAGTGGCTGTACTAGTTTGCCTTCCCACCAACAGTGTAAGAGGGTTCCCTTTTCGCGGAGAAACTTTTAACTAAGTACAACGTTGAACAAACAATCGTTCAAATACAAATAATACAAATGTGTTAGTATGAACAACTGGTTGCAAATGACAAAAGGTACAGCTCAAATCAACAAAAGGTCCACCAGAATGATGAAATACATGAAGTAAGCAAATAAGCAAGCAAGCTGTCAAGCAAGTAAGAAAGTGATGGAGGAATATAGACGAACATCTAAAAAGTCAAAGGTAGGTCCACCTCTAAGTAGAGCTGGAGATCCAGGGGCTCAAATATCATCTGAACTCTGTATTCATTGCTTAATTATGTTTTCTTTTGTGTCTTCTTCACACCCAGACAGATTCTCTTCAGACATTTCTTCTTAGAAGCTCCAAGTTTACATCTGACTGAATTAGCAACTCTACTCAATGCTAAGGACAGAATTCTGGAGAAAAACCAACTTTTAATGAAAGAGAAAGACACTTTGCTGATTTTCCAGATTATAAATTCTGTCATAAAGGAAATGATTTCAGAGTAGTGTAACTTGCTGTGACTGGCTCTATATTGGTTTTTAGTGACACCTGCTATCTTTTGAATGACTCATATGCATCCAGTTTGTGTCTTCCAGAATTCTTCCTGGAACTGATGTCAGACTCATGATTTGAAGGTTGTAGAATCTATCCCTTATGTATTTGGGAAATTAAGATATCATTTCCCATGCTGTACACTGAAACTAATACATTTTAAATCAGTTATATTTCAATAAAAAGATATGATTTCCCTTTTATCTTTTGATCCCTTTCTAGTTTACATTGATTCTTCAGAGACCTATAGTAGTTCCATAAACATTTATCAAATGACACTTAATGGAACTTTCCTCACTCATATTTGCAAGTTTTTGAATTCTGAGGAATTTATTTAGGCTTACTCACCTTTATATTAAAAATTTAAATCCTACCTGTTGTAATCTGCCCTCCTGCCTTGACCGTCTAGGTTTCCATCAAAGACGTTTTTAGTTTGGATTTTGGCTTTAAGAAACAGAGAGTCAACCAGTTTTTAGTTTGGATTTTTGGCTTTAAGAAACAGAGTCAACCAGCTTAACTCTAGATTATGGAGAAAGCTTTATTATAAGATTACATGTACCTGTGAGGAACAAAGCAGGCTCATAAGAACAGAAAGGCGGATTTCAGGGAGAGTGGTGTCTGTGAGCAGGTCCTAGGCAGCAGAAATTTGTGAGTCTTCTGGATAGGATCAGATCAGCTTTTGACTCAGTCAACTGTGACTGTGATCCGTGGCTCACTGTTTGCCTTGATCTCTTCTCCACACCTAAAAACATATAACTGGCATACAATAAACTATACTATACTTTTTCAAAGGCATACAATTTAATAGCTTTTGACTTATTGTACCTGTGAAATCATTACCACAATCAAGACAGTGAACATATTTATCAGCCCCCAAAGTTTCCTCATGTTCTTTTTTCTTTAAAAAATACTTATTTTTATTGAAGTATATTTGCTTTACAATATTGTATTACTTTCTGCTGTACAATGAAGTGAATCAACTATATGTGTACATATATCCCCTCCCTATTGGATCCTCTTTCCACTTCTCCCTGCCCACTCCCACCTTTATAGGTCACCAAGAGCACTAAATGGAGCTCCCCCCAGCTTCCCACTAGCCATTTCCTCATGTCCTCTCTTTATTATTGTTGTTATCCTCATGTTCTTTTGTAATCTCTCCATCCTTATCCTTTCTGTCTCCCTCCTCACTCTTGCCCCCCCCTTTTCTCTGTCACAAGAGATTGGTTTGTATTTTCTAGATTTTTATATAACTAGAATCATAGTGTGTGTGTGTGTGTGTATACATATACACTGTACACTGTTGTTAACTATAGTCACCATGCTCTACATTACACCTCCAGACTTATTCACCTTATAACTGGAAATTTGTACCTTTTAACCAGTTTCACTCATTTCCTCTATGTTTTGGCTATTGTAAATAATGCCACAGTGAGCATGGGGATGCAGATATCTCTTCAGGACAGTGATTTTACTTCATTTGTATATATAATCAGAAGTGGAATCACTGGATCATATGGTAATTCTCCTTTTAATTTTTGAGGAAGTTTCATACTGTTTTTCATAGTGGCTGCACCAATTTACATTCCAATTTGTGCATTCCCAATAATGCACCAAGTGTTCCTTTTTCTCCACATCCTCACCAGGATTTGTTATCTCTTAGGTTTTTGATGATAGCTACCCTAACAGGTGTGAGGTGATCTTCTCATTTTAGTTTTGACTTGCATTTCCCTAATGGTTTGTGATATTTGGCACATTTTCATGTACCTGTTGACCATTTGAATATCTCCTTTGGAAAAATGTCAAGTAGATTCTTTGCTCATTAAAAAATTTTTTTTAATTGGAGGATAATTGCTTTAGAATATTGTGCTGGTTTCTGCCATACATCAAAATGAATCAGCCTTAGGTATACATATATCCCCTCCCTCTTGAACCTCACTCACATCTCCCTCCCCATCCTACCCCTCTAGGTTGTCAGAGAGCATTGGGATTGAGCTGCCTGTGTTAAATAGCAAATTCCCACTGGGTATCTGTTTTACATGTGGTAATGTATATGTTTCCATGCTACTCTCTCAATTTGTCCCACTCTCTCCTTCCCCTACAATGTCCACAAATCTGTTCTCTATGCCTGCATCTCCATTGCTGCCCTGCAAATAGTACCATCTTTCTAAATTCATCAGTACCATCTTTCTAGATTTCATATACGTGTTAATATACAGTATTTGTCTTTCTTTTTCTGATTGACTTCATTCTGTACAATAGGCTCCAGGTTCATTTACCTCATTAGAATTGCCTCAAATGTGTTCTTTTTTATAGCTAAACAACATTCCACTCTATATATGTACCACAATTTCTATTTTCATTCATCTGTTGATGGACATCTAGGTTGCTTCCATGTCCTAGCACTGTTTATAATAGCCAGGACATGAAAGCAACCTCGATGCCCATCAGCAGACGAATGGATAAGGAAGCTGTGGTACATATACACCATGGAATATTACTCAGCCATTAAAAAGAATTCATTTGAATCAGTTCTAATGAGATGGATGAAACTGGAGCCCATTATACAGAGTGAAGTAAGCCAGAAAGATAAAGACCAGTATATATATATATATACCAATATATATATACCAATATATATACTAACGCATATATATGGAATTTAGAAAGATGGTAACGATAACCCTATATGCAAAACAGAAAAAGAGACACAGATGTACAGAACAGACTTTTGGACTCTGTGGGAGAAGGCAAGGGTGGGATGTTTCGAGAGAACAGCATCGAAACATGTATATTATCTGGGTGAAACAGATCACCAGCCCAGGTTGGATGCATGAGACAAGTGCTCGGGCCTGGTGCACTGGGAAGACCCAGAGGGATCGGGTAGAGAGGGAGGTGGGAGGGGGGATCGGGATGGGGAATACATGTAAATCCATGGCTGATTCATGTCAATGTATGACAAAAACCACTACAATATTGTAAAGTAATTAGCCTCCAACTAATACAAATAAATGAAAAAAAAAATAAATAAATAAAACAAAATAACAAAAAAGAAAAAAAAAGTGCTGCAACAAACATTGGGGGTACACCAGCCTCTTTCAATTATGGCTTTCTCAGGGTATATTTATAGAAGTGGGATTGTTGGTCATATGGTAGTTCTATTCTTAGTTTTTAAAGGAATCTCCATACTGTTCTCCATAATGGCTATATCAATTTGCATTCCCACCAATAGTGTAAGAGGTTTCCCTTTTCTCCACATCATCTCCAGCATTTATTGTTTGTAGAATTTTTAATGATGTCCATTTTGTCCAGTGTAAGGTGATAACTCATTGTAGTTTTGATGTGTATTTCTCTAATAATGCCTTTCCTAATTTTTAATTGGATTGTTATTGAATTACATGAGTTTTAAATATATTTTAAGATATTAAGCCCTTGTCAGATGTGTAGTTTGCAAATGTTTTCTCCCATTCAGTAGATTGCCTCTTCATTTTGCAGATTAAAATCTTTTGCCCCTTTTTTTCTGAGACTATATATTTTCTTATTAATGAGTTTTGAGATTCTTTATATATTCTAGATAAAAAACCTTTGTCAGATAAATGATTTGCAAATATTTTCTCTCGATCTTCTTTTATCTACAGATTATTTGGAAGTGTGTTATTTAGTTTAAAAATATCTGGGGATTTTCCAACTATTCCTCTGCCAGTGACTTATAGTTTACTTTCTTTCTTTCTTTTTTTTTTTTTCAATTATTTATTTATTTGTTTTTGACTGTGCTGGGCCATTGCTGGTGCACAGGCTTTTCTCTAGCTTTGGTGAGAGGGGCTACGCTCCAGGTGCGGTGCGCAGTCTCATTGCGATGGCGTCTCTTGTTGCAGAGCAGGGGCTCTGAGGCATGCAGCTTTCAGTAGATGTGCTGGGTGGCTCAGTAGGTGCGGCTCCTGGGCACTAGAGCACAGGCTCAATAGTCGCAGCGCACGGGCTTAGTTACTCCCGGACATGTAGGGTCTTCCTGGATTAGGGATCGAACCTGTTCTCCTGCATTGGCAGCTGGATTCTTTACCACTGAGCGACCACAGAAGTCCCATTGTTTACTTTCTTTCTGGTCAGAGAATATACTTCCTTGTTCTTGTTAAATGTACTGGGGCTTGTTTGAAGGTCCGGAATATGAGCCATGTTTTGACTTTGCACTTGAAATGAGCATGTTTTCTGCTATTGTTGAGTGGAGTGTCCTATAAATGTCAATTAGGACAAATTAGTTGACAGTCGTATTAGTTTCCTAGGGCTACTGTAACAAACTACCACAAACTGGGTGGCTTAAACCAGTAGGAATTTATTCCCTGATGTTTTTGAAGCTAGGAATGAAAAACCAAGACGTCAACAGGGTCATGCTCTCTCTGAAGGCACTTGGGGAGGATTTCTTTGGCTTTTCCTAGCTTCTGGTGGTTGCTAGCAATCCTTGGTGTTCTTCTGCTTGAAGATGTATCACTCTAGTCTCTCTGGTCATTATCACATGGTTTTCTCCCTGTCTATGTCCTAATTTCTCTTTTAAGGACAGCAATCATTGGATTAGGACCCCGCTCATATAGTACATCTAGTATAACCTCATTTTAACTTGATTATATCTGCAAAAACCCTATTTCTAAAATAAGGTCACATTCATGGGCATTAGGGGTTAGGGTTTGAACATATCTTTTTTGGGGACACAACCCACATCAATAACCTTTTTCCATATTGTTACTGCTTTTTCTGTGTACTTGCTTTATCAATTTCTGAGAGAGGGATATTGAAATCTCTGATGATAATTTGTGGATTTGTTTATTTGTCCTTGCAGTTCTAATTGGTTTTGTTTCATGAATTGCGTTCTGTTACTTGGTGCATAAAATTTTGTGATTATTATGTTCATTGAATTAAATAACTCAATATTACTATGAAATAACTCTGTCCTGGTAATATTTTTTGCTCTGAATTCTACTTTAGTGTTAATATAGTCACTGAACCTTCTTTCTTTGTGATAATACCATCCTATTTATTTATTTAAAAATTTTTTGCTTTATATTGGAGAATGATTGATTGACAGTGTTGTCAATTTCAGGTGTATAGCAAAGTGATCACTGAATCTTTTGACTAGGGTTAGCATTGTATATTTTCTCCCATCCTTTTATTTTTAACCTATTTATGTCTTTATATTTAAAGTGAGTTTCTAGTAGGTAGTTTTTAATTGGGTGTAACTTTCTTATCCAATCTTCGAGTTTACTTAAAATTTTATTCTGAAATGCCTAATTTGCTATTAATCTTAGCAGTGTATTTTTCAGACATTGTGGTTTTCATTTTTGGAGTTATACACACATATACCTGGGCTTCCAGGTGGCTCAGTGGGTAAAGAATCAGCCTGCAATGCAGGAGACTCAGGAGATGTGGGTTCTATCCCTGGGTCAGGAAGATCCCATGAAGGACATGGAAACCCACTCTAGTTTTCTTGCATGGAGAATCCCATGGACAGAGAGCCTGGCGGGCTACAGTTCATAGGGTTGCAAAGAGTCAGAAATGACTGAAGCGACTCAACATGAATGCACACACATATCCACATAATCTAGAATAATCTCTTTATTTCAAAGTCATCTGGTTAGTAATCTTAAGTCCATCTACAACTTTAATTCCCCTTTGCCATATATCCTAACATAGTCTCAGTTTCCAAGAATTGGATGTGGGAATTAACACCCATGTTTTTCCTTCCACAAGAAATTAAATCCTTCTTGCTGGGGTCTGTGGAATAGCCATGTATCTCTTATCCCAGGAGACTCTCTTTATAGGGGCAAATCTCACTATTCTGAAATTAAAGAATGCAGACTTGGACTTCCCTGGTGGTACAGTGGATAGGAGTCTGCCTGCCAATGCGGAGGACATGGGTTCAACAGCTGGTCCAGGAAGATTCCACATGCCACGGACCAAGTAAACCCGTGTGCCACAACTACTGAGCCTGAGCACTAGAGCCTGCGAGCCACAACTACTGAGTTTCTGCACCGCAACTACTGAAGCCCACAAGCCACAACTACTGAGCCTGACTGCTGCATCTACTGACGCCCAGGAGCCCTAGAGCCCGTGCTCCACAACAAGAGCAGCCATCACAATGAGAAGCCCATGCACTGCAATGAAGGGTGGCTTCCCCTCACTGCAACTAGCGAAAGCCTGCTTGCAGCAACAAAGACCCAGTGCAACCAAAAACAATAAATAAATCAAATAAAAGAATTTAGACTTTATTAAGTGCCTGTGTGTAACATTCCACAGCATCCACAGCAGACACTTTGCTACCATCATTCCTGTCAAACTCCACCAGAATCTTGCAGTGCAGCGATCATGCCCATTTTACATGAGATCCATCTAGGCAAAGCTATGGTTTTTCCAGTAGTCATGTATGGATATGAGAGTTGGACTATAAAGAAAGCTGAGTGCCAAAGAATTGATGCTTTTGAACTGTGGTGTTGAAGAAGACTCTTGAGAGTCCCTTGGACAGCAAGGCTATCAAGCCAGTCAGTCCTAAAGGAAATCAATCTTGAATATTCATCGGAAGAACTGATGGTGAAGTGGAAACTCCAGTACTTTGGCCAACTGATGCGAAGAACTGACTCATTAGAAAAGACCCTGATGCTGAGAAAGATTGAAGGCAGGAGGATAAGGGGATGACAGAGGATGAGATGGTTGAATGGCATCACCGACTTGATGGACATGAATTTGAGCAAGCTCTGGGAGTTGGTGATGGACAGGGAAGCCTGGTGTGTTGCAATCCATGAGGTCACAAAGAGTCAGACACAACTGAGAGACTGAATTGAACTGGACTTACATGTGAGGATATACAAGCTCAGAGGTTATGGAGTGGATCCAAGTTCATTTAGCTATTGTGTGTTATTTCCCTTTGTGACATAGAAAATTGCCACAAATTTAGCAGCTTAGAACAATGTCCATTTATTAGCTTACTTGTTCTGTAGGTCAGAAGCCTGTTCACAGTGAGGCTGGGTTCTCTGCTTCAGTTCTCAAAGGCTGAAATCCGGGTGTTGGCCAGGATTTTTTTCCCCCTGGAGTCTCTGGGGAAGAATCTGTTTACAGCTCATTCTTGTTGGTGAAATTCAATTCCTTGTGGTTAGAAGACTGAAATCCCTGTGTTCTTGCTAGCTCTCAGCTGGGCCAGTCCCAACCCCTAGAAGCCACTTGCATTCCTCGCCACGTGGTTCCTTCCATCTTCAAAGCCAATAATAAAGAGTCTTCTTTGTGTTGAATTCTTTTCATGCCTTAAATCTCTTTTGCCAGGAAAAGCCCATCGCTTTGAAGGGTTTACCTGATTAGGTCAGGCCCACTAAAGCTCTTTTTAAAAGTCAACTGCCTCATATAGTAAAAACTAATGAAGAAACTGACATCCCTTCCTATTCACAAGTCAAGGGGGGAATTCTAAATGGGTGTGAGTCACTGAGAGTAGGTTAGAATTCTGCCTACCTCAAACGGGTAAAGCTAGGCTTAAATCCATGTATAGCAGATTCTAAAGCCTGTGCTCTTTTTTTCTTTAAATTTTATTGACGTATATTTGATTTACAATGTTGTGTTAATTTCTGAGGTACAACAAAGTGTCTCAGTTATGCATATACATATATTCTTTCTCATATTCTTCTTTGTTATGGTTCATTGTGGCCTTCCCTGGTAGCTCAGTTGGTAAAGAATCTGCCTGCAATGTAGGAGACACTGGTTTGATTCCTGGGTCTGGAAGATTCACTGGAGAAGGGATAGGTTACCCATTCCAGTATTCTTGGAGGATATTGAATATAGTTCCCCATGCTATATAGTAGGACCTTTTATCTATTCGTTCTGTATTTAATAGTTTGCATCTGCTAACCTTTAACTCCTGGTCTATCCCTCTGCCTCCTAACCACAACCACGAGTCTGTTCTCTGCTCCTGTGTCTGTTTTGTAGAAAAGTTCATTTGTGTCATATTTAAGGTTCCACATATGTGATATCACATGATACTTGTCTTTCTCCTCTGACTTACTTCACTTAGCATGATATCTATAGTTACATCCATGTTGCTGCACATGACATTATTTCATTCTTAATGGCTTATTAGTATTCCACTGCATATATATGTGTGTATACACACACACACACACACACACACACACACACACATCACATCTTCTTTATCCATTCATCTGTTGATGGACACTTAGGTTGTTTCCATCTTGGCTATTGTGAATAGTGCTGCTATGAACATAGGGTTTGCCTATTCTTTCAAATTATAGTTTTGTCTGAGTATATGCCCAGGAGTGGGGTTCCTAGATCATGTAGCAAGTCTATTTTTAGTTCTTTAAGGAACCTCCATACTGTTTTCCATAGTGGCTGTACCAATTTACATTTCCAAAAACAGTATAAGAGGGTTTCCTTTTCTCCACACCCTCTCCAGCATTTATTATTTCTAGATTCTTTGATGATTCATTCATGATAAAGTGGTACCTCACTGTAGTTTTGATTTGCATTTCTCTAATAATTAGAGATGCTGAGCATCTTTTTGTGTGCTCATTTTTTATCTGTATGTCTTTGGAGAAATGTCTATTTAGGTCTTCTGTCCATTTTTGATTGAGTTTTGTTGTTGTTGTTGTATTGTATGAGCTTCTTGTGTATTTTGGAAATTAAGCCCTTGTCAGTTGCATCATTTGCAAATATTTTCTTCCAGTCTGTGGGCTGTCTTTTTAATTTTTTTAGAAAAAAATATTTAATTATTTGGCTGTGCTGGGTCTTAGTTGCCCTACGTGGGATCTCTGATCTTTGTTGCAGCATGCAGGATCTTTAGTTGTGGCATGCAAACTCTTAGTTGGGGCATGTGGGATTTGTTTCCCTGACCAGGGATTGAACCCAGGCTCCTTGCATTGGGAGCACAGAATCTTAGCCACTGGGTTATCAAGGGTGTCCCTGTCTTTTCCTTTTGTTTATAGTTTCCCATCAGTGGGGTAGAGGGCAAAGAGAATTCCCTTAGTGGGATGGGGGCAATCTAGGCTCCTTGTCCCCTTGGGATCCAGACTCCTCTGCCTTTCAGGAGCATCTTTCTCAAGAAGGTGGCCCTGTTGGCTCCCAAGGCTTCGGCATCCAGTGTAGGACATCTGGTGGGAAGGCCTACTGGTAGAGGTTGATGTGCTGTGTGTGGAAGACTTCGCTGTTGGTGGAAGGTGGGGTCCTGAGACATGAATTGAGGCCAGAGAAAAACATTCCAGCTGTGGAAGAACAGTGATGACCCAGGTCCCCCAAGGCTGCTGTTTAGTTTTTGATAATTCTGGAATGGCTTTTAGTTCTACTGGGTGTCACTCTGCTTGCCCAAGCTAGGCCCTTTGGGCCCTAAGGGGCAGGTAAAGGCTGCACCCAAGTGGCGTGAAAAAAAAAGTGTAAGTTTTATTAGATCCCATTTGTTTAAATAAACATTGCTTTTATTTCTATTGTTAAGGCCTGTTTTTTTTTTTTTTTTTTTTTTTAACTGGGCCAGTCTGCATGTGAAGACCAAGATCCTTGTTTTTCCAGCACCAATGTTGGAGGTAAAGTATTGGGCTTCATGTTCAGAGGGCAGGGCAGAGTCCAGAGTGCTGCTGAAAGCCCTGTATAATGTATGTATAATGTAAAGGCCCTGTATAATGTCTGATGTGCTGGCTCCTCTAGTTGTTGTGGGGCAGCGGGGCCTGCAGTTCTTCCAGCTCTTACCAGATCTCTTCCTTCAATGTCTCTGAGTCTTGGGCCAGGAATACATGTGTTCCTTGGTGAAGGAGATCAGTTTCTTACACACAGTGCCTGTGCTGTGGGTTAGAGACAGATGCTGGTTCTGCTTTGTATGTTCCAGTCTGTCCTTTCAGGTTCCTGTTTGTCTTCAGGTTCTGGATTGTTCTTGCTCTCCCATGATTTATGTCCAGATTTTTTCCCCTCATCTGCCAACTCTTTTGACTCCCATTGACTTTAGACTGACTACCGGACATAGAGGCAGTTGCTTTCATTTCTTTTTTCACAAGCCCTTGTTTTCATGGTCTCTGCTAATTTTTTTTCTTTGATTCCTTCCTTCCCCTTCCAGGCTTTTATTTCCCTAACTACAGTTGTGTAAGGTTTCATCTCTATGAAAAATCATCAGTCACTGATTCTGCTTCCCTGATTGAGCCCCGATTGAGTGTGATGGACTGTCTCTAAACCTTCATATATGCCGGGTTACCATAGAGTTAAGAATATTCACCCTCCACATTATAATTTCCTTTGCCTATACCTCACCTCTTAGTAAAGTTTGATCTATCGGTACAGTGGAGAATCAAAGGATGGGGCAGTGAAAAGATGTGGGGCCTGCCCCACAGTCATCTCTGTTCTGAGACCAACTGGAAGCTCAGCATCCTATTTACGGGGCCTGACATCCATCAGCGGTCCCCGCTGTGCCCAGAGCAGAGGGAAGGAACACGATTAATGAACACACATATTTCACACACATTTCAAGAACATTTCTTTACTGTAAGCCTCGTGGCTCTAGATATCGTGAATATGCTAATGACTCCTAAAGTCCAATTTCTAATCCAAATGTCTCCCCTGTATTTGACACTTGTATATCCACCACTTAGCAAATATTTTTGAGCTCCTATTAACTAATGGACACTAGGCTAGGTCTTGGATAAACAGTGATGAACAAAATCCCCAGGTTTCTATCCTCATGGGGTTAGTGATGGATGGAGTTAAGCAAGTAAACTCACATAGGAACATATCTTTCCAAACAGTGGCCGGTGTTTTGGTGGAAAAGAGAGGGGGAGTGGCAAGAGAAAATAGTGTGAGAAATGGTTTCACATCCAGTGGATGGGAAAGCCCACTCCAAGGAAGTAACACCTGTAGTCTGGGACAGAAGGATGCGGAGGCATCCAAGACTGAGGCAGAGGGAATGATGGCTTTGACATGGGAAAGAGCTGGAATGGTTGAGGGACCAGAAGAAAGGCAGTGTGGCTGGAATTTTTGAGTAAGTAAACTTTTTTTTTTTAATGCTGGCAATAAATAAAAGCAGTCAATTTGTTGGGAAGGGGTGTTGGGAGAGAAGGCAAATTGGGGCACTTGGAGCTAGCTTAAGGAGTCAGATTTGTAGATGAAAACTCCGGCTTTCTCTAAAACATCACTTTTCCCCCTCATGTAAATTCGGTCTGTACTATTATCTGTCATTTGATCAAGGAAATAGTTAAATACTTTCTCTAGGTAAGTATTCGAATATTATCTGAAAGTGAAAATGCTTTCTCTGAGTAATCTTGCTCAGTCATCTGATTGTACGAGAACATTTTGTGTCGCACAGTTATTTGTGTGCTAGCTAACTTCTGGCCTGGGTTATTTAGTATTCACAACAACGAATGAGATAGTTTGTGTGCTTGAAAAAGCAGAGTGGGAAAAACTACTACAATTTTATAATTAACTTTTTGTTCTTTGTAGTGTTCTCTTTGCCAAGATACGGTTATTAAAGAAAATAAGAGATTCTTATTTGTAAAGCCTAGTCTGATTTTTCCTAATTATTTAAAACCTTACTATGACTCATTAATGTGTTGCACCATCATTAATTCAATTCATCCATAGTTACAACATTTTGCATTACTATGTCTATCTTAACTGTCATCAAATTTCTTTGACCAAAGGATTTTGTTTTTATTTATTTACCAAGCTTTATCCTTTTCTCAGTCTTGGTGTCTTCTATTTGAAGCTAAGTTTTTCACTATTTCAAGAGCATTAATTGGTAGAGCCCAGAATTTTTTCATTTTTTTAAATTGGAATATAACTGCTTCGCAATGTTGTGTTAGAAGGGAGGTCCAAGAGGGAATGGATATATGTGAACATAGAGCCCAGTTTTTAAGATCAATGTAGTATGACTTAGCTATATAGTGGAAATAGCATTGGTCTTAGTGTTGCACAGACCTGGATGTGAATCCCAGCCCCACTGTTTACTTAGTTATGTCATCTTTGGTTAGTTACATAAGTTTTAAAAGTAATTAATTAATATTTCTTTGTGCTGGGTCTTCACTGTGTGCATGGGCTTTCTCTCGTTGTGGTGAGTGGAGGCTACTCTTGGCTGTGGTGCATAAGCCTCTCACTGCAGTGGCCTCTCTTGTTGCAGAACACAGGCTCCAGGTGCGCTGGCTTCTGTAGTTGAAGCTTGGGGGCTCAGTAGTTGCAGTTCACAGGTTTAGTTGCCCTGCAGTATGTGGAATCTCCCCAGACCAGGGATCAAATCTATGTACCCTGCATCGGCAGGCAGATTCTTACCCAATAGACCACCAGGGAAGTCCTAGTTACATAAACTTTTGAATCTTACTTTTTCATGTGTAGAAAGGACATGATGATCTCTTCCTCTCAAAGTTGACAGGATTTAATGAGAGGATGACTGTAAAACATAGCATGTGCCTATCACTTGGTAGGTACTCGACTGTGTATGTAGTCTTTGGCAGATCAGATCAGATAGACTACTTAGAATTGTATTTCAATTAACAGATATCGATTTGCATTGGTTCTTCTACCTTTGCATTCAAGGATACTTTTATTTCTCACTTGAAAAGTGTTAGTCTCTGCTATTCCCTTCATGGTAGCAGAGAACATAGTGTTAGCCACTCAGTTGTGTCTGAATCTGTGACCCCATGGACTGTAGCCTGCCAGGCTCCTCTGTCCATGGGATTCTCCAGGCAAGAATACAGGAATGGGTAGCCATTCCCTTCTCCAGGGGATCTTCCCCAGCCGGGTTTCCTACATTGCAGGCAGGCAGATTCTTTACCATCTGAGCCATTGTATTAGATTTCTCACTTGGGATAGAGAAAAAGTTGCTGGTGGCACAAGGCTGGTTGTGGCCAGGAGGGAGCAGCAGACTGTTTAGATCAGAATGCTCTACAACTGGTTGGGCTCCTAAGGGAAGGCCAGGCCAGAATTTAAGTAAAAGGTCCCAACCATGGGGAAGAAATTGTGGTTGGACGCTAAATTCAAAAGTGCAATTTAGGGTTATAATCAAGAAACCAGATCATTCATTCAAAAAACACTGACTAGAAACTGCCATGCGTCAGGCCCTATGCTAAGCAGTGAATTCATTGCAGTGATCCAAACACAGTGTCAGGGGCTTCTGGTGTAGAGGGGAGCCCCACAATGATACTGCAGTGAGGTGAGTGCTATCATAATGGTGCTAAGCAGGAAAAGGGTGCAAGGGTCTGGGAGTTTGACGTAGATAGGACCAGTTATACTTCCGGGAGAGGTATAGGAAGCAAAGAATTTAAGAAATTCACACCTGAGCCAAGAATTAAACCAGTAGTTTAAAAATAATGAGGATGGGAAGGTAAGTTGTGGGTCAGACAGTGAGAAATAGTTCCAAATGATGTTTCTGGTTCTTAAAGGGACCATGCAAGGAAGCAAGGAAACAAGATACTTAGGTTGGTTCTGATAATATCTGTGGGATGCCGTCTAGAGGGTCGAACGCTGCTCAGAGAATAGAGATGCCGCCTGATCCAACAGGGGGCGGGAAACTTGACCTTGTCTTCATTAACTTGAAGTAGAAATGATATAAATGACTCTAGTGACCTGAGATGGTTCATATATAATTTCTGTTGGACGTGGCCCCAAGAGGATAAGATTTACCTACAGAGTAATCAAAATTTTTGCTGATTTTATGGAACTGGAGAAATGGCAGTGAACCACTTTCTTTTTACCCTAGAAATTCCAGTGGACTGCTGTGCTTGGGAATATTTTTGAAAGTTGGCTAGGTATTCTAAATCTTAGCTAGAAATCTCACCAAAGATTTTTCTGTGGTCGTTCTGGGGGCTCAGAAGTTATCCAAATTGGGTTCTTCTGTTCACTGTGTCTGGCAATTTCTAGCGGTACACATATAGCATGCATGTGCCTCTAGATGTTCTAGATATGTCTGTGCCTCTGGATATGTCTGTCAGAGAGCACATGGTTCATCTAAGGAGCTGGAGACATGCATTTGTTCAGTTCTGCTCATTGTGTTTTGTGTGTTTGTGTCTGTGTCCTCAGTTGTGTCCAGCTCTTTGTGACCCCATGTGCTGTAGCCTGCCAGGCTCCTCTGTCCATGGAATTTTCCAGGCAAGAATACTGGAGTGAGTTGCCATTGCCTACTCCAGGGGATCTTCCTAACGCAGAGATCCGACCGACATCTCTTGTGTCTCCTGCATTGCCAGGCAGATTCTTTACCACTAGTGCCACTGGGAAGCCCTGATTATTGGCGTTGTATTAATTCCCTTTTCTTTAAAATGCACTCTCAGAAGACCCATTTCTGTGACTGTCTGGGAAAAGATGCAGCTGAGAGAGTTATGCTGGAGAGACTAGAAGTATTTGCCATCTTTTTCTGCAGCCAAGGTTTGCAAGCCAAGATTGATTTCCTAGTAAGGATTCATTTGAGAATAAGCAGCAACAATATCTTGTGTTGACATTATGATTTCAGAATAATGATGTTCCAAAATTTTCTCAAGTATTGTATTATGGGAAAGTGAGGATTTATATAGGACATATTTTACCTACTTCACACTACAGTTTATTTCTATAGTTCCTACAGTTTCCCATTCCTACAGTTCATAGACATAACTATTTAAGTCAGTGAAAGTCTGGAAATTATTTGCAGAGTGAGGCAGAAAGTTCTCACTGGTTAGGTTACTAAAATCTGTGAATGCCTTAAAAATCATCAGGGGATTTAAAAATCATTTGAGCATATTTCTCATTTCTGATTGTTGCTTAGTAAACTCTGTTGATCTGGGTTCTTGTTTTAAGCCAGTATGTTTTGGGGGTGATTTGTTTTGCAGCAATAGGTACCAGAAACAGTGGATCCAACAGTTGATGATGGGCAGTGGGGTGTTGTTGAGCATTTAGTCTCAACTGGCCCAGGAGTAAGCTAGGAGATGTTATTTTTAAAAAGGTGATAGTTAACAACAGATGAGGATCCTAGGGGTCTTTGCTGTTATTCTTTTATCAGGGCTTACCAGTGACTGCATACCATTTCTCTATTAATCCTGAAGCCCCCTGAATTTACAGATGATGAGCAGTGCGTGGAAGGTGGCAGTGCATAAAAACTTCGACCTCCTGCAGAGAGGAGGTCTTTTCATTTAGCTGTAGTCACCATGTTGTACATTAACTTCCTAAGACTTATTTATTTTATAACTGAAAGTTTGAACCTTTTGTACACAATTTCCCTTGTCTCTGGAAACCACCTGTTTTTACCTATGAGTTTGTTTTTGTTTTTTTACATTCCACATGTAAGTTAGATCATGCAATATTTTTTTTTCTGTCTGATTTATTTCACTTAGCATAAAATCCATTCATGTTGTCACAAACAACAAGATTTCATTCTTTTTTTATGGCTGAGTAGTATTCATATGTATACATATATCTCACATCTTTATTCATTCATCTATCCATAGGCAATTAGATTGCTTCCATAGCTTGGCTACTGTGAATAATGCTGCAGTGAACATGGGGGTACATAAATATTTTTGATTAATATTCTTGTTTTCTTTGGATAAATACCCAGAAGTGGAATTACAGGTTCATAGAGAAGTTCTGTTTTTAACTTTTTGGATGAAACATCATACTATTTTTCCATAGCAGTTGCTGCAGAGACTTCTTTAATTCTGGGCTCCCCTCAAAACTAGTAGCCTAAGGGTTATTTGGTCAACAGGTCAGAGCAGCACACCCAAATATGGTATGAGTTCTTCCAATCCAAAACAGAGCTGAACTGCTTTCCAGGGCTTATAATTTCTACCCCCACTGGCAGTTTATCTTTACATCCATGCCTATGCTCATCATTGCCACACATTTTAGTGTTTACCAATCAGCTAGATATAAAATAAAATCTCACTATGGTGTTAATGCAATTTGACTAATTACTAATGAGGTTAACTTTTTTACATATTTATAATTTTTATTTTCTCTCTTTTGAGACATTTGTTTGTGAATACTATCCATCTTTTTATTAGGTTTTTAAATTTTTCTTAAAGCTCTTTTGATGTTATTTCTGTATCTTGGGTAGAACCCTCCTTTCCTTGCTTTCTTTAGGCTAGAAAGAAAATGGTGAGCTTATGGTGAAGAAGATTCTCATATCAAGGGGTCCCCTGGATATTTCTCTGGCTGCTATATTCCCTCTCCATGAACCTCTTGCATCATTGAAAACTGGTGAACTTTGCCCAGGACTCTGTCACCTCACCTTGTGTCCCATAGGTTGCTTGAAGAGTGGGGGTAGGGGATGGCTGAGGGTGAGAGTGTGCAGAGAGGAAACATACCTTCATCCCTGGAATCTTCTGTTTCTCTATCGTCCAGTCACTATTTCAAATGTTGTGTTGAAGCTGTGTTCCTTCCTTTGAGGGCTGCTGCTTCCTAATCTGTGTCTGCTATTCTCTTTGTTAGGTCTGGAGTGGGCAAGGGCCTGTGTTCTGGCTTCATTCTGCCATTTCACCCTGGGAGTTTCAAGGCAACTTTTAAAGGCTGCCTTTGCATGGCACCCCACTCCAGTACTCTTGCCTGGAAAATCCCATGGACCGAGGAGCCTGGTGGGCTTCAGTCCATGGGGTCGCTAACAGTTGGACACGACTGAGCAACTTCACTTTCACTTTTCACTTTCATGCATTGGAGAAAGAAATGGCAACCCGCTCTAGTGTTCTTGCCTGGAGAATCCCAGGGACGGCGGAGCCTGGTGGGCTGCTGTCTATGGGGTCGCACAGAGTCGGACACGACTGAAGTGACTTAGCAGCAGCAGTTGCATTCAGTTTAAACTGATTTCCTCAGGGTAACAATGTTGGAGAAAATATATATTCACCCTTGACTCTGTATTTCTCTAGGAGGGCCCATTGTAGCAAGATGGGCTCTGCCTATCTTTCCACTGCAAGATGGTGCAAATGGATTTAACATGCCACAAAAATGAAACAATTCCCTCCCCCACAACTGAAAATTTCTAGCCTGAACCCCTACTATAAGGCAGATATCTTACTCCCAACATTTAGGAATAGATTCAGATACTTCTGACATTTTTCTTACACATTTCAGTAAAATTTAGGATTTTTATTTTTAAAGTTTACTTAAAAATTAAAATAATTTTATTTATTTTAAAATACTTGTGTTTATTTTTATTCTTACAATTTTCTTAATATGTGTGTTATAAATTTGGATATAATTTTCAGGGGTTTTATATTGAATTTGTCATTTAGGTACACACAACTTAGAGTTCTTTTGATTTCCTTGTTAACCTGAAAATTTAGGATTTTTAACAGCACCTTCCACAACTTTCTTGTCCCTGAAGTTACCACTAAGATTGACTTGTGGAGCAGTGCAAATGCCATCCCCATAGGTAGGAGAGTTCTGCGTGTCTAGGTCTTTGTTGCTATCCCTCGAGAAAGGGCTTATCCTATTGAGCCTCTGGCTCTCCCATCCCGGCCAGCATCCACAGAATTGTTACCCAGTTGTTACCCATCCAGTCTTTAGCCTCATGGTACAAGTCTGTATTCTCTCATACCTGGCTATGTGAATTAGCTTTTTATTGTTGCACAACAGATGACCACACACCTAGTGGCATAAGGACTGCACCCTGCAAGCCTGCAAGCCCTGTGATTGCCCAGCTGTAAGACTGAAAAAAGAGCCGGGAGTTAGCAATGGAGACATCATGGCTTATTGGATGGGGGCTCTTACATGTCTGAAGCAAGGTCCTGGAACAACACTCCACCGTCTATAGCAGATTACAGGCAGGTCGTGGCAGCAGTCTCAGACTTCTCTAGTTGGGGAAAAGAGAGGTTACCAGTTACAGGGAGGACTGTCATCAGGATGGGGCTTCCCTGGTGGCTCAGATGGTAAAGAACCTACCTGTAATGCAGGAGATGCAGGTTTGACCCGTGGATCAGGAAGATCTCTCGGAGAAGGGAATGGTAACCCTCTCCAGTATCCTTGCCTGGTAAATCCCACTGTCAGAGGATCCTGGCAGGCTCTGTCCCTGAGGTCGGAAAGAGTTGGACATGACTGAGTGACGTAACACTTTCTTCTTTCTGGCTCATTGATTACCAGGGAAATCAGCAGAGGGGCATGTCCTTCACTTCCCCTTTGATAAACTATCATGGTGGAAACATTCTGATCAAAGATTAGAACAACCACCAGCAGGGGTAGGTGGTGGAGGGGAGTTACTGATTCGGCTCTATGATTAAGAAGGAAGGTCAGCTAGGAGAGTAGGGTGTAGGTGAAGCAGGTACGGGTTGAGTAGGGGGTGTGCAGAGCGCAAGAGAATAGCCATCTCGAGTGGCCTGTTTGTCCAAGATCCATGTATTATCCAATAATTTCTATGACTCAGAAGTCCAGGCACAGTTTAGTTGGGTCTACTGTTCCATGTCTTCCAAGGCTGAACTCAAGAGGTCAGCCAGGCTATATTCTCACCTGGAG
This sequence comes from Cervus elaphus, assembly GCF_910594005.1. Taxonomy (NCBI): domain Eukaryota; kingdom Metazoa; phylum Chordata; class Mammalia; order Artiodactyla; family Cervidae; genus Cervus; species Cervus elaphus. The sequence continues at coordinate 88,169,982 of NC_057834.1, read as the reverse complement.
GTTCTGGGGAAACATTTGCTTCTATGCTCATTCAGGCTGCTGGCAGCATTCATTTCCTTGTGGTGTATGACTGGGGTCTTCATTTTCTTGCTAGCTGCCAGCCAGGGACCACTCTCGGCATCTAGTGCTGGCCCCAGGTGGTCCTCGCCATGTGGCCCTCTCACAGGTCCTCCTCAAACATGGCTGTTTTCTTCTTCAAGGTGAATAGAGGACGCTCTCACGTCCAGTCTCTCCCTACAGGGAAGGCCTTTTAAAGGGCTCACCTGATTATGCCAAGCCCACGCAGGATAATCTCCTTCTTGATTAACTCAAAGTCAACAGATTAAGCACCTTAATTACATCTTCAAATTACCTTCACTTTTATGATACAAGATAGCATAATCCCAGTTGCAAAATTTTGTAATATTCACAAATGTTATCCACACTCAAGGGGAGGAGAGAATACAGACAGACACAAGGGGATGTGAATCTTGGGATTAATCAGAATTCTGCCAGCTACGCTGTGGGACCCTCAGGGCTGTAGTTCTCTCTGCTAACTTCTGTGTCTCTCTTGGCATTGGAGGCATAGGAAGTTCAGATGCTTTGCTATGCCACTCAAGGACTGGGAGGAAATTCAGGGCTCTTTCCAGGCCTGCCAGACAGCCCACCATTTTTATCAGGCCTGGGGGGTTTCTTACTGAGGTCTGTCTCACATCCTGAGTCTTAAAGGAAGAACCACCTCCCTTTCATCTCACAGGTCCCTGCATGGGCAGGACAAAGAACAGAACTCTCATATAATTTCTAATTTTTTGTTTTTTCTCCAAACTATTGCCACCCCCTCCAATCCACAAAGGTTTATTTGCTCTCCTCATTGGTGAACGGGGAAGGGATGGAAGAGGTGGATGGTTAAATAATTTTCCAAATCTCCTGCTTATGGCAGGACCTCAACTCTGTAAGTTTAAAAGCTAAAAGTTAACTTCTTTTGTTCCTATTTGAATTTCAATGATGGTCTAAGATTTCCTAGGGCAGCAGAGGCCAGGATTAGTTTAAAGAGGTGGTGGGAGCTATAGGGTAAACAAAGGGATTGCAAGGCTGTCTCAAAGCTCCCTTTTCCCTGTTATATATGAATTAATACTTCATATACACAATAGTTCCCAAAACAGTCTAGATTTTCTGAATCTTGAGAATTGGATTAGTTCCATGTTAATTTTTATGCCTCATCTACTGTTTTCTTTATCTATGAACATTTCCTCCTTCCCTAAGCAAGTGGAAACCCCAAAGAAGGGAAAATTGAAATGGTTCTAGAAATTAACAAAATGTTAATTAAGTTTCCCCTTGCTGAGGGGAAAAATGAATTTGGCAGTGTTTCAGAGAAAATAAAGGACTCATGCTTATACTAATTAAGGGTATTACTCAAGTGAAATAACTGGAAGTCAATATAAGCCCCAAAGCTTAGTAAACATAAAGAATGGTGCTGGATTGGAATAAAAGTAAATGGGTAATAGGATGTGTCCAAAAAGCAGTTGATAATTCTCACCAGAATAGTAGTGTTAGGATAATTTTACACTCAGCTACTAACCACCATTTCCCTCCATCCCCACCCCTCAATACCCAAGTTTGATTGTCATGTAAATAATATGTTAATTTGGTGCATTAATGCAACTGAAGGAAAAATCTCAAAGGAGAACCTAGGTTGGCCTGCCTCCTCAAAGCCAGATGGAGGCACCTTGTCAGGCTACTAATTCACCAGGCAGAGCTTCTGGGGTATTGATTTTTCTTTCTCATTCTTTCTTCCTGACTGCCTTTTTCATGTTCTTTTATCTCATTTCCAAAGGCATAGGACTATCTCAGACAAAGTCTGTCTCATTTTCACATAGCTTGTATCAGAATGCTCATTTCCTACTTTTTAAATTACTTCTTTTTTTTTTTCTGAATTTATGTTTGCTTAACTTGGGTCGTAATACTTTTTTTTTTGGTGAAGAACAGATGCCCGGCATCTAACATGAACATCTAGAATGCAATAGCTGCTCATATTGTTGATAATATGAACACATCAAAGAAATATTTATCTACTTATCTGTCTGACTCCCATTAGACAGTGACCACTTTGAAGGTAAGGATCTATTTCATCCATTTTTGGATCCCTAGTATATCAACACAGTACCTGGCATATAGAAGTTCTGAAGCAAACTGTACCAAATAAATCAATAATAACTAGAAGTTTACTGATGTGTCTTACCACACTGCAAAAGAATAATAAGCCCTGATGTTATAATTTAAGAGTAGAGTACCATAAACTCTAGTAGGTAAGGAAAGGTTGACAGGTTGGTTTTCCAACAATTACTGGGAAATTGAATGGAAGAAAGGTGCAATGAGGAATAATTTTTAAGAAACCACAGATGTGACCTCTCCCTTTCTGAGATGGTCCACACTCTGTCTATGGACTGTGTATCTCTCTCAATAAACTTACTTCTTACCTAAAAAAGAAAGAAAGAAAAAAGAGAATAAGAAAAAAGAAAGAAAGAAAGGAACTACAGGTGAGTGTTCTCACTATGTAGTCTTTACAAAGTCAAGCTTATTTCTTATTTAAGGCAGAGAACAAACACATCCCCTCTTTCCTTAAGATAAAATACAAACTTGAAATGGTCTCTCAAAAATCATTATGAAATCTTTTCAACCAAATGGCTGCAGGGAATTGAAACTGAGATGATGTCTGAGTCAGACAGTTGGGATAATTTTCATTAGCAGGACTACTTGTGCCACTGATGATTTGGTAACGACCTCAGAGCAAATCTCATTTATTCCCAGGGTGGATGAACTTAATTTGTTTCAGCCAAAAATGAACAAAGAAATGATGAAGAACAGAGCCTGTTTCTTTCTCAGTGGTATGCTCAGGTTTGAAAAATAAGATGAGATGATGTCTTTTTTTTTTCTTCTATGTTTGCCTCAAAATTTTCCGAGCTCTGTCCTCTTTCCTCCACTGTTGTCCGTAGTGTCTCATACATCTTAATTAACTGGCTATAGTCACTTTTCCCTGCCATATTAACCTGATAATGTCTAATTCTCTTGGATAATTCTAGATTAACTAATGTGGTAATTAGTTTGATTCCATAAGTGCCATATTTTTCTTTTTGTCGATCCATTCTTCCAAATTGAAACAACATATCCAATTTGAACAGTATCTCAGTTTCTAGGAGGTAGTGTTATACCTTCTTAAGACAGTAAATTTTAAACTCAGTCATAATCGCACAGGAGTCTTAACTCCTAACTTTGTTACTTACTCCAAGGTGTGGGACTAGGAGTGTCTTTTTTAGTATCTCCTGATTAGCAAAATGTAGGAAAGAAACCCCTACATCATAGGAATTATTTGAGATTTAAATAAATTAAGAGACCTCCCTTAGTAAATATTTTCCCCCAAGTAAACAATTTTAGCTAATATTGAAGTTTAATGTTGATTCTCTAATCTTACTTTGAAAGACCCTAGTTAATTACTAGTCTTGTTTTTTTTGGTGGAGTGGGGTGGCCATACCGTGAGGCATGTGGGATCTTAGTTTCCTGACTAGGGATCGAACCTGCTTCTCCTGCAGTGGAAGCTCAGAGTCTTAACCATTAGACTGCCAGGGAAGTCATAGTGACCAGTCTTAGCGTCAATAAATGTGGGAATAGTTATCAATATGAAATTTTGATTTTTGACCTTTAAAATTAATATTTTTGTGACATAAATCTACAATCTGCAGATTAAGAGAGTTGAAAGTGACAGTCCATAGTTATTACAATACTTTATTTTTCTGATGAGGAAAATATAATTGAACAGGAGTTGATTGACTTGAGGAAGATCACATAGACAGTTAAGTCAGGAATAGATTCATGGATTTCCAATTGGGGGATAATACATCACATCCAGTGATTTCTCACTTTTGGCTCCCCCTTTTCTACTAAGCTTATAGCAAACTCATTAGCCTGGTGTTCAGAGTCTTTCATAATAAAGCCTCAGGTCCATGCGTTTACTCAACAAGCATTATTGAGCACATACTATATGCCAGGTTCAGATGCTGGGAATGTTAACAGTGAACTAAACATAATCTCTGCCATCACTGAGTTTATATTCTAGTTCAGTGGTTCTCACAGTTAGTCAGGGAACTTAAGGGGCTTTGGGGACTCTCTCAGAGTGTCTGCAAAGTAAAGATTGTTTCCATAATAATACTAAGATTTTATTTGTCACTTTCACTCTCATTTTCTTTTCTTACGTGTATATAGTGAAGGCTTCCAGAGACTATCTGATATGTGATATCACAACAGACTGAATGTAGAAGCAGATGTGGGAGTCTAGCTGTCTTTCATTAGACCAGATGTTAAGGAAAATTGCAAAAATGTGAAACAATGTTATATTTTAATGACTTTATGTGAACATTTTTTTCCATAAAAATGTTCTTTACATTAACATGGAATGGGTTTATTTTTGTTATTTTAAAGTGATTACATAAATGTTTAAAAATTTATCAATTAAAAAAGTTAAAATATCTTTATTAGGGTATAATTGATATACAAAATATCACATATATTTCATGTATATAATTTTATGAGCTTGGATATATGCATACACCCATAAAACCATCACCACAATCAAGGTAATAAACATATCTGTGACCACCAAAAGTTTTCTTTGCACTTGTCTTGTGTTAAGAATACTTAACATGAAATCTAAACTCTTTGCAAAAATTTTAAGTGCACAGTGTAGTGTTCTTAATAATAGACATCATGTTATACAGCATATCTCTATAACTTATTTATCTTACATAACTAAAACTTTATACCCATTCTAATATGGTTTGTATTTATAGATATATCTTTCATAAACCAAAGCTCTTTGGGGCCTTAAATAATTTTTAAGGATGTAAAGGAGTTGCTGAAACCAAAAGGTTGGAGAACTGAAATTCTGGTTATTCTAGAAAATAAACAGGTATCAGAGTTGACACAATCAGATCATGACAAAGGTCAAGAAAAAAAATGCAGCAAAGAATGGAAATAAATCAATTGAGTGATCAGTAAGGATCACTGTCTACAACCTGTGCTCTGAATCACTTGAACTTGTTTGAACACAATCCATGCTTTTCTCCTTCTAGCTTTTGAAATGCTGTTCTTTCTGCCTGTTTTGTCTTTCTTCCCATTTTTATCTATCAAAATTCTATTTTTCTTTAAGGCCCATTTCAAATGCCACTCAAACCACTATTTTTTCCCTCTTTATCTTCTAACAGAGGTGACTTGTCTTCCTTTTATTGTCCCCAGCCTCACTGATAATATTTTGACCTTGTGACACTCCTTTTTTTTTTTTTTTTGTGACACTCTTAATTTTATAATAATTTTATGCTTTGTACAAATGTGCAGTTTAGTGTATACCACTCATGTTCTTCTTAGGTTTATGAAACTTCTTAAAGTTGGAGACTGTTTCTCATCTAACTTTGAATACAAACCTTCTCTGTATCAATAAGTCTCAAGTTCAGCAATAACAGAAAACCTCTAAATAATAGTGGTTTCATCAGGATAAAAATGCATTGTTTCTCATTTAAGTCAAAACATAGGCCATCCAGGGCTGGAGTAGTGACTCTTGCTCTAAAAGTCTTCAGGTTGCAGGCTTCAACCCAAGAATGCAGTCCTCAGCCTCCAAATGGCAGCATCTCTTTCAGGAGGAAGAAAGGAGAGAGAGGCAAAGATGAGATATCCTTTCTTAAGAAAGGTTCCTGGAAACCCCTTTGTAGAATTTAGTCATGTGCATGCCTAGCTGCAGGGGAGGGTGGGGAACGAGGTCTTTATTTTTGATGCTCTTGTGCTCAGCCATTGCTAGAAGGGAGAATAGATACTGGGGAACAACTCTGTGTCTATTTTACTCCCCAAAGTGTCTACGATAGGCACAATTCCAGGTAAAAGCTTAAAATGAACTTTCTGCAAGTAAGTAATACTGAGATAGTGAAGGACAGGGAAGCCTGGTGTGCTGCAGTCCGTGGAGTTGCCAAGAGTTGGACACAACTTGGTGACTGAATAACAACAACAAATACTGAGATCCCACCTCAGAATTATTTGTTGTATAATGAATTCAGGGGCACTTTTACTCATCAAAATTTGCTTTCTCTAAAGGAGGTATTAAAAATGATTAAGAAATCACTGACTCAATGGACATGAATTTGAGCAAACTCTGGGAGATAGTAAAGGACAGGGAAGCCAGGAGTGCTGTAGTCCATGGGGTCATAAATAGTTGGACGTGAGTTAGCAACTGAAGAACAAAGGAAACTCTACAATCTATCTTTTCAAACGTAATTGTTTTGAGGCTCACCAATTCATCTGTCACTACTATTAGACTAGGAAACTACTTTTATTAGAACCTTCCAACTTGTTGTTTTCACCATTTCACCTGCTCCTGCTTGCTCTTCCCAGTGGTGATAAAGACTTCACCAAACTCTTCCTTGCCAGAAGCATCCGCAGGCTTCCTGGTATAATGTGATGCTCTTGTACCCAAGTCTCTCCTGTAGTCCTAATCACAGAGAAAATAACCTTCAGAAGAATCCCTTGACATTCTGCTCAAGTTGTTAGGTTAGTCTGCATATTTGTTTCACATAAAAGCAGATAAAAATTATATAATTTCAAGGTACTAAAAATACTGGGGCTTTGAAGCAATGTACATTGGCTTTCCAGTTTCTTCTCACTGCATGTAGGTCTTTGTAAATGATAGTGCCCACCTTTGTGTTTTGAGTCTTTGGATATTTATCTCCAAAAAGGTTTCACTGGGATCTACAGAAACATCCTTTGACGCACCTTTGACCAGCTCCTATATACCTTCTCACACATGTTTACATCTGGTTCTTAGTGCTTTCAGATAATAGTCACTCCTCCACAAAAATATCTGGGATTTCTACACAATTGAATTTATACTTAAAATACTCCATCCAGCCACACGAAACAGTCTGTGGTCTTTAAATATAAAAACTTGTAGTTTTTTTAAAAAATTATTTTTAAAACATTTATTTATTTTTAATTGAAGGATAACTGCTTTACAATATTGTGTTGATTTCTGCCATACAGCAACATGAATCAGCCATAGGTATACATATGTCCCCTCCCTCTTGAAACTCCCTGTCACCTCCCAACCCCTCTCACCCCACTAGATTGTCACAGAGCCCTGATTTGATTTCCTTGAGACATACAGCAAATTCCCACTGGCTATCTATTTTACATATGGTAGTGTATATGTTTCCATCTTCCCGCCTCCCCCCGCCCGCCGCCCCTGTCCATAAGTCTGTTCTCTAGGTCTGTGTCTCCACTGCTGCCCTTCAAATAGGTTCATCAGTATAATCTTTCTAGATTCCATATATATGTACTAATATGTGATATTTGCTTTTCTCTTTCTGACTTCACTCTGTATGACAGTCTCTATGTCTATACACCTCATTAGAACTAACTCAAACGCATTCTGTTTTATGGCTGAGTAATATTCCATTGTATATATGCACCACAGCTTCTTTATCCATTCATTTGTCGATGGACATCTAGGTTGCTTCTATGTCGTAGCTACTGTAAATAGTGCTGCAGTGAACATAGGGGTGAAAGTGAAAGTCACTCAGTTGTATCTGGACAGTCCTGGAATTCTCCAGGCCAGAACACTGGAGTGGGCAGCCTTTCCCTTCTCCAGGAGATCTTCCCAACCCAGGGATCGGACCTAGGCCTCCTGCATTGCAGGAGGATTTTTTACCAGCTGAGCCACAAGGGAAGCCCGAACATTGGGGTACATATCTTTTCCAGTTTTGGTTTACTCAGAGTATATGCCTAGTAGTGGGACTGCTGGGTCATAGAGTAGTTTTATTCCTAGAGAAACTTGCAATTTTAAGATGTTTGGAATTACCCCAGAGGTTAGTTCTTTGAAAAAGTTGAATTGAAAGTGAGAACTTATTAGAAATGGCATTTACTGTGTTTGTTTTTATTTGATTTTTCATTTCTACATGTATTATTCTCTTTGGACTGTACACTTCTTGAGGACTACTTCTATGTATGAAACAACAGTTATAAAGTGAAAAAACAAATTGCCTGTAGCTGACAGTGATGGTGACATGGGATTTGTTTTACCATGTGGCATGAAGCTTCCACGAAATAAAGAACACTACTTAGGACTACATTTATTTATTGTGCACTATTCATTCATCTCATAGGTTTTTCTTGAGCAACAACCAAGCAATCTGCACTGTGGTAGATTCTAGGAGCCAGTGTTGAGCAATATTGATACCATCCCTGCCCCTATGGAATGTACAATATAGAAGAGAAAGACAAGACAAAGAAGTAATAACTGTGAAATAGAACGAGTGCTTGTTGGGGAAGCACAGATTGTTCTGGGAGCACTCGAGGGAGGCATTTACTCCAGTGACAGTCTTTATGGAGGTTTCACATACAGATACCTCATCTTAGCCTCACAAAATCTTCTGCAATGAGTAGTGCAGGGATTACTCTTCTCATTTACAGATGAGGAATTAGCCTCAGAAAGATCAGCAAGACTCAAGTTCCCATAGACCCAGACCTGGACTTAGAACTCCTTCAATGCAATGCTCTCAGCACTGCTCCACACAGCGGCTGGAGTGCTGGGAATGTGAGCTTTGTGGTGTGAGGCAGATGCTCCCAGGCTTTGCAGTGCCCTTATCCCAAGCTTTAAACTCCCACTGGCATCAATTAATTAATTCTTGGCATCTATTGCAGCTGCCTGGAAGTCATGCAAGTGTTGTGACCAGCATGACTCTAAGTGCTCTTTAACTAGGGCTAGTAATCCAGTGTTCCTGCTGGGGACAGCCTTTGCAATTAGGAAAGGGGCCAGAGGATCTTTCAAGCAGACACAAACTACAGAAGCTCAACCATAAAGCCTTAGTAGAATGAGGCACCAAGCAGCAGTCAGCTAGGTGGGCTTTTTTCCTGTCCTATTAAGGAGAAGTTAGATTCCCCAAAGAGAAAACAATTGTAAAATGCCAGAGTTCATTTGGCTTTATGTTTAGTACCACTGAGCTGAATGCAGGAATGAACACAGCTGTTGGGCAGGACATTGTCCCTTAATGCTCTGTATTCCCACCTATACACTATTCCCTGATTATTCTGGAAAAGTTTCTTTCTTACAATCTTTTGAACTCATTGAAAATTTCCAAGTGATAGTAGAGTCTTACAGGAATAATGTGCTCTAGCAATAGCTCTGGCAAAATTGAGGAGTTGGTGATAATTATTTCCTTGGTTTGTAGTGTAGTAGACATACCATGGAAGAGGGGGTGGCAACCCACTCCAGTATTCTTGCCTGCAGAATCCCAGGGACAGAGGAGACTGGCAGGCTACAGTCCATACGGTCACAAAGAGTCGGACATGGCTGAAGCGACTTAGCACACAGGCATGCAGACATACCATGGGCTTTGGAGTCAACCTAAATTATCTCAAACTCCTTCACTTTCTAGCTGCGTCATCATGGGAAAGTTTGTGGACTTTCTTGAGCATCGATTTCTTCAAAGGATAGTTGTAAGGATTAGAAGAATGACATTTAATATATTTATTACAGAGCCTGGTACACATGATTGGTCTTCAATGAATGGAAAATATAACTATGGTGGTTAAAAATCACTTTTTTCCCTGGGAACTCAGTGTGAACTCTAGCATCTCTTCTAAGCCTCACTATTCTGGTAATGTAAGTTCCTCTGGTCCTTTACTTTTATTATAAATGTCTTGTTTTGTGTCTTCGATAGTTAGGGCCTATGTCATTATTTAACCCATGAATACTCAGTAATATTAATTCACAATCTTGCTGGTGAGATAGGATGTTGGTAACAGATCTAGGCATAACAGGTGAAATGAGTGATGCAGATAATTGGTGCTATGGGATTTCTTTTTTCTTTTTAACAACTGATTATCAGTTTATTAAAAAGGTTGACTTAGGCATCAGCAGCAGTGACTTCCACCTCGACTCCTGGCTCGTTATCGATGGAAGTGATCTGCTTGACAATATGAGAAGGACTCTGCAGGTCAATGAGTCGCTCATGGATCCTCATCTGGAATTGATCCCAAGTCTTAGAACCTTCACCTCAAGGAGTTTTCCTCGTAGTTATTCTGTCTTGGTGGGCCTCAGAGTCTGATCAGGTCCTTTCACTTTCATATTCTTTTCCTTCCCGCCTCTCATCAGGTCATCACATACCTTCTTCAGAGACTTCACATTGCGGCTGGTGAGGGTGATCCTCCACCTTTGGCTCCAGCGGAGTATTATCAGTGTCTTTAAAGGCCACGGCTGTGGTGTGGCTTCCTGACCGACCTGTTCCTCAGCAAGAGCGAACAGGGGGAGGCAGGAGCAGGGGAGTGGGTGGCAGAGGGCTCCGCTGTAGCAGTGTCTGCGTCTTCCTCAAAGCGTGTGGGATTTCTAACAAAGAAAATTTCACCATGGCCTGGGATTTCTGAAAACTTGCACAGACAGTCAATAATTATCACTTGGAGAGACTAGGTGGGGAATTCTGGAACCTGGAGCCAAACCTGGCTAGGTAGTGACAGCAGATAGAGAGGGGAGAGATTGACTGACTTTCCGGTATTGATGGACAAAACATGATGTTTCAGGGATAATGGAAATAGATGAGAGTTCAAGCACGTAACTGGCCAGGAGGTCAAGATAAAGCATCTAAGCTGTCCCAGTAGGTACGCAGTGCCCAGTGATGGGAACTTTGGGGAAGATAATATTCAAAAGTCAAAGAACATAGTCATGCACAGTAGGTCTTCTGCTGACTGAATTCCACTTCCTTTGGCAGGAGAATTGGGGAATTATCCCAGTCCTTGAAGGTTTGCAGGGTCCAAATTTTGATGGTGGGGTGAGATAGAGACAGTGTAGATAATTCTAAAATTTAAGTGAATATGTGAATCTCAGGACAATGCTTCTCAAAGTCTCCGGACCATCTGTTTTAAAATTGCCTGGGAGGCTTGTAATAAATACAGACAACTAGAAGATCTGGGGGAATGGATCCTGAGGATATCCATTCTAAATAGGATACACAGAGAATTATGTACTTTAATGCTAAAGAGTACTGGATAATTCATATTAGATGCCAGACTTGAGAGCCAGGTCAGAGAGTCCTGAAAAAAAGAATCAGCGACCCTGTGAAGAACTCAGACTTTTCTCTCTCAGTGAAAAGTGGTGTGCAGAAGGGCTGGTTATATGGAAAAGAAAACTGTGCACAAGTCTTTTGTCCTGAAAGTAGGATTGCAAGTAGGATTTTAACTTCCAGTCTGGAGAGTTGGAGTTTCTGGAACAAGAATGAAGACAGAGAATACCAAGAAAAAGAAATAGAGCACAAAGATTGGAGATTGGGCAAAATATGCTATAGGGTCTGCAACAGGATTGCCTGTTTAATGTCCCCCCTGCCCCTCAACCAAATAGCTGTGGGCTCCCTGAGGGCCCAGCTTATAACATGTTCATCCTTATTTATTTTGCACTTAATATAGGGCCTGGGCTTCCCAGGTGGCTCAGTGGTGAATAATCTGCCTGCAATTTGGGAGATGCAGATTCCATCTGTGGGTTGGGAAGATCCCCTGGAGAAGAAAATGGCAATCCACTCCAGTATTCTTGCCTGGGAAATCCCATGGACAGAGGAGCCTGGCAGGTTATAGTCCATGGTGTCACAAAAGAGTCAGACGTGACTTTGGGATTAAACAACAATAACAGCATAGGTCCTGGCGCAAAGTTGGCTTTCAAATGTTTATTAAAGAAACAAATAAGTGGACGATTGGACTAGTGGCAAGGATGATTTAAAGCTGAGCTCTGGAATGTGGACTAGTCACTCAAAGGTCTCCTGGCTCAGTTTATCCATGGTCCTGGGAGTTGAGGTGGGGCTGCACTGGAAGCTTTGGAGTTGGATAGAGGAAGCAACTACATTGACTCAAGACATAGACTGAACCTACAGTTAGGATAGTTTAGGACATATTCTGGAAGACAAGTGCGATTTGAATCTGCTTTGAAGGCAAGACAGACATCATACGACTCAGTTCAATCCAACTCACTAAACATTAATTTGGCATCTACTCTGTGCAATGGATGAAAATGCAGTCGTGAATAAAATATAGTCCTTGTGCTGGAAAAGACTAAGAGATAAGAAAGGACCAAAATACAGTGTTATAGAGGATACTGAATTCCTTTTATGGGTGTTAAAGGTCAACAGCTGCAGCAGCACAGGATTCAATCTCCACCGAAGCAGATGGCAAATGCCCTTGGTTAGTGCCAACTTGTAGTTAACATACATATATGCAATAGAATATCACTCAGGAATGAATCTGAGTCAGTTGAACTGAGGGGGGATGAACCCAGAGCCTGTTATACAGAGTGAAGGATGCCAGAAAGGGAAAAACAAATATTGTATATTAATGCACTCATGTGGAATCTAGAAAAAGCATACTGATGAATCTCAGGGCAGGAAAAGAGATGCAGATGTAGAGAATGGACTTGCGGACACACCCGGGGAAGGAGAGGGTGGGACGAATTGAGTGGCATTGAAATATATACATCATCATATGTAAAATAAATAGGTAGTGGGGAGTTACTGTGTAATACAAGGAGCTCAGCCCAGTGCTCTGTGATGACCTAGAGTGGTGGGATGGGGGCAGGGGTTTGGAGGGAGATTCAAGAGGGAGCGGATATGTGTGTAATATATTTACGGCTGATTCATGTTGTTGTATGGGGAAACCAGCACAACCTTGTAAAGCAATTATCCTCCAGTCAAAAAAACAAACAAACAACTAATTGCTGCAGAGATACTAGCGATAAATAAGGGTTTAAGATAAGTACCATCTGAGAATACTCTTTGCCTTTGAGTAGGCTCTCCATATCCAGAGGGTGTGTGAATACTAATGAAGAGATTCTCCAGGCTCACGGAGGGCACTATTGGTTGTCTCTTGTCTATTCTTCCCTCACCTACAGCTGACCCTTGCTAGCTGGTCTGCCCTGAAAATGCAATGCAGTTCTGTGACCTGGAAGAAAGTTCACAGGTCCCAGAGCACAGGTGGTTCTGTGATGTTTAACTAGTGACCAGCATGAACTTTTTCTCTTCTCTGAAGAGTTCTTCCTCAGATCAAAAGCATTATAAATGTGCATTATTTGGCAGGTCTCAAACACACCAATTGTTGAGAGCAGAGCCCAGAACTTGTCTTTTCACCAAATGGTGTTCAGCCCTGGGATCAGGACTTAGAAGTCTAATTGTTGTTACCGTGAAGATTCTTATTATCAAAGTCCTAGAGTTGTATTTTCTCAGTCAATAAATGTGTTAGAAATTTGTGTGAATTAAAATTAAAAGGACATCAAAACTGTTCTCTTTTTCCATTCTTTCACTCTTTCCTACCTACCCTTACCCAAACCCAACAAAAAATATTCCCTGCCAATAAACTCAATGTTTATAGAATAACAGAAATGACTTATCATATGGTATGATTTTGTTGTGTTGTAATGACACTCAAGAAGAATGTTAGATCAAAAATAAAAACATCTGAGTTATGTTCTTTTTGATGGTGCTTACTAAATTGTGTAACCTAGGGACAAATTACTTCAATTTTCCCAGCCTTAATTACTATAACATGAAGGGTTAGATTGGACTCTGTGTGTAATTCCTTTTAACCCTAAGAATCAAGGATTCTATAAGCTACCCAGCAGTGATGACATATTTCTTTATGTGAGGTGGAGAAACTGGCTTCCCTGGTGGCTCAGTTGGTAAAGAATCTGCCTGCAATGCAGGAGATCTAGGTTTGACCCCCGGGTGGGGAAGGAATACTCCAGTATTCTTGCCTGGAAAACCCCATGGACAGAGGAGTCTGGCAGGCTACAGTCCATGGGGCTGCAAAGGGTCAAACATTTCTGAGTGTCTGAGCATTATACGGAGAAACTGGAATGCTGCTCTGGAAAACTCTGTAAACCTTGTAATTCCCTGGCTGTGAGACCTAGGAAGGAACTCAGAACAACAGCAGAGACATCAATGGTTTATTGGACAGGGGATCTTACGCGTCTGAAGCAGAAGGTTCTGAAGGAGTATCCCACCGTGTACAGCAGATGGCAGGCAGGACATGGCGGCAGTCGTCACTACTAGGGGGAGAAGGAGGCTACCAGTTGTCAGGTTGGTTCCTCAGTTACCAGGGAAGTCAGCAGCCAGGACAGGGGGCAAGCACATAGGCAATTACCGATTGGCTCTATGATTAAGAGGGAAGGTCGATTGGGTGAGTAGGGTGTAGGTGAAGCAGGTACTGGTTGATCAGGGGATGTACAGAGAGCAAGATAACAGCCATCTTGGGTGGCCTGACCATATACCTGTGTAATGAACACTTGTTGACTGCTTCATCAATGTCTGTTTCTTCATTTCTCTAACAGTCTTCAAATTTTTTTCCCTTTAGGGATATGTTTTCCTTTGCTCAGCTATACAGCTGGTGTGCAATGGACACCATATTTGGTAGATCCTATAGGGCTGAAACCAACCGGTGTATCTCATTCCCTGGGTGAAGCAATTGGTTCCAGGATGGGCATACTGCCAGATTCAAGACAATGATGGGGAGGAAATTTCCCTGTTTGCTGGAGGCTCCTGGAAAGCAGGCTTCTGTTTTCATTTGTGGGAAATGGATGAAGAGCTCTTTTTCTTTTGGCAAGGTGGAAGAGGTGAGATGTGGAATAACTGCTACTACAAGGGAAGCTGAGAAGGGCAAGCTGTCATTCAGAGTGTAGGGCGCAGAGAATTACAAAGGAGCCAAAGCCTAGGGACTCTGTGAAGCTCTGGAGAAAAAACCTGCCTAAAACTTCTGGCCTTTAAAAGACTTGTGAGTCAATGAAGTCATGGATTTAAGTCTATTCACACTAGTTTTTCTGTTGCCAAGAACTCAATACTAAATGTATTTCTGACTATTAAGCTTTTTACCCCTCGAAATTAAAATCTTGCTTATTTCTGATTTTTTGTTATAGCCAGCTCCTAAATCGCTACCTGTGAAATTTTGAAAACAACAAAAATGTAGGAAGAGTCAGTGCTTGGAACAATGAAGTTGCTTTATAAATGTTGAATGCATGAAGTGAGAATAAATTAAAAGGAAAGATAATGTTTCCTGGACTGGGAAGGGGATAAAATTGTTTTATAGAATTACTTTTCTGGGTAGGGGGCACATGCTAATGAAGAAAGGTATGCGTGATCATAAAGCTAAGCTGCTGGGTCACCACAGTCCAGAACTGTCCTTTCTCTTCTCCTTTGAGATGTTGCTTAATGTTGTGTGTGTGTTTTTTTTCCTTGCAATTGCAATACAATTCAGGGAGAAAGAAGGGCCTAAAGTGCCCTAATAAATTTTGCTTCAATTGAATCTATTGATTAATTTACTGGGTGTTTTATGAGTCCTTACAACAATCTCTGAAAGAAGGGCCTAAAGTCCCCTAATAAATTTTGCTTCAATTGAATCTATTGATTAATTTACTGGGTGTTTTATGAGTCCTTACAACAATCTCTGCACTCATGAAGTTTACTATTTAGTAGCAAAGATTCATAATCAATAATGATTACAAAGTTGATGAATATTATGAGAGAGGAAATATTGGGAATTATGAGAGCAGAGCAAAGGGACCTAACCTCAACCAGGGTAAGGAAAGCTTCTTTGTGGAAATGACATTTAAGCCGAGATCTGAAGAATAAGTAGGTGGTAGTCAGATGAAGATGGACGGGGGAAATGTGTTCCATGTGATGACCTAATAGAAGCAGGGATTGAAACACCTGGGAAAACTTGAGGGCAGTTCAGAATAGATGAAGGGAAGAGGGGAATGGGGCGATATAGCCAAGGGAAGCACCACGTTTTGCAAGTCTTTGAAGGAGCTGGTGAAGGAAGGGTCAGGTTAAGGAGTTGGGGCTCTGTTTAAAGGAGAGTGGGAGGCTTCTGGTGGGTTTAAGCAGAGAAGCAAGAGAACCAGATTGGCACCCACCTCGGACCACGTGTGGCGCAGGGTCCTAAGGCCCCTCCTTCTAGCCCTGCTCCTCTGTGCCTCTGCATTGTTACCTCTACTTCCTCCCTGATTGTTGTCTCTTTCCTTTTAAAACACTGGTAAAAAATAAACTGGGCACTGTTTGTTCCCAGAACTGGTTACAGCACTACCTTCGTAGGCAATTTGTTTTTCCTGGTAAATCCAATTCTCCCTTTCTTAATTATGGTTTGGGTTTCTGGTCGCTGTGACCTGTAATTCAGCACTGATTTTCAGCTTTAAATCTTCACAGTGGGGTCCAGCAGGGCAGGCACAGACTCTTCTGGCCTTGTCTGTGACTGGCTCTCCTCGGAAAGAAGCTGCCCGTGGGGTCCAGCTGTGGTCCTGTTTTGGGTCTTTGGTGTAGCCTAAGCACAGGTGTACCTAGCTTGTCTCCCTGAGGCATGTGACCACACTTTCTGACTCACAGATATCTCTGTCCTTGCTTCTTCCAACGGTTCTCCATACCAGAAATCAGAATTAGCCTCCGAAGGTATAAATCAAAGTCTTCAGTCCCCTTTTGCACCTGTTGTATGCACCCCAGGGCAAACACATTGCTCTGCTTTGTCTCACTCTACTAAAGCAATGGCCCCCAATTTTTTTGGCATCAGCAACTGGTTTCCTCTGACTGCAGGTGGTGAGGGGATGGTTTTAGGGTGATTCAAGTGCATTACATTTATTGTGTACTTTATTTCTATTATTATTACATCAGCTCCACCTCACACCTTCAGGCATTAGATCCCGGAGGTTGGAGACCACTGCTCTATGGGGTTGAGCCTTTTTTCGGGATCTGATTGTAGACTCTTGGAGGGCAGGGACCTCTGACTGCATCTCGAACTTTGGATATAGTGAGTGCTGGATAACACCAGAAGAAGGACCAAAAGAGAAAAGACATTAAAAAGTTCTAGTCTGGACTGGATGGTTTTCAGAAACAGTGCTGTGCTGAGAAGACAATGGCAGCTGGGTTGGAAAAGGGGAACACCTGTGTTTGATAATTTGATAATCCTGATTGATTGGTAATCATAATCATTGCTCTGAAGTCTACTTAGAACCTGACTTATTGACTGAGAAGGATATGTACTTCTCAACAGGAAGGACATAACTCAACAGAGACAGCGTCCACAGGGCCTGTACTGGGCAATTCCTCCCCTGAACCTCCAGTATTGTTGAAAGGTTCCAATGAAATAATCCATATAAAGTGCTTGGGAGAATACCAAGGATTAGGGAGCAATCAGGTCCATGTTTTTGTTGTTTATTATGGAGGTTGTGATCATTACAGAGAGCAGCCTGGCTCTGTGGATGGAGCTGGAATCATTCTTCCTGAAAGGTGGTAATCCTTCCACTTATTTGCTGAGCCACTGATTTCTGCAACAATGATTTATTGAGTGTTTAAACGTGCCAGATACTAATTCTACCCAGTTGAAACAGGTGGGTAAAGGTTGCTTTATTTTCAAAGATTTTGGTTTTCTCTTGAGGCATATCCTTCTTTCAGAAAATAGTTGCTGAGTATTAATCCACACCTTTCACGTGTGGATTTAGGGCAAAGGGAGATGACATTGAGGGGGTAATGCATAGGTATTTCTGCTTTACCATGACTGACTATTATCTACCCTGGTTCTGCTTATTCCCATTTTTTATGGTGCCACATTTATTTTATTTTGGCCACACTGTGAGGCTTGTGGGATCTTAGTTCTCCCTCAGCAGTGCAAGTGCAGAGTCCTAACCATTGGATCCTTAGGGAAGTCCCTATTCCCATTTTTTGCTTGATTTTTCTCAAAGCACATTTTACTATCAAACATATTGTATATTTTATTAATTGAGTTGTTTATTGTGTGCTTCCCTGCACTAGAATATGAAGCCCACAAGGGAAAAGCTTTTGTCTGTTTTGTTCTGTGCTGTATTCTCAGCTTGGAACTGCACCTGGCAGGTTTCCTAGAACTATCTTGTTGAGTGAATCTGCCCCACCTTTGAATGCTCCATCTTGTACTCTGGTTTTGCCATGCTTTCCCTAGACTCTTCTCTAGGGCTGGAGCTGTCTGGTAGAATATCTGGTTCTTTTGCCTTGTTTGTCCTGCTCTTTGGTGCTTTGCAAAAGACATTTTTGAGGTTTCCAGATATCTGGAAAAAAGGCAAGATAGCATCTGGCCAGTAATTCACTAACCGTCTTGAGGATTTTATTCAGATGAGAGCCGTCTGCTTTATTTCAGAATCCATCAGGAATAATTCTCATTTGGAAATGATAACTGTTCTAACATATTTATTATGTATTATACCAAGTGCCTTACCTACCCTTTTTTCACTTTATTCTTACAACAAATCTATGAGGTCAATATTATTATCTAAAATTTTACAGGTGAGAAAATCAAGACAGACTGATTAAGAAAAGTAAAGGTCACACAGCTAGTTAGTATCCTTACTGGACTTTGAACCCTAGTTTCACTGACTGAAAGGCTCATCCACCAACAACTAGGCTACCCCAGGCGGTTTGGAGTTTCTATTTCGGGCTTTGTTTTATATTTGTGCCAATTCTTTTATCTTAAAGGAAGCAAAATGACTTGATTTCATTGATTCCTGAGACCAGTGGCTGTCCTGCCTTGCAGATGTTCTTCACCCTAGCGATAGCAAGAGCATATTTTAAGTAACAAAGGATGGAATATAGGGTTTTATGTTAAAGATCACTATAATAGCTTCCAACAATATAACTGGTCAGATAGATACATAGTGCTTGTTTCAAAACAATGTGTATTTCAAAATGATGTAGAACAGAAGTTCTCAAACTTTATTTAGAGTGCATAGAAGGAACAGCTTGTAGAACTTCAAGCATTTGAGCCTTCCTCCCAGAGACCCTGGCTCAGCTGATGTGGGGAAATTAAGTTTTTAATAAGTCAGATGACTTTGATGTCAATGGTCCTTGCCCACAGTTTAAGAAACACTACAATGGAAACATCAGGAAAGAAAAATAGAGTTGAGGAAACCTAATATATAGCCTCAGAAAGGGGCTAATATATAATATCAACCAATCTATAATATCAAGAGCCTCAGCATGTCCCAAACATGCTTCAGATCTCTTTTGCATGTGAACTTGATAGGTTCCCTGAGAATATTGTAAAGAGCATTTGTTGATTATTTCTTAAGGAGACTAAAAATACCCAGTAAGGTATGATGCAAGACTCTGTGTGCGTGTGTGTGTGTTGCCGTGGGGCAGCAAACATAAAGTGTAATGATACTGACATATAGGGACAGACCAAGATGACTTAACTCCTCGCTTGGAACAATGCTTTATGATCACTGGGAAAGAACTTTTTGAGTAGGTTATTGGAGTTGCCACCCAAATGCTTTCTGACAACTCAGGGGGTAGCTTTTATCATGTTATTTGAAAGACTGTCTTACAGGAGACTATGAAGGTGAAACTACCCTTTACAGGAGATTTACTAAAAAAAGAGAGCAGGGTCACAGTTAACAATCTGGGAGAGATGTAACAAGAGTGGAGAGAGAATCTTTCCCTATATTTGTGAGAGCAACAGGGTCGGCCCAGGAGAGTGGTGGGACAGCGCTGAGAGGCTGGAGAGGACGGGGTGAAGGACACTCATCACTGTGGTGGCCCTGCTGTCGGGAGCAGCATCAGCAGGGACTGCTGAACAGGGTAGGGAATGACTCGGCCACTTCAGTAGGGGGAAGGCTAGGCCTCGGTCCCTGATCATGCCTCCTGATGGTGACAGAGCCTGGTTAAAGCCAGGGTCCTAACAATAACTAACAGATTGTATAGTATTTACCACCTGCTAAGTCCTCATCTAAGTCCTTTGTATTTATTACTCGGAGGTTACATTGTTTATCCTATTTGACCTAAAAGATGGCAGATGTGGGAACTGAACCTGGACCAAGTTCAGCCTCACTGTGTATAATTGCTGTGCTTTATGGTTTCTCCCACATGCCTTAATGCCAGTTAGCTTTCCCTGTTACAGATCATATAGGTGAGACCCTGGCCAGCTATGTCTCAAGCCTGTGACATTATTAATTGGTAGGGTAAGAAGAGATAGTACCCATCTCTACTTGGAATATGACTCTAATGACTTTTGTCCATGCCAGAACTCATAGAGGTTATCCAAAACATGTTTACTCGAACGAAGAATAAAAGAATTTGGCTTAAATGGCTTGAGGACATTATCTTTGAGTACCTTACACTTGAACAACTCATCCTAATGACAAAAGCCAGAGACTGTTTATAGTCATAAGCTGAACTGCTTAATGCAGTCTCGTAAAATGGAGCATTACATGTCACAGCCAGGAAAATGATGTCTCCTTGAAAAACACATACACACACACAACAAAACCAAAACAAGGTTGTGTTGGAAAAACAAAAAAGTCCAGACCCGTCATATCTTCTTCTTTCTCAGCAAAGATAGGATCTGATTTGATAAGAAACCTTACACTCCTCTGATTGGTAACACACTGATAAGACATAATGAATTACCTGTATTCTTCTCCTCTTGAAGAACTTGTATTCCATTGAAGGAAAAATAAAAATGCTGTTTACTCACTTCCTCTGAATCTCAGAGTTTTCCAATGGTGACTCCTTTCCTTTTTGCTAAAGAAAAGAAGATGCAAAAGTAGAAGTTGATCCAGGAAGCTTGGAGAAGGGGGGTGCTTTCTGAAAGCTAAACCAGCAGCCAAGAAGCACCCCCTCAGAAGGTGAAGAAAGAGCAGTTACCTGGATGATGGTCACAGCGTGTGGACCCACAGGCCTCCAGCCACCCTCCCCTGCCTCCAGGCTGTTCTCTTACTCACACTGAGGAAACATCCATCTCTCCGGCCTCTTCGGCACCCCTCCCCGCTTTGCACTGGACTCCACTGGGAAGGCAGCTGTAGCGTGTCTGTTTGAAAGACAAGAAAACAGCATAGTTAAATCAGAGATTTAGATTGCAGCAGGATATGATGTGGGCAATTTATTTGTACAGTTCTCAGTATCAAAACCAGATCTGGGTACAACTATCAGGAAGATTAAAGCAAGTGTTTTCTGTCATCAAACTGTTCTTTTAAAAGATGTCAGGAAACAAAACATATTTGTAGCAAGATAAATACTGTGTACTGGATTCATTAACAGAATGATTTATTAAACCTGCACAATGTTATTTACTGTTTGAGGGGTACATGTGGTTTCTTACCACACTGGCCTTTTTTGGCCTTGCTGTTTTCCACAGAGGGGCATCTGACTGTCTGCACCACAGCCCTGAATCTAAGCAAAAGCCCATGTGTTTACCGACTGGTATTCCTGCTTGTCCTTGGGAGTGGATGTATTGGTGGAGTGGGGGAATCAGGCAAGACTTTCAAGAACACCTGATTCATTTTCAGAAGTCAAACACGAATGCAGCCTCTAATCATGAAAAGAGGATTGCTTTATGACAGGTTAGAAAGAATGAGAGTGTGTGTGTGTATGTGTGTGTGTGTGTATGTGTGTGTGTGCACACGCAGGTGGGTGGGGGGAGCATACTCTCACACACATGGTGTTGCTGTTTTGTATCATTTCCTCCCTCAGTCTGAAAATAGGAAGTGTCAGGGTTTGCTGAATCCTGTTGCTGATGGTGTACATAATGCCGTAAGCAGGTGAAGGGCTTCTAGGTATGTGGTGACTCAACCTTTTCCTTTTGCAGATATTTTTTCCTTCTACACCTTAATTTTGAAAAGTCTGGCAAGGAGTTTGTGAGAGTCAAAAATCTTTAAAGGCTCTCCATGTGCTCAGCGATAATGCTTTGTGAATAATCCTCTTAGAGGTGCTAAGCTTCTAATTAGGCAGTGGAGAAAAAGGTAAATCTCAACCTAATACTCTTTGTTGCATTATGTATCAGGAAACAGTGAAGGACTCAGACTGTCATAACTCTTTTATTTCAGGAAAATATTAATTTAAAAAAGTCTTATTCTGAACAGAAAACAAGAAATAGAGTGGAGCTATTTCCTATTCACTGGGTCAAATGCATTACCTGGTGGCCCCTCTGGCTTTACCCACCAGCGTCATTAGTCTGCTTCTCGTTCTCTGTCCTGCTCTGGGATTCAGGAGGCTGCCTTCTATGGATTACCTTCCCCAGCTCCCTTGCTTGTCATTGGATGTGGCCATTGAGAGACCCTGGCAGGGTGCTGGAGGGCGACAGCACAAGGAGATGAAGTGCCTGGATATTTATTCCTCCCCGCTCTTTCTGTACATCCCTGATGTTGACAGTGACTAAATCCCATTCCTCTACTTGGGCCAAGACTCAAACCAAGGCACCCCAACACCTCCCTTTCATAGGGTTCTGTTAACTCCACTTCTTTTCCTGTTGTGCCTGTGGAACTGCAGCCTGCTCTTGTTAGGCCCTGTAGGCTTTATCATTCCATGAGGGGTACATTACCTTGCCTACTCCTCTTTTTTTTTTTTTTAATATTTATTTATTTATGGCTGCACTGGGTCTTCATTACTGTGTAGGGTTTCCCTCCAATTGCAGTGAGCGGGGGCTACTCTTTAGCTGCATTGCTTGGACTTCTCATTGCAATGGTGTCTCTTGTTGTGGAGCTTGGGCTCTAGGGCACACGGACCTCAGTAGTTGTGGTGTTAATTGTTCAGTTCAGTTCAGTAGTTAATGGCCCTGTGGCATGTGGGATCTTGCTCGACCTGGAATTGAACCTGTGTCCTCTGCACTGGAAGGTGAATTCTTAACCTTTGGACCACCAGGGAAGTCTTCCTACTCCTCTTAAATAGTACCCCTATTAAATGATCCTTTGCCATTTGGGGTATATCACTTTTTTTTTTTTTTTTACCACAGTCATATCTCCATCCTGTCCTCCCTCTCCCAAACTGAGCCTCTTGCTGTTCACCAAATATACATCTGCTCCTTCTCTGTGCTTTTGTGATTCTCAATTTTCTTCATCTAGCCCCAAGGACTCGAGGGTCCTATTTAGTAGTTAGCTGGTTCAGTATCATGCTTCAACTGTTTCTGTACATTTTTGCTAAACAAATGACTCTTCTTTGCTTAAATATACCTGGTGGCAGGAATTTGCTGCCTCTTAAGGTACCAATATTCATTAATTTTCAATTCATTCAGAGAATAGTTCTCTTTTTGCTGTCTATTATGTGCCAAGTTCTGTGTATGGTCTCATCTCTCAAGAGGCTCATAAAGAGGAGATAAATGTATGAATAAGCAATTTTGGGATAATCTGATATATGTTACTTTAGAGATATTCAGAGTAATATGACAGCATGGACAAGTGATCACTCACTTCTGGCTTGTGCAGTCAGGATAATCTTCCCCCATGGGGCAACACATGAATTGAGACTTGAAGGATGAAAGAAGCTCTTCAAGCGAACAAAGGTGGGGCAACCGTGCCAGAAGAAAGAACTGAGATATGCAAATGCACAGCATTCAAGAGAGCTCTCTATGTTTGGACTGTGACAAGTAGCTTTGGCTGGTGAGTCTGAAAGTGTGGCCAGAGAGGAGTTCTTCCTTGTATGCATTTACAATCTATTAGCACTGTGCCGTACACCTATGCTTCTTCCACCTCAAGACATCTGTACAGGCCCTCTGTTTTCTTTAAAAAAGCTATCCTCTAAAGATTTCTTAGCCCTGTAGCAATACTGCCTCTACTTTAGAGTTGACGATGTGGAGGCTTACAGACAGTAAATGACCATGGACATGTGGCTGGTGGTGGAGACAGGATGAAAATTCAGGCAGTCTGATTCTAGAGTCTGAGCCAGAAGACACTGTGAATTCTGCTTAATTCCTTTTCACATGGACTCAGGCTCCTGTGTCAATGTGGTGGTTATTTTTCAAGTCACTATCTTGTCAATGTTCATTTTATGGAAGAATATCCAGAGCACAAACTGTCATAGCAAGAAGGGAATTGCTTGACCAGTGCAGTTTAGAGCAGGACTGGTGTTTCCACTCACCTTGAGACCATTCTCACAACAATGGAGAGGCAGACCACGTGGCCTTTCTTAGTCACGTCTTACAGGTAAGTAATGATCAGTCCACAGTCAACCAAAGTCACTGTGTTAACCATTACTCCCTTATTTGCCTGCCTAATTCAGGTCTCCATTTAAAAGTCATTTTTGGAGCCCTTAAACTATTTAGGTCCCCCTGCCATATGATTTCAGAGGACCTCCCACTCCCCCCAGTGTGATGCTTATCACAATTTATGGTAGATATTTCTCTAATGGTCTCTGTCTTCCCTGATAGATTTTTAAAGCTCCACGAAGACAGAGGCTTATCTTGATTGCCATGGAATCCCCTTAACTTAGCCTCTGGCAGGTGTGTTCAATGTGTAGTTATTGAATGAGTAAGTCTTTCTTCCCTTGTGCTATTGTTTCCATCCCTCCTTGACCATAAGGGTCACCACTATCTTGATTTCAGGCAGCACAGACTAGTTTTGCCTATTATGAACTTCATAAAAATGGGATCAAACAGCATGTACTCTTTTTTTTTTAAATTTATTTTTATTAGTTGGAGGCTAATTACTTTACAATATTGTAGTGGTTTTTGCCATACATTGACATGAATTAGCCATGGATTTACATGTGTTCTCCATCAGGATCCCCCCTCCCACCTCCCTCCCCATCCCATCCCTCTGGGTCTTCCCAGTGCACCAGCCCCGAGCACTTGTCTCATGCATCCAACCTGGGCTGGTGATCTGTTTCACCCTTGATAGTATACTTGTTTCAATGCTGTTCTCTCAGAACATCCCACCCTCGCCTTCTCCCACAGAGTCCAAAAGTCTGTTCTGTATATCTGTGTCTCTTTTTCTGTTTTGCATATAGGGTTATTGTTACCATCTTTTTAAATTCCATATATATGCGTTAGTATACTGTATTGGTCTTTATCTTTCTGGCTTACTTCACTCTGTATAATGGGCTCCAGTTTCATCCATTTCATTAGAACTGATTCAAATGAATTCTTTTTGATGGCTGAGTAATATTCCATAGTGTATATGTGCCACAGCTTTCTTATCCATTTGTCTGCTGATAGGTATCTAGGTTGCTTCCATGTCCTGGCTATTATAAACAGTGCTGCGATGAACATTGGGGTGCATGTGTCTCTTTCAGATCTGGTTTCCTCAGTGTGTATGCCCAGAAGTGGGATTGCTGGGTCATATGGCAGTTCTATTTCCAGATTTTTAAGGAATCTCCACACTGTTCTCCATAGTGGCTGTACTATTTTGCATTCCCACCAACAATGTAAGAGGGTTCCCTTTTCTCCACACCCTCCCCAGGATTTATTAATTATTAGTAATGATTAATAGAGGAGTAATAGAGGACTTTAAAAAAAAGAAAAAAGAAAAAGTTTTTTAATTGAAAAAAAAAATAGTAAAAATATATCTAGGAATTTCTCTGGAGCTGTTGCGGGCAGTGTGGGTTCGGTTCAGTTTCAGATAGCTCCTTGTTCCAGCTTACACTTCTCGATATCTATAGGCCCCTTCCAGTGTAGTTGGTGTTAACTACAGGGATTTTAGTCTGTTGCACCGGTCACTTCTGAAGCGGTTCCCTTTGTTTATTTGGCTTCTGTTTGCAGGTCTCTTCAGTGTCTAATTTCCACCCTGACACAAGCGGGCGGAGGTGGTCTCTTGTTTAGGTTCACTTGTTCAGTCTTGCTGCGGGGAGGGAGGGATGCTGCAGACAAATATCACTGGCTTGTGTGGGGAGCACTCGAAGTGTTCTGGCCACACTGGGTTTGCCCCCGCTCGTGGCGTGTGTGGGGAGCACTTGCAGTGTTCCGGCCACACTGGGTTTGCCCCTGCTTGCAGCGTGTGTGCTTTCCCCGTCTACACTGCTCAGGCTCCAGGCTGCTCTCCAGGGAGCCGGCCCTGAGTTGCGTGCACTTCCCAGGCCTAAGCCGCTCAGGTTCGGGTTCTCAGGTTCTCCACAAAGGCACAGACTTGGTTGGGCCTGCGTTTTGTGCCTTCCCCGCCCAAGCAGCTCAGGCAGCCAGGAGCTTGACGAGCGCACTCTCCCTGGTTGGGTGCACCTTGTGTCTGTCCTGGGGAGCTGATTTCTGGCTGTGACCCTCCCAGCGGATGTCAACCCTCCAGAATCTCAGGAAGTCTTTGGTTAGAAGCTGGAAGCCTGTTTGCAGTTTGGTAGGGGTGCCGTCTCTGGGGCCAAGTTTGCCCCTTTCCCCTTCCCCTTGCCTCCTGCCTCTGGCGGGGGATGGGCTGACCCGCAGCCAGCTAGCTCTTCTCTGGTATTCTCTCAGAACGTCGTTCTGGGAACGGGCAGGTAGCGCCTAAATTTAGGGCTTTTCCCAGGTTAATTCTCTCTCTCTTGCTATCCCATGGTTTAAGTTGCTATCTCAGGTTAGCTCCCTCTGATTGCCCTCAGGGCATTCAGGCCTGGTCCTCACCCTAAGCAATGCCACCTGCTCCTCTCCATTCAGCCCCCACTTGCTGGTGGCAGATGCAAGTGTCTGGGGTACTTCTCTGCTGGGAGTTGCTTTTAGGCATGTAATCTGTGGGTTTTATTTACTTTTCCTCCCAGTTAGGTTGCCCTCTGAGATTCGAAAACTTCCCCCAGACCCGCCAGTGAGAGGGTTTCCTGGTGTCTGGAAACTTCCTCTATTAAGACTCCCTTCCCGGGACGGATCTCTGTCCCTAACTCTATTGTCTCTCTTTTTATCTTTTATATTTTGTCCTACCTCCTTTCGAAGACAATGGGCTGCTTTTCTGGGTGCCTGATGTCCTCTGCTAGTGATCAGAAGTTGTTTTGTGGAGTTTGCTCAGCGTTCAAATGTTCTTTCAATGAATTTGTAGGAGAGAAAGTGGTCTCCCTGTCCTATTCCTCCGCCATCTTAGTTCCCTCCTCAGCATGTACTCTTTTGTGTTGGGTTTCTTTTGTTCAGTGTATCATGTGTGCCATATATTTTCAATCTATATCACTTCCTACCAGAGTGCTACCAGATAGCCTCCAAGATTTCCTACCTCTTCCTCTGCTTAGTTCCCCAGACTGGGAGTTTGATGGATTTTACTCCTGTGGTTAGGTCATGCTATATGATGCATGTGACTGGAAAGAGATTATCCAGGTGGCCCTGACCTAATCACATAACCATTTTATTTTCTTAATTAACAGTTTTATTGAAATATAACCCACATACTATAAAATTCATCCGAGTTTGTCCTGCATTCATTCTGATTGCCTGTGGGCTTGGACTTAACTCTGCCCTCTTACTCTGCATCCTGCTAGAACTAATCCTCGGTTAGTTCTAGGTTTTACTCTTCCTTTCTTCTAGACTGATATCATCCATCCCACTCCATTTTTCTTCATTGTTTGGTAAAGTTGTTTCTGTCTTGTAGTGGTTATCTTAAGACATCTTAAATGTGTATGCTTGTCTTAAATTTTAATTTTTACCCAACTTACAGATAAATGTGGTTCTGTTGTATGTTGTGTTTTAATCATTAAATTGCTCTGACTCTTTTGTGACCCCATGGACTGTGGCCCTTCAGACTCCTCTGTCCCTGGAATTCTCTAGGCAAAAATACTGGAGTGGGTAGCCATTACCTTCTCCAGGGGATGTTCCCAACCCAGGGGGTGGAAACCAGGCTTCTTGCACTGGCTCCTTCATTGGCAGGTGGGTTCCATACTACTGAGCCACTAGGAAGGCCCACAAGTAGAATAATTCACTTCCAGGCACACCTGAGGATGGTCCTACCTACTCACAGACACCCACGGGTCAATTCCATCTTCAGCTCTGCCTTAGAGGAGTTGATTTTTGTCCTTTCCAACCAAGTTTTGGACTGACACAGCAGTCACAAAGGCTGCTGGTCCTGTGGACATTGGAGAGGAAAACCGGGCCAGGGAAGTGCCTCCCGCATGCCCACTCTCTCACTGCATCCTGTCCCCCACCCCGCAACTTTCAGGGAGCCTTCCACCGCACCAGAGGAGGCTGGAAGCCGGATCTGGGTCACCCCTCCCCCAGATCCGAAGGTGCTTTTACACGTGTAGCCTGAGCCCTCTCCACAAGTGGAAGAGGCAAGCAGGGCAAATGCCCACTTTCGGCCTGGGTCAGGGCTGGGGTCGTGGGGGGATGGGGTCTGGCTGCCTGGCCCTCGTGCCAGGCCGGTCTGCTCCAGGACAGGATCCCGCCTTTCTTGGGGGCCTTTTCTAGGCGTTGCCCGCCCTGGCCACGCGGCATCTTCTCCACCGCGCTTCGCCCACGTGCACCTGGCGCTTCGGAGCCTCCAGGAGCAGGCGTTTGGCATCACGGATCTTCTTTTTACCCCCTTTCCCCTTGAAATCCCTGACCTTGCCCTCGTCCAGGTCCCACAGCCCCTCCAGCCCGGCCTGCGGCGCCTGCGTGCGGCAGCTGCCAGTACTTCCTGCTCATCAGCGGCGTGAGGTTCCCCTTCGCCTTTTGCCTCTACTTCCCGCCCTGCTTCTTGGCGGGAGGGCTGCTCCTCGGTCACCTCACCTTGTTGAAGAGCAACCTGGGCACATGTGTCTCTGCGGACTTAGTTCCCGCCGAGGCCTGGGCTGCCTTCGCCTTTGCTCTCCTTACTTCTGCTCCTCTTTTGGTCCTGCTCCTGCTTTCTCCGTCATCTTTTCTTCAAAGCCGGGGAGACAGCTCTTAGGCGCTGCCCTGGCCCCCAGGTCTCCTGGATCTTCTCACGCAGGCGCTGTCCCAGGACATCCAAAGCAGACAGTCCGGGCCCGGCCGTCTGCAGTGGCTGCGGCCGGCTTCCTGGTCTGACACCTCTCTGCAGGGGCCCGAGCCTTTGGCTTCACGGCCTTCTCCTCCCACGCTTTCTCCTGTCCTTTCTTCCTTTTTTTGTGGGCCTAACAGTTTCTGCCGTCTATGGGGTCGCACAGAGTCGGACACGACTGAGGCGACTTAGCAGCAGCAGCAGCAACAGTTTCTGAGACTCGGGTTTTGCCAGCAGACTTGTGCTTCTGTAGCTTGGATGGAGCTGGGAGCAGACCTTCGTGGCCAGGCTCTGCAGGTAGGCATCCTTTGCAAGCAGACAACCCATGGCTGAAGGCCCTGGGGTCGCTGGGGGCTTGCTTGGACTCTTACTAGAGGGGAGAAGGGCTGGGGTTCAGCGTCCCAGGCCAGTATCAGCGCACCCCCACACCCCAGCTGAAAACCACCTCACGTAGCCACTTTAAATGCAGAATCTTCCCAGGTTGGTATCCGCTACCTAGAAAATAGGGGCTTCAGTCCTACAACTGCAAGGAACTGAATTCTGGCAATGGCAATGGGTTTGGAACCGAATTTGCTCCCGGAAAAGGTGGCCGACATCTTGATCTCGGCCTTATAATACTGAAAATAGAAAATTTAGCCATGCCATGCTGGACTTTTACAAAACTGTGCACTGGTAAGTGGTACTTCTGAAAAATTATTATTTTTTAATTGAAAAAATGTGTTTTTGCTGTACAATGAAATGAATCAGCTATATGTATACGTATGTCCCTTCCTTCATATAAGTGGTTTTTTTTTTAAAGCCGCTGAATTCGTAGCAGTTTGCTACTCAGCTATAGGAAAGTATTGAGAGTGTGGTATCCAACTCTTAGCTCCTTTGTAGGTAGTAATCCCATAAGACAAGTTGCCTCATTATGTAAACATTCTGTAGCTACTTTATTACAGAGGACTCATCATGAAGTTATGTTTCTTAAAAGTAGAAATTTTATAGATGCTTTCCTAAACTTGCTTTCTGGTGGAGATATGTTTTGGTTGTTTTAATATGTATCTGTTTTGGCTGTTCAGTTTGGCTCAGTTCAGTCGCTCAGTCATGTCCAACTCTTTGCGACCCCATGGACTGCAGCATGTCAGGCTTCCCTGTCCATCACCAACTCCTGGAGTTTACTCAAACTCATGTCCCTCGAGTCGGTGATGCCATCCAACCATCTCATCCTCTGTCATCCCCTTCTCTTTCTGCCTTCAGTCTTTCCCAGCATCAGGGGCTTTTCAAATGAGTCAGTTCTTTTTATCAGGTGGCCAAAGTGTTGGAGCTTCAGCTTCAGCATCAGTCCTTCCAATGAACATTCAGGACTGATCTCCTTTAGGATGGACTGGCTGGATCTCCTTGCAGTCCAAGGGACTCTCAAGAGTCTTCTCCAACACCACAGTTCAAAAGCATCAATTCTTCAGTGCTCAGCTTTCTTTATAGTCCAACTCTCACATCCATTCATAACTAGTGGAAAGACCATAGCTTTGACTAGACAGACCTTTGTTGGCAAAGTAATGTCTCTGCTTCTTAATATGCGCCTAGGTTGGTCATAACTTTTCCTCCAAGGAGCAAGTGTCTTTTAATTTCATGGCTGCAGGCACCATCTGCAGTAATTTTGGAGCCCCCCAAAATAAAGTCTGTCACTGTTCTGTCACTGACACAGTCTGTCACTGTTTCCATTGTTTCCCCATCTATTTGCCATGAAGTGATGGGACCAGATACCATGGTCTTAGTTTTCTAAGTTTCTTATTTTTCTAAGTGGGCTTCTTAGCTGCAGCACTTAGACTCTTAGTTGGACATGGGGGGGGGATCTAATTCCCTAACCAGGCATTGATCCCAAGCCCTCTGCATTGGGAGTGCAGAGTCTTACCTATTGGACTACCAGGGAAGTCCCCAAGATACATTTTTAAACTACTGTTTTTTTGTCAGATTTTAGGATCATGGTAGTGTGGTTTTTTCATTCAGGCTATTAGCTCAACTGATTGTCAAACGTTCTGCACTTACCTGGCAGTACACAAACACTGAGTTCTGGGTATGCATCAGAGCTTGAAACGGCTCTGCCAACTATTAGTTGTGTGGCATGGCAAGTTACCTACCACCTTAGGAACCTCAAGTTCTTTGTTTGAGTTGGGTGTAATAGTGTCCATCTTGTGGGCTGTCTCTGAAGTTGGCAGATGTGTATATAAAGTGCTACACTACTCCTTTAGGCTTTATCCTTCACTTATCCTTACTCCTTTATCCTTTTCTTTTTAAAAACTTGGTTTTATATCAGTTCAGTTCAGTCACTCAGTGGTGTCCGACTCTTTGCGACCCCATGAATCGCAGCACGGCAGGCTTCCCTGTCCATCACCAACTTCCAGAGTTTACTCAAACTCATGCCCATCGAGTTGGTGATGCCATCCAGCCATCTCATCCTCTGTCGTCCCCTTCTCCTGCCCCCAGTCCCTCCCAGCATCAGGGTCTTTTCCAGTGAGTCAACTTTTCGTATGAGGTGGCCAAAGTATTGGAGTTTCAGCTTCAGCATCAGTCCTTCCAATGAACACCCAGGACCGATCTCCTTTAGGATGGACTGGTTGGATCTCCTTGCAGTCCAAGGGACTCTCAAGAGTCTTCTCCAACACCACAGTTCAAAAGCATCAATTTTTTGGCACTCAGCTTTCCTCACAGTCCAACTCCCACATCCATACATGACCACCGGAAAAACCATAGCTTTAACTAGGTGGACCTTTCTTGGCAAAGTAATATCTCTGCTTTTTAATATGCTGCCTAGGTTGGTCATAACTTTCCTTCCAAGAAGTAAGCGTCTTTTAATTTCATGGCTGCAGTCACCATCTGCAGTGATTTTGGAGCCCCAAAAAATAAAGTCTGACACTGTTTCCACTGTTTTCCTATCTATTTTCCATGAAGTGATGGGACCAGATGCCATGATCTTAGTTTTCTGAATGTTGAGCTTTAAGCCAACTTTTTCACTCTCCTCTTTCACTTTCATCAAGAGGCTTTTTAGTTCCTCTTCACTTTCTGCCATTAGGGTGGTGTCATCTGCATATCTGAGGTTATTGATATTTCTCCCGGCAATCTTGATTCCAGCTTGTGCTTCTTCCAGCCCAGTGTTTCTCATGATGTACTCTGCATATAAGTTAAATAAGCAGGGTGACAATATACAGCCTTGACGTACTCCTTTTCCTATTTGGAACCAGTCTGTTGTTCCATGTCCAGTTCTAACTGTTGCTTCCTGACCTGCACACAGGTTTCTCAAGAGGCAGGTCAGGTGATCTGGTATTCCCATCTCTTTCAGAATTTTCCACAGTTTATTGTGATCCACACAGTTGAAGGCTTTGGCATAGTCAATAAAGCAGAAATAGATGTTTTTCTAGAACTCTCTCACTTTTTCAATGATCCAGCGGATGTTGGCAATTTGATCTTTGGTTCCTTGGCCTTTTCTAAAGCCAGCTTGAACATCTGGAAGTTCACAGTTCACATATTGCTGAAGCCTGGCTTGGAGAATTTTGAGCATTACTTTGCTAACATGTGAGATGAGTGCAATTGTGTGGTAGTTTGAGCATTCTTTGGCATTGCCTTTCTTTGGGATTGGAATGAAAACTGACCTTTTCCACTCTTGTGGCCACTGCTGAGTTTTCCAAATTTGCTGGCATATTGAGTGCAGCACTTTGACAGCATCCTCTTTCAGCATTTGAAATAGCTCAACTGGAATTCCATCACCTCCACTAGCTTTGCTCGTAGTGATGCTTTCTAAGGCCCACCTGACTTCACATTCCAGGATGTCTGGCCCTAGGTGAGTGATCACACCATCATGATTATCTGGGTCATGAAGGTCTTTTTTGTATAGTTCTTCTGTGTATTCTTGCCACCTCTTCTTAATATCTTCTGCTTCTGTTAGGTCCATACCATTTCTGTCCTTTATCGAACCCATCTTTGTATGAAATGTTCCCTTGGGATCTCTAATTTTCTTGGAGAGATCTCTAGTCTTTCCCATTCTGTTGTTTTCCTCTATTTTTTTTGCACTGATCACTGAGGAAGGCTTTCTTATCTCTCCTTGCTATTCTTTGGTTTTATATAGAGACAAAAAATAAACAATGGAGAGTGAACAGTAAGAAAAGCCTCTTGGGTTTCATCCTCAATTTCTTTAATAAATTCACTTGTCTATAGAGGACATGTGGATCCATATGGAGCCCCAAGAAGAAATGTTTCCTGCCCTCAGGGGGCAGACCTTCAAAAGGAGACAGGATGAGCTCACATATATCATTTTCTCATGTTTGTGTTTCCCTAGTATTCTCTCTTTTGTGACAAGCAGGGTGTGGCTCCTTTAGCAAATGGGATTGCTCTAGTGTGTTTTTAAGACCAGTGAAGCAATCTTTCCATTGTGAGCTACCCTTGGAAGGGAGAATGGGAATACAAGGAAGGAATATGTATTTTTTTCAAGGTAGTGGCACATGACTGACAGCCCCTGCTGCCTGCGGTCTACAGGAATGCTTCTGCAACAGAGCCTGTAAACATAACACTCGTGACTAAGTGTTTTGTCGAATGGAAAAATCAATGACTAGACCAGGAAAGAAACCGTCATCATAGACAAATAGCAGGCTAGCATCAGTGGGACAGGAGGATCATAAACTTGAGGTAGGGGCTGTTGAACATATTCAACTTATTAAAAAAAGCAGTTTTAATTTTCCTAATTGTTCCCCCAAACACAGATGAAGGGTATGGTCTTGTGCAGTTGAATTTGGTTGCTGTTATATAAAATTTTTATAAAGTTTAGGAGATCTTTCTTTTTTTTTTTCCCACAAAAACCAGTGAGATTCTTACACTTCACTTGGGAATTGTGTTTGAATTCTGAATACAGATGTGTGTGTGTCTTCATTTCCCGTCAACACAGATGTTTATTTCAGAAGAACAATCAATGTAGACGTTTCCTGGGCTGTTACCCAAGATTTTTTTCACAAGAATATTGTCTTATGAAATAGAGCAGCTGCTGGTATCTTTTATACTTATTGGAAAATTCTTTAGCCTTTTAAAAATAGTTTTTTATTGAGGTATAATTGATATACTGTGTTGTATTAGTTGCAGGTGTATAGCATAGTGATTTGATATTTGCGTACATTGCAAAATGATCACCACTATGTCTTGTTACCATTAGTCACCATACAAAGTTAATGCAATATTACTGACTATAAATTTTTTAAAAAGGGTTTCTACAGAGGTGAGATGATTTTGTTTTATTGTTAGAATATCTGGTTTTTAAGGGAAACCTAGTTAACTCCTATGGGCTGGGATCCAGGAAAAAGAAAGTAGAACTAGTATAGGCAATATGGCTGATATAGATTGCTGTTATGATAAAGGGAAGATGAAAATTGAAATAATGAATTTTTCTTACTTTGAAGTAAAGAGAATGTTAGACTCCTGACAACGGACCTAGTTTCCAGTATCAGATGACTATTTTTAAAAGACCATATCTAATTCACAATAAATGGGACACAATTATACTCCTTACTGTTTAGCACTTTCTAAACTCAAGGTAAATCAGTAAATTGCATGCTCTATGGGCATGGGCTTGCGTGCTCAGTCATGTCCAACTCTTTGTGACCCCATGGATTGTAGCCCACCAGGCCACTCTGTCCAGGGAATTTTCCAGGCAAGAATACTAGAGTGGGTTGCCATTTTCTTTTCCAGGGGATCTTCCTGACCCGGGGTTGGAACTGCATCTCCTGCATTGGCAGGAGGATTCTTTACCACTGGCACCCCTTAAAGAATTGATTAAAGAATTCACCTAGCAATGTGGAGAAGGAAATGGCAACCCACTCCAGTATTCTTGCCTTGGAAATCCCATGGGCAGAGGAGCCTGGTGGGCTACAGTCCATGGGGTCACAAAAGAGTCAGACATAACTTAGTGACTAAACAACAACAAGAAAGTATAGTTCATAGATATTCTTACATTCTAATTCATCCATTTCTCTCTTTGCATCAAGTTAGAATGAGAGAAAAGATGTCTGTTTCAAAGTCAGAGTCTTTCACAGTGCGATTTGGTAGACATTTTTGAAAAAGGTTTTTATAAAGATTTGAAACAACATGAATGATTTTTGGTAAATTCATCAAGAATACTTGTTTTTTTGCTCCTCTTTCCCATTTATAAATTTTTCTGTAATGAGTTTTAGAATTCCAATATAAAGTTGACTAGATAATGTATCTGTATGCCATTTACTGTAAGCAGTTTAAGAAGCAACATAGATGTGCCTGGCAGGGTATATTATCATGATAATTTCTTTTGGTTGATTACTCCAGGAAGATTAAAGCTAAGGTTGAAGTTTGAAGTAATGGTTAACATAATATATAGACTTTTTCTCCAGTACTCTCCACACTGAACAGAAAGAAACCCTTTATATATAGCTTGGAAAAAATTATTTAGGAATAATGCTGCTCATTCAATGACAAATTGTAGAAGTCATTATTTCAAAGTTGAATATATGAATATAGCTGAGAGGCCTTAATAAAGTTATTGAGGGAAGCCAGTAATTTGGGTCCCTAAGCTTCTGAGACTGGTAATGTGAAGGACAATCTGTAGAGTATGACAGGGTATCACTGCCAGCTGAAGCCTTCCAGAACAGACCACTGGTCTTATGCACCAATGCAGTTTTAAAAAATAGCAACTTTGTGACTTGTGGTACTTTCATGCTTATAAGGGTAGGTGGGAAACAAGACTGTGAAGCAGTGGGTAGAATGCTCATTGTTATATCAGCAGTTTTGAAGAACCGAAGCATATCATTTTTTTCTCCACTCAAGTGTACCAAATTACAGTTAACATCATGGGATTTTGATGAATTTTTTCTGTCTCTGAATGATTGTGTTAATGAATTTTTCAGAGGAAGAAACCTCATCTAACTCTCGATTCTCTGCAGTTTATAGTGACTACATAATGATCCGTTCATAGAAGCTTATTTTTCATATGAATATTTCTAAAAATTTATTATTTTCTTGCCTTGCTTCAGCAACTTTTAGATTTCAGACATTAAAAATTGTTAGGAGTGTAGCCAATAGTGGTTAGGAGCCAGTGCTTTCACTGCTGTAGACAAGTGTTGTTGGCTGGTCACAGATGCAGTAATCTTAAAGGCAGCTGGATGTAGTGAGAAGAATAATGGCTGAAATCTAGCAGTCCTGGGCTGAGATCTTGCTTTGCTGCTTAATGTTTGTATTAGTCAGGTTCTCCTGAGAAACAGAACTAGTACAATCTGTCTGTCTGTCTTTCTGTCTATCATCCACCTATGAGATTAATTACCATGAATTTGCTCATGATCTGTCATCTGCAAGCTGGAGGCCCAAGAGCGGGTGGTATAATTCCAGTCTGAGTCCAAAGGACTGAGAATGAGGGGAGTCAGTGGTGAAAATCCTAGTCCAAGGGCAAGGGAAGACAGATGTCCCAGTTTAAGAAGGCAGGCAGGAAGGGGGCAAATCCTTCTTTCCTCCTCATTTTGTTCTGTTCAGCTCTGCAAGGGATTGGATGGTATCTACCTTCATGGCAGAGGGCAGTCCATTTTATCAGTTCAGTATAGTTCAGTCGCTCAGTTATGTCTGACTCTTTGCTACCCCGTGGACTGCAGCATGGCAGGCTTCCCTGTCCATCACCAACTCCCAGAGCCTAATCAAACTCATGTCCTATGAGTCAGTGATGCCATCCAACCATCTCATCCTCTATTGTCCCCTTCTTCTTCCACCTTCAGTCTTTCCCAGCATCACAGTCTTTACAAATGAGTCAGTTCTTTGAATCAGGTGGGCATAGTATTGGAGCTTTGCTTCAGCATCAGTCCTTCCAATGAATATTCAGGACTGATTTCCTTTAGGATGGATGGGTTGGATCTCCTTGCAGTCCAAGAGTCTTCTCCAACACCACAGTTCAAAAGCATCAGTTCTTCAGTGCTCAGCTTTCTTTACAGTCCAACTCTCACATCCATACATGACTACTGGAAAAACCATAGCTTTAACTAGGTGGACCTTTCTTGGCAAAGTAATGTCTCTGCTTTTTAATATGCTGCCTAGGTTGGTCATAACTTTTCTTCCAAGGAGCAAGCGTCTTTTAATTTCATGGCTGCAGTCACCATCTGCAGTGATTTTGGAGCCCCCCAAAATAAAAGTCTCTCACTGTTTCCATTGTTTTCCCATCTATTTTCCATGAAGTGATGAGACCAGATGCCATGATCTTAGTTTTCTGAATGCTGAGTTTTAAGCCAACTTTTTCACTCCTCTTTCACTTTCATCAAGAAGCTCTTTAGTTCTTCTTCAGTTTCTGCCATAAGTGTGGTGTCATCTGCATATCTGAGGTTATTGATATTTCTCCTGGCAATCTTGATTCCAGCTTGTGCTTCATCCAGCCTGGCATTTCTCATGATATACTCTGCATATAAATTAAATAAGCATGGTGACAATATACAGCCTTGACATATTCCTTTCCCAATTTGGAGCCATTCTGTTCTTCTATGTCCAGTTCTAACTGTTGCTTCTTGACCTGCATAGAGATTTCTCAGGAGGCTGGTCATGTGATCTGGTATTCCTATCTCTTTAAGAATTTTCCACAGTTTGTTGTGATCCACACATCAAAGGCTTTGGCATAGTCAATAAAACGGAAGTAGATGTTTTTCTGGAACTCTCTTGCTTTTTTGATGATCCAGCGGATGTTGGCAATTTGATCTCTGGTTCCTCTGTCTTTTCTAAATCCAGCTTAAACATCTGGAGGTTCACGGTTCACATACTCTTGAAGACTGACTTGGAGAATTTTGAGCATTACTTTGCTAACGTGTGAGATGAGTGCAATTGTGTGGTAGTTTGAACTTTCTTTGGCATTGCCTTTCTTTGGGATTGGAATGAAAACTGACCTTTTCCACTCTAGTGGCCACTGCTGAGTTTTTCAAATTTGTTGGCATATTGAGTGCAGCACTTTCATAGCATCTTCTTTCAGGATTTGAAATAGCTCAACTGGAATTCCATCACCTCCACTAGCTTTGTTCATAGTGATGCTTTCTAAGGCCCACTTGACTTTGCATTCCAGGATGCCTGGTTCTAGGTGAGTGATCACACCATTGTGATTATTTGGGTCATAAAGATTTTTTCTGTATACTCCTTCTGTGTGTTCTTGCTACCTCTTCTTAATAACTTCTGCCTCTTTTATGTCCTTACCATTTCTGTCCTTTATTGTGCCCATCTTTGCATGAAATGTTCCCTTGGTATCTCTAATTTTCTTGAAGAGATCTCTAGTCTTTCCCATTCTATTGTTTTCCTCTTTTTCTTTGCATTAATCACTGAAGAAGGCTTTCTCATCTCTCC
This sequence comes from Cervus elaphus, assembly GCF_910594005.1. Taxonomy (NCBI): domain Eukaryota; kingdom Metazoa; phylum Chordata; class Mammalia; order Artiodactyla; family Cervidae; genus Cervus; species Cervus elaphus. The sequence goes on along the minus strand of NC_057834.1, from coordinate 88,132,001 downwards.
TTCCTATTCTTTGGAACTCATTTTGTTCTGTTCAGCTCTTCAAGGGATTGGATGGTGTCTGCCCTCATGGGTGAGGGCAGTCCATTTTATGGAGACCATCAGTTCAAATGCTAATCTCATCTTGAACCACGTTTACAGACTCACCCGGAAATAATGTTTAATCTGGACAGCCCGTGGCTTAACCATCATTGTATATCTGAGTGACCTTGGTAAAGTTACTACTGCTTTGTACTTCAGTTTCCTCACTGAAAATACAGAGGTAATAGCTACTTTGTTATAGTAAAGGTACTGCTTTACTATAGTAAAGATCAGAGACAGTCTATTCAAAGCGCCTAACATAGGGTAGGAATTCTTTTCAACTCTTTTTTTGTGAGAGTGGGTCAAACAGTGAGGATGTTTTCATTCAAAAGCAGCACATGTTTATTGCAGAAAATTTATGGAATACAGATATATGCAAAGAAGAAAATAAACCCCTCATAATCACAGCCCTGTTAATCTTTTAGTAATATTTTTCCCATTTATAGCTTCAGTGTACATTTCAATTATTTTCTTCCAGTGCAGCAATTTTAAGGATTTCATAGTGTTTTATTATACAGGTGTACTATAATTTATTTAATTGTTTAAGTGTATGTACACATTTTGCTCTCTGGGTTGGGAAGATCCCCTGGAGAAGAGCATGGCAACCCTCTCCAATATTTTTTGCCTGGAGAATCCTGTGGACAGAGGAGCCTGGGGGGCTACAGTCCATAGGATTGCAAAGAGTCAGACTCGATTGAAGCGACTGAGCATACATTTTTCTACTATTAATGTCTTTGTATATGCATTTATGTACATAAGCATAATAATTGACTTAGGATAAATTTTTAAAAATAAAATCACTGGGTCAAGAAGTGTGGAGTTACGAAGGTTTTCGATTTGACTTGCTTAATTATCTTGCCGCATGTTGCATCAATATACACTTTCACTAGGAATGGATGGAAATGCTAATTTCCCCTTACCTTTCATCCTCTGGGAGACAAAAGTGACTTATTATTTGACTTTGCCTTTAAAAACTATTGGTGAAGTTGAAATAAAGCAGATATATTGATCACATTGCATTTATTTTAGAACTGTTTTAAGTTCACAGTAAAACTGAGTAGAGATGCAAAGAGTTCCTTCTACTGCCTTCCCCCACAAGTGCATAACCTCTATTATCCACATCTTTCATGACAGTGGTTGTTGTTGTTGTTATTGTACATTTGTTAAAATTGATGAACCTACACTGACACATCATATTCACCCAAAGTCCATAATTAATGTAGGATTTACTGTTGGTATTGTACTTCCTGTAGGTTTTGACAAATGTATAATGATGCATCCATCATTATGATGTCATGCAGAGTATTTTCACTGCCTTAAAAATTCCTGTGTTCCACCTATTGGTCCTCCCACACCCTAGTCCTTTGCAGCCTCTGATCTTTTTACTGTCTCCACAGATTTGCCTTTTCCAGGATGTCATATGGTTGAAGTCATAAATTAGGTAGTCTTTTCAGATCAACTTCTTTCACTTAACAATATACATTTAAGGTTTTTTCATGCCTTTTCATGACTTGATAACTTATTTTGTAGTACTGAATCACTGTCTGGATGCACCAGTTTATTTATCCATTCAGTTACTGAAGGATATATTGTTTGCTTTGAGAGTTTGGCAATTATTAATATGAATAAAGCTGTTATAAATATCCTTGTGCAGATTTTTGTGTGGACATAAGGTTTTAACTCCTTTGAATAAGACTAAGGAGCACAATTATCAGATTGTATGGTAAGACTAAACTTAGCTTAGTAAGAAACCTCCAAACTATCTTCCAAAATGGGTGTACCATTTTGCATTCCCACCAGCAATGCACGAGAGTTCCTGTTGCTCTTCATCCTTACCAGCCTTTGTTGTTGTCACTATTCTAGATGTTGGTCATTCTAATAGGTGTCTGGTGATATCGCATCAATATTTTAATTTATATATCCCTGGTAACATATGATATGAAACATCTTTCATATGCTTTATTTGCCACCTGTGTATCTTTTTTTGGCGGTGGTGGTGTTCAGTCGCTAAGTCGTGTCCAACTCTTTGCAACTTCATATGACCCCACTGCAGCACACCAGGCTTTCCTGTCTTTGACTATCACCTGGAGTTTGCTCAAACTCATGTTCATCGTCAGTGATGCCATCCAACCATCTCATCTTCTGTTGTCCCCTGCTCCTCCTGCCCTCAATCTTTCCGAGCATCAGTGTCTTTTCCAATGAGTTAGTTCTTCACATCAAGTGGCCAAATTATTGGAGCTTCATCTTCAGCATCAGTCCTTCTGATGAATATCCAGGGTTGATTTCCTTTAGGATTGACTGGTTTGATCTCCTTGCAGTCCAAGGGACTCTCAAGAATATTCTCCAACACCACAGTTCAAAAGCATCAATTCTTTGGTGCTCAACCGTCTTTATGGTCCAACTCTCACATCTGTTCATGACTACTGGAAAAACCATAGCTTTAGACTAATACTTTTCACTTGACTATACAGCCCTTTGTTGGCAAAGTGATGTCTCTGCTTTTTAATATGCTGTCTAGGTTTGTCATAGCTTTCCTTGCAAGGAACAAGAGACTTTTAATCCAAGGATGCTTTTAAGGAGCAATTATCTATAGTAGGTGGTACCAGAGCAGAGAAGAGGTTAAGAGTGTGGCTCTTACAAAGATGAACCTCTCTCATGTGTAAAATGAGACTTATTATCACACCTGTGTTCTAACTGTGAAGATTAACTGACACGAATATCTGTCAAGATTTCAGCACTTTATCTGGGACACAGTACTACTACTAATTGTAATTACTATTATTATTTTCATTTAATAAACATTATTGAACTTAGCTGATTTGTATTAGTATTTCTCCTTTGAAAATGGATGTTGGGAGGTGGGGACAGAGAGTGGTTTTGAATTTCTGCTTGAGGCCAACACACAGCAGGCCAGTTTTGCCTCTGTCTCGGGCCTCGCTGAATGTCTTGTAGACCCCGTGTTGTAGTCTGTGTGGTAAGCACCGTCATTATTAGAGCCTCCACACTTTTTCTGTCCTTGCCCCACTAGATTGAGCCATTTTGTCTTGCATCCTGTACACTGTGCATGAACAGGAGTAATACTTGAATTTGATAATATTTATTGAGAATGTGCCAAATACTATGCATATGTCTTATATTCTGCAGTTTTTGTATAACCATCTGAAGTAGATACCCTCATGTTCACCATTTTACATGTTACCACAGTTGGTCCACCCATTAGATCTCAAATTTTTTTTCACTTGGAACACAGTTTATGGATCCTTATATTCCCAGGACTTACCTAGCAGGAGGAGTAAAGTAATTTCTCCATAATGGTGGATCTATGATACTCTGTCTCCCAAAGTGTCTCATTCCTGTTTCCTGGAGATGTTGCATTTCTCTCTTAGCCCTTCCTTGCCTGCTCCATGCCTTCTGGCAGTTGCTCTGAGTCTTCACCCTCCTAAGTGGTTCCTCTTCTGCTAGAAATCTTGCCTTAGCCCTGCAGAGCCCCCATAGACAGCTCAAAGCCTCATGGGCTACAGGCCATGTGAGCAAGAGGTGGGAACAACTCTAGGAGAGATGTATTTATATGACCCAAGTTTAAGCTTCGAGCGGGCTTTGCTGCCATGTTTCTGCAGAGCCCTTTCATCTGCCTCAGGGAGCCTTTCTTCCTTCAGCTGTCAGCACTGGGTGTCCCCACCTTCCCATCGCCATTACCCACACCCATGCTTCCTCCACCCTATCCGTGCTGTTGTCACAGCACTGACTGCTCACTTCTGGATCTGATGTTCTTCTTGTTTGTACCATTCCTGTGAGCATCTCAGGTGCAAGGACCCTGCTTCCTGTGTTCTGCAACTCTGAAACCCCCGTAAAGCAAGATGCCTGGTACATAAAAGTGTCCCCAAAATACCCTTAAAATCAACAGAAGCAAGTTTCTCATGTTGGTAGGTTCTAGGGTACTGTTTATAGTGTTTTAGAACTCTGTAGATTAAACAAACATTTGTGAGCTCATCTAACCGCCAGGTACAATGTGTTCCCAGGGGAAAGAATGCTGGGATGCTCACATTTATCCTCAGCACTAAAATGTTAGTTCTGCTTTCAAAGTCTGAAGGACCCAGTGTATTCTTCTCAGATTGGCACAGTTTCTTCTGGACTCGGTGGGAGTCATATGCCCATGGGAAATAATCTGGCTGCCTTTGAATAGAAGATGTTGGAGCAACAGTAATAAATGTCAGAGTGAATACAATTTGCATATGCAATAGCTTATTCCCATAATTTGGAGTTTCCTCAGTGACTGAGAGGCTCCAAAGGTAGACTCCGCCCCTCCATCATTTCCGCTTAGTACTGAGCTGTTGCCAAGCTCTGACCTGTTAAATGTCTCATAGGACTCCCAGAGAGTTCTAGAAGCAGCCCTGTTTAGTTTGCTGGTGTCATTTCACAATATTAATAGCTGATGTAGAGGGCATATTGAGCATGTGCACTTGGCTCATAGTTTCGTGAAGAACACTCTTAATTTTCCTTCCTCCCAAGTGTGAATTTTTCAGCAGTGATGCGGCATGAGTGGGTTCAATTTAATCAAAGTTTTCCAGGGCTTTTCTTGCTGAGCAGTGAATCACTGGGTTTTCTGATTAATTATGGGAGGAACATGTGTGCATTTGCATGTCCTTAGTGTGCAGTGCAGTGGGCTGTAAGACAATCAAGTGAGATTTTTCAAAGTAGTGTAGTTTCTTTTCTAGTTCTCTACAGTCTGTCTTCACCACATGTTTTGAGGCTTAATTCTTGCTCTCACTTTTGCACTTTGCACTTCAGTGACATAGGGTTTGATATGCCCCTCAAAGGGTCATAACAGTGGGTGCACCAGCATCACTACATAGAAGAGGTTTAGGATAGGCAATCTGGTTGGCCTAAAGGACGAGACCTTACCTTGAGATTTCATTTGTATGGCAAACCCAATATTTATGCATAGAAGGGGTGCTGCTTCCTGATGACTATACCAGGCTTCTAGTAACTTTGATTAAGATCCTTGAAATCATCTTTGGTTTGTCATTTTCTTACTCTGTGTTTAATCCTTCAACTATCTTTATGACTCCACTTTCAAACATATCAGTAATTACATCCCTTCATCTCAACGGGTTCCAAATCGGGAAAAGAGTACGTCACGGCTGTATATTGTCACCCTGCTTATTTAACTTATATGCAGAGTACATCATGAGAGATACTGGGCTGGAGGAAGCACAAGTTGGAATCAAGATTGCCGGGAGAAATATCAATACCTCAGATATGCAGATGGCACCACCCTTATGTCAGAAAGCAAAGGAGAACTAAAGAGCCTCTTGATGAAAGTGAAAGAAGAGAGTGAAAAAGTTGGCTTAGAACTCAACATTCAGAAAACTAAGATCATGGCATCTGGTCCCATCACTTCATGGAAAATAGATAGGAAAACAGTGGAAACAGTGAGAGATTTTATTTTTTGGGGCTCCAAAATCACTGCAGATGGTGACTGCAGCCATGAAATTAAAAGACGCTTGCTCCTTGGAAGAAAAGTTATGACCAACCTAGGCAGCATATTAAAAAGCAGAGACATTACTTTGCTAACAAAGGTCCACCTAGTCAAAGCTGTGGTTTTTCCAGTAGTCTTGTACAGATGTGAGAGTTGGACTGTAAAGAAAGCTGAGCATCGAAGAATTGATGCTTTTGAACTGTGGTGTTGGAGAAGACTCTTGAGAGTCCCTTGGACTGCAAGGAGATCCAACCAGTCCATCCTAAAGGAAATCAGTCCTGAATATTCACTGGAAGGACTGATGTTGAAGCTGAAACTCCAGTACTTTGGCAACTTAATGCAAAGAACTGACTCATTTGAAGAGACCCTGATGTTGGGAAAGATTGAGCGTGGGAAGAGGAGGGGACGGCAGAGGATGAGGATGAGATGGTTGGATGGCATCACCGATTCTATGGACGTGAGTTAGAGTAAGCTCCAGGAGTTGGTGATGGACAGGGAAGCCTGGCATGCTGCAGTCCATGGGGTCGCACATGACTGAGCAACTGAACTGAACTGATCTCGTCTTCAGAGCTACTGTTTTGGTCCAAGCTACCATCACCTCTTGTTGAGATGTTGCAATAACCTCCTAACTGATTTCCCTACTTATATCTTTGCTTTCACATTCTGTCTCCAACATACCTTTTGAGCCTTGTTTCTTTTGAATAATTTTATTTGTTTATTTTTGGCTGTGCTGGGTCTTCATTGCTGCTTGGGCTTTTCTCTAGTTGTGGTGAGTGGGGGCTATTGTCTGGTTGCACTGTGGGCTTCTCATTGCAGAGGCTTCTCTTGGCAGGTGAATTCTTTACCACTCAGCCACCTGGGACACCCCTGAGTCTTGTTTCTTGTACTCACACAGTTTCCCAAGTGATCTTGCTAAAATATAAGGCAGATCATGTCTTTCCTCTGCAGAAAACCATCTGATACCTTTCCATTTTCACTTAGAATAAAATGCATAGTCCTTAAGATGGCTGGAAAGTTTCTACTTGTGTTAAGATAAAGGACTCCTGTTACCACTCAACCTCTTTCTTGCTTATATCCTTGTTCACTCTGGTCACACCGCTCTGGCCACCTTGCTATTCTCTGAGCATTCATGAAATGTTCATGGCTTTTTCATGTTCATGGCCTTTTCCGATTGTCTGGACTGTTTTTCATTTGGAGACCTATGTGGTATCTTCCTCTATCATCTGCTTCAGTACTTTACTCATCTCACTTTTTCTTTCTATTCCATTTGACATTGCTTATTTTTCTCTATTTCCAGAAATTTTTTCTTGTACATTCTCCTGAAATTATTTATACCTGTTTACCATTAATTTTTGATCTTTTTTATGGGCTGTTCTTCCTCTGTCTACTCCTTAACTGCCAGATGTCTATTGTCTATCTTGCTTTCTTGAGTAATATTATCCTCTCTATGGTTTTTAATGACCACTTATATGCTCACAAGCTCCCAAATCTCTATCTCCAGTCAGTTCTCTTTCTTGAGTTTCAGCTGCATAAGTCTTATTATCTGCTATACATCTAGCTATCTCATGGACACCTCAAAATCAGCATTTTAAAAGGAAGCCATCTTTTCCCTTAAAAGGGCTCTTCCATCCAGCTTTTCTATTTCAGTTGAAATAACTGGTTCTCACCTAGGTATTTAGTTAAAAGTTATTTTTAACTCATTCCTCCACTTCATTCCCCGCAGAGAATTAATCATCAAGTTCTGCTGACTATACCTCTCAAATAATTCTCAGACCTCTCTCTTCACAATTATTACCTATGATGGGTTGATGGGTTCAGTGGTGGTCTCCGAAAGATATGTTCACCTCCAAATCCCTGGAACTTTTGAATGTTACTGTATATGAAAAAAATCATGGCAGATGTAATTAAAATAAGGATCTTAAGATGAGATTATAAGAGAGAAGAAGAAGGAGAATTGTGACAGAAGAGGACAGGACGCAGATCCACTGAGGAGAAGGTAATATAAAGGTAGAGATAGAGGCAGAGATTGGTGTGATGTGGCCACAAGCCAAAGAAGCCGAGAAATGATGTCAGCCACTGGAAGCTGGAAGAGACAATGGAGGATTCTCCTTTGGAGCCTCCAGAGACCTTGATTTTGGACTTCTGGCTTCCAGAAATGTGAGACTGTGAAATAATACATTTCTGTTGTTTTTAGTCATTTAGTTTGTGGTAATTAGTTGTGGCAGCCACAGGAAGCTAGTACTCTACCTTTGCTGTTTCAGAACTTTGTCTTGGGTTGAAGTGACAGTTCCCTCATGGTCTCTCTGGCTCCCGTCTTAGTATTACTTCCTCTTGTATTATATTTTTAGCTCTCTTCTAGTGCAGATAAACATGCTGGCATCTTTCTTGATTTAAACAAAACTTAGTCTTCAATATGTTCAAAATTTTGTGAGAATAGTTTTGTGGGAATAAATTAAGCTATCTTAAAAAAGTTGTAGTGGACCCTCAATTATGACTTTGAAAAGTAGTCTGAACTTTTCTTTTGTTGCTCTTTTATTATATCCAAGGAGGAAAATTAGACAAATTAAAGACATATGCTGAGTGTCAGACAACATTACCAACTATTTGCTGATAATAACTTTCTTTCTCCTGTGACTGGAAGGAGGGTAAATTACATTGCTTTCAGTGACAACCCCTTTACCTTTGCAGTCCTGACTTCCTTAGCACTGGCCCCTACTAGTACCATCTGCCACTATTTACTAAGAAATTTGTTACTTGCCTTTGTCTGAGCTTGTCAGAAAATGTACATTCACATTATGATCATTTATGTATGACATTTAAAATTTTACTTTTTATTTTCAATAATTTACAAATACAAAATCCTAGAGAATTCATAATTTTAATCAAATTCAGAGGTCCCTTTTAAAGCATTTAAAGCATTTCCTTTGTGGGGAAAAAAAAAGACTTTTCCTTTTCATGCCTTGGGTTGACTCCTTTTCTACCTCACCTTTCCACGTCTTTCAGTTGGACCTGTGTGCTACATGTATTGTTGGCATCAATACGTTTTGCAGTTACCATCTGTATCAGGAGCATGCCCCTGCTCACAGACAGAGGGGACCTGAAAAGGAAAGATGGTAACCAATGAAAAAGCAGGTGGTGGTGTCCAATTGTTATCTTCTTTTAGGAGTGACAGTGTCACATTTATATCTGAATTTTTAATTGAGGAAAAACCTTATTACACAATTATAATTTCCCTTCCTCTGTCCTCTGCTTTTCAGGTTTTTAGTGTCATTTTCTTTGTTGTTTGTCACTGATAGGGAATTTAGAGCTATATATTTCCTGTTTTTTTCTTTAAAAAATCAAAACCTGATTCATTCTTTAAAATAATTTTTTCTCTATGAATGAGTGTGGTATGTAGAATAGTAGTCCTCTCAAAGTGTTTGTGTCCTAATCCTGGGAATATGTTCCCTTACATGACAGGAGACACTTTGCAAATGTTAAGATCTTAACTGATTTGAGATCTTGGGGTAGGGAAATTATCTTGGATTATCTGCATGGACCCAGTATAACCACAGGGCTTCTTATAAGAGGGAGGCAGGAGGGTCAGAGTGAAATAGTTGGAGAAGGAGCTGTGACAGCGGAAGCAGAGGTTAGAGTGATGCCATTGCTAGAAAGAGCAGGCCCCAAAGAAAGGGGGCAGCCTCTGGAAGCTGGAAAAGCAAGGAATAGATGATCCCCTGAAGCCTCCTGATGGCGCAGCTCTGCTAGTACCTGACTTTTAGCTCTGTACGACTCTCATTTAAACTTTTCCAAAACTGCAAGATAATAAATTTGTGATTTTTAAAGCACTAAATTTGTGGTAATTTGTTGAAGCAGCGATGAGAAATGAAAACCCTGGGCTTTTAGTAAAAACTACAATATGATTTTCATTCCTCTAACCTAGTATTTAGTGACAAGTTGTTTCAGATCCTACCTAGGGAGCACTGTCACTTTAAGAGGTATTGCACGCTCACCAGAGCTAGTGAAAGTCGCTCAAAAGTCTGACTCTTTGTGACCCCATGAACTATACAGCCATGGAATTCTCCAGGCCAGAATACTGGAGTGGGTATCCTTTCCCTTCTCCAGGGGATCTTCCCAACCCAGGGATCAAACCCAGGTCTCCTGAACTGCAGGCAGATTCTTTACCAACTGAGCCACAAGGGAAGGCTAACTCAGCCAGAAAGCATCATGACTGACTCGTTACCATACAGGTTTTCTCCTGGACGCACGCTCACCCCATCCTTACTTCCCTCTATGTTCTCTCTCTCTCTGTTTGGCCCACCAGGTTTTCGTTGTGGCCGTGGGATCTTCGCTGTGGTACATGATCTTCTCCCTAGTTGTGATGTGCAGACCTAGTTTTTGGATGCAGACTTAGTTGCCTCAAAGCATGTGGGATTTTAGTTCCCCAACCAGAGATCAGACCTATGTCTTCTGCATTGGAAGGCGGATTCTTAACCACCGCACCACCAGTGAAGTCCCCCTCCATGTTCTCTGGCCACCATTTTGCCTGGTAATTTGCTCTGACCAGCATCCAGGCTTATGAGTTAGTTTCTGGCTGTGAGTTGTTTAATAAACCTCAGAATTCTCCACTTCTGTCTGGTTTTTAGGGTCTATACATATTGATTCTTTCTGTCTTAACATTTCTTGCCCATCTGATAAGATGACTTTTTGCATAGAGGCCCTCAACTCTTGGTGTCCTAATGGAATCAACCGTTCTAGTCCCCAGTTTGCATGTGTTCAAATACACATGCTCCTGTTTCAGTTAACAATTGTGTCTGAGGATTTGGCTCTGTCTGCTCATCTGTTCATTCCTTCATTAAACAGCAATTTGTAGAACAGCTACTCTATGCCAAGACCTGGAATAAAAATGGATGGATAGATTAATGAGATATGGGCTACATCCTCAAGAAATTCATAATCTCATGTAGAAGACCGACACAGAGAGAGGTAATTACTAAACCATGTGGTAAGGGTAAAGGTGGAAATATGCATAGCTCTCCCTGATCCTAGAGAAGAAAGACTTTTGTGGGTGGAGTAGTGGGAAAGCTACTGCAAGGGGGAGAAGCCTCAGTAGAACCTTAACAGGAAAGAATAGGAATAATCCAGAGAGTGGCAAGGAGGTGCGTACGGGGGAGGGTATGAATGGAGGAGACTGCGCATAGTGATAGGGGTTTTGGGTAAGAACAGACAAATTGGGCAAAAGCGTAGAGAAGAAAGGGGTTGTGCAAGGAACAAAGAGAAACCAAATGTTATTGGAGTGTTGAGTGTGAACAGAAAGTTGGGAAGGAGAAGCCTGGAGAGGTAGTCAAGGGCCAGATTCCAGAGAACCTTACGTACTCTGGATAGGAGCTCTAGCTAGCATCTGTCTGTTCATTTTCGAGTACATAAGGATCATTTATTCAGTTCACCAACACTGTTCAGAGCCCTGGGGATCAGCAGTGAACATGAAGATGAAGCTTCTGCCCTCCTGGGACCCAGTGTAGCAGGGGAGACAGATAATGTGGGAAGCATGATAGGAGGTGTTGGGGTCGCTTGTAAGCTGGGTGAGGGTCCAAAAGAGACTTTCCTGAAGATGCCATTTCTTAGCTGAGTTTTGACGATGAAATTATCTAGGAGCTTATTAAGTAGGGAGATCTCTAGCCTCCAACCTCAAAGAATCTTATTCATGAGATCTGGGGCAGAGAATCTGCATTTTGCACAGCATGGTAGGTGATTCAGGTGCAGGTGGATTCATCGAAGGGTTCAATTTTTTTTTTGCTTCCATTAAATGAATCTCAGATGTTGAAACTTCTCTATGTCCTGATTCAGAAGGCTCAAACCACAAACAGCCTTATTGAGATGCTGTAACACACGTGATACTTAAGAAAAACACTATTGCAATAAATTAGAGCTGTTCAACCCACATCTGGATGTCTCTTGAATGATTCAGAGGGAAACTTTGGATGGTATATGGTTAGAAGCAGTTTGGGAAGTTCGCTTTAAAATATTGAGTAATGTGAGAGCATGCTTCCACAGATGACTGAAGAATGGGTGAACAGTCCCTTCCATAATTCCTCTACTAGCTTCCATCAACTTTCTGCTTTTGTCTCCCACTGCTTTTCAAGAAAATGGGGCTCAAGTACTTAATCCTTAGGAATTTGGGCTGCGGATATCTCCAATTCCTGTGTAGAACTAGCATCTCTGCAAAATTTCCCAGATGGTAAATGATAGGTAAACAATTTAGATCTTTTTATTCCAGGAAACAGAGTAATAGAGTAGAAACAGCACAAACATTTTGTATGTGTAGTTTTATTTATTAATTTAATTTATTAAAAATTTCTATAGTGCTTTATAGTTTTCCAAAGTTTTACATACATGATTTCATATAATCCCATAATAACCCTTTTATTATTATTATTATTTTTTTATAATAGCCCCTTTTAAAAAAATCCCCAGTCCCTGTATTGCCTCTCCCCACACTGGTGACCACTGATTTGTTCTTTATAACCGTCTAGTCTGCTTCCCTTTTAGAAACAGCATAGAATTTGAACCCAACCTTCTTAGTGAGTATTTACCTGCTTTGTACCAGGCACTGTGCTAGGTGCTCACAAAACAAAAAAGAAGATCTTGTCCTTGATCTGTAGAAGCTTACAGTTGAGTACAGAAGACAGGTAATCTTAATGACGTTGTGGTAGTGAAATGACAGAGCTAACAGGATACTGTGGAATAAGAGATAAGACTTTCACTTGAGCCTGGAGTAAGGACTCACAAAAGAGATAAACCCTTAGCTGAGACTTGAAGGTTGGGTAGACATTAACTGGAATAGGAAAGTGAGGGTAGGGCGCATTTTATTTCTGTCTTTTATACTCTGTGTTTCATTTCTTTTGTGTCTAACCACAGAGTCTTTTTATGGTGTGTACACAGCAGGTTTGTGGTCTGATAGAATCACTGTTTACATATCTGTATTAACTTTTTAATTGGTTGGAATGAAAAGATCACTTATTTCTGATTTGGATGACCTAAATTGGCAGTTTACTGAGAGTTTACTAATAGATCATGTTCAAAGCAGAATACATTTATTTACAATGAACTTGCCCTTTGAGGCAATACTCAACCAATCTATTAGCTTTGCTTAAAGTCTTATCAGTGCACATTTGGTCCACTTGGTTGTTTGGGGATGCAGTTGGGTAGAGTGGATAGTCATGGTGGTAGCCTGCTTATGGACCAGTCTGACTGTGAGAGAATAGTCAGATGGCCTTGCTCAGTTCCTGAGAATCACAGTGCTCTCCCTACCCCTGCCCCTCCAGCTCCCTCTCTTATTCTTTTGATAGTTCTTAACAAATTCAACAAAACCTTTCAGATTATGATGAACCCCAAGACTCTGCTAGAAAATGCATAAGACAAAAATGATTAATATTGGAATGTTCAGATATTTTTCTCACCACCTTCCTGCCTTGCAAATAGAATCCTCAGCCCAAGTGAAGTGATTTTTTTCTTTCTCTTCCTTCAAAAATTTATTTTTGCAGAAGAGAAGCTAGGTTGATCTACTTGATAAAGTTCCTAAAGAGAAAGGGAAGAAGGGATGGAGGTCTGGGCGATGAAGGGTTGGTGGAGGAGTGTTTTACCCTGGGAGTTTTGAGGAGAGAGATCCTGGTATAACTAACTGTAGGAGAGGACTAAAATGGGCAGGAGAGTGGAAGGTGTTTTAGTAAGTGCTTTTTTTTTTTTTTTCAGATCACAGGATCACGTTCAATGAACCTGTCAGAGATTTTAGGGTGTCAGGCTACTTAGGTGAGCTGCTCCTGGGCTATAATCATCGGCAGTGTTGTAACCAACAACCCACGTGCTTCTACAACAGCCTCAGATGCACTCCAGTATCAGCATCATAGTAAGTGCTTTTATGCATTGTGTTTGAGTCCCTTTAAGTAATATGAGTAAAACGTGGGATTTCTTAATTTTTAAACTTATTTTTGGCATTGCACTGTGATTCTTTGATGTAACAGAGCTTTTAGACTAAATCACGTTATGGGTACATATGCATCCTCATATGATTCTGTAAATATAGCATCTAGGAAATTGTGGATCACTCCTTCCCAAGCCTATCTATAGGCTCCAGGTTAAGAATGTCTGTTTTGGGGTCTGGATTACAGAGATAATCTGCTAACTTGTCTTCTTATTACTACTTTTCCTTTTCTCCAATCTCTTCTGTATACTGTAGCCACACTGCTCTTAAAATATAAATTGGATAATGTTATTTTCTTGCTTAAATCCCTTTAATGGCTTCCCTATTTGTATAAGTTTTATGAGCTGAATTGTGTCCCCCTAAAATCCATATGCTGAAGCCCTCACTCCTGCTACGTCAGAATGTGACTATATTTGGGGATAGGGTCTTTAGAGAGATAATTAATTAAAATAAAGTCACTAGGGTGAACCAAAGCAATCTTGAGAAAGAACAAAGCTGGAGGTATCACATTCCAGACTCCAGACTATACTACAAAGCTACAGTAATCAAACAGTATGGAACTGGCTCAGAAACAGATACATAGATCAGTGAAACAAAATAGAGGGCCCAGGAACAAAAGCATGCACTTATGGTCAATTAATCTATGGCAAAGGAGGCAAGGATATACAGTGGAGAAAAGACAACTTCTTCAATAAATGGTGCTGGGAAAGCTGGATAGTCATGTGAGGAATATTCAAATTGGACTACTTTCTCACACCATATTAAAAAATAAACATGAAGTGGATTAAAGATTTAAATCTAAGACCTGAAACCATAAAACCAGAGAAGAAAACATAGAATACTCTATGAAATAAAGCCTAGAATTTTTTTTTTTGATCTGACTCCTAAAGCAAAGGAAACAAAAGCAAAAATAAACAAATAATTGACCATAAGTGCTTGCATAAGGACCTAATTAAACTTAAAAGCTTTTTCATGACAAAAGAAGCTATCAGCAAAATGAAAAGACAAACTACTGAATGGGAGAAAAGCTTTGCAAATGATATGACCAACAAGGAGTTAATATTCAAAATGTTTAAACAGTTCAAACAACTCATTATCAAAAAACAACCAGATTAAAAATGAGCAGAACACCTAAACAGACATTTCTACAAAGGAGACATACAGATGGCTAATAGTATATGAAAAGATTCTCAACATTGCTTAATAATTGATTATAATTTTTTATATTACATTTATATTATTATATTATATTTGCTTATAATAAGAGAAATGTAAATTAAAACCACAATGAAATACCATCTTATGACTGTCAGAATGACTGTTATTAAAAAGACCACAAATAACAAATGTTGTAGAAGATATGGAGAAAAGGGAATCCTTGTAAACTGTTAGTGGGAATGTAATTGGTGCAGTCACTATGGAAAACAGTATAAAATTTCCTCAAAAAAGCTAGAAATAGACTACCATATGATAGTAGTCTATGTATTTATTTGATCCTAGGTATATATTTAAAGAGAATGAAGACACTAATTTGAAAAGATACATGCACCCTAGTGCTCATGTTAGCACTATGTATAATACCCAAGATATGAAAGCAACCTAAGTGTCCATCAATGGATAAATGGATACAGAAGATGTAGTATATATATATAATATAATACTGCTCAGCCATAAATAAGAATGAAATTTTGCTATTTGAAACAAAAAGGATGGATCTGGAGGGTATTATGCTCAGTGAAATAAACCAGAGGGAGACAAATACTGTATGTTTTATCACTTATATGTGGAATCTAAAAAATTGGACAAATGGTAGAAACAGACTCACAGATATAGAGAACAAACTAGTGGTTATCGCTAGGGAGAGGAAAGAGAGGAGGGGCAAGATAGGGATAAGGGATTAGAGGCACAAAATACTATGTATAAAATAAATAAGCTACATGGATATATTGTATAGCACAGAGAATGTAGCCAATATTTTATAACTTTAAATTGAGCATAATATGTAAAAATTTTGAATCACTGTGTTATCACCTGAAACTCATAATATTATAAATCAACTATACCTCAGTAAAAAAAATCAAAAGGTCTTCCAATCAATGAAAAAAATATGGTATACTCATGGAGTGGAATAGTATACAGCAATGAACATTAGTGAATCAATGCTACAACAATATGAATCAATGTATGAATCAATTATACATTTATAATGTTGAATGAAAGAAGCTATACATAAAATTATACATATTACAGGAATCCATGTATGCAAAGTACAAAAACAGGCAATAATAACCCGTGGTGCTAGAAATCAAAATAATGGTTAAGATTGGGGAACAGGGAAAGGGTAGTGATTAGGAAGGACTCAAGGGGGGCTTGTGGGATGCTGACATACTTCTCTTTCTTTAGCTGGAGATGTTTCCTAAGTCTATTGATTTTTTGATGGTTTATCAAGCTATGCGCATATGATTTTTGTGTTTTTATGTTATACCTCAGCTATCATTTTATTATTGAAAAAATGCATATGCAACAATATTCATCATTGCATTATCCACATGTCAATGGATTCATCAGTTATGGTATTAGTTGAATAAATTGGGGAACATCTATGAAATGAAGAAAAATCATCAGAGTGAACCCTTTTACAATATGACTGGTGTCCTTACATGAAAAGAGTAGAACAGAGACAGATACAGGGGGAAGACCACAAGGATACAAGTAGAACCTGGTCATCTATAAGCCAAGAAGATAGGCCTCAGAAGAACCTTGTCCACAACCTTTATCTTGGACATCTTGCTTCCAGAGTTGTGAGAAAATAAATCTTGTTTTGATGTGGACCATTTTTAAAGTCTTTACTGAATTTGTTACAATACCGCTTCTGTTTCATGTTTTGGTTTTTTGGCCCGGACACATGTGGGATCTTATCTCCCTCACCAGGAATCAAACTTGCATCCCCTGCATTGGAAGGCAAAGTCTTAACCACTGGACCACCAGGGAAGTTCCAAATTTCTGTTTTTATTTTTTGAGCCATCAAGTCTATGGTACTTTGTTATGACAGTGCTGGTAAACCAATATAGCAAGTAAAATGCAAACATTTTATTGTGTCTTACAAAGCTCATGATTTGATCCTGCCTAAATTTCTGCTGCTCTTTAAACTCTAGGCATCATGGTCTTTTAGAAATTCCTTGATGACAGACTTTTTTTTTTAATGTACTGAGTCTTCGTGCTCATTGTTCCCTGTGTCTGAAGTTAATGTTCCCTTATTACTTTCACCTCTTTGGACAGCTAGCTCATTTTCATCCTTCATGGCTCAGTTTAATTGTTACCTCTGTCTCTACCCTCCTTCCCATTTATGTATGTACCTACATATATATTTTACTTTTGTTTTCTCTCCCAATACATAACACTGCTGTTGTTGTTGTTTAGTTGCTAAGTTGTGTCTGAATCTTTGTGACCCCATGAACTGCAGTATGCCAGGCTTCTCTGTCCATCTCTATCTCCCTGAGTTTGCTCAAACTCATGTCCATTGAGTCAGTGATACCATCCAACCATTTCATCCTCTGTCACTCCCTTCTTCTCTTGCCTTCAATTTTCCCCAGCATCAGGATCTTTTCCAATGAGTCAGCTCCTTGCATCAGGTGGCCCAAGTATTAGAGCTTCAGCTTCAGCATCAGTCCACCCAATGAATATTCACGGTTTATTTCCTTTAGGATTGACTGGTTGGATCTCCTTGCAGTCTAAGGGTCTTCTCCAGCACCAAAGTCGAAAGTGTCAATTCTTCAGCACTCAGCTTTCTTTGTGGTCCAACTCTCACACCTATACATGACTACTGGAAAAACCATAGCTTTCACTATCTGGACTTTTGACAGCAGAGTGACAGCTCTGCTTACTGTGTAGGTTTGACATAGCTGTTCTTCCAAGGAGCAAGCATCTTTTAATTTTATGGCTGCAGTCACTGTCTGCATTGATTTTGGAGCCCAAGAAAATGAAATCTGACACTGTTTCCACATTTCCCCCATCTATTTGCCATGAATTGGTAGGACTGGATGCCATGATCTTAGTTTTTTGAATGTTGAGTTTTAAGACAGCTTTTTCATTCTCTTTCACCTTCATTAAGAAACTCTTTAGTTCCTCTTCATTTTCTGCCATTAAAGTGGTATCATCTGTGTATCTGAGGTTGTTGATATTTCTCCCTGCAATCTTGATTCCAGCTTGTGATTCATCCAGCCTGGCATTTCTCATGATGTACTCTGCATATAAGTTAAATAAGCAGGGTGACAAAATACGGTCTTGATGTATTCCTTTCCCAGATTTGAACCAGTCTGTTGTTCCATGTCTGGTTCTAACTGTTGCTTCTTGTCCTGCATACAGGTTTCTCAAGAGGCAGGTAAAGAGGTCTGGTATTCCCATCTCTTTAGGAATATTCCAGTTTGTTGTGATCTACACAACAAATAGCTTGCAATTATTTTGTCTCACTGGACTGCTAGCACCATGGAGGCAAGGACTCATTTGGTCTTGTTCACCCTTTTATTTCCAGACCAGATCATAGGTTTTAACAAATAATGAATGAGTGAGTATGATCATTTTTTAAGGTCATCTTTGTTTTGACCATTCCCATCCTTCCACTGAAACAGCTTTTGCTAATGTTACCAATCACCTCCTTGTTCTAAATCCAGTGCACAATCCAACCACTCACCCTACTTGACCTCATCCTTCTCCTGGTTTTTAAATGTAGGAATTCATCAAAACTTTATCCTAGGCTCCCCCTTCTTATCTGATGTTCTGGTTTTTCCAAAATGCAGATAAATCATCGCCCATATAAATGTTTATAGCCTAGACTTTTGTTGAAGTTTCAGATGCTGGAGGAGCTTACACTTGAACATATCTAAGTCAAAATTTATGATCTTCCTTCCAAAACCTGCTTCTCCCTCAGTGTTTATTGTTTCAGGGATTGCACCACAATTCAAACAGCTGTGGAAGCCACCTCACCCCTGTTTCTAGTCTATGGTTAAAGCCCTGTTTGATCTTGCTGCCTGAATATCTCTAAAATTTCCTCGTATATCTCTCCATCTTTACTACTGTCATCAAGCCTAAGCCAGCACGTTCTCTTGCCTGCACTGTTACTGCAATAGTCTGCAACGGGTCTCCCTGTATTAACTCTTGCCTGTGCCTGTCTGTTTTACATGCTACATCCTGAACTATCATTTCAAAACCACAGATTTAATCATGTTATTTTTCTGCTTACAACCATTTAATGGCTTGCTCCTGCTCTTAGAATAACAACTGAAATCATTAACAGGGCTTCAGAGCCTACATGTCTTTTTTCTGCTACCTCATCCTGAATCTCTTCCTTTCATCTCCCTTCCAGTCACATGTGTTTTCATCATTCCTGAAATGGCTCTTACTTCCCCTTTCCTCAGGTCTTTTGTGCTGTGTGCTCCCGTGCACTTGTGCACACCACATCCCACTTTACCCTGTGTCATCTAAAACACTTCAACTTGTCCTTCAGATCTTTGCTCATCAGGTCAACTTCTTAAATGTATTTTTCGGTGCCCTGAATGCAGTTTGTAATGATATTTGGGTGATTAGACAAAGCACCCATATGGTTAGGACAGGACAGAATATTATACAGTGACAAATAACCTCAAATTTCAGTGGCTTAATATAATAAAAATGTAGTTATCCTCTATGCTATGTTTAGCAAGGGAAGCTCCACTTCCCATTGTCACTTAAGAACCCAGGATGATGGAGGTCCTATCAACAAGTGTTCCATTATCACCTTGTCAGAGGGAAGAGAATGTGGGGACAGGAGCCGTGACTTACAAGTTTAGCCCAAGAGGGACATCAGTCCATCCTATTCATGTGTTGGCCAAAGGAAGTCGTATGGGCATGCCTAATCAAGGCAAATATAGTATAGTCCCACCATGTATTTGGAAAGAGGAAAGCTGCAAATATTTCATAAGCAGTACTGGTGACTCTGTACTACAGCAACCCTCCAGATACACAGGAGGAGGTTTCCATGAATCAAGTTGTTTTTGTTTTTTCCCTCTGAGCTCTGGACAGCCTGTCTAGACTCTGAGTTCTGTAAGGACAGGGGCTGTGACTCTCTCGGTCATTTCTGTATTCCCACTGCAGAGCATCTGACACACAGTAGGCTGCTCCTAAACATTGAGTGAACAAATGAATATGAGCAGTCATTGACTGATTATTGTGTTAAGTCCTTCTTAGGTATTGCCTCCTTTACTCCTTATGATGTGCCTCAATACAGGTTTTATTATTTTATAAATGTGCAAGCAGTTTCCCACTAGCTATTTTACACATGGTGGTGTGTATATATCAATGCTACTCTCTCAGTTCATCCCACCCTCTCCTTCCCCTGCTGTGTCCACAAGTTCATTCTCTATGTTGGCGTCTCCATTCCTTCCCTTCAGATAGGTTCATCAGTAGCATTTTTCTAGATTCCATATATATGCATTAATATATGATATTTGTTTCCCCTTGTGAATTACTTCACTCTAACAGGCTCTCAATTCATCCACCTCACTAGAACTGACTGGGATTCATTCCTTTTTATGTCCGAGTAATATTCCATTGTATATGTGTACCACAACTTCTTTATCTACTCATCTGTTGATGGAAACCTAGGTTGCTTCCATGTCCTAGCTATTGTAAATAGTGTTGTGGTGAATATTGGGGTTCATGTGTCTTTTTCTGTATTGATAAGATTTTAACTAATCCCCTTTTTTAGATGATTGGTTTCCATTTAAATTGGAAATGTAATCCAGATTCTACAACAAGCAAATTAAAATGAACATTCCTTCTCTTTCCAGAGATCAGGTTTGGAGGAAGGAGATGAGAAAAATACGCTTATCTAAAGTCTTACTGAACCATATTTATTGTTACTGAATGGACATCCCTTGACGTTTTTGAGTTGGAACTGTCAGGGAGAATTAGGTGAATGCCTGAAGGGAGCAAGATGGAGCAGGTCTAAGTTCTTCGCCAGCCAAATGTGCTCACCCACAACTTACATGGGCCAGCCTTCTGGAAACCCCAACCTTCAGTTTCTCCATAAAACACTTTTGTTCACTGATAAGTATCTTCAAGAGAGGAAGTCTAACACTTGGTTACCTGCTCTCTTGTGATACCTGTCAGTTTGCCTGTTTTCTTGGATTAACTGAAAGACAAAAATGCTGCTGATGGCTGCTGATTGGGCTGGTCGTTCTGTTGTTCAGTTGCTCCAGTTATGTCCGATGCTGTGTGACCCCATGGACTGTAGCTCGCCAGGTTCCTCTGTCCATGGGATCCTGTAGGCAAGAATATTGGAGTGGGTGGCTATTTCCTTCTCTCGGGGATCTTCCCAACTCAGGAATTGAACCTGCATCTCCTGCATTGGCAGGCGGATTCTTTACCACTGGTTACCTGCTCTCCTGTGGTATGTGTCAGTTTGCCTATTCTCTTGGATTAACTGAAAGACAAACTGCTGCTGATGGCTGCTGACAGGGCTGATCATTATAAAAACCCCTATTTCATCTCATTTCATTACTCAATTCCAATGATGCATCTATAGCCTTGCTGTTAGGTACTTACTGCACCTTAGTAAATCTTAATGCTCAGCAGAATACAGTGTGATGAAGACAGAGGGGATAAATACCTGTTCTTTTATTTGTCTTGCCTAAAAAGACCACAATTTAAGAAATGATAAGGTAGGCTCTTTGGAAATAAGTTGATTTCCTAAACTGAACTAATACTGAGCAATTCAGTGCAGTAAAAGAAAAAAAAATCAGCTATCATGTCACTTTACTTTTTTAAAAAA
The DNA here is from genome assembly GCF_910594005.1 of Cervus elaphus. Taxonomy (NCBI): domain Eukaryota; kingdom Metazoa; phylum Chordata; class Mammalia; order Artiodactyla; family Cervidae; genus Cervus; species Cervus elaphus. The sequence continues at coordinate 88,110,677 of NC_057834.1, read as the reverse complement.
TCTTGTCATTTTAAATGTTCTATTTATTCTCAGGATGAGAGGTTTGTTTAATAGCTTTCAATGTGAGAGTATCCTTAGAATTTTGCTCATGATTATGTGGGCTATTAGTATTACATGGCACATGTATCCTGTCACTAGGGCATGAAATTCTTTTAGTTCCTGGCATTTATTTGCTATTAGAGGTATTTGATTAGACCAATAATAAACTCATATCTCCTTGTGTTATAAGGAACTGTTTTCTTGTTTCCCTTTCCCATGTGATTGGGAGATTGAGGGCAAAACTTATATCTTCTGAATATTCCAGTTAATTTAAAATTGTAACTCAAAATGCTTAATTGCAACTAGGACTCTATTGTTGGATAAAAATGATGCAGTGGGTTTGGGGATTAACCCAGTTAGAGATGCTGGCCTTAGCTGAAGTCGGCCTTTTCCCTGGCCCAAGTGCTCCAGTCCTTCATTGCACACTCTGTGATGGGCCCTGGGCCATCGTCACTCTGACTCTCCAGCTTTGCTCAGGTGTGTTGGGGATATCAGGCAAGGTCCCAAGCAAAGGTCTTTATTCACAGTTCCAGCTTTATTCACAGCTCACACCTCCCCAAACCCTTGGAATTTCCCAAGCAATAGAGCAATGGGATAATATTTGGTCTCTTGTCCCAGTTCCTGAAAATGATTCAGGGAAGGTGACTTTTGGGTTCTATGCAAGGGCAGGTGCTTTCCTGATGGCTCAGATGGTAAAGAATCTGCTTGCTTGCAATGTGGGAGATCTGGGTTCAGTCCCTGGGTCAGGAAGATCCCCTGGAGAAGGGAATGGCAAACCATTCTAGTATTCTTGCCTAGAGAATTCCATGGACAGAGGCTGCGGTCCATGGAGTTGCAAAGAGTAGGACATGGCTGTTTGGAACCTTGCCTGATACATGTGTACCTTCATTTGGCTGTTGATTCATAACTTTTAATATCCTTTTATAATAAATCAGTAATCTGGTGTGCAAATGGGTTTTCTTGAGTTCCATGAGCTGTTCTAGCAAATTAATTGAATCAGAGAAGGGGGTTCATGGCAATCTGATTTGTAGCCAGTTGATCATCAGAAGTACAGGTAATAATCTGGACTTGAAATTGGTGTCTGAAGTGGAGGATGGTTTTGTGGAACTGAGTCTTTACCTGTGGAATCTGATTCTATCTTCAAATAGTGTCAGAATTGAGTTGACTTCTCAGACACCTGGTGGAACCTGAGAATTGCTTGTTGGTGTGGGGAAGCCTCCACACACACACACGTTGGAATTTGGTCTGGGAACCCCTTTTCAGTGCCAAATATATGCTTGGTGAATGAACAAGTAAGGGTGTGTGTGAATGCCTTAAATACCTCTTGTGCTGATTTTTCAAATTTCCCATCACAACAGTTCCTCCTTTGGGATTTAAGCATTATTTACAAAGACCTAAATGAAAACCCCTTACAGGAGAGAGACATCATTGCTTTTTTGTATCAGTTTGGAGGACAGATCTTATACAAATTGATTCAACTTGGAACAGAAACAATTTAGTGGCAGAAAGGAGGATGGAGGATTACAGAGGCCCAAACCAGGGATCCTTCCTCAGGGTGCCAAGCTAGGATGGCCTGCTGGTGGGGCCTCTGGGTGACTAGGGGTCAGTAGGAGGGCCCTGAGCTCTATGGAAGTTTATGATATTGTTGAAAAAAGGAGAGCTAAAGAGGTCAGGCCCAACCCAGGGATCAAACCCAGGTCTCCCACATTGCAGGCAGATTCTTTACCAGCGGAGCCATAAGGGGGAGCAGAGAGGATGGGAGGGGGTTGCCAAAGGCCAATAACTGGCTTTAAGATTTTGTGTGGGGAGACCTGTCTATCCTGCCCACAGCAAAGCTTGTATCTAATGAAATCGTGAGTGTGCTAAAAACAGACTGACTAAATACAGGGTCACTCGGAAGCCCGTGAAGATCCCAACCCCTAACTTACCCTCTGTCTTAGGAGTGTTTATAAAGCAAGATCAAGGTCATGTTGAACATAATGAATCAAACAAAACAGAAAACAGAAAATACCCATAGTTAAATTGCTAGTTGACTGGGAACTCATAAAAGCTTGTTTGCTGAATGTGGAACATATCTGATAAGCAAAATATTAACAGTATTAACAGCTTGCACATAGCACTTCATCAGTGTTTATTTTTATAATTTTGTTTTTGGCTGTTCTCTAGTTGAACAGACTTTTCTCTAGTTGTAGCAAGAGGGGGCTTCTCACTGCAGTGGCTTCTCTTGCGGCTTCTCTAGGGCACGTGGGCTTCAGTAGTTGTGACAAATGGGCTCAGTAATTGTGGCTCCTAGATTCCAGAGCACAAGCTCAGTAGTTGTGGTACACAGGTTTAGTTGCTCTGCGGCATGTGGGATATTTCTGTATCAGGGATTGAACCCTTGTCTCCTGCATTGGCAGGTGAATTCTTTACTGCTAAGGTACCAGGGAAGCACCACACTTCATCATTTATAAGGCACCTTCCTGTACATCTTTTTAGTATTCCAATAAAGCAGGTAATTCAGTTGTTATCCCCCATATACAGATAGGGACACTAAAGCTTGAAGCATTAACTTGACACGTACTTGCTTATGTGGCTGGTGAGTGGTGGAGGTTAAGACCAGACTGCATTTGAGGTCCATGTGTTCTTTTGTGCCAACCTGCCTGGAACATTTTCCAGGAGAGCAGCGCAGGTTTAATTGCCCAGGGCCTTATTACCTTGCCATGTTGACCCAAACACTTGTAGGATAATTGCTTGTGTTCAGTTTTGAACTTGGTAAAGCTGTTTAAATAAAGGTGGTGAAAGTTTGGGCTGATAGAGAGTAAGATTATTATGGTTCCTCTTTCTTGAATCTGGTGTTCATTAAGGTTTTCCTGGCCATAGCTGAAGTTATGATATTTACACAATGTATTAGTGTGGGGTTGGAAGCATATTAGTGCTGAGAGGTATTTATACAGCTTGCAAGAATTTGGAACCCTACTGATGTCTTGACCATGTTGTGTTTCTTGGAAAGAGAAGTTGCTCATGGAAGTGTGTGGTACCCTTAGGTTGAAACTTGATTGTTTCCAGCAGGCACTTTAGGGTACCCCACAAATCATGTGGGGGAAGGGAGTCCTTAACCATGACCTCAGTATAGGGTCAGCTCTGCTTACTTTGAGTAATTATTATTATAATTAATTATTAATAATGGATGCCACTTATTGAGTGCCATCTTTGCCAGGCACAGTGTTGCCCACCATATATACATTATCTTTAATCTGAAAACCATCAGATAAAACAGGCATTGCGATCTCTATTTTATCAGTAGTGGGACCAGAGAGGCTAAATATATAGATTCTAAAATTAAGATGGTTTAAATTTGGTCAGTTTCACTCTTGTCTATGAAATGTTAGTGATGGATGATCCTATAAAGAGTTAGACATATACTGAATTTTATTAATTCTTGTACACTGTGGATGAAAAAGAGCTTTCCTAGTGAATGTGTCTAATTGTGGGACTTCTCTGAGCATGTTATTGTATCTCAAGCCTTTTGCTCCAGAGGTGATGGGTATGTGTCTAGCTACACCTGGAGTCTTTTCTTTCGTGGGGGGAAAACAGGACAGTCCTATGCAATTCTCGCCTTATAAGTGTCCCCTTGAACATCCCCCCCCACCACCCCGGTTTTGATTAGTTGAACTTCTCATGAACTTCTCATTACTTCCCAGTTCAGTCACTCAGTCATGTCCGACTCTTTGCGACCTCATGGGCTGCAGCACACCAGGCTTCCCTGCCCATCACCAACTCCTGGAGCTTGCACAAACTCATGTCCATCGAGTTGGTGATGCCATCCAACCATCTCATCCTCTGTCGTCCCTTCTCCTCCTGCCCTTAATCTTTCCCGGCATCAGGATTTTTTCCAATGTGTCTGTTCTTTGCATCAGGTAGCCAAAGTATTGGAGTTTCAGCTTCAGCATCAGTCCTTCCAATGAATATTCATCACTTCTGGATCAGTGAATTCAAAGGGTTCATGCTTCTGCTAAAGGTAGATGTAGACCCAAACAATGTATTTACCTTAGAGAATACCTATCAGGTAGGCATACTGGCTCTTTAAGTTAGTGTCTTAGAGTTGTTTGCAGTAACTGCTATCCTGATCTCCTGTATGAGTAATTTATCTCAGGAAGTGGCTTGAGCCTCTGGGAATATCTGGCTCCTTACAGCATCAACACAGCTGGGCTTAGGAAATATTGTGTTGGTGAGGCTGCTGTGGTGGAGTGGACTTGACTTGGAATTGGAAGGCTGAGCTAGGGCTCCAGCTTTACCAGCTAACTGGCTATACAACTTTGGCAAGCTCACCTATCTTATTAGTGCTCAGTTTGTGTAATTTGAATTTTCATATAAAATCCAAGTTTCAGCTGCTTGAATGATGGGCCATAAATCCTCTGGTGATCTGGAATGACCCTTAAAACACATCTGTGTAAAATATCTTGATTTCCTAACATATGTGATATGAACATGTCATCACCAGTATTTTTATGAGTAATTTTCTTTTTTTGGTGAAGGGGATGGGAGAGCTTAGGTTTCTCCTGATGCAAGTTACTATGAAGCCTGCTTCTCTCTTGTCCCTCAAAAAAAATCATCAAAACTACACTGATGCCAAACACTCACGAATGCTGGGGGAGAGCAGTGGACAGGGTGTGTGGGGTCACTCCATCCCAATGGAGAAGCAAACAGCTTAAAATGGAATGTTAGCCATCATTATGGTCAAATTCTCAGTGGCTCAGGCCGCTCTTTCTTGTAGCATCTTCTTCCTTATCCTACAACATGCTTAGTCACTTCACTTGTGTCTGACTCTTGAGACCCTATGGACTGTAGCCCACCAGGATCCTCTGTCCATGGGATTCTTCAGGCAAGAATACTGGAGTGGATTGCCATGCCCTCCTCCATGGGATCTTCCCAACCCAGGGATTGAACCAGCATTTCCTGCCTTGGCAGACTGATTCTTTACCTCTGAGTCACCAGGGAAGTCCCCACAACAGAGCAGCCCAAATCTGTGTCCACCCCTTCTTACAGGGGAATACTAAACATTTGTCAGTTTATTATAAAGGGTAATTTCACTTTTTTCTATTTAAACCTCTCCCATTTGCGATCTTCCCCAGGTGAAGCTTACCTTAAAAATCAGACAAGTTCATTAAGGTTTTTCCCGTTGGACATGACTGAAGAGATTTAGCAGCAGTGTCAGTGGAGAAAGAGACTAGAGCATGGAAAACTTTTTTTGTCAGTTTGTTTTCATAGCTATCAGTTCACTCTGTGAATATATTCACCTTGGTCTCCCACAGCAGGCAGAATGATTGTTCTACACACGGGTTAGATTATGTCTCCTTTTCTCAAACCTTTTCACTGTAAAATTCAAAGCTCCTAGTGTGGCCTTCAGGGCCCAAAGTGCGGCTGCCCCAGGTTCCCTCTCTGAGTGGCCATGGCCTTTCCTCTCTGTGGTCCCCCCCACAGCAGCTTCTAGGGACCAGCCAGACTCCATACACCTCAGGGCCTTTGCAGTTCCCCGAAACCAGCCCACAGCTTCCCCTAGCTTCTTTCGGCCTCTGGTTAAATGTATCAGACTCAGGAAGGCCTTCTGTGGCTGCCGTGTAAAACTGCACCCCTCCACTGTTCCTCTGGGCTTCCGGGGTGGCTCAGATGGTAAAGAATCCACCTGCAATGTAGGAGACCTGGGTTCGAGCCCTGGGTCAGGAAGATCCCCTGGAGAAGGAAATGGCAACCCACTCCAGTATTCTTGCCTGAAGAATTCCATGGACAGAGGAGCCTGGCAGGCTACAGCCCATGGGGTCACAGAGAGTTGGACAGGACTGAGCAACTAACACACTTCACTGTTCCTCTAACCTAACGTGTTATTGTTAAATCATTTCTAAAGTGTTATTATTAAATCATTTGCATAATTATATGGTTAATTTCTGTTTCCCTGCACTAGAATGAAAGCCCCAAGAGTACAGTTTTGTTACTTTCTCCTGGCTTATTGCTCTTTCCACATCTCCTGGTAACAGTGTGTTGCACTTGGTAAGCTCTTGATACATATTAACTGAATGAATGTATTTAGCCAACAGATATTTCTTGAGTACCTACCTGTGCCAGAGCTTGTGATATCAATCTTTGCAGATTATACTGTGAGAATTAGTTATTCAAAGATCCTTCCTTAAAGGCAGTGTTCCCAAATGGAAAGCATTATTACTTTAAATTCCCCAGCTCCTCTTTCTTTTTCTCTTGACTTTTAGGATCCCAACGGGCCCATTGTTCTATATCAGGAATTCATAAACTTTTTCTGTAAAGCGCCAGATGGTAAATATTTTAGGTTTTGTGGGCCATACCATCTCTGTCTCAACTCTTCCACTGGGCTGTTGCAGCAGGAATAAGCCATAAGCAAGAGGTGAGGAATGAGCGTGACTATTTCCAGGAAAACTTTGGCCCATAGTTTGCTAATCTCTGCTGAAAAGAAAAAGCTCTTTCACAAACCAACCCAAAACTTGTTAGGGCACAGTGTGATACCTTTCTTATGGTAATTGTCATTTTAGGGGATCCTGAGAGAGAAGGCTTCATTTAATACAAACCTGGGGCTTCTGTGGTGGCTCAGATGGTTAAGAATCTACCTGCAATGTGGGAGACCTGGGTTCCATCTCTGGGCCGGGAAGATCCCCTGGAGGAGAAAATGGCAACCAACTCCAGTGTTCTAGCTTGGGAAATCCTGTGAACAGAGGAATCTGGTGGGCTACAGTCCATGGGGTTGCAAAGAGTTGGACACAACTGAGTGACTTTCACTCAACCAAATCATTCTAACTTCCATTAAGTTCAAAGTGGTGTGAAAAATAAGGTGGCTTAGATGGTAAAGAATCCACTTGCAATGTGGGAGACCTGGGTTCGATCCCTGGGTTGGGAAAATCCCCTGGAGGAGGGCATGACAGAGGAGCCTGGTGGGCTACAGTCCATGGGGTTGCAAAGAGTCAGACAAGACTGAGTGACAAAGCACACAAGTTCAAAGTGGTGTGAAAAATAAATGTTCTTTCACGATAGGTTTAACACATTTACTAGTGATGATCTGTGTCATCTGAAAATTATAGGACCTCACTTGCCAGAATTGTTGTACATCTTGTAGGCAGTATATTTCTAAAGACACACCTGGATTACCACTGGTGCTGGGAAGCTGTATCTCAGGTTCAAGTTTCAAATTGCCTTATGGTTTGTTTTTTCTTGGCTTTATTTATCATCAAAACTGTCTTTTGTGAGTGTACTTGATGACACTGCTGAATTTCTGGATCTACAGACTGTCTCCAATCTTTGTAGCCATAGGAGAAATTTTATCAATTGAATTTTAGGTTATGGGCAAGTCAGTGTGTTCCATATGTTCACTGTCTTATGCCAACTCTGTTAATTTGAAACATACTGATATCTGGCAGGGCCAGAATGGAATTTTGATTAGTCATTATGTAGGTGTATATGTGTAGCATTTCTTTTGCAAAAAATTACTAAGGGGAAAAAGAGCTGATGAGTCAAAGTATTTCATAAAACCAAATTTCCACATATAGATGACAGAAAAATGTGCCTCATTAGTAAGATGCTGTTGTATTCTTGTAACCAAAATTAAAAACATATTTAGGAAACATTCCATCACTTTTTCAAGATTCCAAGTTCAGTATGGACTATGCATTACTTAAAAAAATTTAGCGTTTATTCTTCTTGAGTTATAATCAGCTTATAAAATGAAATTTCACAGTGGAACATTGAATGGTAATGTCATGCCACTGTATATTTTTAGTTTATTTCATTTGATACAGAATGGATTTTATACTGAGTGAAAGCACATTCAGAAGCTCACATCTAGTAAGAAGCAGAGACTAGAAAGGCTGTACAGAGGTGGGTGGCCAGGAAATCAGAGTAGAAACACCCTGGGCTCACCTCCTCCACTGGGCATAGCAAATTACAACTATTTACAGGGCAACTATCCATGAGAACGACCTGAAGGCTAGCAGGAAAGATTTTCCGCAATTAAAGATACAAAGAAGGATTAACAATGAGATCTGTAGAAAGGACAGAGACACACTGTAGTCAAGACCCACACCCCTGGGGTGGATGATCCACAAATGGGAGGGTAATCCCAATTGTAAAGGTTTTCCTCAAGAAGTGAGGGGTCTGAGCCCCACATTGGCTGGCCCAGCCTGGGGTTTCTGCTCTGGGATGATAAGCCCCCAGAATACCTGGCTTTGAATTCCTCCAGGGATTGCAAACGGGAGAGCCAGGTGGCTATAGGAAACAGACTCTGATCACAAAGAGCACACACAAAATCTCTCATGCTCTGAGATACCAAGGCAGAGGCAGGGATTAGAAAGGAGCCTGGGTCAAACTGACTTGCTGATCTTGGATAACCTCCTGGAGTGGCAGGAGGCAACTAGGACTCCCTTTGTGGATACAGACTCTGGCAGGAACCATTTTTGGGAGCTCATTCTACCACGAGGACACTAGTGGTAACAAACTGCATTTTGGAGGCTTCCTTCTGGTCTATTAGCACCTGGGGCTTACTCACCCAGCAGCCGGCAGGAGCCAGCCATCCCCTGCTCCACCCCTTGTAAGGGCTGCATGGCCAGCAACCGCAGGGACCCTAGCTTGCCCACTAGTAGTCTGGCACCTGCCCTGGCCCCATCCACCACCTACCAGGCATGCTGCCAACTCACTGGGACCTGGCCCAATCCACCGGCAAGCCAGCACCAGCCTCAGGCTCCCGGAGCTGCACAGACAGTGGTGCTGGGTCCTGGCCCCGCCCACCAGTGGACTGGTAGCAAACTGGGCCAGGCAGTAGCCCCACCTATCAGCATATCCACAGTGGTTGACTGACCACAGCAGAAGGGACAACACAGCCCAGAGAGGGGCACCCTACTGCACATGCGGTTCTGATGGCCGGAGTGGAGTGTGCCACCAGGCCCCCATAAAGAATTTGCTCCATGTATCTAAGATCATGTATATATATACACACTTCAAATAGGAGTTTATCCATCAGACTGATTACTTGCCACATCTCAAATTGCTTTTATTTCTTCCTTCTCCTTCCTTTTTTCCTACTTCTCCTTTCTCCTCATTTTCACTTGAATCTATTATATATTTTTTTAAAAAGTACCATTAGACAAATATTTAGTTTTAAAATGAGTTTTATGTAATAAGACAATTCACATAATGTGGACATTAAATGCAAAGCCAAATTGTTTGGTTAGCATGAATGCATGCTCTTCCCGTTTCTAGAATAAGATGTATTTACGTAAAACCCTGATTGTTTTTCCTTTTAAAATCCAAGTTAGCTCAATTATGTTAGTATCAGCAGATGGATTTAATTTGTGTGATTTTTCACTTTGGACCACCTCATGTGTTTTTCTGGGAGCCAAAAATGAGAGTGATCTCATAGAAGGGATTGCATAAATGATACTTATTAGGGTTATTTAAGAACCTGAGTGGACATGCCCCATTGATATTAGAAACTAAGCAATAATTTAACATTATCAAAAACTCTACCAAAACTCTTTTTTCATATCTCTGGATATTATAAGAGCTAAGCCAGCTATTTTGAGTAATATGTTATTTGGAAAGTAAATTTAGGGCAGTTTTTTTTGTTGTTGCAAGTTTGACCTTTCAAATTTTGCATAAATAGTATGTTAATTTTATTTTGATTTAGCGATTTAACAGCATTTCTGTCTTTATTATTTAATTTGCTGATCATGTTAACCACCTGAGATGGGCATATTATCCCTGTTTTACTGGAATGGCAAGCAGTCCCCAAAGGTTAATCCAATCCCTGATGAGTAGGACTGAAATTGGACCGGGAAACAAGATAGAATTGACACTCAGATGTGACCACTAGATTTTGACCTCGGGCACATGCTATGTGAATTTTTGAGTTTTGTTTCAGAATGAATACAAAGTGGTAGCTTCTCTAATCCAGACTAAGTCTAATAGAAACTTTAGAGATAGCTAGAAGATAGCATTCTATAACTGGACATTTGCATAACATCCCACTAAAAGCTACAAATTAAAACAAAACTTATATATTATCTTCTTTACTTAATAAAGCAAAGAGAAATAGTTTCAGTTAAACTATTCACATTGAAAACTATTTGTGGAATGATGTTGTTTATATGATGTTTGCAACTATGCATGGTAGATATCGGGCTTCTCTGGTGGCTCAGTGATAAAGAATTCACCTACCAAGGCAGGAGATGTGGGTTTGACCCCTGATCCAGGGAGATCCCCTGGAGAAGGAAATGGCAACCCACTCAAGTATTCTTGCTTGGGAAATCCCATGCACAGAGGAGCCTAGTGGGCTGCAGTCCATGAGGTCGTAAAGAATCAGACACGACTTAGCAACTAATCACGACAGCAATGGTAGATATTACTTTTGTGCACAGTCATCTGATTCTTACCTTTTCCCTTTGGCCACATGAACGAAACAGTTCTCTGTTCCTGGGAAGCTAGATATGGCCATGTGACCTGCTGTTGTCAATGAAACCTGAGGTGAGAGGCCCTCTAGGGGGAAACATTTAAGAGCTGGGTGTGTTTCTGTCTGCTCTCTTCCTTCACTTTGACAATCTTGGAGGCACATGTTGAGATGGAGATGCTATTACTCCGAAGCAGCCAGGAGTACCCAGCCAACACATGGAGACCAGCTGCCCTGGAGAAAGCCCTGCACCAGTCATGGACTCTGTTTGAAAGAGAAGTAAACTTGTGTAGTCTTAAGTCACTGGAATTTTGGTTACTGTGGCAACCTCCTGTGTCCTCATAAATTAAAAATGAAACTGAGCTAACAGTTTTTTTATTTCCAAGATTCCAACTGGGCCAGGAGTGCTTTTACCCCTGTCAAGTGAGCCGTTTTCCTCCCATACCACCCTCAAAAACAATATTTTTGAGTAACGTGAATCATATTATCAAAGAGTTTTTGAATAATGAGTTTGTAGAGAGTCTAGAATCATGAAGACAAATTGTTCAAAATGTCTTTTAAGTTATTTTTTTCAGTGATGTGAAGCCAACCAGTTTACTTTTTGAGAACTAAAAAAGAAATCTAACCAACCCATCAATCACATTTTATCATTAATTACCAGAAACATCTGTTTTAATGTAACGCATATATGTCAGTGAGCTAGTTCAAAGCTTATTGATTATATGTATATAATATATACAAATGAAATATGTATACACACACACATATATAAGTACTTAAAGTTATATGACTATTTTGTAACTTTTCTTATACTAGGTGCTATAGAAATGAATCACCATTTTAGGGGTTTGCTGCCTTTCAGGGGAGAAGTACAAACTAGATGATAAACTTCATGCTGGCAGTGATGATATGTATATATTTTTTCACTTTGTACCTGAAGCCTATAATGCAGGCCCATAGGTGGGGCTTAATAATTATTTAAAAGAATAAACCAATGCTGGGAATTTGAGTGATTGTGCCCACAGGAAGTGAAAGGTGTGGTCTGTATGCCCACAGGTGGCTCTCACCTTTCTAAGGCATCTGGGCAGTGAGATGGCAGATGAGCTCCGTCTGGACGGGTTGTCTGTGGCGCACCGAGATAACCATATGTGGGTATTAGGAAAAGCATCGCATTTGGAGTCAGAGGATTTGGGGTTCGCATTTCTGCTCATTGACTCATTACTTTGAGAAAATTAGTTGACTCCCTTTGGGACTCAGTTTTCTTCTAATAGTAAACTACCTCACAGAATTTGAAACCTGGAGTCAACCTGGAATCCCTTGGAGTTCTATGCAGTTTGAGGGTGAGCATATATATGTATATATGTGCTTTTCTAGGCTTGAGAGTCAGTAGCTTGGCTCATTCTCAAAAAAGTTTAATGAACCAAAAAGGTTAACAATAACTGATACATATCTGATGTTATTGAACTTCTAAAGCCCAGAGCAATGAGAGCAGGAGTTGGGACTGAGAGTACTTTTATCTCCAAACATCCATTTAGCTCATTTTGTATGTTTGGTGGCTAGTCCCAAGGACCAATTTTAAATGTAAAACAGGAAAATCAGTATAAATCAACAACAATTTGCAATGTACACGAGGTTTTCTTACCCATATCTTACGGTGGAGACAGGCAGTGTGATTAGTTCTTTGAGTTGCGTTGGAGATTGACTTGGAGCTGAGTGACCTGAATTAGTGGTTCCAGGAGCCTCCCCCTCCTCCCCTCAGTGATGGGGGCTGCCCTGACTTCACTTCCTGGAGCACCTGGTCCTCCAAGGCATCCAGGTTCCGGGCAGCTCTTGTCTCCCGCACTCCTAACCAGCAGCTATGTTCACATTGCCAGCTGCCTGAACCCAGGAGTTCTTTTCCCCCTTTGAGAGTGAACTCACGCCTGTCCCATAAAAAGAGAGAAGTCTTGAGTGGAGTCCCACACCAGGAGCCCAGCTACAGGGCACAGCCACCCAGTTCTGCTCCAGCCTGTGAGTGTCACAGGCGACTTCCTGAAAGGGGACCCTGAGAAACCTACCAAACCTGTGATCTGCGACCACCAACTTGCTCCAAAGTGATGCTGATGTTTGCTGAGCCTCTTGCCCGACACGTGTCTCAATTAAAAATGTAATCCTAGCAGCAAAACCGTGAGGTAGACAACCTTCTCCCTTCTCCAGGGCTCAGAGCACTTAACTGATTTGTCAAAGGTTGTAACTGCAGGACCAGAAAGCAAATGCTGGCTTCCCAACTCAAGTCTGGGGTTCTCTACCCTGAAGCTGGCTCTTTCTTAATTTAATAGTTTTAAGCCTTTTTCTGGATGTGTAAAACAGTAATAATGATGTCCACGTCCCAGATTGTTGTGGGGACAATGGGTCATATGTGTGAAAAGGCCTTGTGAAGAAGAGGAAGTCCCATATCTACTTAGGGATTAGCCTGGGACCTTTCCCTGTTGTCGTTGTTGTTTAGTTGCTCAGTCGTGTCCGACTCTGCGACCACATGGCCTGTAGCCCACCAGGCTCCTCTGTCCATGGGATTTCTCAGGCAAGAATACTGGAGTGGGTTGCCATGTCCTTCTCCAGGGGATCTTCCTGATCCAGGGATCAAATTTGCACCTCCTGCAGTGGCAGGTTGGAGAAGGCAATGGCAACGCACTCCAGTACTCTTGCCTGGAAAATCCTATGGATGGAGGAGCCTGGTGGGCTGCAGTCCATGGGGTCGCAAAGAGTCAGACACGACTGAGCGACTTCACTTTCACTTTTCCCTTTCATGCATTGGAGAAGGAAATGGCAGCCCACCAGGGATGGCGGAACCTGGTGGGCTGCCATCTATGGGGTCGCACAGAATTGGACACGACTGAAGTGACTTAGCAGCAGCAGCAGTGGCAGGTGGATCCGTTACCACTGAGCCACTAGTGGGGTTTATTCCAACAGCCATCTAGGAACAAGAATGGGAACTTGGAGGAATATGAACACTGGGGACAAAGATACAGTTATTAGAAGGAAGGAAAGGTTTCTTTTGTGGGAGGGAGAGGTTTTCCGTTTTTTCCCATTTTATGTCACCGGGCACTAGATATGGTCATATTCCTTTCAATGGTGTCAGACTTTGTTCTGCTTTGAAGTTAAGTTACTTAAGCTCAGTTTGATCCCTTTGAGGCTTGCCTTTAAGCTTTACTAGGGCAGACCGAGCTGTATTTAGTCTAGGGCTCATTTGGTCTCACTACCTTTCTGAAGACTTTATGCAATACTGTGGGTATTAGGCCATCTTTCCGTTCTGGCTGGTGGGAACACAAAATATTCCCAGTCCTGTGTGAGTTCAAGGAATTGTTTGGTTTATTAGTTCTTTGCCTGACCTGGGGCAATTTCGGCTCATGCATGCCAAAATAGTCACATTATAATTGCCAGTGTTGGAAGAGACACCTCTGCATTCTCTCTGTGCAGCTCTCTTGTCTTTGGGGAGCTTTTCCTACACATTCTAGCTTCCTTGGCTTCTCTCTACTTTTACCTCTGTCTCTTCAATCCAGTGATACCACTGATTTCTATTTGGGTCATCCATGCTGTGTGCTGCAGCCTGGAAATTCTTCTAGGGCTTATCTCATCTGTTGTTATTTTCCCAGGGATCAAGTCTCATGCTGTCTGTTGTCCAATGTCTGAAAATCATTTTTTCCATATATTTTGTTTGGTCTTCTAGTTGTTTAAGGTGGAAGGGTAAACTGGTCCCTGTTACTCCTTCTTGGCAGGAAGTGAAAGTTCCTGACATGCTGATTTCTGATTGATGGCTAAGAGCAATATGTTTTTCCACAAATATTCTAAGAATTTGTTTTTTAAACATATAAACAAAGGCCTGCTATGAAAATAGCCTGTTTTCTATTTCTTTTCAGGTCTAAACCTCCCACAGTGGAAAGTTTTTCTTCTTACTATGTTGAATAAATTTTTTTAAAATAATGAGTTTTCAAGAAAATCTGCAGAAAAATAGATGGAAAGAGTAAGAATTCAGTTCTGACAGTCATTAGCTTCTTGAAAGAAATACCTCTCAGTAATAATTAGTTTTCACTGCAGAGTAGTTTTTCCTGTAAGATCTACATTAGTTATAAAATGTATTAATGAACAAATGCAGGCCCCTCATATGCCTCTTAGTTTATCTAAATATTGCCTTCCTGTGTTATTAGGATCTGTAAACAACAGCCTCACCAGTCAAATGTGAAATCATTTTCATTTTATGTTTTCATTGATTGTGAAAGAACTGAAATGAATTGCAAATTGCACACCAACAGCCTTCTAAATACTGTATTCCCTTTGTAATAGCTATTTAAAAAATGTTTTTATTGTAGTATAGTTAATTTACAATGCTATGTTAGTTTCAGGTGTGCATCTAAGTATATGTATCAGTTATGCATATACATATTGTTGTTGTTAATGTGCAGTCGCTAAGTCATGTCTGATTCTTTGCAATTATAGACTACCAGGCTCCTGTGTCCATAGAATATTCCAGGTAAGAATACCGAAGTGGGTTACCACTTTCTACCCCGGGAAATCTTCCTGACCCAGAGATTGAACTCGCATCCCTTGAGTCTCCTGCATTGGCAGGTGAATTCTTTAGCGCTGGGCCACCTGGGAAGCCCCACGTAAACATATGCTGCTGCTGCTGCTAAGTCACTTCAGTTGTGTCCGGCTTTGTAACCCCGTAGCTGGCAGCCCATCAGGCTCCTCCATCCCTGGGATTCTCCAGGCAAGAATACTGGAGTGGGTTGCCCTTTCCTTCTCCACATACACATATATTCATTCTTTTTTGGAGTCTTCTCTTATACAGGCCATTACAGAGTATTGAGTAGAGTTCCCAGTGCTATACAGTAGGTTCTTATGTAATAGTTATTTATACAAATGATTCCATCTCTTATTGACTCCAGAGTGAGGAGCAATAGAGAGAAGTTCTAAGGCAGCAATCCCTGTCCAAGCTGTAAACATTGCCAGTGTATGTTCTGAAACTGGAACGAATCTTCATTAAAGATTGAAGCTTAAAGCATATCCTTATGAAACATTTCTTTTTCTACTGAACCATTTTAGAAACTTGTTTCATGGAATCCAATCTTTCTGCTCGGGTTAGTTTTATACAGAAATTTCAGAGAGAAAAATTCACTTTTGACATAGTTTTGAAGAAATTTCAGATTAGAAAGAGATTATAATTTCACTGAGGAATTAGGACAAAGGAATGCTTTATTGCCAAGACACATAAAACTGTCCTTCATTTATTTGTCAAATGTGTATTGAGTGATCCACTATATTTGGGGTATGGTGCTGACACAGGAGAATTCAGACAAAGAAACCAGCAAACCTGCTTTCTCAAAGAAAAAGTGACTGCTTTGAATTTCATTGCCATTTGAGTTGCTTATTTAATATAAAACAATATTTCCTCCATTGATTTATAGAACACCATGAAACATAGGGTAATTCTTTATCCTAAGGCAAAATTGATCTTCAAGGTTTTGTTTTCAACTGCCACCAATGCGTTAATTTTGGCTTTTAAAAAATCTCTACAAAAGAAGAATTCTTTTCCATTAGCTATGCTTGTTAAAAATTTAGGGCGATTTTTAGTGTTCAAATAAAAGTTGCATTGTGTAGCAATACTTTTTAGATTTTAAATTAAGGTACTAGGGATCCTTGCCTATTGTTTGGCATGGTTCTGCTGGGTTGTGTTAAGTTCAGTTTCTGTATTGACCTTAAGTTTTTGGCTTTTGATCTCATCTCTGACTGCCTGGTTTTGACTGAGACTCCTTTCCTCTGGATTTCTGTCTGCTTGACTGTTCCAATTTGAGACCAGCTCCATTAAGCTCTTTTGGCTCTTGGACCTTCTGCATCACTTCCCAGTCGATGGTTTGCTCACTCCTGGCACAGGATTTTCTTTGGATGACTGTCCTATTGGTCTTACTCATTCCCCTACTCCACCCAGCACTGGGTCTCTGGCACAAGCCTAAGGCAATGTAGCCGTGCACCTAGAGGGAATCTGTAGACAGGACCAGGTAAATGCCTTTAGCTTTTATACTTTCTTCCAAAAGGGGTTTGCTACCTATAGAACTTTTGTATTGCTGAGGCTTTTATTTTGTATTATAACTTACAGAAATCTTTGGGCTATGTGTACATTGGGTTTATCCGAGGCCTCACTACTTAGCTCTGAAAAGTGAAGAATGAAATCTCAACTCACTATCAACAATCTTATAGGTTATTTTGGTCAGTGTAGCTCTAGCACTTTCAAATCACCAGATTCCATTTAAAGAGCTGTCTTAAGAGTGCATTGTTTTATTTTAAATTGGAGTATAATTGCTATTCAATGTTGTGTTAGTTTCTGCTATACAACAAAGTGAATCAGCCATATGTATACATATATCCCCTTCCCCCTGAACCTTCCTTCCCAGCCACCATCCCAGCCCTCGAGGTTATCACAGCCCATTGAGCTGAGCTCCCTGTGCGGTACACCAGCTTCCCACTAGCTATGTATTTTACGCACAGTAGTAATATACGTGTGTTAATCCTGCTCTCTCAGTTCGTCTTACCCTTCCCTTTCCCCTTTACATCCGTGTTCTCTACTCCTGTCTGTGTCGCTATTCCTACCTGGCAAGCAAGCTTATCTGTGCCATCTTTCTAGATTCCATACATATGTTTTTTCCAAACTTTAAGAAGATTCATTTATTTTTGGTTGTTGCTTTGTAGGGGTTTTCTCTAGTTGCTGCTGCACGCTGGGGCTACTCTTTATTGCCATGCTGTTTTCTCGTTGCGGTGACTTCTCTTGTTGCAGAGCACAGGCATGCAAACTTCACAAGTTGTGACATACAGGCTCCATCGTTTTAGCTTGTGGGCCCTAGACACTTCTGTGGTTGCAGCCTGTGGGCTCGGTAGTTGTGATACAGGGGGTTAGTAGCTCTACAACACGTGGAATCTTCCTAAGCCCATGTCCCCTGCATTGACAGGTGGATTCTCATCCACTGAGCTACCAGGAAAGTCCACACATGCATTTTAATGTCATATCTATTTAAGTATTTGATTAATTAGAACAGTGAGAAGTTTTTTAGTTTAGGTATCTGACTAATTTTCTTAGAACTCTAACTAATAAAATAAATAAGCCAATAAAATTCAAATCTGTCCTTGAATCACCAAGGACATCATTAGGATAAAGTAGCAGTGACTAGTAATTGTTAAGTTGAATAAAATATACAAAGTTGAATAAAATATAAAAGTCAATATACAATATATGTACTAAATACCAGGTTCTGGGGATATAATGGTAGGTAAGACACGGACCTTATCCTTTCAGAGCTCATGGTCAAGGTGGGTAGGTGGACGCTCAGCAGACAATTTCAAGAAGATGGAGAAAGTGCCATGACAGGACTGGCTGTGCACTGTGAGAGAGGACAAGGGGCCATCCGATCCAGTCTGGAGTTAGAGGTGCTGAATCAGATGAGCAAGAAAAGGCCTCAGAAGAGAGAGATGGAATTGAGTCCTAAAGAGCAGACTTATCCAGGTAAAGAAGCGGGGGCAGGGAATTACAGGAAGAGTCATAAATGACTTGTCCTGAGTAAGGAAGACATGATCTCTCCCCTACTGGAGGGAAATGACTTTATTGTAATCCTATATTTTATCTTAGGGTTCCTCCGGTGGCTCAGATGGTAAAGAATCTGCTTCCAAGGTAGGAAATCCTGGGTTTGATCCCTGGGTAGGGGAGATCTTCTAGAGAAGGGAATGGCTACCCACTCTAATATTCTTGCCTGGAGAATTCCATGGATAGAGGAGACTGGTGGATTACAGTTCAAATATGTTTGAATTTTGTGTAACACCTCTATAGTATATCAACATTAATATCAAACATGTTCAAAAAAATTTTTTTACAACATTAATATAATTATCATTCCAAGAAAATGCTCTATGTTTATATTGTGTTTTGTTTGTTTTTTAATAGCCTTGGCATATCATCAGCTACTCTTGCGAAAATGAGAATCTGTTTGAGAGGCTTTGATAAACACTTAAGAACCTTGATTGTGGATTTAGATTGACCTGGTTTGAATGCTGATTCCCCGTCTTTCTTAATGGACATTTTACTTAATTATTACTCTTAAACTTTAAATCCTTCTAGTATAAAATGGGGATTCTGCACCACATTATAAAAATAAGTTGTCTTACATTAATTCAGTGTAATGAGGCCAAGGGTAGAACCCTGACAGCCAAGGCGGTCTCAAAAAACCCTTAAAAATAAGGTAAAGTGGGGATTCTGGGAGACAAAGATGAGAGCATAAACTTAGGGGTCCTGTACAATATCCCACTAATTCATGAATGGAGATTATATGAACTTCTTAAAGTTGGGAAATGTGTCTTTCTTGGTCCTCCATGTATGCTTAACACAATGCCTGGCACCAAGGAGGTACACAATAATTAGTTATTAAATTAATAAAGTGATGACATTATGTTGTGTTTTTTAATCTATAAATTTAAAAGTCTCTTTTTATATATAAATAGATAAAAAAGTCTCTTTTAATCTATAAATTCTTCTTTCACTCCTATCTTTCGCTTGCTAAGTTTCTTTGAAGAACTTGGGCTGTTTTGTTTGACTTCCAGAGTTTCCCACTATCTGGAGTGAACACTCATGGTGCAATTCAGCTTTCTTTGTTCCTTGTATTTTCTGGATATTGGCAGCTTTATCTGAGTAATGATCAGACAGAGCTTCTAACCCTTTGACAAGACTAGGTGGTGTTTTTCCCCAGGCACCTTTCTCTTTCTCTCTTTCTTCCTGAGGTGTAATTGACATAAAACATATGTTACTTTCAAGTGTAAAGCATAATGATTAGATATTTGTCCATATTGCAAAAGGATCAACAGAATAAAAAGTCTAGGTAACATCCGTCACCATACATAATTACTGATTTTTTAAAAAATATGACTTTTAAAATTTACTCTCTTAGCAATTTTCAAATATGCAGTATGATATTATTAGTCTCTATGCTGTACATTACAAACCCACTACTTATTGTTTATAATTGGAAATTTGTACTTTTTGACTCCCTTAACTCATTTCTTTCATCTCCCACTCCAACCTCAGGAAGCCAGCAATGTTTTTTCTGCATCTGGGAGCTTATTATTTTTTTAACTAGTTTTTCCAAATAATGTTTTAATTTCTGCTGTACAGCAAAGTGACTTGGTTCTAAATATATATATCTTTCCCATGTTCGTTTCCATTATGATTTATCACAGGGTATTGAATATAGTTCCCTGTGCTACTCAGTAGGACCTTGTTGTTTACCCATTCTATTTATAATAGTTTACATCTGCCAATCCCAAACTCCCAATCCATCCATCCCCCACATCCCTCCTCCCTGGTAACCACAAGTCTGTTCCCTCTGTCTGTGAATCTGTTGTAGATAAGCTCATTTGTGTCATGTTTTAGACTCCACATATAAACAGTATCATATGGTATTTATCTTTCTGACTTACTTCACTTAGAATAATAATCTCTAGGTCCATCCATGTTGCTGCAAGTGGTATTGTTTCATTTTTATGGCTGAGTAGACCCCACGGTGTATAAGTACCATATCTTTATCCCTTTATCTGTCAGTGAACATTTAGGTCGCTTCCATGTCTTGGCTATTGTGAGTAGTGCTGCTGTGAATGTCGGGGTGCATGTATTTTTTGAATTATAGCTTTATCTGGAAATATGCCCAGGAGTGGGATTGCTGGATAATATGACAAATTTACTTTTAGTTTTTTGAGGAATTGCCATACTTTTTTTAATAGTGACTTGAGAGATAAGAAAGGCTTCCTCAGTGATCAGTGCAAAAAAATAGAGGAAAACAATAGAATGGGAAAGACGAGGTCTTTTCAAGAAAATTAGAGACACCAAGGGAATATGTCATGTAAAGATGGGCTCAATAAAGGACAGAAATGGTATGGACCTAACAGAAGCAGAAGATATTAAGAAAAGATGGCAAGAAGTACAAAAGATGTACAGAAGAACTGTACAAAAAAGATCTTCACGATCCAGATAATCATGATGGTGTGATCACTCACCTAGAGCCAGACATCCTGGAATGTGAAGTCAGGTGGGCCTTAGGAAGCATCACTACGAACGAAGCTAGTGGAGGTGATGGAATTCCAGTTGAGCTATTTCAAATCCTAAAAGATGATGCTGTGAAAGTGCTGCACTCAATATGTCAGCAAATTTGGAAAACTCAGCAGTGGCCACAAGAGTGTAAAAGGTCAGTTTTCATTCCAATCCCTAAGAAAGGCAATGCCAAAGAATGCTCGAACTACTGCACAATTGCACTCATCTCACATGCTAGCAAAGTAATGCTCAAGCCAGGCTTCAACAATACATGAACTGTGAACTTCCAGATGTTCAAGCTGGATTTAGAAAAAGCAGAGGAACCAGAGATCAAATTGCCAACATCTGCTGGATCATCGAAAAAGCAAGACAGTTCCAGAAAAACATCTATTTCTGCTTTATTGACTATGCTAAAGCCTTTGACTGTGTGGATCACAATAAACTGTGGAAAATTCTTCAAGAGATGGGAATACCAGACCACCTGACCTGCCTCTTGAGAAACCTATATGCAGGTCAGGAAGCAACAGTTAGAACTGGACATGGGACAACAGATTGGTTCCAAATAGGAAGAGGGGTACATCAAGGCTGTATATTTTAACTTATATGCAGAGGACATCATGAGAAGCACTGGGCTGGATGAATCACAAGCTGGAATCAAGATTCCAGAGAAATACCAATAACCTCAGATACACAGATGACATGAACCTTATGACAGAAAGCGAAGAAGAACTAAAGAGCTTCTTGATGAAAGTGAAAGAGGAGAGTGAAAAAGTTGGCTTAAAGCTCAACATTCAGAAAACAAAGATCATGGCATCCGGTCCCATCACTTCATGGCAAATAGATGGAGAAACAGTGGAAACAGTGGAAGACTTTGTTTTTTTGGGCTCCAAAATCACTGCAGATGGTAACTGCAGCCATGAAATAAAAAGACACTTACTCCTTGGAAGAAAAGATATGACCAACCTAGACAGCATGTTAAAAAGCAGAGACATTACTTTGCCAACAAAGGTCTGTCTCATCAAGGCTAAAGTTTTTCCAGTAGTCATGTATGGATGTGAGAGTTGGACTATAAAGAAAGCTGAGCACCGAAGAGTTGATGCTGCTTTTGAACTGTGGTGTTGGAGAAGACTCTTGAGAGTTCCTTGGACTGCAAGGAGATCCATCCAGTCCATCCTAAAGGAAATCAGTCCTGAAGGTTCATTGGAAGGACTGATGTTAGAGCTGAAACTCCAATACTTTGGCCACCTGATAGGAAGATCTGACTCATTTGAAAAGACCCTGATGCTGAGAAAGATTGAAGCGGAGAGGAGAAGGGGTTGACAGAGGATGAGATGGTTGTATGGCATCACCGATTCAATGGACATGAGTTTGGGTAAACTCCGGCAGTTGGTGATGGACAGGGAGGCCTGGCGTGCTGCATTTCATGGGATCACAAAGAGTCGGACATGACTGAGAGACTGAACTGAACTGAACTGTACCAATTTACATTCCAGTAGCAGTGTAGGAGGGTTCCTTTTTTTTCACACCCTCTCCAGAATTTGTGATTTATACTTTTTAATAATGACTATTCTGACTGGTGTGAGATCACCACATCATAGTTTAAAAAAAAATTTTTTTTATTGAAGGATAATTGCTTTATGGAATTTTGTTGTTTTCTGTCAAACCTCAACATGAGTCAGCCATAGGTATATATATATCCCCTCCCTTTTTAACCTCCTTCCCATCTTCCACCCCATCCCACCCCTCTAGATTCATACAGAGCCCCTGTTTGAGTGTCCTGAGCCATACAGCAAATTCCTGTTGGCTATGTATTTTACATATGCTAATGTAAGTTTCCATGGTACCCTTTCCATTCATATCACCCTCTTCTCCCCTCTCCTACGTCTATAAGTCTATTCTCTGTGTCTGTTTCTCCACTGCTGCCCTGTAAGTCAATTCTTCAGTACCTAGATGCCCATCAACATATCAGTTTTGATTTTCATTTCTCTAATAATTAGAGGTGTTGAACACCTTTCCATGTGCCTGTTGGCCATTCTGAAGACATCATATGTTTTCTTTGGAGAAATATCTATTTAGGTCTTCTGTTCATTTTTCAGTTGGATTATTTGTTATTGAGTTGTATGAGCTGTTTGTATATTTGGAAATTAAGCCCTTGTTGTTTGCAGATATTTTCTCCCATTCTGTAGGTTGTCTTTTCATCTTGTTTATAGTTTCCTTTGCTGTACAAAAGCTTGTAAGTTGATTAGGTCCAATTTGTTTATTTTTACTTTTATTTCTATTGCCTCGGGACACCAACCAAGAAAACATTGGCAGGATTTATATCAGAATGTTTTGCCTCTGTTCACTTTTAGAAGTTTTATGATGTCATGTCTTGTGCTTAAGTGTTTAAAGCCATTTTGAGTTTATTTTTGCGAATAGTGTGAGGGTGTGTTCTAACTGCATTGATTTACATGTGGCTGTTCAACTTTCCCAGCACTATTTGTTAAAGAGAGTGTCTTTTCTTCATTGTGTATTCTTGCCTCCTTGTAGAAAATTAATTGACCATAGGTGTGTAGGTTTATTTTGGGGCTCTCTCTTCTATTCCAGTGATCCATATATATGAACTTGTTTCTTGTTTGTTTTTGTTTTTAGATTCTACATATAATTAAGATCATACAGTATATGTCTTTCTTGGCCTGACATTTAATTTAACATAATACCCTCAAGGCCAATCCATGTTGTTATAACAACTAATTATGTTAAATTAAATATCAGAAAGAAAGACATATACTGTATGATCTTACTTATATATAGAATCTAAAAACAAACAAAAAATATGTTCATATATATGGATCAAAGGAATAGAAGACTTAACTTATATGCAGAGTACATCATGCAAAATGCTGGGTTGGATGAAGCACAAGCTGGAATCAAGATTGCTGGGAGAAATAGCAATAACCTCAGATATGCATATGGCACCAACCTTATGGCAGAAAGTAAAGAAGAACTAAAGAGCCTCTTGATAAAAGTGAAAGAGGAGAGTGAAAAAGTTGGCTTAAAACTTAACATTCAGAAAATGAAGATCATGGCATCTGGTCCCATCACTTCATGGCAAATAGATGGGGAAACAGGGGAAACAGTGAGACACTTTACTTTTTTGGCCTCCCAAATCACTGCAGATGGTGACTGCAGCCATGAAATTAAAAGATGCTTGCTCCTTAGAAGAAAAGCTATGACCAACTTAGACAGCATACTAAAAAAAAAAGAGAGAGACGTTACTTTGCCAACTAAGGTCCATCTAGACAAAGCTATGGTTTTTCCAGCAGTCACGTATGGATGTGAGAGTTGGACTATAAAGAAAGCTGAGCACTGAAGAATTAATGCTTTTGAACTGTGGTGCTGGAAAAGGCTCTTGAGAGTCCCTTGGACTGCAAGGAGATGCAACCAATCAATTCCAAAGGAAATCAGTCTTGAATATTCATTTGAAGGACTGATGCTGAAGCTGAAACTCCAATACTTTGGCCACCTGATGCAAAGGACTGACTCAGGGTCTCAGAAAAAACAGTGATGCTGGGAAAGATTGAAGACAGGAGGAGAAGGGGATGACAGAGGATGAGATGGTTGAATGGCATCACCAACTCAATGGACATGAGTTTGAGCAAGCTCTGGGAGTTGGTGATGGACAGGGAAGCCTGGCATGCTGCAGTCCTTGGGGTCACAAAGAGTTGGACATGACTGACAGACTGAACTGATATGTATATATATATGTGTGTGTGTATGTGTGTGTGTGTGTGTGTGTATTTAACCATAATTTATTTATACACTCATCCATTAGTGGACATTTTAGTGATTTACATATGTTGACTATTATAAATGATAATACTTCAGTGAACATGAGGTGAATATATCTTTTCAAGTTGAGAGTTTTCATTTTCTTCAGATAAAGAAGTGGAATTGTTTGATCACATGGTAGTTCTAGTTTAAAATTTTTTTTTGAACCTCCATACTGTTTTCCATAGTGGCTGCGTAAATTTACATTCCTGCCCATAGCACCTGAGGTTCCTATTCTCCATATTGTTACCAAGTCTCATTATTTATTGCCTTTTTGATAATAGTCATTCTAAGAGGTGTGAAGTGATATCTTGTGGTGATATCATTTTGATTTGCATTTTCCCAATGATTAGTGATACTGAGCACCTTTTCATGTACCTGACTTATGTATGTCTTCTTTGGAGAAATGTCTATTTGGATCTTCTGCCCATTAAAAAATCAGATTATTTGTTGTGCTGTCTTGTTTCATTGGGAAGTATATTGTGCCTTGATTTTCATACATTTTGCTTTTCCTTGGTGTTAGAAGCTGTTAATACTCAAAGCTTTAATTTGTTACTTCAGTGGAGAAATTCTAATTCTGTAGTTTCTTTTTTATATCGTAACTGGAATACTTTGATAAATAAATGCTTTATTTCTTTACCTATTTGTTGTTTAGTTGCTAAGTTGTATCTGACTCTTTGCAACCCCATGGACTCCTGCACACCAGGCTTCCCTGTCCTTCAGTATATTCTGGAGTTAGCTCAAACTCATGTGCAATGAGTCAATGATGCCATTCAACCATCTCATCCTCTGTTGCCCTCTTCTGTCTTGTCGACCATTGTTTCACTTTATATAAGAAAGGCAGGATTAATTCTTTGATCCTTTATCAAGGCTGGATCTCCCTTCTCCTTCTAAACCATTACTTAAGATACTAAATTTGTTCTCTATTATCTTTTGAATTTTCAAAATATAGTGGAGTCATGGATTTAAGCATATTTGATGAGTTTCATTGACATTGTGGGAATCAGTGAACTAAAATGGACTGGAATGGGCGAATTTAACTCAGATGACCATTATTTCTACTACTGGGGGCAAGAATCCCTTAGAAGAGTGGAGTAGCCATCATAGTCAACAAAAGAGTCCAAAATGCAGTTCTTGGGTACAATCTCAAAAATAACAGAGTGATCTCTGTTTGTTTCAAAGGTAAACCATTCAATATCATAGTAATTCAAGTCTCTGCCCCAACCAGTAATGCTGAAGAAGCTGAAGTTGAATGGCTTCTGTGAAGACCTACAAGACCTTCTAGAACTAACACCCAAAAAAGATGTCCTTTGCATTATAGAAGACTGGAATGCAAATGTAGGAAGTCAAGAGATACCTGGATTGGCTGATTCATGTCAATGTATGGCAAAAACCACTACAATATGGTAAAGTAATTAGCCTCCAACTAATAAAAATAAATGAAAAAAAAAAAGAGATACCTGGAGTAACAGGCAAAATTGGCCTCAGAGTACAGAATGAAGCAGGGCAAAGGCTAACAGAATTTTGCCAAGAGAATGCACTGTTCACAGCAAACATCATCTTCCAACAACACAAGAGAAGACCCTACACATGGACATCACCAGATGGTCAATACCAAAATCAGATTGATTATATTCTTTTCAGCCAAAGATGGAGAAGCTCTATACAGTCAGCAAAAACAAGACTGGGAGCTAACTGTGGCTCAGATCATGAACTCCTTATTGCAAAATTCAGATTTAAATTGAAGAAAGTAAGGAAAACCACTAGACCATCCAGGAATGACCCAAGTCAAATCCCTTATGATTATACGGTGGAAGTGACATATAGATTCAAGGGATTAGATCTAATAGACAAAATGCCTCAAGAACTATGGATGGAGGTTCATGACATTGTACAGCAGGTAGGGATCAAGACCATCCCCAAGAAAAAGAAACATAAAAGTGCAAAATGGTTGTCTGAGGAGGTCTTACGAAGAGCTGAGAAAAGAAGAGAAGCAAAATGCAAAAGAGAAAAGGAAAGTTATACCCATTTGAATGCAGAGTTCCAAAGGATAGTAAGGAGAGATAAGAAAGCCTTCCTCAGTGATCAATGCAAAGAAATAGAGGAAAACAATTAAATGGGAAAGACTAGAGATCTCTTCAAGAAAATCAGAAATACCAAGGGAATATTTCATGCAAAGATGAGAACAATAAAGGATAGAAATGGTATGGACCTAGCAGAAGATATTAAGAAGAGGTGGCAAGAATACACAGAAGAACTATACAAAGAAGATCTTCATGACCCAGATAACAACACTGATGTGGTCACTCACCTATAGCCAGACATCCTGGAATGTGAAGTCAAGTGGGCCTTAGGAAGCATCACTATAAACAAAGCTACTGGAGGTGATGGAATTCCAGTTGAGCTATTTCAAACTCTAAAAGATGATGCTATGAAAGTGCTGCACTCAATATGCCAGCAAATTTGGAAAGCTCAGCAATGGCCACAAGAGTGTAAAAGGTCAGTTTTCATTTCAATCCCAAAGAAAGGCAATGCCAAAGAATATTCAAACTCCCACACAGTTGTACTCATCTCACACACTAGTAACGTAATGCTCAAAATTCTCCAAGCCAGGCTTCAACAGTATGTGAACCAAGAACTTCCAGATGTTCAAGCTGGATTTAGAAAAGGCAGAGGAACCAGAGATCAAATTACCAACATATATTGGATCATTGAAAAAGCAAGAGAGTTCCAGAAAAACATCTACTTCTGCTTTATTGACTATGCCAAAGCCTTTGACTATGTGAATTACAACAAACTGTGGAAAATTCTGAAAAAGATGGGAATACCAGACCACCTGACCTGCCTCCTGAGAAATCTGTATGCAGGTCAAGAGGCAACAGTTAGAACATGACATGGAAGAACAGACTGGTTCCAAATCGGGAAAGGAGTACGCCGAGGCTGTATATTGTCACCCTGCTCATTTAACTTATATGCGGAGAAAATCATGCAAAATGCCAGGCTGGATGAATCACAAACTGGAATCAAGATTGCTGGGAGAAATGTCAATAACCTCAGATACACAGATGACATGAACCTTATGACAGAAAGCAAAGAAGAACTAAAGAGCCTCTTGATGAAAGTGAAATATTGGCTTAAAGCTCAATATTCAGAAAATGAAGATCATGGCATCTGGTCCCACCACTTCATGGCAAATACATGGGGAAACAGGGGAAACAGTGAGAGACTTTATTTTTGGGGGCTCCATAATCACTGCAGATGGTGACTGCAGCCATGAAATTAAAAGATGCTTGCTCCTTGGAAGAAAAGCTATGACCAACCTAGACAGCATATCAAAAAGCAGAGACGTTTCTTTGCTGACCAAGGTCTGTCTCGTCAAAGCTATGGTTTTTCCAGCAGTCACATATGGATGTGAGAGTTGGACTATAAAGAAAGCTGAGTGCCGAAGAATTGATGCTTTTGAACTGTGGTCCTTGGAAAGGCTCTTGAGAGTCCCTTGGACTGCAAGGAGCTCAAACCACTCAATCTTAAAGGAAATCAGTCCTGAATTTGAAGGACTGATGCTGAAGCTGAAACTCCAATACTTTGGCCATCTGATGCAAAGACCTGACTCACTGGAAAAGACTGTGATACTGCGAAAGACTGAAAGCAGGAGAAGGGGACGACAGAGGCTGAGATGGTTGAATGGCATCACTGATTCGATGGACATGAGTTTGAGCAAGCTCCGGGAGTTGGTGATAGACAGGGAAGCCTGGCATGCTGCAGTCCATGGGGTTGCAAAGAGCTGGGCACTAGTGAGTGACTGAACTCAACTGAACTGATGAGTCTCAACCCATCGCATTTCTTTTCTTTAGCAAAGCTTATATCACCTCATCATTAATCTGTGGTATCCTGTTCTTATTGACTCTTGAATCCTGTTTATAACCTCCTTGCTGTCTGGTGTGTTAAGATATTACAGATTCTTCTTGTACATTTTCTCTCTTAGACTTGAGATCAACAATTTCTTTCATGGATTGGAAGAATCAATATTGTCAAAATGGCTATTCTACCCAAAGCAATCTATAGATTCAATGCAATCCCTATCAAGCTACCAACGGTATTTTTCACAGAACTAGACCAAAGAATTTCACAATTTGTATGGAAATACAAAAAACCTCGAATAGCCAAAGTAATCTTGAGAAAGAAGAATGGAACTGGAGGAATCAACCTGCCTGACTTCAGACTCTACTACAAAGCCACAGTCATCAAGACAGTGTGGTACTGGCACAAAGACAGAAATATAGACCAATGGAACAGAATAGAAAGCCCAGAGATAAATCCACGAACCTATGGACACCTTATCTTTGACAAAGGAGGCAAGGATATACAATGGAAAAAAGACAACCTCTTTAACAAGTGGTGCTGGGAAAACTGGTCAACCACTTGCAAAAGAATGAAACTAGAACACTTTCTAACACCATACACAAAAATAAACTCAAAATGGATTAAAGATCTAAATGTAAGACCAGAAACTATAAAACTCCTAGAGGAGAACATAGGCAAAACACTCTCCGACATAAATCACAGCAAGATCCTCTATGACCCACCTCCCAGAATATTGGAAATAAAAGCAAAAGTAAACAAATGGGATCTAATGAAACTTAAAAGCTTTTGCACTACAAAAGAAACTATAAGTAAGGTGAAAAGACAGCCGTCAGATTGGGAGAAAATAATAGCAAATGAAGAAACAGACAAAGGATTAATCTCAAAAATATACAAGCAACTCCTGAAGCTCAATTCCAGAAAAATAAATGACCCAATCAAAAAATGGGCCAGAGAACTAAACAGACATTTCTCCAAAGAAGACATACAGATGGCTAACAAACACATGAAAAGGTGCTCAACATCACTCATTATTAGAGAAATGCAAATCAAAACCACAATGAGGTACCATTACACACCAGTCAGGATGGCTGCTATGCAAAAGTCTACAAGCAATAAATGCTGGAGAGGCTGTGGAGAAAAGGGAACCCTCTTACACTGTTGGTGGGAATGCAAACTAGTACAGCCACTATGGAAAACAGTGTGGAGATTCCTTAAAAAACTGGAAATAGAACTGCCATATGACCCAGCAATCCCACTTCTGGGCATACACACTGAGGAAACCAGATCTGAAAGAGACACATGCACCCCAATGTTCATCGCAGCACTGTTTATAATAGCCAGGACATGGAAGCAACCTAGATGCCCATCAGCAGATGAATGGATAAGGAAGCTGTGGTACATATACACCATGGAATTTTACTCAGCCGTCAAAAAGAATTCATTTGAACCAGTCCTAATGAGATGGATGAAACTGGAGCCCCTTATACAGAGTGAAGTAAGCCAGAAAGATAAAGAACATTACAGCATACTAACACATATATATGGAATTTAGAAAGATGGTAACGATAACCCTATATGCAAAACAGAAAAAGAGACACAGAAATACAGAACAGACTTTTGAACTCTGTGGGAGAATGTGAGGGTGGGATGTTTCAAAAGAACAGCATGTATACTATCTATGGTGAAACAGATCACCAGCCCAGGTGGGATGCATGAGACAAGTTCTCCGGCCTGGTGCACTGGGAAGACCCAGAGGAATCGGGTGGAGAGGGAGATGGGAGGGGGGATCGGGATGGGGAATAAGTGTAAATCTATGGCTGATTCATATCAATGTATGACAAAACCCACTGGAAAAAAAAAATAAAAAAAATTAAAAAAAAAAAAAAAAAAAAAAACCCTTTTACTGAAGTATAATTTACAAAAAAAAAAAAAAAAGAAATTTTGGTTTCTTTTAATGAGAATTAATTGCATTAACGGGATTTAACTACTGTGATGATCATTTTCTAGGCTTCTTCAATGGACAGTTAAGACTTACATAATAATACATGTACATGTATATTTGTGTATATATTCAAAGGTATATTTTTTAATTGAAATAAATACCTCAGAGCTATTTCAAGTTTAGTGCTTGTTTCCTGTACACAAGTGTTTTTAATAGGCAAAGTAGAGGATCTGGCTAATACTATGTCAGCTGACTCTGAAGCCACTTGATTAAATAATGAGTTCCTAAGGCTTTCAAATATTTGATATAACAATGCAAAATTACCTCAAATATGTGCATAATGCTATTAACAGTATATCATTTCTGTACACTTGAAACTTCCAGGTGTTCAAGGGGAAAATACAGAAAGACTACAAGGATATTTATAGTAGACTGTGCTTCAGTTTTACAATTCAATTTAGCCTATGTTGTTATAACAGTATTCTATTTGGTACAGCCCTAAATAAACAGTAATCTATAAGCTCTCTGGGTGCTTGTTCTTCAGTTTATTTCCAGCACCTAGTATAGTGAGCTTAGTGGGCTCATAGCAAGTGCTTAACTAATGCTTATAAAATGAATATTTTATAATATTATCAGTGTAATATCAGAATAATTTATAATATTATCAATTTTATAATATTAACATTATAGTATTATCAGTGCTGATAATACACTGAAGAGTAAGTTGGGAGACATTGTCCTTTCTTGGCCCCCTCTCAAAACATTATTCATAAGCATTGACATTAGTTTTAAGTACTTTGTTGGGTCTGTCTGACCTATGCTGGCAAGTGAATTGAGAGTTTTAAAAGCTTATGAGGGGCTTAACTTAATAAACAATATTAAGAGGTTCTTAATATTATCGTTAGGGTCTGTAAATTTCCTAAATGCAGTCTGTCTGTGGTTTGTACCTTGTATTTTTCACTACATCATAAAGGTTAATTTGGTAAAACAGATGATAAAAATTCATTTTAAGGCTAATAGTAATTAAAAATTAAAAGAAATAATGTTGATGAATAAATTCTGGAATTGGAGATAATGTTAACATCTAAAAATTTTCATTAAATGGCTTTTAATTAATTCCTGAAGGGTTACTCATTCTGCAACATTATGTAAAAAAATTATCAGTCAGTTATCAGGAATTTTTTCAGAAATTATTTTATTCTGCTACTTTCTCAGATAGAATTTGTTTTTTTACCTTTATGACTAAATTACTGAATTTAAATATGAGTTATTTATCTCCCTTTTCTCGTTTGGTTATGGTATATTTTGT
This sequence comes from Cervus elaphus, assembly GCF_910594005.1. Lineage (NCBI taxonomy): Eukaryota > Metazoa > Chordata > Mammalia > Artiodactyla > Cervidae > Cervus > Cervus elaphus. The sequence goes on along the minus strand of NC_057834.1, from coordinate 88,079,179 downwards.
TTTGTTTTTACTTGGTGATTTCAAGCATTCTGGTACTTTTAATGTTGGGAAGCCATGGAATGGCTTGATCCTTTCAGATTTGATAAAACAGAGAAGGGAGGGAAAAGAACAGTGGTAGCTTCATTGTGTGTAAAGACTGAAGGGAAAAGGTAACTTGACTCCATTTATCTTTCTATTTCAATATTGCCCCAAGTGAACTTGCATTGACCCTGGGCCAGAGATCTGTGGTTTTGTTGTTTAACTAGGAGTACAGATATTTTTCTGGAGAGTTTTGGAAACCAGTATTTAATTACTTGCCCCTGGAATCCTCTGTTTCTGTGGGAACCTCCTAAATATTTTAAATTAACTTTGTGTTTGATATGGTAACATCAACAATAGAAACACTGAAGCCTTTATTAGAGCCTCAAATGGATCTACTATAGGCTATCCCTGGCCAGTGATGTGTTTTATCTGAGCTATATTGTATTAGAAAAAAAGTGAATTATTTGCCAACATTAAAATTTTGGAGTTTTTTCGAATCTCAAATGTGTATTTCTGGTACCTCTTGAGAGATCAAGATATTTCACAATAGTGGGCCCACATGTTCATACCATAGCTATTGATTGGAGGTGGATACTGGAGTTGCTCTTCATATAATCTCTCTGATGTTGAGACTGAGTGTAAGTTACCATTTATTAGTAGAGAAGTGGAACACTTCTTGTATCCTTGTCTCCAGCACCAGAAGCAAGGTAAAAGATAGACCAAGAAGGTTGCCTATGTCAAGAAAAATGGGAGAGAACAAGAGAGAATATTTTGTGTGTGTACATGTAAGAGAAAAATATTCCATGCATTTAACAGCAGAGTATGTCTGCTTTGAAAGAATACAACTTAATAAGACCTTAAGGAATCAAACCATCCCTAGGACTGTGAATGGTAAAAGGTAAAGATAATTGATAAAAAAAAAAAGAAATCATAAAGGTCTGATAAAGGAGCTCACATTTCAGTAGAACTTGTTTTAGAATGTGGATAACATAGGTGCAGATGCTGTAAAACACAATTAGTTATTAACAGAAAAAAACAACAACAACAACTGACCAGGTATCAGAACTTTTTGCAGATGGTAAACTTGTATAAGATTATCTACTGAATGTAGCAGAAATCATGTGCTAAACAGAAGCAAGCATTTACGGATGTAAACCTCTCTAGAAGTACTGCTTCTCAGTATGTTGTAGTACATATGGGAGTATTTGCAGAATTTTAAAATTGTGGATGCAGGGAACACAGATATTTGTCTTGGAATTAAGGGAGATTTAGATGTGACTGAAGAACTTTTAGATATGGTACCTATGACAACTGTAACATTAGGATATGTGATAATATGTTGGGAATGATATAATACAGGATGGTCAAAATTAATGGTTGGGACTCTTCAAATGGTCAGCATTAATTTGTATTTATTATGATTTTATAACATTTATGTCCAAGGTGGCAGCATTTTACAAGGATATGAGACTTAGGTCCATTCATTACAACATCATCAAGAGTCATTTGCAGTAACAAGTGAAATACAGTGCAGGCCATTGACTGAAGGTACTCATGGCATGAACTGTGGACAGCTCAATCACAGTGACTGGAGTCCCTGGTCAGTGGTCTATTGTGCTGAAAAGATTTGTTTCTGTTTCTAAGGGAAATTAACTGCTAAGGAAAAATGCCTACCTTGACTCATCAAGTAGGAATGGAATATAGACTTAGCATTTTTCGCTGTTTCTTTGTCTATTTTCTGTAAGCATTTACATATAATTGCAATAGTAGGATTTGACCTGCTCATTCTTAGTAAAATTATGTTTTTGAGAACTGATTAACATCATTTTACTCTTCCCCCACATAGAGGGCTTTCCATGGGCTGTGTTGGAAAGCAAGGCCTAGGCCTGAGGCTGAACTGAGTCTTTTTGTTAATACTTTCTGCCCCCAAATGTAGCCCTCGGGGCTGCTTGTTTGATGGTCATGGTTGACTCTGTTCACTCTGCAGCACCGGAGACATGCAGCATGTTTTACATCTCCGTGGCCAGAGAAGCAGAGAAAACCACTGAGAGACAAAAGCCAAACCTGCGTTGCCCTTTTAACTGTTGGTTTTATCGTGTATTTACTATGTATGAAATAGCAATATACCAAGCATAAAGGTAAAGCGAGCACCTGTGTACTTCCCGTCCAGCTAATAAAGAGAAATTCTGTACGCTCAGCTCATCCTACCCTTCTCTCTTAGCATCCAGACTCTTGATCAAGAGATCATCCCTCTCTTGATTTTATATTTTCTCAGTCTCTCACTCTTGTCTACAGTTTTAGGAGATAGCCATGTATCTCTAAACAATATGTCGTTCACATTTCACATTTTTGAACTTAACGTAAAGGGGGTCATACTACACATATTCTTTAGTGACTTGCTTTTTGCTTAACAGTCTGTTGTTAGAACATGTTGATGCATATAGTTCACTTTTTTCACCATTGCGTGAATATACATTTGTGTGCATATGCCACAGTTTATCCATTTTAATGTGGATGGACGTTAGGGCTATTTATTTATTTTTTTCTTGCTAAGACAAGCAAGACTCTATATTATTTCAGTGGCATGTCTACTATATGCCAGGCACTGTTCTAGATTCTGGGGATATGTCAGTGAACAAAGAGACCAAAATCCTCACTCTTACTGAATTTTAGTATGTGTGCTGCCGAAGCGAGCACAACTCTTACTGAATTTATATTCTAGTTGGAGGAAGCAGATAAAATAATAAGTAAATTTTATGTTTTGTGGTAATGTGATTAAGTCTTATAGACACATGGCAGAGAAAATGGTAAGGATGGAAATGATTGGGAATGGAATTGGGATTTTAAACAGGATGATCAGAGGGGATCTCACTAAGCATTTGAACAGCTGAAAACAGACTTGAAAATGAAAGAACCATGCAGTGGTCCAGGGAGAGTGCTCCAGGAAGAGGAAACAGTACCGAGGCCTCAAGGGGGTTGCTCTTCTTTATAAGTATGTCCCGGTGCACATGTGTAAGAGGTTTCTGAGATATATTACTAGGCATGGAACTTCTGGATCATGAGCTGTACTGTTATGTACATCCTTAATTTTACTTGTGTATTAATTTGTGTGGACTGATGATTGAGACATACAACCTTCTCTTTAGTTTCCTTTTCCTCTCATTTCATCTCCTCCTTCTTACATTAGTTTGGAAGTTAAACACTTAGTGCTTCCCTGAAAATTTTGACATGCACACTTAGGAAGTTTAAAGTTGATCAACAAAATTACTTCGTGAATAATGTAACCTTAAATGTAATGATTCAGTAATACCCATCCCATTTTATATACATTTCTGTGATATATTTTAGTTCTTTTTAAAAAAACCACTAGCTAGACACCATTGCTACTGTTTTGGACATGTTTATTGTTATTTTCTGCAACAATGCTTATTCATATAAGCATTCTAATCTCTTTTTTCATCATTTCTTCTCACATCACATACTTCAACCTAGGGTCATTTTATTTTTCCTTATAACATAATCATGTAGAATTTCCAGAATTCTGGCAAAATTTTCCTGTTTATTGGATGAATATACCTCCTTTCTCAATTTCCAAGTAAGCCATTTTCCATTTCTAGCAGTTTTATGATTTCTTTTCAGTGATCATTCAAGTTCGGAATCTTTTTTTTTGCAATGAATGCTTGGTGAGGCTGGCAGTTATTCAGAACTGTAGTCAGACATCTGGAGAGCAGGAGGTACTAATAATTTTCTTGTTCTATTTTTTTGTGCTTCTATGTATAAGTGTTATGTAGATGTGGTCATTAGATAGTGCTTCAAAAATAATAAAATGTTAATTCATAGAGTAAGATTAGATATCACTGTTTTTGAAAAAGTGGAAGTTAGAGCAACGTATTTTAGGACTGTTTCATGAATCCGGGTTTATAGGACATTTGTTTTCCTTTTCAGCACATTAGCTAGATTTTTTTTAACTATCTTGGGACCAACTTTGCTCGACTGTCATAAATTTTCCGATAATAACTGTGTCAGCACCAGAAAATTCTAGTAAAAGGACTGTATTTTCTAACAGAGATTGAAACAGATTGACTGTATTTTATACTTTTTTATGATTCACTTAATTTTTTAACATAACTTCTCCACTTGCTTTTGACAAAGCAGATTCCATATTATTGGTGCATTAATTCTTGACTTTTTTTTAAGTGCCAAAGGGAGGAGAGGAGTAATCAAAGTTTATATACTTCAGCATTTTCAAATATCCTTTTTTCACTTCCTTCCTGAATCTTGGCTCTTTTAATTGTGTGACCAACTTTGGACAAATTACCTGAACTCTGTTTTCTCATTTGAGAAATAAACATAATAATAGTACCTAATTGAGAGTAATACTGTCAGGGTTAAATAAGACAGTCACATAAAAATATTAAGGTATTTCTAGCAAATAGTAAGGACTTATTAAACAAACATGATTTTCATTACTATTAATTCTGGAATTGTAGCTGAAGTGGTATGAAATTGAATGCATTGGAATTAAGGAAATGAAGGTATTAAAAGGAGAGTGGTTGTCCACATGAATGTCAGAGTCACCCATCAGTCTCCTGATGGCAGGAGAAGGCTAGAAGGTCTGAGTTGTCTGCCAATGTCTTTGGTTAATCAGGGAGATGTGGATGGAGGCTGGTAACAACAGTGATGAGGAATAAGAAAGGAATGGTCGTAAAGAAACAGAGATTTTTACCTGAAGGCAGGGGAGAAGGTCTTCAGATAGCAGACTGGGGAAGGAGGGAAAGGCTGATCCGGATACCTAAATCTGGCATAGATGGGAGTGTGGGCGTTGGACCCTGAGTGCCTGTGGGAGGGTTGTGTACTTGTGGTGTATCCAAGATTCAGTTTAGGCAAGTAATTTGAAGAAGCTGGGGATTTGTAAAGTTATTTTTAATCTGAGGAGAGTTTCTCTGAGATACAATAAATAAGTTTTAGAGGGAGAGAAGCATTATGATTGGTTTAGAGGAAAGAAGTGCAAAGAAAAATGGGAATGAGACAGTGGAAGAGAACTGACTAGTAAGAATTTTAATGACGATCAAGAGTAATGTGAGTGTAAGGTCCAAGGTTTTCAGGAAGAATTAGAATGGTTTCTTGATTCCTGTCAAGATGGAGAAATCAATCCTGAAGAAACTATAAAATGAGGGAGTGGGGCTAAGGCTCTCTTGCCCTGGTGAGCGTGGTGGCTGCAGTTCAAGGCCGCAGGCTTCCAGAGGCAGGATGGAGGGAAGCTTTAAGTTATGCTCTTGCCTGTCTCCCATTTCCTTGGGACAATCGGTGCCCACCCTTTCTCCACATAAACTGGCAGCAAATGCCCAGGGGCAATAATGAAGTGGCACACAAGTTCCACTGAGGTGAGATGTGGCCAAAAGCAGCCATGTAGAGACCAACTGCCCTTGGACCTTAATTCCTCAGTCCCTTTCCTCTCCAAAGCTCAGGGATGATGGGATTACAATGTAGGAAGACTTCCTTCTTTCATTGGGACTTCTTTCCAAGTGTTTACGAGAAGCCCAGGTTAGAGGATCTGCCTGTGGCGTGACAGCAAAGGGGAGTATCAACAGTAGTTTGTTGTGTCTGCAACTCTCTACCCTCTCTTCTCTCAAATAGAGCCTGGCTTTCAAGTGATTCTCATTACACAATTCCAGACAGAATAGCTAATACTGTTCACATTCCACGAAACAGATACTAGGTCCCTGAAGAGTTGACTATGACAAATGAAAGACAGTGAACTGAGCAACATATACCATCTGGAGTAGCATCATCAGAAGAGAACGTACCAATAATTTAAAAAATGCATGGAAAATATGCTTTTTAGTAATATGAAGCAAGAAAAAAAGTTATAAATAAGAATTAAAGGGAAATATCCAGAGTAAAGAATGTGATATTGAAATAAGGTATATAAGCACTAGTATCAGAAAGGATGTAACCAAGGAATGAATTAGTGAAGGAAAAAAGATTGATGAACTTAACCGGAGGAAGTAAGATAAAATACAGAGAAAAAAGTTAAATAAATGCTGAAAGATAGATAAGGAGAAGTGCAAATATCCAGTTGATAGAATTCATAGAGGGAGAGAAGAAAGAGAGGGGATAAATACTTGAACACATAATAAGGCTTAATTTCCCACTATTGATGATGGAAAATCCCAGCTTGAGAGAGAAAAGAGAACAGCCATGCACAGAAATTTAATAGTGGAATATAGGAACATTAAAGACAGAGACAATTCTAAAAGCTTCCAGACACAGATTCCTCACCAAGGCAAATGAACTAGATTGAGACCATGTTTCTTAACAGCAACGTTACATGTAAGAGAATAATAATGTTTTTAAGGTGTTGAAGAAAAATAATTTTGAACTAGAATTTGTTTATTCAGCTAAATTTTCATTCAAATGTGAGAATATAATAAAAAATACTACTCGTTTGTAAGGCCTTGTTATACAAACTCCCCACCAAATACTCTTGGAGAAAAATCTCTAATCAGAAGAGATTGGGGGGTTAAGTAATAAAATATCATGTAAGTTTGTTGTAAAACATAAAATCCAGTATCAAAGGAATGAAGATAGGAAAGCACAATAGAATGAACCAGGAAAAAATACTTAAATAATTTTACTAATGGACTGTGTGTGGAGGAATTAAAAGGACATAAGTGCATGCCAAAGGACCTTTGTTGAAGGGAAAGATTTCATTGTTGATAACTGTGAAATCAGTGGGGACTTCCTTGGTGGTCCAGTGGTTAAGACTCCTTGCTCCCCAATGGTTGGGGAACTATGATCCCACATGCCACATGGCACAGTAAAAGAAAAAAAGAAGAAATCATCAAGGATAAATAAATGTCTCCTATAAAAAATAACCACTGTAAGAACAAAAATAGTATGTTTATTTTTTAAACCTATGGAAAGAAACAGTTATGTCCAAATAAAAATCATGGAAGGAGGAAAAAAGGGAAAATACAAGAAGTAGAAAATATGAAATAAGATGGTTGAAATATATATGAATATAAAATAAATACAAATAGTTTAAGATCATCAATTAAGAATCTACAGTCTCAGATTGGATTAACAAGATCCAATACAAGACTAACATACTGTTACAAAAATATACCTCGTGTTAGCCCATAAAGTTTCAACAAATCTTAAATGACTAATAGGAGCTATGTTCTTTGGTCTCAGTTCAATAAAATTAGAAATTATTAACAGAAAGGTAGCTTAAAAAAACTCCAATTTGTGTTTGAAAACTACATAATTACTGTTATTTATTATAGTATAAAATAATTCTTGGATTAAAAAGGAAACTATATATTGAATTAAGAAACATTTAGACCTGAATGATAATGAAAAAATTTGACAAATTTTTGGGGTACAGCTGGAGAAGTGCTAACTTGGAGAGAAATGTATAGCCTTAATGGAACTTGTAGGAAATAAGGTTTAAAACAGATAAGATGAGCATTCAATTCAAGGAAGCGGAAAAAGAGCAAACCCAAAGAAGCCAGAAGGAAATAATGAAGACAGAAACAGAGAAAGATGGACTGTGTATCAAATGTAATAAAGAAAAAAGTTTTCTAAAATAAAAAATTGGCTTTTTGAAAAGGTTAATACGACAACTATATTTCAGACAAGACTAATCAAGAAAGCATCAAAATTCATATAAACATGAAACAAAAAGGCCCATTGAAAACCTTCTTCCCTTTTTATTCATGTGCCTGATGGATTAAAGGATTGCCTGAGATCCATAGAATGGGCTGTCTTGCTCATCTAATTATTAAGATTCTCCTCTGCTAAGAGGACACGTATTTACACATTGTGTCCCCATTTGGAGAGATTTGTCAAGCTGCTTCCCCCGTCTAAACACTCATACCCTCCTAAACAAGTGCACAGTGAGTGAAATGTATACTAAAATCCCAAGCTGGAAATGTTTTTGAGCTGATACAGGCATGTAGTGTAGTTTGTATATAGATAAGCCTTTGAGAGTTGAAAATGAATACAGTCAAGAATGATGAAAACAGGCTTGAAGAATTCCTTCCAGCCCAGCCCATTCCAGTATGGCTTCCTTAAACACCCGTGCTTGCCTCTTTCTTCCTACTCTTCAGATATCATATAGAAAGGGCAAATTCTGTTCAAAGGCAGAAACATCAAATCTCTTTACTCTCTCATACTTCCCATATTTTCTTTTTGATTATTTAGGACAACTATCTCTTCTCTTGCCTCTCTTTTGAGTTGGCCTATAATGCCACTTTCCCAAATGGGACCCTGGTTGCCCTCGACTATGAATTCCTCTTGCATCCTGGAAATAGATCCTCAGGTCATCTCAAATGATACCCCACAGGTCTTAGCTGCTTCTTCATGACCCAAGTCTATGCATTTTCATCTGACTTTGTCCACTCTTTTAGGGGAGTTTGACAGCTTTATCCAAGTCACCCCAAGGTAGTACATGGGTCTGCTTTCAACAGAAAGATATCACTTATTTAGTCTATCAACTGTCATTGAGCACATGGCACCTTCTACCTAGTCACACCTTTTAAGCGGATTTCTTCTCGATTTCTTGATTGCCAGAATAATAGAAACCAACCCTATTTGTTTCTTCTGTTTTTTCCTTAATGTCACAGGGCTTCTAGAAATCTCAAGAATAGAAAAGAACTTTTAGCATATTGACTTCTGGGGACATGAAGACTTCTGTTACTCATGTCAGAGCTGTTTGTTTTAAAGATAAATTTTGTGTCAGAGTTATCAACTATTAATATTTATGGTTTCAAGTTCATGACATTATTTTTAAGTAAATGAGACAAAATCAAAGAAGCACTCTATCAGCTAATTAGAATTTATTCCAAGTTGTAAAAACTGTTATCAAGTTGATGCAAGTTAATTTAGAGACCTTCAGAAATGAGTTTGAATTAAGATGTAATAAATCTATTACCATTATCTCATTCTTCAGGTGATAGTGGCTTTGGTAGTTAAAATATGGCTCATAAAATTTATATTTGTAGTAAGGTTAATTGGCTTTGAAACTTTTTAGAGGGACACCTTCAGAAAAGCATCAAGTTGGAGTTGATAAATGTAGAAAAGATGAATCAAGTGAATCAACATAAGCCTCAGAAGAGAATCTTAATGATAGGTCAATCAAAGGGTACATCCACACTTATTTCATGTGACGTTCTAGATATGAACATCATATTGGCATAAGATTCTGGCATATTCAACACTGGCATAAGATTCTGGGCAAAAATATGTTCTCTTCCAAAAGGTGATTGTAGAGTTGTGGGGGCTCCTTCTTATGGGAGTGGAGGTAAATGTAATTACAAATATGGGTCTTAAAATATTTTCCAGTATGCCGATGGAACACAAAGCTGGAATAACTAGGTTACAGCTACCCAAGGACAGATTCCTTCCCCACCCAATATAATTCTTGGAATTACTTATAAGCAATTAGGCCCTTGTGGCTAGAAACAGGATCAGTTAGGTTTCAGCTAGGGTTCCTCAGAGAAGCCAAACCACCATGAATATTATGGAAATAAAGGATTTATTTTAGGATTAGACCTTACACAAATATGGGAAAAAAGCAGAGAATGTGAAGGTCTGAAAGGGGGAGTTGGAGGATCACTGAGCATCCTTCTGAAGTACTGGAGTGGGTGGAGGAGACACAATGTGCAGACAATTCTGAAAGGCCAAGCATATCCAGCTGTTGAAGTGGGACTTCAAAGTAGGAGAGGTGGAGAGGTCTGTTGCAAATGGTTGCCTCTGTGAATCCACAGCCAAGATCCTGGTGTTAGTCCTGGGGCTGCTGGGTCAGCAGGGCCAGTAGTTTGGAAGACAAGTTGAATGAGGAGCAGATGAGAGTGATTTACATGCTGGCCACCTCTGCCTCTGTCCCTCACTGTGTCTGTGATGAACTTCTCAGAATAATAACTGCTGCTTCACTTCTGCCTTCCAATTCTTGAACTAACTGTACTAGGATTCTAGGAGTTGTAAATTACATTTTAAACAAATGCACCTCTTATTTGTTGGAATTTATGCATACTTTTGACCATGTTTAACATCCAAAAAATTTCAGTACAATATCATCCTTCAAGCTAATGTGATGCAGTCAGTCATTCCTCATACAAGCAAAAGCATGCTAACCTTCTTTATTCATTGGTAACTCCTTTATCTATTTTTCACTTTATCCATTTTTTAACTCCTATCTGAGTCACACTTCTCTCTTGATAGTCTATATCTTAAATATTGAAACAAAAGGACCCACTATTAACATACATTATGTTCAGTAGGAGGAAAATAGGAAAGGAAAAAATAGAAACAAAAATAGTTTATAACACTCCAGTTGGTTATACTTCTTTATCTGTTGGGGTGACCCAAATCTTCCTAATTGAAAGATCTGAGCCATTAACAGTCCTGTCTGTATTGAATAGAGATTACCTGGTGGCCAAGACAGTAAAGAATCTGCCTGCAATTCAGGAGATTCGGGTTTTATACCTGGGTATAAAGATTCCCTGGAGAAGGGAATGGCAACCCAGTATTCTTGCCTGGAGAATTCCAGGAGAGAGGTGACTGGTGGGTCCCATGGGGTCGCAAAGAGTTGGACACAACTGAGTGACTAAGACTTTCACTGTACTGAATTGTTGTTTTCTATTGACTTAGATCACAGATCTTAGAACTCCTAAGATGCACTTCAAGGGAGTTCTTGCATTTTATTTTTTATTTACTTTTTAAAGGTGTTTTTGGTGTGGACCATTTTTAAAGTCTTTATTGAACATTACAATGGTCTCTGTTCTTGATAGGTTTGGCATTTCTTCAGCTGTTACAGCTGGATAGGCCTTGGTGAGTGAAAGTCCAAATTGTTGAGCTCATGTAAAACTTCTATCCTTTTGTTCTTATACACATCATGGGAAAGACTGCCCGAGATCCACAGAATAGCCATTTTACTAATTAAGATTTTCCTCTGCTGACGTCACTGAAAGAAACTGCTTCTGATGGTCTTCACTAACAGGTATAGAGGAGTAAAATCAACAGATCAATAACTGCCTATCAGAGAGAGTGTTGATTTACTTCAAGTAAAGAAAGAGCATCTGGAATAGTAGCTGGATTTGGAGTTGCCACCTGATTAAGTTTATGAAAACATGTTATCATTTTCCAAGCTACATCTGAAGAGGTCAAACATGTGAGTTGAATGGGGATGTGGAGAGAATCTCTGCATCCTTCAAATTCTTTTTGATGTATTTAATTTGCAATTCCTCCAGAAATACCATATTATTTCTTAAAGTACTGCTTAGCTTTTCCATAGTAGCCCTCATTTCATGACATAGAGGACCAAATGTGGGATTTTGCTGGTTGCTGATGATGTCTATTCCCACTATGCATTCCAGAAACTGGGGAAATAACCACAGTGTGGGTTGGGAAACACTGAGCTCACTGTATAAAGATGTACATTTAATAGAATGACCTACCCTGAGCCAAAACTCTGTTGACTACCTACTCTACATAAGCTCCTCCTCTGACTGGGAGACTCCACTGGCATTTGAGATAGAAGGAATTGGTGCCAATACAGAGCCAATATCAGTAATACCTCATAAGTCTAAGTATGTTTTTTTTTTTTCTCCAATTGCATAGTCACCTCTAAGTCCCTTTGGAGAAGTATAAAATCGGAATTGTAACAGTTTAAAGTGTTCTTACTCACCTTTTTTATATGTAGAGATGGCATATATTAGTTTATTTTTTTAAAAAACAGCATTAATTAGCCAGGACATGGAAGCAACCTAGATGTCCATCAGCAGACGAATGGATAAGAACGCTATGGTACATATACACAATGGAATATTACTCAGCCATTAAAAAGAATACATTTGAATCAGTTCTAATGAGGTGGATGAAACTGGAGCCTATTATACAGAGTGGAGTAAGCCAGAAAGAAAAACACCAATACAGTATACTAACGCATATATATGGAATTTAGAAAGATAGTAATGATAACCCTATATGCAAGACAGCAAAAGAGACACAGATGTACAGAACAGTCTTTTGGACTCTGTGGGAGAAGGCGAGGGTGGGATGATTTGGGAGAATGGCATTGAAGCATGTATATTATCATATGTGAAATGGATCGCCAGTCCAGGTTCAATGCATGGGACAGGTGCTCGGGGCTGGTGCACTGGGATGACTCTGAGGGATGGGATGGGGAGGGAGGTGGGAGGGGGTGGGGGGGTTCAGGATGGGGAACACATGTACAACCATGGCTGATTCATGTCAGTGTATGGCAAAAACCACTACAATATTGTAAAGTAATTAGCCTCCAGTTAAAATGAATAAATATATATATAAAAAATAAAGTGCTTTAGAATATATGTCTGATAAAAAAATAAAAACAGCATTATTCAGATATAACTTACATACCATAAAGTTCATCTGTTTAGAGAGTAGAGTTCAGTGGTTTTTAGTATTAATACATTTATAGAGTTTTGAAACCATCACTATGATATAATTTTAGAACATTTCAGCATTGCCCAAGGAAACCACCTATTCACTGGTAAACACTCCACATTCCCTCCTCTCCTTTCCCAATTTCACCTCCCAGCCCTAGGCAACCACTAATATATATTTTATCTCTATAAATTTGACTATTTTGAATATTTTAAGTATGATGATGCAATATGTGGTCTTTTGTGACTGGTTTCTTTCACTAAGCATAATGTTTTTGAGATTCAGCCTTTTTGCAGCTATCAGTACTTCATATATTTTGTTTGATTCTGAATAATATTCAATTGTCAGGATGTACTATATCTTGTTTGTTCAATGGATGAAGGAAATTTGGGATATTTCCATTTTGGCTATTTTGAATAATACTTCTTAGAAGATTCATGTATATATATATATGTTTATTTATTTATTTTTTGGTGTGTGTATGGGAATATGCTTCATTGTGCTTCAAAGGATACCATAAAGAAAGTGAAACCATAACCGACAGACTGGGAAAAAAGTTTTGAAAATCATATATCTGATAAGTACTCATACACAGGACATAAAAACAACTATTACAATTCAGTAATAAAAAGATCATCCTATTTAGAATCAGGCAAATGATTTGAATAGACATTTCTCCAGAGAAGTGATGCTTATATGGCTAATAAGCACATGAGAAGATGTTCAACCTCACTAGTCATTAGAGAGATGCAAATTAAAACCACAGTAAGATCCTGCTTCACACCTATTATAATGTTTGTAATTAAAAAGACAGACAATAACAAGTGCTGGCGTGGAGGGTGTGAAGTAATTGCAGCTATGCTATGTTGTTGGTGGAAACACACAATGGTGCAGCCACTTTAGAAAACAGACTGGCATTTCCTCAGAATGGAATAGAGTTACCATATGATCTAGAAATTTCACTCGTAAGTATTTAATCATGATGACTATGACTCTTTGAGAAACTTACTGAAAGTCTTGGTTTAAAGCATTTTTGGAATTAATTGAGCTGGTTCTGGTTCTGGAGTCTCATTTTAACTTTCAAAATTAAGAAGACTGAAAATTTGGAACATTTTAAAATTATGGCAAAATATTAATCAAAAAAGATGAAGACATCTTTGGAAAAACAGTTGTTTACAATTTTCACTCCAAAAAAAAAAAAAGGGGATAATGTAAGCTGAGTATTCTCTGGCCCGAAAATCTAATCTAGAAGTCAAAACTACCACAATAGCAAGTTGGCTAAGTGATGTCAATGTGAGTAATCATGGAAACCAGTCAGTGAAAAACCTCTGAAAAGGGAAGCAACTTCAAGATTTTCTTGTGGGCTTTGCCAGTGTTTTCTTTGATGTTGCTGTTTGTTTCTCTGGTTGTCATACTTCACCATCGTTGGAGGTAGGATTTCATAACATCACTAAATATTTTTCATGTTAAAGAAATAAAAAATTATTGCAGCACTGTTTATAATTGCCAGGACATAGAAGCAACCTAGATGCCCATCAGCAGATGAATGGATAAGGAAGCTATGGTACATATACACTATGGAATATTACTCAGCCATTAAAAAGAATTCATTTGAATCAGCTCTAATGAGATGGATGAAACTGGAGCCCATTATACAGAGTGAAGTAAGCCAGAAAGATAAAGACCAATATAATATACTAATGCATATATATGGAATTTAAAAAGATGATCATGATAACCCTATATGCAAAACAAAAGAGACACAGATGTATAGAACAGACTTTTGGACTCTGTGGGAGAAGGCGAGGGTGGGATGTTCTGAGAGAATAGCACTGAAACAAGTATACTATCAAGGGTGAAACAGATCACCAGCCCAGGTTGAATGCATGAGACAAGTGCTCAGGGCTGGTGCACTGGGAAGACCCAGAGGAACGGGATGGGGAGGGAGGTGGGAGGGGGGATCAGGATGGGGAACATATGTAAATCCATGGCTGATTCATGTCAATGTATGGCAAAAACTACTATAATATTGTAAAGGAGTTAGCCTCCAACTAATAAAAATAAATGAAAAAAAAAGAAATAAAAAATTAGAGTCTAATAGCTATAATTATTTTGTTCTCTTGAAGAAAATGCTAATTTGATGCAAAATAGATTTAGAGTGTCATCTTTTAAAAATCTGGGTTTCTATTTCAGGCCCCAAAATTTCTTCTGAAATACAGTAGAACAGTAAATTGTTTCTGAATTTATAAAAAAAAGGTATCTCATTCAACTAAATGTTTTATGTTACAGTATTTGTTTTTATGGATGATGATGATTTGGTAGTAAGACTGAATGTTTAAGTTGAAACAGACTGAGTTACTGCCAATTTAAAGTATTTAAAAACATACTGTTTATAAGTTCTCTAGTTTTAGTTCTTAGATGCTTACAAGTGAAGATCAATTTTACCTTGAGGGTAGATTTTAAGTGAAATGTAGCAGAATATCTTCAATTTTACATTAATTATCTTTGAAAAATGTTTCTTTTTACTGAGTTGATAAAGTAATATATTTTGCAATGAAATGTTAACTTATAGTTATAGCCTTCATTGCTTATTGATAGGATTAGTTAGAAATGAATAACCACACATACCAAAATGATAAGCCATGTCAGCACATAGACTGGATAGAGTGTGCCAAAAAAAGTTAAAGTTTTATAAGTTCCCATATACAGTCTGAGAAATTGTTGAAATGATGCAAGAAGAACAAACCTATTCCAAAGTTGATCTATGACAATTTTTTCCTGTGAAATTCTTTGGGATAGAAATCTGGAAATACTTCTTTTAAAGAAGGGCACACTTAGAAAATGCAGGCCAGTGAAAAGGAGAATATATACTACCAAAGAATCAAATACATTAAGATTGCATTTTGAAATTCAAAGTTTACTGAAAAGCAATGTCCAAAAGCCAGTGTGTAAAACTAGACCACCATTTATTTTTTTTAGCAAATAAATCTCAAACTCATTCTAGATTCTATTAAACTAAAATTATTTCATAAATCTTATATGTGGACACATACATTTATCCTGCAGGTAGACCCACTAGTCCTCATCAAGTCAATTCTTTTTTTTTATTTTTTAAAATTATTTACTTATTTATGATTTATTTTGGCTGCACTAGGTCTTAGTTGAGGCAGGTGGGATCCAGTCCCCCTGCACTGAGAGCTCGGAGTCTTACCCACTGGACCATCAGGGAAGTCCACACCAGGTCAGCTCTTTGCTTTCTTCTTTTCTAATTTTCTCTCTGCTCTCTCTTTCTCTCTCCTTTTTTTTCTTTCTCTCTCTTTCTCCTATACTCTCATCGCTTTCTTATTTCCTCCTTTTCTCAATGTCTCTTTTACTTTCCATTCTTTCTTTCATTTCACTTGTTCTCTCTTCTTCTCTCCCTCCTTCTCCTCTTCTCTCTTACTCTCACCATATCTTTCAGCCTTTATCTCTTTCTCCTCTTACCCCGCTTTCCATCTCCCTTTCTCCCTGCTTCCTCCTCTACTTCCCTCCATCTTTCTCTCCCCACTCTCCTCTTCTTCCCTGTCCTTCTCTTCTTTATCCTTCAATTCTCTTCCGTGTTTGAGTTTGGTATACTGATAAGATAACATTGCTAGAACTCTATTGCATGAGAAAACAGGTAGCCCTGATGTACGCATTTGTAAAGGTGTAACTGGAGAAATTTCAGGGTGAGACCCATAGGGATTCACTTTCCCAAGGGATGAAAATGCCTCCTTGGAAAAATTCTTTTTGTAAGGAAAAAAAATATATATATATATATAAACTCAGTTCAATGTATATAATTAATATTTATGGAGGGCTGTATGGTTCTTAGTAAATGGGGGAATTTAACTCAGGTGCCCATTAATCTACTTTGTGGGAAGGATTCCCTTAGAAGAAATGGAGTAGCCAGCATAGTCAACAAAAGAGTCCGAAATACAGTACTTGGATGCAAGCTCAAAAATGACAGAATGATCTCTGTTCATTTCTAAGGCAAACCATTCAATATCACAGTAACCCAAGTCTATGCCCCGAACAGTAACACTGAAGAAGCTGAAGTTGAACGGTTCTATGAAGACCCATAAGACCTTTTAGAAGTAACACCCAAAAAAGATGTCCTTTTCATTATAGGGGACTGGAATGCAAAAGTAGGAAGTCAAGAAACACCTGGAGTAACAGGCAAATTTTGCCTTGGAGTACAGAATGAAGCAGGGCAAAGGCTAACAGAGTTTTGCCAAGAGAACGCACTGGTCATAGCAAGCACCCTTTTCCAGCAATACAAGAGAAGACTCTACACATGGACATCACCAGATGGTCAATACCGAAATCAGATTGATTATATTCTTTGCAGCCAAAGATGGAGAAGCTTTATACAGTCAGCAAAAACAAGACCAGGAGCTGACTGTGGCTCAGATCATGAACTCCTTATTGCCAAATTCAGACTTAAACTGAAGAAAGTAGGGAAAACCACTAGACCATTCAGGTATGACCTAAATCAAGTCCCTTAAGATTATACAGTGGAAGTGAGAAATAGATTTGAGGGACTAGATCTGATAAACAGAGTGCCTGATGAACTATGGATGGAGGTTTGTGACATTGTATAGGAGACAGGGAGCAAGACCATCCCCAAGAAAAAGAAATGCAAAAAGGCAATATGGCTCTCTGAGGAGGTCTTACCAATAGCTGTGAAAAGAAAAGTGAGAAGCAAAGGAGAAAAGGAAAGATATTCCCATTTGAATGCAGAGTTCCAAAGAATAGTAAGGAGAGATAAGAAAGCCTTCCTCAGTGATCAATGCAAAGAAATAGAGGAAAACAACAGAATGGGAAAGACTAGAGATCTCTTCAAGAAAATTAGAGATACCAAGGGAACATTTCATGCAAAGATGGGTTCAGTAAAGGATAGAAATGGTATGGACCTAAAAGAAGCAGAAGATATTAAGAAGAGGAGGCAAGAATACACAGAAGAACTGTACAAAAAATATCTTCATGACCCAGATAATCACAATGGTGTGATCACTCACCTAGAGCCAGACATCCTGGGATGTGAAGTCAAGTGGGCCTTAGAAAGCATCACTATGAACAAAGCTAGTGGAGGTGATGGAATTCCAGTTGAGCTATTTCAAATCCTGAAAGATGATGCTGTTAAAGTGCTGCACGCAATATGTCAGCAAATTTGGAAAACTCAGCAGTGGCCACAGGCCTTGGAAACGTCAGTTTTCATTCCAATCCCAAAGAAAGGCAATGCCAAAGAATGCTCCAACTACCGCACAATTGCACTCATCTCACATGCTAGTAAAGTAATGCTTAAAATTCTCCACGTCAGGATTCAGCAATACGTGAACCATGAACTTCCAGATGTTCAAGCTGGTTTTAGAAAAAGCAGAGGAACCAGAGATCAAATTGCCAACATCCACTGCCAAACCTTTGACTAGGTTGATCACAATAAACTGGAAAATTCTTCAAGAGATGGGAATACCAGACCACCTAACCTGCCTCTTGAGAAACCTGTATACAGATCAGGAAACAACAGTTAGAACTGGACATGGAACAACAGACTGGTTCCAAATAGGAAAAGGAGTAATAGGAAAATGAGTTCCAAATAGGAAAAGGAGTAATAGGAAAATGAGTTCCAAATAGGAAAATGAGTCGGCGATGCCATCCAGCCATCTCATCCTCTGTTGCCCCCTTCTTCTCCTGCCCCCAGAGACATTACTTTGTCAACAAAGGTACGTCTAGTTAAGGCTATGGTTTTTCCAGTAGTCATTATGGATGTGAGAGTTGGACTATAAAGAAAGCTGAGCACTGAAGAATTGATGCTTTTGAACTGTGGTGTTGGAGAAGACTCTTGAGAGTCCCTTGGACTGCAAGGAGATCCAACCAGTCCATCCTAAAAGAGATCAGTTCTGGGTGTTCATTGGAAGGACTGATGCTGAAGCTGAAACTCCAATACTTTGGCCACCTCATGCGAATAGTTGACTCATTGGAAAAGACCCTGATGCTGGGAGGGATTGGGGGCAGGAGGAGAAGGGGATAATAGAGGATGAGATGGTTGGATCGCATCACCGACTCATCGGACATGAGTTTGGCTAAACTTCGGGGGTTGGTGATGGACATGGAGGTCTGACATGCTGCGGTTCATGGGGTCGCAAAGAGTCAGACATGACTGAGTGACTGAACTGAACTGAAACTTTAGAAAATAGAAATTCTGAATCTTTACAGATCAGTAATGGCATGACATAAAATATATCCAGACAGTGAGGGGAAAAATAAGAAAGGGAATTATCATTTCCAGTATTTTTTCTATTCTTTTTCACCAAAATAGAAGGTCGTCCTAATCCTCTGAATTCATTAGTAAGTTATTATTGCTCCTAATTCATCAAACTTTTCAGGTCTCTTGTTTGTGTTCTTCCCTTTCCTGGCTACATTTTCTGTCCTTCTGATCTTTTCCTTACCCTTTATCACTCAGCTCTTAATTCATCTCTTGAAGCCCACTCTAGCTCTTGGAGCCCACCAGCTATGTGAGTTTCTCCTGGCTTTGTGATTCTGTAACTATTTTCATATACATTTTTTTCTACAGTGATAACTACAATTAGTCTTTCAAAGGTCAAAGTCTGTCTTACTCATATTTTCCAGGGTTGATAAAACGTAAAAGAAAGAGCTCGATATTCATCCATTTACATGTGTTTATGAAACACATACTATTCAGTGGAAACTGGGTTAAAAATGTGTATATTTGTGCAAGGATATCAACAGGCTATTTTTTTTTTCCTCATAATTGACTCAGTGTCACTTTTATCTCAAAATATCCCAATGAGATTTCAGTGAAATAGCTCTTTTACATATTAATTGCTCTTTTTTTCACAGCCTCCCTTCCCCTCCCCAGAAACTCAGGTTTTAATCTGTATGGTCTGAGCCTGATGATAAGCTCAGTTATAAATTCAAAGTTATACTTCCCCATCCCTGAATCAGTATCCCTAGATCATAGAGCTTGAGAGCAGTATTATAGGTAAGAGAAGTCAGATAGAGAAAGACAAATACTATATGATTTTACTTTCATGTGGAATCTAAACAAGCAAAAAACAAACAAAAAAAAATAGCAACACCCCCTCTCCCCAAATTAGACTGATAGGAAAAGAGATTTGATTTGTGGTTATCAGAGGTGGGGGGGGGGTGAGAGGATGAGAACTGGAGGAAGATGGCCAAAAATTACAAACTTATAGTTACAAGATATATAAGTACTCAGAATATAAACATAATGACTGTAGTTAACATGGTTGTATGATAACATGAAAATTGTTAAGAGAGTATATTCTAAGACTTCTCATCACAAAGAAAATATTTTTTCCTTTTCTTTCCATTGTATCTATATGAGATTAAGGGTGTTAACAAAACTTACCATGGTAACCAATTCATGATATTTGTAAGTCACACCATTATGGTTTGCATTTTAAACTTGTACACTGATGTGTGTCAATTACTTCCCAAGAAAACTGGAAAAAAAATCCCTGGACCACTTTTGGTGGTAACTTGGGATGAGGATGAGTTTTTCTCTAGAAGGCTTCTGCACCTCCAGTGTAAATAGAATTCTGCTGGGTCCACCTAATTTTTTTTTTTTTTAATTTTTTTATTAGTTGGAGGCTAATTACTTCACAACATTTCAGTGGGTTTTGTCATACATTGATATGAATCAGCCATAGATTTACACTTATTCCCCATCGCGATCCCCCCTCCCACCTCCCTCTCCACCCGATTCCTCTGGGTCTTCCCAGTGTACCACCACCTAATTTTTTATACACAGTTGAATCATAAAGTCAACATAACTTGAGTTTCCAAGTTGGGACTCCTGGAACAGTAATCAAAACATGCTTAGGTCCATGAGAATGCTACAATGATTTTCTTGATATCTTTTTTGAGAACAGAACTATGACTTACATCCTCAATGCTAAACACAGTCTTTTACATAGAGAAGAAACCTACATAACACTTGTTGACTAAATGAATCAACTTATAAGCATTTCCTCACAGAGTTGCTTTTTTCCTAATTGTAAAATCTATTTTGCTTCTCAACATTTTAATCCAGTTTGTAATTAGAAAGTACTTCTCTTGACCGTCCACTAGTGGCAGCACTGACTATGTGGACGCTTCCCAGCATATCCGTTAAGAGATAAATCAGTCTCGTGTGTAAATCTCCACACTTACAGAGAGAGCATTCTATTGTACCTTGCATGAAGGATTGGAGAGAGAACTAATGTTAATTTTATGGTATTTTGTAGACATTTTAGAATATGCATAACTTATTTCAAATTTATGAGGGAATGCTGAAGGGCCCTTAAATGTATTCCCAGGAATGTATTTCTCTCTCTGTATCCAGCACAGACCAGGAAGCTCTAGACTTAGTGAGCACTCATTTTAAGAAATCAGTTGACTCCAAGATTAAAATAATTCTGAATTTAAAAATATCTGTACATTTTGTAATGTATAGAAATATAGAATCACTGTGTTGTACACTGGTAGTTAAAATAGTGGTGTAAGACAGTTATTAGATAAAAAAATTCTAAGGATATAATGTATAACATGATTAACGTAATTGATACTGATATATCTTATATGAGAGATTTTAAGAGAGCAAGTCCTAAGAGTTCTACTCACAAGGAAAAATGTATTTTTCTTTTTTTTTTCTTTTGTATTTATGTGAAATGATGAATGTTCACTAACGTTATTGTGGTAATCATTTCATGAGGAATATGAGTTTATGTACACCTTAAACTTATACAGTGCTGTATAAACCTCAATAAAACTAGAAGAAAAAATAAAAAACATTTAGTAAATGCCTATAGCTCTAGATAAGAACTGTAAGATGTAAAGGAAAGATGGAAAGAGGAAGAAGAAACTGAAAGAAAGCAAAAATAAATAATTGGAAAGTAATAATTGCAGGCTGATTGAAACCTAGTTTAATTGGCTTTAAAACTAGGAGTTGTCTTTCTATGTTGCTGTATGGATTATCATTCTATTTTAAGACTTTTGAGACCCGGCAGATGGAGGTGTTGAGAAGTTAATGGTTGCTATTGCATTTTGTATATCATTTCACTGTGTGGTTATTGAAACTATTCTGTTGGTGTTGAAAGATGTGCAAACCTTTCGCTTAAAAATGTTTTATCTTAATGTGTACTTGGGAAAGTCAGTTTCTAATTATGGTAAGGTTAGAGAACTAACTTGGAAATTTCTGTAATTTCATCATGAAATGAAAAGAAGAAATGAAACAGGATATTAGATCATTATATATAATTTTCTTCCTTTTTCAGTTAAAACTGAGACACAAGGTGACTGACTTAATTGATTATGTAGTTTATGTAGTTCATTAGTATAACATTGGTCTAGTTTCATGTCTCTTGATTCTTGATCTAGTGTACTTAGTAATTAAAGGATATTTCAACTAAAGAATGAAATGTAAGGTAGCTTTCAACTAGGATACATTTTCTTTATATAATTATGGATTTAAAATAAATGTTTAAGGTAAATGTAAAGGTTCCTTACATACTGAAAAGAAAGTGACTCTCATTCTTACTGTTTGACTCACGGATATTCATTAGATTTGCTTCCCTTCCAATCTGGCCTGGACCCACTAATGGATTATTTCAACTCTTCTCACAGTCAGCCTTAATTCCCTTAAGACCTTTACTGCTCCTTTCACCCCTTTGTCAGGCCCTCTGCTATGGATCAGTGATCTGCCTTCTTGGTTCTGCCTCTCGCTTTCTGAGAAATGCCGAAGAAAGTTGCATAACCACATTGATGGTGCTATTACCACTGCAAGTGTTCCAAACTCAGTGGGGCTTCTGATGATGCTTAGAAATTCCTTCATTAATCCGTAGCAGGGTTCCTCTTCTAGTCTTATATGAGTTTTTTAAGTGTCTGCTCTCTCTCTCTTTTTTTTTCAGTCCACAGCCTCATCCTTGTTCCTCCATGAGCAGATGTTTCTTCTACGTTTATTCAGAACATCAGGGCCATCACGTAAACATTTTCTCAGTATTCTTCTATTTATGGCTGAAATTGAATCCATTTTTATCATCTTTCTTTCCTTAGGGAAAGCATGGAAGTGGTCAAAAGCAAGGGATCTGGAGTCAGATTGACCATCTTAATTCTTCAGTTGTTAGGTGTGTGATTTTAGGGAGATTGCTTACTCTGTCTGAGCTTAGGTATCCTTTGTTGTATATTGGGAGTAATAAGAGTATTTACCACATAGTCTTGATATAAGAGGTAATGAGGTAACATACATGTAGTGCATGGTATGTGGCACAAAGCAAGTGCACAAGTTAGCACATCTAGTTTTTTTTTGTTGTTGCTATTGCCTGGGAAAGAAATTGTTCCATTTCTTTCATCTTTCTTCAGCCAAGTTCTCCCCAATACTGTACTCTTTCCAGTGTAAAATTATGCTCAAATATTCCATTTCCTGAAAATATCAGTACTGAGATCCTGATTATCTTGTTAGTTAATACCTAACTCTAACCCTATCCTGACCACAACTCTGCCTTAATTTTTTCCTTCCATTATCACATAATGTGGGTAATTCTCAGTAGCTTCTCAGCTGCCACTGGAACTCAAGTGCAGAATGCATAGTTGAGTGGAATGGTAATTAAAATCTACTAATCTGAGGTGCTATGACCAAGACTAAAGACTCTATGACTAATAGATGTAGAATCGTCTCCTCCTTATCATTAAAAGTGAATTCAGGGACATTAGAAAGATGATGGAGCAGGGAGCCGTGGACTTTCCTTTCCCCTCTGGAAAGGAAACAATTAATGGACAAATTCAGCAATAGCTCATGGAGAAATTCCTTGTTGAGAAATCCAGAAGCTAACTGACTTCAGGAAAACATAAAACTAGACTCAAAGAAGCCAACAGGAGGTTCAAGATACCTTCCTGCTGGAATCTCAGTCTCTAGCACAGTGTCATACAACTGTGAGGAAATCCCCCATCTCAATCTTCAGCTTCTCTCAAGGGGAGGGAGAGAATTGGTCCAAATGTCCAGTTCTCCAAGTGTTCTGTGAGGTCTCCCTAGGAGACTGACTTCTGTTTTTCCAATCTGAGAGTGCTGACGGGACCAGCACAATCTAATTGCCTATAGAATAAAGATGTTGACTAGGGCTAATAGTCACTATAGCTCTTCCTTTAGCTGAAGCAGAATGAGTGGAGGGACATTCCTAGCTCCCAGCATCTTCTTAGGGAGGGAAAGAGTGGGTTCATCTGTCTAACGCCTCAACTTTTATGGGAGATACACAGAAGACTGGCTTCTTTCAGACTTTAATGACTCAGAATACAAAGAGAAACAAGGAAAGTCTAGCCAACCAGGGATTAGTGAGAACATAAATAGAGGTTTGAAAAGACCCTGATGCTGGGAAAGATTGAAGGCAGGAGGAAAAGGGGACGACAAGAGGATGAGATGGTTGGATGGCATCACTGACTCAATGGACATGAGTTTGAGTAAACTCTGGGAGTTGGTGATGGACAGGGAGGCCTGGTGTGCCGCAGTCTTTGGGGTTGCAAAGAGTTGGACATGACTGAGTGACTGAACTGAACTGAACTGAGAAAGAGGTTTGGAAGTAATCATAGCCCCTCCCCTGGCTCAGTACAGAATGAGTGGATGAAAAGCCTCAGACCCAACTTCTGTTTGAGATGGGAAAAAGTTGGATGCGGTGTTCAATGATCCAAGTTTTCTGAGAGCTGTCTGAGGAACCAGCTTCCATCTGACTTATTTTGGTATACTGGATGCTTGGGGGTTGCAAAAGAAAAAACAAAGAAAATGGATTGGACAAGCAAGAAGATTTGAGAGGCCCCTGAAATCTCTGGACAGGCTGACTGGTGGTGGTCTTTCCCTGAATGAAGCCAATCTGTGGAAACGAGGGTAGGTGGCTGATTTGTCTAATGCACTGACACGAATACAGAGAATCAAGCAAGATGAAGAAGTAGGCAAATATATTTCAAGTAAAGGAACAAGATAAATCTCCACAAGGTGATCCTAATGAAATGGAGATATATTGTTTACCTGACGGAGAATTCAAAATAACCATCATAAAGATGCTCACCAAGGTCAGGAGAACAATGCATAGAGAAAATAAGAATTTTAACAAAGAGATACCAACAAAAATGTAAAAACACACCAAACAGAAATCATGGACCTAAAGAATACAATAACTTAGCTGAAAAATTCACTACAGAGCTTCAGTGGCAGACTTGACAAGTTTACTTCAGTAAACTCGAAGATTGTTATTGGAAATCATCCAGTCAGAGGAGCCAAAAAAAAAAAAAAAAAGTGGGAAAGTTTAAGGGTCTTATGGAACAACATCAATAGGATTAATATATGCATTGTGGGAGTCCCAGAAGAAGGAAGAGAGAGAGAAAGAAAGAGAATCTTTCTGATTAAAAAAAAAAATTAAATCTTGACTGGAAACTTCACAAATCTGGGGAAGGAAATGGACATCTAGATCCAGAAAGTATAAAGGACTACAATAAGATGAATTAAAAAAACAAAAAGCAAGCAAACAAACAAAAAACAAAACACTGAGACAATCAAATTCTCAAACGTCGAAGACAAAGAGAAAATTTGAAAGCAGAAAAGAAAAGTGGAGCTTCCCCGATGGCTCAGCAGGTAAAGAATCTGCCTACAATGCAGGAGACCTAGGAGACACAGGAGACTGTGGTTCGATCCCTGGGTCAGGAAGATCCCCTGGCGAGGGAAATGGCAACCCACTCCAGTATTCTTGCCTGAGAAATCTCATAGAGGAAGCTGGAGGTCTATAGTCCACAGAGTCACAAAAGAGTCAGACTGACTTAGTGACTGAACAACCACAGCCTCCTGCTTTCAGCAAATTGCTGTATTTTTATGCCCCTACTAATGGCTTTAGAACAGACTTAGGAAAGGAAGGGTAGGGAAAGAGAAATGGGCAATTGTACTCACTGCAATTGATCCCTAATCCTAGCTTCAGCTTCCAGTGCAGACCAACCGTAGTCCATCTTGCCTGCTTACTGAATCATGAATCTTGTTAGTTCATCATAATTTCTTACTGATTCCTGTCTGTGGTTTGTTCCACCCCTATCTGTGCCCACTGAACATAAGCTTGGCTTAAACCATCCCCGTGCTGCATCCCCATCCAAGCTCCTAGATAGCAAGCAGTTCAGGATCAAGTGCCTTCTGATTCAGCCTGTTTCTGGGGCAGTCACACTGTTCTCAGGAGGAGCAGACTGATGAGTGATATCAAGCCAAGAATCATCTCTCAAGGGTGGTTGTTGAAACTGTAGGCATGGAGCAGCTTGAGAGTGAGGAAAAAGAGGAGAAAACTGAATACACCATGGGGAGAATGTTTATGTGTTTTTATTTAGGGAACAGCAAGAGGAAGGAAACCAGAGTTAGAGAAGGGATAACTTGGGCTTAATCTACACCATGGAAAATTTCAAGTAATTGCTCTAAAGTGACTAATTTCTTGAGAAGAATTTGACTTAATACTGTGTCTTTAAACAATTTAAATTGGCAAAGTAGTGGTATTATTATAGACCTGGGGTAGACTAAGAAATATGACATTATAGAATGACTTGTTACAGTAAGAATGACTCAGTGTCTTGAGTCAAACCAAGTGATTCATCTTTACAGCCTGTTATCCATCTGACAACCATTTGGCCTGACTTTGGAGTTCAGGGTCAGTTAGAGGGAGACTTTCCTCTTCTGTTTTAGTTGACTTTTGGGTGGATAGTTTGTTCTGATAATAATAGTGTTGGGAATGCTTTACAAAAATCTTGTGGGAAAGAGCCTTTGGAAAGCATAGAGCTGTCTCTTAGATTGCTTGGCTGAGTTTATTTGCTGAAAGAAATTTTTTGCCTAGGTGACATTGTTCAGATTGGCAAATTCTCTGGAAACATGGGTAGTATGTATGTTCATTATATTCACCATTGTATTCCCAACACCTAACACAGTGCCTGGGACACTGCAGATTTTAGATAAGTATTTGTAAAATGAATGAATGCAGGGAAATTGTTCTTTACTTCTTTGTGAAGTCATCATCTGATGGTGAGAGAAGCAATTACAGAAGGTTTGTTTTTTTTGAGACAACTTTGGGAAGATGGTCACAGCTTAAAAATTTTCCAAGACAATCCTCAAGGAACATTAATAGGTAATATATTAAAGATTTTATCTGCAACAGTGACTTTACTGTGTGTTCCCTTCATATAAATAGATACTATTTTTAAAATTGTGCTTATAATTTAAACCTCTCCTAGAAAGTCAAACAGTAAATCACCAGAGAAACAGGCAACTGGATGAAATACATTTGGGAGTACTTTTTAGAAGCAAATGGATGCAAGTGGCTGCACACCATTCAGAAAGACAACTGTGCTGATTGGATCTCTCCCAACCTTGTGCCCTGCCCTCATCCTGCCCCTTTCAACATACATAGTAAAATTCAAATAACTATGACAATAAACCCATAGCCATTTATAAGAAAATTGTTGCAGTGGTAAAGTAGTTCAGTAATAATATGTCTTCCAGATGAATTAATGAAAATTATTGTAAGGGAGTATTTCCATCACCAAGTTCTGTTCACCCCTTCTGTTGCATTAACCAAACTACCTTTTCAATAGTTCAGGACTTACCTTTTTCAGAAAGCAGCATTCAAACAAATCTTTCCCAAATGGGAAGAAGGGAATTAACATTTATTTAGCTCATACTCTATTGAATAGCAGAAGGCTATTTAATCTTAAAAGATTTATTTTTCTATTAAGTGAAACATAGATAATAATTAGTGGATATATTTCATTAAAGAAAACTAGTTGTAAAAAACCCAAATGATTAAGAGCCAGTACTCAATAGCAGACAGATTTGGGTTTAAATTCTGGCTTCTTTCTTTTCTCATTGGACTTTTGGGCAAGTTATCTAATTTCTTAAATTTGCACATCAGTAAACTGGATTGAATCATATTGCTTACTTCACTGAGAGGTTTGGAGCATTCAATGAGATAATGCATATAAAGCACTTAGCTTAATACCTGGCACATAATAAATGCTCAGTAAATATTTATGTTCTTTATTATAGAAGGATTTGCTACAGATTTTCTTCAAATACTGTGCTCCATTCAAGTGAATCAATTTGCGTGGTACTTTCTAGAAATTCATGGATTAGATAAGTTATGCACTGTGTGTGGAAGAATTTTTTTTTTTGTTATGTTTAACTCATAGACGTATGGTTCTCATTGCAAGTAGGATGGAGAAGAGGGCACTGCTTCCCTGAGGATGACTTTTGGAAATGTTTATGTAGGTTGTTTTTGCTACTCAGATACTAGATAAGGATCTCTGAGTGAGTAAAATTTACCTTCTACAATGTAAAGAACAGTGCTATTTAGCATTGTCTTTGTCAAGTGTGTGGAATGATAACCAATTTCATAAATGCTCATTTCCACTTAGACATTAGAGAGAAGTATTTTAAGATTTGGGATATATGTTCTTATGAAATCACTATTTTGACTCATCATAACAATTTTGAATGATGTCTAATAAAATAAATCACTGACTAGAAGTGTTGGCTTCCCAACACAGGGAAAAACCATTTCCAAAATTTTACCTATTAGGTTCAGTTTTTTCATTCGTCACTTATTTATTCAACAAAATTTTATTGAATGTCTGTTATGTTTAATCTGCTTTGTTTAGTTAGCATCTAATCCAATGACTGGTGCTTAACAAAAGTAGTTTGGATGATAGACTGAGGAGTGAGTGGCCGCTAAATAATAAATACATGGCCTATGCCTTCTAGGAGCTTGTTTACCAATGCTTTGGAGAATGGAAAAAAAAAGGTCTCTCTGAGAACATCTTTTATGCCTTTTGTTTTTGCTTCAGACTATTATGTAACACGAATCAGGGCAAATATGCAGATTCTAAAATCTGATACACAGAGATATTACTAATAGGCCTGGAACAAAGTCCTGAAATCTATAGTATTAGCAAGTATCCCAGGTAATTGTTGTGCGTGTAACTGGCTTTGAGATAATATCTTAGTCCTTGTATTAGATTCAGAGAAAAGTATCCAAATTATTTTCAAATTACTTCCACATTTCCTTTTCATTGCTACTACCAACAGCAAGAAGGACAGCAAAGCAAACCAAAATAAAACACCCTTAGTTTGCCCCAGGGAAGGAGAGAGGGAAAAATAGTAAAAACGAGTTAGTTGGCATGTGAAGATATTTCTGAATTCAGGAGAATATGCTCTTAATCTCCTCAGTTAGATTCCCTGGGGGATGAGAATGATGACATATGGGCAAGCCTCATACTGAACTATTTCTGTGACCTTCTCTGTATTATTTTCTCCATCTTTCCAGGAAGAGAAATTGTCGGTCATATCAGTTTTTACAGAACTGATGGCAAAGGGCACAAAAGGTGCCAAAGGCTTATCTTAACCTTTTCCTGACTTTCTGTTTCTCTAGCTGTGGTTAACGTTCAGAGCACCTGGACCTTGGTGGCTGCAGATGCTGCAAAGCAGTCCATATAAGATGTGACGTTCTCATAAACAACTTTTGTTAAAGGAAAGATACATGCTTACACAAAGCGATAGGTTCAGCCATTTGAAGAACAGAAAGTGAAAAAGGAATTTGTCTCTTTCCTATCACTTGGTGTGATTCTACACAGTCTAAGCATAACAACGCTTTTCAGTTTCCAGAGAGCTTGACCACTCGGGAAAAGAACGAAATCCAAAAATTCAGTTTACTCAGGGGCCCCTTTTATTTGAATATCTTGGAGGAGACACTGAGTCTTTCTTTTTAACTTTTTTTTTTTTTTTTTGGTGACAGAGTAATTGTAGTGACTTGAATCCCTTGGTGAATCCTGGTTTATAGTGGAGTCAGCCATGAGTGCTAGAACATTTGCCTTACAATAATCTAATCTTTTGGAGGCTAGGCTTCTTACATCCCCAGTGTTATGTTGGATAAAGATGAGAGAGCTTTGGTTGGAGGGGTCAGTGCTGCGGGGCACCACTTTCTGGACAGATCAAAAATATTGTTGTTGTTGTTTAGTTGCTAAGCTGTGCCTGACTTTTTGTGACCCCATGGACTGTAGCCCACCAGGCTCCTCTGTCCAAGGGATTTCCCAGGCAAGAATACAGAGTGGGTTACCATCACAGTAGATAAATATCTCCAGTGGAAAGTATAAGGCTATTCATGGTGGTGGTGGCAGTTGAGTCTCTCCAGCAGACGTGAGCCAAGGAAGACTTCTGCTGAAACCAGTCAAAGTTGAGGCCAGGAGCACAATGGCAGAAATTGAATCCTTTGTCCAGCTGCTCCCATGAGCACTGGACAAGGACTAGTGGGAAAGATATTCCCTCAGTATTATACTTTGTTGTAAGACCCTTGCGCAGTATCATGCAATGTCCCAAGGTGTTAGAGTCCTTTCTGTAAGCTTTTTCAGTTCAAAATATGAGTGCTCCAAATTTTCCAAATACTCAGCCAAATGTTTTCCATCTTTAATATTAGTAATTCTAGTGTTGAAAATGGTATTTCATTGAAGTTTTGACTTGCGTTAATCTAATGACTAATGATGCTGGGCATCTTTTCATGTACTTCTTGTCAATTTGTATATCTTATTTGCAGAGATGTCTACTCAATTCCTTTGTCCAATTTTTAATTGGATTGTTTGCCTTTTGTTGTTGAGGTGTAATAATTCTTAATATATATTTGGTCACTAGATCCTTATCAGCTATATTGCTTACAAATATTTCCTCCTATTCTATGGGCTATCTCTTTACATTCTTAGTAGTATCCTTTGATGAATAAATATTTTTAATTTTGATGAAGTTCAGTTTATTATATTTCTTTTTTGCGTTGCTCTTTTGGTATCATATCTAAGGAACCATTTTCAAATTCAAGGCAATGAAGATTTACTCACATGTTTTCTTCTAAGAGTTTTATAGTTTTAACTCTTACGTTTAGGTCTTTGATCCATTTTGAGTGAATTTCTATGTATGGTGTGAGGTAAGGGCCTAACTTCATTCTTTTGCATGTGGATATACAGTTGTACATCACCATTTTCTATTATTTTATTTTATTTTATATTGGAGTATCATTGATTAACAATGTTGTGTTAGTTTCAGGTATATAGCAAAGTGATTAAATTATACATATACATGTATCTGTTCTTTTTCAAATTCTTTTCCCATTTATGTTATTACAGAACACTGAGAAGAATTCCCTGTGCTATATGGTAGGTTTTTATTGATTATCTATTTTAAATATAGCAGTGTGTACATGTCAATCCCAAACTCTCAGTCTATCCCTGCCCCTGCCCCGTCTGGTAACCATAAGTTCATTCTCTAAGTCTGTGAGTCTGCTTTTCTTTGTTGATTGGTTTTTGTTACTGATTCAGTCTTGTAGCGTTTCATATCAGCTTAAAGGGCTATCATTAGCATTTCTTACAGAAAAGCTCTACTATTAATGAACTTCCTCAGTCTTTATTTTTCTGGGGATGTTTTAATTTCTTTATTTTTAAAGGATAACTTTGCTGTGTATAGAAGTGATACATTTGTTTGCTAGCTTCAGCTCTTAAAAATGCCATCTTATTCCCTTCTGGTCTCCTTTGCTTCTAGAAGAAATTGGTTGTTAACTTTATTGAGAATTCCTTGAATGTAATGAATTCCTTACCTCTGGCTGGTTTGAAGATCCTCTTTTTATCTTTTCCTTTGGTAGTTTTATTATAATGTGTCTAGGCATGAATCTCTTTGAAGATTTATCCTGAGTGGAATTCATTGAGCTCCTTAAATGTGCAGATTCATGTCTTTCATCAAATGTGGGCCATTTCAACCATATTTCAAATATTCTTTCTTTGACAGAGAATTCTTAAGTACTGCAGTTTGGCAGCTTCTTCCTTCCCTAAGTATTTCCCTGGTTGTTGTAAGTTTTTGATTAGTTTCCAGAGATCCAAACAAGGTGATTATGAATAGTAATGTTTTGTAAGGGATGGAATTTTGGATTTTCCTACTCTGCCATTTTTTGTTGACAATACATCTTCCTGCTCTTCTTTTTAATCATGCAAAGTTATCCACCTCTGTATTAGGCTGAATAATGGCCACCAAATATTGTAGGGAAAAAATGTCTTTGCAAATATAATTAAAAATCTTGACAAAGAAAGATAATCTTGGATTATCCAAGATTGTATCATGTATCCATATAAGAGGAAGAGAGGGGGAGATATTAAGACACATCTAGAAAAGAAGGCAATCTAACCATAGCAACAGTGATTGGAGTGTTGTAACCATGAGGTAAGGAATGCCAGCAGCCACTAGCAGCTGAAAGAATCGAAAGCCAAAATTTCCCCTAGATCTTTTGGAGGGAGTGCTGCTCTGCTAACACCTTGATTTTGGCTCAGCGAAACTGATTTCAAACTTCTGGCCTCCAGAACTCTGAAGAAATAAATTTCTGTTGTTTTAAGTCACCAAGTTTGTGGTGATTTTTTACAACAGTGCTTGAAAACAAATACCGTTTCTACCATATTACTGCACTCCTCTATATGAGCTTCCTCTAGGCCCACTTTCCAAAAGATGCTATCTTTAGTAATCCCAAAGTGGTTTTTTTGACCTATATATAATTTTATTTCACACACACACATACACAGACTATAATTGGCACTTCCTATGCTAAAGAAATATAAATTTAACTTTTGACTTGGCATTCTTCCCATAGGGCATCCTATTACATATCCTATATATTTTCCAAAAACTAGAGGAAGTTGTAAGGTAATTATTTAGTGTCAATGAAAAGAAGCTAAGTTAAAGTCAAGGATTTGTATTTCATTAAGGCAATATGTAAAAAGTTAATTATAATTCAGTGTGATAGCTAGCATAATGCAGAAATCTGGAGTCACAAGGAAGGAGTTTGATACTTAGGGAAACTACGGTTGAACTCTCAAAGATGTCCAATTTGAATCAAGTCTAAACAGAGGCCAGGAGTTTGCTGGGCAGGGAATGCCTGAATATGATATACTATGTGCAGAGGCACCAAAGCATGAAAGAATGTGACTTATTTA
Organism: Cervus elaphus; assembly: GCF_910594005.1. Classification (NCBI taxonomy): domain Eukaryota; kingdom Metazoa; phylum Chordata; class Mammalia; order Artiodactyla; family Cervidae; genus Cervus; species Cervus elaphus. The sequence goes on along the minus strand of NC_057834.1, from coordinate 88,046,665 downwards.
AGAGATATTTGGCTGGAGGGTAGGAGGTAGGGAAAAATGGATAAAATACTACTGGAAAAGTAGGTTGCCATTACTGAGGAGATCATGTAAGCTCTGATAAAGGATTTAATGATTGCTCTGTAGGAAACTGGTAGCAAATAGAAGTTTCAAAGAAAGAAGGAAGATTTTGGAGGTGATATGGGCAATGGACTGGATTGGAAGGTTAGCATTAAGAGAAGAGAACGTCTTGAACTTAAACATTGGTATTGGGAGTCGACTTGGGGATTAAACTTGAGAAACAGTGCTGTTTACAATTGATAGTGACTAATAGGACTTGGGGTAGAGATAGAACAGAGAGGGTGAAGTTGATAATGCTATATGTTGGCTAGTATGTTACTATAGTCTGAATGCTTAGGGTTCCCCCCACCCCGCCCCATTCAAATGTTGGAATCCAAATACTTAATGTCGTGGTATTAGGAAGTGGGGCCTCTGATAGATTATTAGGTCATGAGGGAACTAATCCCTTATGAATGAGATTGGGATCCATACAAAAGAGATCCCTTAGAGCTCTCTCGACCATTCTACCAGGTCATGGAGAATACAACAAAAAGCAGGGAACCTGGAAGAGGGTCCTCACCTAATGATGCTGACACCCCGATCTCAGGTTTCTAGCCTCCAGAGCTTCCAACCTTGCTGAGAAGTAAATCTATGTTTTTATAAGATACCCAGTGATATATTATTATAGCAACCCAAATAGACTAAGACATATACAAAACTTAAATACCAATTGTTAGTGATATTTGACATACTTGGAAGATGAGGGTTGAGCATGAATATTTTTTTGATCAACATAACTGAAACTTGAAAATCTAGAGCATGAAAATCAAAGTAATTGTTATTACTGACTGACCTAGTGCCAGAGAGTGATAGAGAAATGGTGCTGTCAGGACTCAATCATTCTTATCTTTCACAGTGTCAGATAATTATGTGCTTGGATGTGGGTCAAGGTTATGAGGTAGATTAGGGAGCCAAGGCCAAAGCATTCTAGTTGAAGAACAACTGGTCATACATGTATTTGTCAGTTAAAAGAAGTAATAGTATGCCATTTTGACAGGATGGTTACAAACTCTCAAAAAGTTTTGGAGACTATTTTTATGACACTGGACATAGAATAAAGAAATATATCATAGTTGTTGAGGTTGTTTGAGTTTTCTCTATTAAGTTTGTTATGTATATGGAAAAATCTGTGAAAATTATCATATCAGAGTAACTCACATTGGAACATGGTTTCTTTATAGAATAGAATACGTATTACTAATAATGTGACCTTGTATGGTACTCCTTTTATTACCAAATCTTGTAACCTCATAATTATTTAAAAAAATTATTTCCCTTTCCATATCTCTGCAGAGATTTAGCAGTGGGGTGCCTGATTATTGTTTTGTGATGCCTGATACTATTGACATTCTATTAGCTTTATAAACTAATCCTCACTAGGGAGATCAGAAGCATTGGCATAAATAAGTAAGATTTAACTGAAATTGATAAATATTAAAAAAAAAAACCCTAAAGGTATCTTAGTGACTTGTGCAATGTGCTCATCCAAAAGTGCCACTCCCTTTTATTCAGTTATGGAAGCACTTATATACATGATTGCATTCACATGAGTAGATTCTCATTGTGTGATTTCCTATTGCTGCTATATCAAATGCTATGCATTTAGTGGAGTAAGCAGCACACATCTATTGTCTTACAGTTCTGGCGATCTGAAGTCCAAATGGGCATAGATGAGCTAAAATCAGGATGTCAGTAGGGCTGCATTCCTTTTGAAGTTTCTATTAATAGGGAAGAATTCATTTTCTTGTCATTTCTATCTTCAAGAGGATGCCCACATTCTTGGGCTCACAGCCCCATTCCTCATCTTCAAAACTAACTGATCAAGTACTTCTCAGGATGCCATTTCTCTAGTTCTGACTCTTCCGCGTCATTCTTTCTAGTAACTACACTGGGCCCACCCAGATAATCCAGCATAATCTTTCCATTTCAAGGTCAACTGATTAGCAGTTTAATTTCATATATGTCTGTTTACATATGTGTAAGCTACTGCTTAAATTCATATTCTGTTTAAGAAGATCATTGGCTAGCCAATTTAAAAATTAGCCACTAAATTCTGCTGTTAAAGTGTGAAAATAATAGGAGAAAACCAAACAGGAAAAAGGTTCTGAAACTAGTAGGGTTTTCTAGTCTTGACACCCATATTACAAATGTTTGTGTTCTTGACTCCACTAGACTTCTGTGGGGCGGGGTCTGTATTTTACTTCCTTTCCTAACATGTTACATAATGAATTAATTTTATTATTTTTTTTCCATGTAAAGTATTGATCATTGTATCATGACATTATGGGGCTTCTCAGGTGACTCAGTGGTAAAGAATCTGCCTGCCAATATAGGAAACACAAGAGATGCAGGTTTGATTCCTGGGTCAGGAAGATCCCCTGGAGGGGGAAATGGCAACCCACTATAGTGTTCTTGCCTGGAAAATTTCATGGACAGAGGAGCCTGATTGGCTATAGTCCACGAGGTGGTGAAGAGTTGGACACAACTGAACACGTGAGCGTGTGCATTCACACACACACAGTGACATTAAAATGTGTCTCTTTACCTCCCAAAATGTGATTTATTTTGGGGGTCTTGTTAGATAATCAACAGTGTACTACATGCTAAGGAATAAGGCAGAGGGTGGGCAGAAAACAAAATGATTAGTAACAGTCCCAGACTTAAAGAAGTTCATGATTGAGTCAGAGATATACATGCATAAAGGTGTTTAAAACCTGTATGATGAACACCATGTGAGGATGTACAGAGGGAATACAAGTGACCAGCTCTTCCCAGGGCACTCAGGGAATCTTTGCATGGAGACTGACAAATGATCTAGGTCTTTGTGGGGATAAAAGTTGGCCAGGCAGAGAATGGGATCAATGACGTTCCAAGCAGATGGAAAATCATAGGCAAAGTCAGGCAGGTGGGAAATAGTGGGAAATTATGTTGCATGTAGCATTTGTTGTTATTATTTTGTTTTCGCATGTAGTATTCGAATAGAAGTAAAAGTATCTCAACAATGACAATGTAATTTATTGTTTATTTAAAGTGTCAACAAATTAAGAAAGAAGTCTTATATAGACTGCTACCAGATACACTATCAATTCTATATATATTAATAAAGGGAAAATATCCAAATAATACAACAGACAGATATGACAGAACAATGGTAATATAGAACTATCACTTCATTTTGGTACTAATCATTTTGTTTTGATCTTGGGCAAGTTTATTACTTAGTAAAATAAAAGGGCTGAAACAGATAAATTTTAAGACTTTTTCCCCCTAGCCTAACATTCTATGAAGCAAAATAAACGACTGACTCCACAGTTTTTCTTTGTGACTGAGAAGTCTGTGAAAGTTAACTAATCATTTAGACTAGTTCACGTGTGTGGAAGCAAACACAGACGTTTTGTTTATTATTTCCATATGGCCTATTGGTAGCCATCATGAAGCATTTTGCCTGGAAACTTCCTCTCAAAATAATGCAGAGAATAAAGAAACAGCATGTTGCAGTGACACATCGGCTAGGGTGGTTTTCACACCTGTGAAAACTCTGATTTATCAAGTCCCCTATCATCTAGTCTACTTTCATCCTTTCTTACAGATCAGTGTGCTTTCACATGGGAAAGGCTCTCTCCAGTATATTTTTATCTTGCTTGAGTTTGCAATCTAACTTTTCCCCCTGAGAATCCACGAGACAGGTAGAACAAGTGGTTCTTTTGAAATTTGGCAGATCTTCATATGTGCCAAATTTTCTGTCTTAGCTCTTAGCCGCTTCTTTTTTCCTTAGCGCCCCCTGCAGGCTTTTGACAATTTTTTTTCTTTTTTGGGGCTTTTAACCTTTCATGTTTCTGAAATAGATAGAAAATTTCCCCTGAGAACACTGGACAAAGGCTGATGGCCTCATTGGGGCCTATCAAATAAGATCTCAAACAGCCATGGAGATAGCTTGGGGGATATTTTCCGAGGAGTCTCTCATGAAGATTGTGTCACTTCCACTGGAACACCTAAAATACAATTTAGTGAAGGAAAGCCCAGAAATGTACTTGTTGTTAATAAACAATAGCCTTACACATTTATTACCACAGGTCTCATTCATAATAGAACATGTCTTTACTGCTGCAAATAAATAAGACTGAGTTTTATATTTTCCAAATGGAAGGAGCTCCTGTTTGTCACTGACTGACCTAGACTAATTTAATTGTACCCTGATTTTAGATTTCTTTGAATTGATGGATGATAGCTGTTGAAGTGAAATATATCTTAGATCAATCCAGGTCACACAAATAGACATTTGTCAAGCAAATCTTTACTAGCTAGCAAGTACAAAATGTTTCTTAGATCCTGTGCTGATCTATGTTTCTGATCTAGGTTTCTGATCTTTCTGGGGCTTTGATACCACCTTGCAAGAGTGGTTCTCTCAAGGCAGATGCAGTGACATTTATTTTTTAAAATGGATCTTAGACATATTTATTTATGACTCTGCTGGATCTCGGTTGCTGTGAGGGCTCTCCTCTAGTTGTGGCGAGTGGGGGCTACTCTTTTTTGCAGCGTGTGGGCTTCTCATTATGGTGGCTTCTCTTGTTGCAGAGCATGGGCTGTAGGGCGTGAGGGCTTCAGCAACTGTGGTGTGGGGGCTCAGTAGTTGTGGTTCCTGGGTTCTAGAGCACAGTCTCAGTAGTTGTGGCCCACAGACTTAGTTGCGCCACAGCATGTGGGATCTTCTCGGACCAGGGACCGAACCTGTGTCTCCTGCATTGGCAGGCAGATTCTTTACCACTGAGCCACCAGGGAGGCCCTGCAATGACATTTAGAGGCAGCAATTCTGATTCTTTTAGGTTTTTTATTAGTCAATCGAAAATTTTCTAATAATAGAGGCATTTACAGATCAAGCCATAGGCACCGTCATGAAGGTGAGGCTAACAGTCTCACTAGATTCTTATACTCTGTTCATTCAAGGTTGGTGAATGTTTCCAAAATGTTTTAGCCAGTCCATATATCTTGTATTCTTTGTATATTCACCAAGGGACGATGTATTTCTCACATTCACTCTGCTAACTAACAAGCCTCTGATTTCACCTATAAGATCCTACTTTTTGGACATGTGCTCAGTTGCTAAGTTGTGTCTGACTCTTTGCGACCCCATGTACTGCAGCCCACCAGGCTCAGAGTTTGTCCATGGCATTTCCTAAGCAAGAATACTGGAGTGGGTTGCCATTTCCGTCTCCAATTTTTTTTTTTTTTGATATGAAGTATGGAAACTAATAAAACATCTGCTGATAATCAGTGAAATTGGTAACAGGAGGAGTGGTCACATTACCTAGGGAGTGTGGCTTTAAGGGTGTAAAGCTAGCTGGCCTTCTGTGGAGTACAAGTTCCTGATTAGAGCATCTAATTGTGCCTGGCTTGTAACCAGCCTAATAATGTGGCATCATGTGATACTGATATTACACCATCTGTACTGAAGTCCTCTAAGGAAAATTACAGACAACCAGTCAGTAGTGCCCTGTGTATTAGTTTCCTCTTGCTGTTCTAACAAGTTACTGCAAACCTAGTGGCTTGGATAATAGAAACTTATTATCTTACAGTTCTGAAGGTCAGAAGTCCAAAGTTATCTTGCTAAGCTAAAATCAATGTGTTGGCAGATCTGTGTTTTTTTCGGGAGGTTCAAGGGGAGAATGTTTCCAGTTTCTAGAGGCTACCCTCATTCTTGTCTCATGGCATCACTTTTCTATCTTCTAAGCCAGCAAAGGTTGGTCCAATCTCTCTCATGCTTCATTATTCTGGTTCTCTGCTTCCATCATCATATTTCCTTTTCTTACTCTTCTGTCTTTTTCTACTCTTGTAAGAGTAGTTGTGATTATGGGACCCATGTTGATAGCCTAGAATAATTTTCCCATCTCAGGTTCTTTAGCTTATCACATCTGTGAAGTCCCTTTTTCAAGTTCTGGGGATTAGGATACGGACATCTTTGAGGAGTCATTATTCTGCCTATCACACTCTGTTAATATTCTAAGTAATTTTCTTAAAGATTTTTAATTTAACATCAATCATGGAATCCTATAGTGGGAATGGAAAATACATGGTCTTTAGGTGTGACAGATACTGGTGTAAATCCTGGTTCCTTCCCTAATAAGCTGTAAGCCACAGGAAAGGAAATAGAATAATAAATACTTTGCAGAGTTGTCATGAGGATTAAAGATGATGGATGAAAAGGAGCTGGCACATGGGAGACACTAAATGAATTGTAGTGAAAGGTAGCTGTCATGATCATTAACAGAATTTTAGAGCTGTAAAGAAACCCAGAGATCATTTTAACCTCTTTTAGCAAAGAACTACTGTTTTATAGTGTCAAAAAAAAAAAAAACATCTTATGCAAAGTCTCATGAAGAGCCTTAATCTATAGGAAAAATAAAACAATAGATGGATTCCTTAAGTAGAATAAATTTCCTTCTGCTCTGTGTCTTCATCATTTCTCTCCTCCCTTTCTCTTCCTTCTCCTTTTCTTTTCCTCCCCCTCCTCCTCCTTTTTGGTAGAGAGTACTCTGCTGTTTCCAGAACCCTGGCCTCTAGTGCAGGTAGAATAGCTTGAAAGCCATGAGTCTGATCTCTCATTTTGCACTGGAAAAAAAAGAGGCCCAGAGAAGTTAAGTGATTTCCAAGGTTGCACAGCTATTTAAAGGAAGATGAGATGTCAGAATTCAGTACTCTTGACTGTTAGTTTAATGCTCTTTCTCTATATCATGTTGGAGGTGGGATAGGAAAGAGACATCAGAAAACTTAGAGAAATGAAGAATTTTAGGAAATTTAGTTAAGGCTAAATATCCTAAATGATGGCAAAAGTAAAAGAAACCTTTCTCCCATCACAAAATCTGGTTTTGTATGTTGCAAAAACAGTAGGCACAAGTTCAGAATTTGGCACTTCACCAGCACTGCATAAAAGGAATGTTGTTTGTGAGATGTACTAGATTAGAAACAGCTTCTCTTTGACATAACAGTGTTAGAAACTTTGTTTGAAGCCTGGGGTTCTCCACAGGAATTTAGAGTTTTGAATTTGGGTTCCAGAGAGCTGGGGCTCTGATGTAATTCTCAGAACACATTGTGAGGACAAGGCAAGTGGGAGCAAGGCAGAGTGTGGCTGTCACGAGGGAGACCAGATGTCTTCGTTTTCAATTTCCCTTTCAGTTCTGGGGTCAGGGTTTTCTCTCTACCAGGTGCTCTGCAGTGTCACAAAAGAGACAATCTGGCTGCCAAATTATGCTATAAAAGCAATTTTAGTCCAGCTCATCCCTGAAACACAAAATTTCTTTCCTTTCAGACTTAAACATTCAACAGTCTAATGAAACAGTGTAGCCTTTGTCCAACATTTATGCAGAACTAATAGGTTACTAGTTTTAAAGTCAGTGTTACTTATCTCTAGGATGTACAATATTTAATGATTTAATAAATGAGCATAAAAGCAAACACTGAACTATATTTCTTCCTGGACACACTTATTGTGATATCTTGGGATTATACTTTAGGTATACGAATGAAAGTGTGTCTATTATATGGACAGTAAATTCAGTCCACAGTAAAGACTCACAGCAGAATTGCTTAGTTCGGGTTATCCAAAGGCATAAATACTATACATGATGATTAGTGCCTTCAGCAGGAAGACTAATGGTAAGTTAATTTCCTTGCCAAAAGAACTTGTTGATTTCATGTTACTGTTTTTGAGTTGCTAAGTCGTGTCTGTTTCTTTTGTGACCTCATAGACCATAGTCTGCCAGACTCCTCTGTCCATGGGATTTTCCAGGCAAGACTACTGGAGTGGGCTGCCATTTCCTACTCCAGGGGATCTTCCTGACCCAGGGATCAAACCTGTGCCTCCTACATTTCCTGCCTTGGCAGGTGGATTCTTTACCACTGAGCCACCAGGGAAGCCCTGTTCAGTTCATGCCACTTATCACATATCCATAATCTACCCACTTGATTGTTCAAGTCTACTTTTATTATGACTGATTTCATTGTTTATTTCATTTACTACTGATGAATTGCCTGGGAGAGGTGGCTAGTGAGAAACTTGAGACTAGGTTTTATCTTTTTAAGATTTATCATTTTATAATATTGATTTTTGTTCAGGAGCACTCTCCTATAGTAATATAATAGCAAAAGAATAGAATTTAGTTTCAATATGCTTGGTTAGAATTCTGGCTTTAACCCTTGTTAGCCTTAGTGACTTAACAACTTTAGGAAAATTATCTGCAAGATAATATGTACCTTGCCTGGTTTGGGGAAGGATTAAGTGAAATACTGCTGTGAATGTGTTTTGTGAAATATTATGGAATGTTAGTCTTTGTTTCTCTGATATGTGCCAGATACCTCTCTAGTCAGCCGTTTTTAAAATTTCAATAGAAAGTGAGTAGCTACCATGACCTGTTACATTTTTCTTTTCTTTTTTTTTATTAGTTGGAGGCTAATTACTTCACAACATTTCAGTGGGTTTTGTCATACATTGATATGAATCAGCCATAGATTTACATGTATTCCCCATCCCGATCCCCCCTCCCACCTCCCTCTCCACCCGATTCCTCTGGGTCTTCCCAGTGCACCAGCCCCGAGCACTTGTCTCATGCATCCCACCTGGGCTGGTGATCTGTTTCACCATAGATAGTATACATGCTGTTCTTTTGAAACATCCCACCCTCACCCTCTCCCACAGAGTTCAAAAGTCTGTTCTGTATTTCTGTGTCTCTTTTTCTGTTTTGCATATAGGGTTATCGTTACCATCTTTCTAAATTCCATATATATGTGTTAGTATGCTGTAATGTTCTTTATCTTTCTGGCTTACTTCACTCTGTATAATGGGCTCCAGTTTCATCCATCTCATTAGGACTGATTCAAATGAATTCTTTTTAATGGCTGAGTAATATTCCATGGTGTATATGTACCACAGCTTCCTTATCCATTCGTCTGCTGATGGGCATCTAGGTTGCTTCCATGTCCTGGCTATTATAAACAGTGCTGCGATGAACATTGGGGTGCATGTGTCTCTTTCAGATCTGGTTTCCTCAGTGTGTATGCCCAGAAGTGGGATTGCTGGGTCATATGGCAGGTCTATTTCCAGTTTTTTAAGAAATCTCCACACTGTTCTCCATAGTGGCTGTACTAGTTTGCATTCCCACCAACAGTGTAAGAGGGTTCCCTTTTCTCCACACCCTCTCCAGCATTTATTGCTTGTAGACTTTTGGATAGCAGCCATCCTGACTGGCGTGTAATGGTACCTCATTGTGGTTTTGATTTGCATTTCTCTAATAATGAGTGATGTTGAGCACCTTTTCATGTGTTTGTTAGCCATCTGTATGTCTTCTTTGGAGAAATGTCTGTTTAGTTCTTTGGCCCATTTTTTGATTGGGTCATTTATTTTTCTGGAATTGAGCTGCAGGAGTTGCTTGTATATTTTTGAGATTAATCCTTTGTCTGTTTCTTCATTTGCTATTATTTTCTCCCAATCTGAGGGCTGTCTTTTCACCTTACTTATAGTTTTCTTTGTAGTGCAAAAGCTTTTAAGTTTCATTAGGTCCCATTTGTTTAGTTTTGCTTTTATTTCCAATATTCTGGGAGGTGGGTCATAGAGGATCCTGCTGTGATTCATGTCGGAGAGTGTTTTGCCTATGTTCTCCTCTAGGAGTTTTATAGTTTCTGGTCTTACATTTAGATCTTTAATCCATTTTGAGTTTATTTTTGTGTATGGTGTTAGAAAGTGTTCTAGTTTCATTCTTTTACAAGTGGTTGACCAGCTTTCCCAGCACCACTTGTTAAAGAGGTTGTCTTTTTTCCATTGTATATCCTTGCCTCCTTTGTCAAAGATAAGGTGTCCATAGGTTCGTGGATTTATCTCTGGGCTTTCTATTCTGTTCCATTGATCTATAGTTCTGTCTTTGTGCCAGTACCATACTGTCTTGATGACTGTGGCTTTGTAGTAGAGTCTGAAGTCAGGCAGGTTGATTCCTCCAGTTCCATTCTTCTTTCTCAAGATTACTTTGGCTATTCGAGGTTTTTTGTATTTCCATACAAATTGTGAAATTCTTTGGTCTAGTTCTGTGAAAAATACCGTTGGTAGCTTGATAGGGATTGCATTGAATCTATAGATTGCTTTGGGTAGAATAGCCATTTTGACAATATTGATTCTTCCAATCCATGAACACGGTATGTTTCTCCATCTGTTTGTGTCCTCTTTGATTTCTTTCATCAGTGTTTTATAGTTTTCTATGTATAGCTCTTTTGTTTCTTTAGGTAGATATACTCCTAAGTATTTTATTCTTTTTGTTGCAATGGTGAATGGTATTGTTTCCTTAATTTCTCTTTCTGTTTTTTCATTGTTAGTATATAGGAATGCGAGGGATTTCTGTGTGTTAATTTTATATCCTGCAACTTTACTATATTCATTGATTAGCTCTAGTAATTTTCTGGTAGAGTCTTTAGGGTTTTCTATGTAGAGGATCATGTCATCTGCAAACAGTGAGAGTTTCACTTCTTCTTTTCCTATCTGGATTCCTTTTACTTCTTTTTCTGCTCTGATTGCTGTGGCCCAAACTTCCAACACTATGTTGAATAGTAGTGGTGAGAGTGGGCACCCTTGTCTTGTTCCTGATTTCAGGGGAAATGCTTTCAATTTTTCACCATTGAGGGTGATGCTTGCTGTGGGTTTGTCATATATAGCTTTTATTATGTTGAGGTATGTTCCTTCTATTCCTGCTTTTTGGAGAGTTTTAATCATAAATGAGTGTTGAATTTTGTCAAAGGCTTTCTCTGCATCTATTGAGATAATCATATGGTTTTTATCTTTCAATTTGTTAATGTGGTGTATTACATTGATTGATTTGTGGATATTAAAGAATCCTTGCATTCCTGGGATAAAGCCCACTTGGTCATGGTGTGTGATTTTTTTAATATGTTGTTGGATTCTGTTTGCTAGAATTTTGTTAAGGATTTTTGCCTCTATGTTCATCAGTGATATTGGCCTGTAGTTTTCTTTTTTTGTGGCATCTTTGTCTGGTTTTGGAATTAGGGTGATGGTGGCCTCATAGAATGAGTTTGGAAGTTTACCTTCATCTGCAATTTTCTGGAAGAGTTTGAGTAAGATAGGTGTTAGCTCTTCTCTAAATTTTTGGTAGAAGTCAGCTGTGAAGCCATCTGGTCCTGGGCTTTTGTTTGCTGGAAGATTTTTGATTACAGTTTCGATTTCCTTGCTTGTGATGGGTCTGTTAAAATCTTCTATTTCTTCCTGGTTCAGTTTTGGAAAGTTGTACTTTTCTAAGAATTTGTCCATTTCATCCAAGTTGTCCATTTTATTGGCATAGAGCTGCTGGTAGTAGTCTCTTATGATCCTTTGTATTTCAGTGTTGTCTGTTGTGATCTCTCCATTTTCATTTCTAATTTTGTTAATTTGGTTTTTCTCTCTTTGTTTCTTAATGAGTCTTGCTAATGGTTTGTCAATTTTGTTTGATTTTTCAAAAAACCAGCTTTTAGCTTTGTTGATTTTTGCTATGGTCTCTTTAGTTTCTATTGCATTTATTTCTGCCCTGATTTTTACGATTTCTTTCCTTCTGCTAACCCTGGGGTTCTTCATTTCTTCCTTCTCTAATTGCTTTAGGTGTAGAGTTAGGTTATTTATTTGGCTTTTTTCTTGTTTCTTGATGTAAGCCTGTAATGCTATGAACCTTCCCCTTAGCACTGCTTTTACAGTGTCCCATAGGTTTTGGGTTGTTGTGTTTTCATTTTCATTCATTTCTATACATATTTTGATTTCTTTTTTGATTTCTTCTATGATTTGTTGGTTATTCAGAAGCGTGTTATTTAGCCTCCATATGTTTGACGTTTTAACAATTTTTTTCCTGTAATTGAGATCTAATCTTACTGCACTGTGGTCAGAAAAGATGACTGGAATGATTTCAATTTTTTTGAATTTTCCAAGACCAGATTTATGGCCCAGGATGTGATCTATTCTGGAGAAGGTTCCGTGTGCACTTGAGAAAAAGGTGAAATTGATTGTTTTGGGGTGAAATGTCCTATAGATATCAATTAGGTCTAGCTGGTCCATTGTGTCATTTAAGGTTTGTGTTTCCTTGTTCATTTTCTGCTTAGTTGATCTATCCATAGCTGTGAGTGGGGTATTAAAGTCTCCCACTATTATTGTGTTACTATTAATTTCCTCTTTCATACTCGTTAGTGTTTGCCGTACATATTGCGGTGCTCCTATGTTGGGTGCATATATATTTATAATTGTTATATCTTCTTCTTGGATTGATCCTTTGATCAGTATGTAGTGTCCTTCTTTGTCTCTTTTCACATCCTTTATTTGAAAGTCTATTTTATCTGATATGAGTATTGCGACTCCTGCTCTCTTTTGGTCTCCGTTTGCATGAAATTTTTTTTTTTCCAGCCCTTCACTTTTAGTCTGTATGTGTCTCTTGTTTTGAGGTGGGTCTCTTGTAGACAGCATATATGGGGGTCTTGTTTTTGTATCCATTCAGCCAGTCTTTGTCTTTTGGTTGGGGCATTCAACCCATTTACATTTAAGGTAATTATTGATAGGTGTGGTCCCGTTGCCATTTACTTTGTTGTTTTGGGTTCACGTTTATACAACCTTTCTGCATTTCCTGTCTAGAGAAGATCCTTTAGCATTTGTTGAAGAGCTGGTTTGGTGGTGCTGAATTCTCTCAGCTTTTGCTTATCTGTAAAGCTTTTGAATTCTCCATATCTGAATGAGATCCTTGCTGGATACAGTAATCTAGGTTGTAGGTTATTCTCTTTCATCACTTTCAGTACGTCATGCCATTCCCTTCTGGCCTGGAGGGTTTCTATTGATAGATCAGCTGTTATCCTTATGGGAATCCCTTTGTGTGTTATTTGTTGTTTCTCCCTTGCTGCTTTTAATACTTGTTCTTTGTGTTTGATCTTTGTTAATTTGATTAATATGTGTCTTGGGGTGTTTCGCCTTGGGTTTATCCTGTTTGGGACTCTCTGGGTTTCTTGGACTTGGGTGGCTATTTCCTTCCCCATTTTAGGGAAGTTTTCAGCTATTATCTCCTTGAGTATTTTCTCATGGCCTTTCTTTTTGTCTTCTTCTTCTAGGACTCCTATGATTCAAATGTTGGGGCGTTTCACATTGTCCCAGAGGTCCCTGAGGTTGTCCTCATTTCTTTTGATCCTTTTTTCTTTTTTCCTCTCTGCTTCATTTATTTCCACCATTTTATCTTCTACCTCACTTATCCTATCTTCTGCCTCCGTTATTCTACTCTTGGTTCCCTCCAAAGTGTTTTTGATCTCATTCATTGCATTGTTCATTTTTAATTGACTCTTTTTTATTTCTTCTAGGTCTTTATTAAACAATTCTTGTATCTTTTCGATCTTTGTCTCCAGGCTATTTATCTGTAACTCCATTTTTTTTTTCAAGATTTTGGATCATTTTTATTGTCATTATTCTAAATTCTTTTTCAGGTAGATTCCCTATCTCCTCCTCTTTTGTTTGACTTGGTGGGCATTTTTCATGTTCCTTTACCTGTTGGGTATTTCTTTGCCTTTTCATCTTGTTTAGATTGCTGTGTCTGGAGTGGGCTTTCTGTATTCTGGAGGTCTGTGGTTCCTTTTTATTGTAGAGGATTTACCCAGTGGGTGGGGTTAGACGATTGGCTTGTCAAGGTTTCCTGGTTAGGGAAGCTTGCGTCAGTGTTCTGGTGCATGGAACTTGATTTCTTCTCTTTGGAGAGCAATGGAGTGCCCAGTAATGAGTTTTGAGATGGGTCTATGTGTTAGGTGTGACCTTGGGCAGCCTGTATGTTGACATTCAGGGCTATGTTCCTGCGTTGCTGGAGAATTTGCGTGGTATGTCTTGCTCTAAAACTTATTGGCTCTTGGGTGGTGGTTGGTTTCAGTGTAGGTATGGCGGCTTTTGGACGGTCACTTATTACTTAAAGTTCCATGTAGTCAGGAGTTTTCTGGTGTTCTCAGGTTTTGGGCTTAAGTCTCCTGCCTCTGGATTTCGGTTTTATTCTTCCTGTAGTCTCAGGACTTCTCCAACTATACAGCACTGATAAGAAAACTTCTAGGCTAATGGCGAAAAGATTCTCCCCCGTTAGGGACACCCAGAGAGGTTCATAGAGATACATGAAGATGAGGAGAGGGAGGAGGGAGATAGAGATGAGCAGGAGGAGAAAAAGGGGGACTCAAGAGGAGAGAGACAGACTACGCAGCTGTCTGTTCCCAGAGTGTTCTCCGTAGCCCAGACACCTACAAAGATTCACAGAATTGGATTGGGAAGAGAAGGGGAAAGGAGTTAATAGAGGTGTTCTGAGGTAGAAAACAGAGAGTCAAGATTGGGAGAGAATAATCTTCGGTTTAAAAATAGGGCTTCTCTCTTTTTTTTTTTTTGTCAGGTTATAGTGTATTGAAAATGAAAATTAAGGAGTAGTAGAGGAGTACTAGAGGACTTTAAAAGAAATAAGAGAAAAAGAAAAATAGAAAATAGAAGAGAAAAAGGAAAGAGAAAAAAGAAGAAAAAAGAAAAACAAAAAAAAGAAAAAAAATTTTTTTTCCCCTAATTAAAAAAATCGTAAAAATCTATGAAAATGAAAGTTAAGGAGTAATGGGGGAGTAATAGGGAATTTTAAAGGAAAATAAAAGAGAAAAAAAAATTAAAAAAATTAAAAAAAATTTTTTTTTTCCTTACTTAAAAAAAAAAAAAAAAAAGAAAGTAAAAATATATCTAGGAATTTCTCTGGAGCTGTTGCGGTCCGTGCGGGTTCGGCTCAGTTTCAGATAGCTCCTCGTTCAAGCTTACACTTCTCAATATCTACAGGCCCCTTCCAGTGTAGTCAGTGTTTTCTACAGGGATTTTAATCTGTTGCACCAGTCCCTTCTGAAGCGGTTCCCTTTGTTTATTTGGCTTCTGTTTGCCAGTCTCTTCAGAGCCTCATTTCCGCCCTGACACAGGCGGGCGGAGGTGGACTCTTATTCAAGTAGCTAGTTCCGTCGCTCTGCAGGGAGGGGCTGGCGCTGCGGGGAGGGGCTGGCGCTGCGGGGAGGGGTTGGCGCTGCAGGGTGGGGCTGACGCTGCGGGGAGGGGCTGGCGCTGTAGGGAGGGGCTGGCGCTATGGGGACGGGCTGGCGCTGCAGGGAGGGCCTGGCGCTGCGGGGAGGGGCTGGCGCTGCTTTCTCTGTCTGCGCTGCTCAGGCTCCCGGCTGTTCTATATAGAGCGCGCCCGGCGCTGCGTGCGGTTTCCAGCCCTCGGGTGCTCCACAAAAGCGCGGAAGGAAAAGCTGCGCCTGCTCTCTGTGCCTTCCCCGTCAGAGCGGTCCAGGCAGCCAGGGGCTTGGTGGGCGCGCTATCCCCAGGTGTGGCGCACCCACTCCCTTCCGCGGACCCAGTCTCAGTTTCCGCTGGCGCCAGGCGGGTGCGCGCGCCTTCCGCCCTCCGCGTCCCCAGCCCCAGTCCCCGCCGGCGCCGGTCGGGTGCCTGCGCCCTGTGTCTCGCCGCGACCTTCCCCTCCCCCCTGCCTCCTGCCTCCCGCGGGGCTGGGCCGGTCCGCAGCCTGCGAGCTCTTCTCTGGACTTTCTCGGTCCCTTTGTTCTGCGAACGGCCGGCAGTGTGTTTGGGCCGGTTAATTTTCTCTCTCTCTTTTGGTCTCCCACAGTTCAAGTTGGCAACTCACAGAAGCGCCCTCCGATTGTCCTCAGGGCCCTCAGGCCCGGACCCTACCCCAAGCAATGCCGCCTAAGACACCCTTCCCGGGACGGATCTCGGTCCTCAGCTCTTTTGTCTCACTTTTTATCTTTTATATTTTGTCCTACCTCCTTTCGAAGACAATGGGCTGCTTTTCTGGGCACCTGATGACCTCAGCTAGCGATCAGAAGTTGTTTTGTGAAGTTTGCTCTGCATTCAGTTCTTCTTTCCATGAATTTGTAGGAGAGAAAGTGGTCTCCCCGTCCTACTCCTCCGCCATCTTGGCTCCTCCTCGACCTGTTACTTTTATAGCAGGATGGTGACAATATTTCTTCTTGATTTTCTTCCGTGTGTGTGTGTCTGTGTGTGTGTGTGTGTGTGTGTGTGTGTGTGTGTGTGTGTGTGTGTGTGTGTGTGTGTGTGTGTGTGTGTGTGTGTGTGTGTGTAGCCAGATTCACGTTTCATGTAGAATTGACTTTTGCCTCTTTTTGCAAGGCCTGAATTAGTCTTCTGTGGGTAACATTGTATTCTTACTCAGTTATTCCAATGCTACAGTTTCTTTACTTATTTTAACTTATAATGAAAATTTCTGCTTGACTGACAAAAGTCAACTTGACTTTGACTTTTGAATCTTGTCTGTCTCCTTGGAATCATTTTCTTTTGGCTTTCTTTCTTGAATGGTTTCCTTCCTTCTCAGGAAGAAAAAGATGCATGTGATGCAGAACGGGAAAAGTTATTTCTGTAAAGCTATCAAATGGTTTATTATAGAAATAAAAACAGCGTGAAGTATTAATTGTAGTAATTCATGTAAGAAAATACTTGGTAAAGAAGTTATAAAATAGTTATATCTCCAATATGTCTAAAAGCATAGCTCATATGCAAAATACATTTGATATTATGACAAAGGGTAATAAATAGAAAATTATACATGGTGGGATGGAACCTAAAATGAAGAATCTGTCTAATGTTTCTGTACCCATTGTCAATGTATGGGGATGGTTCTCCCATACTATCAAGCAGTTCTCAGATCCCAACTGGGTGTCCTACAATTCGACTCAATTCTGACACTATCTACCTCGACCTAGCACTTTGTTGTTTAGTTGCTAAGTCATGTCTGACTCTTTGGCAACCCCAGGGACTGTAGCCCGCCAGGCTCCATGGGATTTCCCAAGCAAGAATACTGGAGTGGGTTGCTATTTCCTCCTCCAGGGGATCTTCCTGCCTCTATTCAAACTCGTGTCTCCTGCATCTCCTGCATTACAGGCAGTTTCTTTACCATTGAGCTACCAGAAGCACTAGATCCCACGTTAGGGCTCGGTACTGAAGACAGTCTCCCTGTACTCCCCACACCCCACTCACATACCACTTCAGATGTCAGATGCAAGTCCAGGTGGTCATCTGTGCTTTTGACCAACTGGCTATGAATTAAGGTTTCCAAAGACCCCCCAACCATCCCCAATCCCCTTTGGTCTGGTTAATTTTCTAGAGTAGCTTGCAGAGCACAAAGAAACGTTCTACTTAGTAGTTTACTGATTTATTATCAAAGGATGTACTTCAAGGACAGCCAGATGGAAGAGATGCATAGGGCAAGATACGGAGAAAAGGCACAGAACTTCCATACCACTCTTCCTGAATCTCCATGTGTTGTTCAACCCAGAAGCAATCCAAATCCTGTCTTCTTGGATTTTTCAGTTCAGTTCAGTCACTCAGTCATGTCCAACTCTTTGCGACCCCATGGACTGCAGCATGCCAGGCCTCCCTGTCCATTGGCAACTCCTGGAGTTTTCTCAAACTCATGTCCATGGAGTCAGTGATGCCATCCAATCATCTCATCCTCTGTCACCCCCTTCTCCTCCTGCCTTCAATCTTTCCCAGCATCAGGGTCTTTTCCAGTGAGTCAGTTCTTCACATCAGGTGGCCAAAGTATTGGAGTTTCAGCTTCAGCATCAGTCCTTCCAATGAATATTCAGGGTTGATTTCCTTTAGGATGGACCAGTTGGATCTCCTTGCAGTCCAAGGGACTCTCAAGAGTCTCCTCCAACACCACAGTTCAAAAGCATCAATTCTTTGGTGCTCAGCTTTCTTTACAGTCCAACTCTCACATCCATACATGACTACTGGAAAAACCATAGATTTAGCTAGATGGAACTTTTTGGGAAAGTAATGTTTCTGCTTTTTAATATGCCTCCTAAGTTGGTTATAACTTTTCTTACAAGGAGCAAGCATCTTTTAATTTCATGGCTGCAGTCACCATCTGCAGTGATTTTGAAAGTGAAAGTGAAGTCACTCAGTCGTGTCCGACTCTTTGCGATCCCATGGACTGTAGCTCTTCCATCCATGGGATTTTCCAAGCAAGAATACTGGAGTGGGTTGCCATTTCCTTCTCCAGGAGATCTTCCCAACCCAGGGATTGAACCCAAGTCTCCTGCATTGTAGGCAGATGCTTTACCGTCTGAGCCACCAGGGAAGTTTGCAGTGATTTTGAAGCCCCTCAAAATAAAGTCTCTCACTGTTTCCACTGTTTCCCCATCTATTTGCCATGAAATGATGGGACCAATTGCCATGATCTTAGTTTTCTGAATGTTGAGCTTTAATCCAACCTTTTCACTCTCCTCTTTCACTTTCATTAAGAGGCTCTTTAGTTCTTCTTCACTTTCTGCCATAAAGGTGGTGTCATCTGCACATCTGAGGTTATTGATATTTCTCCTGGCAATCTTGATTCCAGCTTGTGCTTCATCCAGCCTGGCATTTCACATGATGTATTCTGCATATAAGTTAAATAAGCAGAGTGGCAATATACAGCCTTGACGTACTCCTTTTCCTATTTGGAACCAGTCTGTTGTTCCATGTCCAGTTCTAACTATTGCTTCCTGACCTGCATACAGATTTCTCAAGAGGCAGGTCAGGTGGTCTGGCATTCCCATCTCCTTTATTGAGGCTTTATTGCATAGGCACAGTTGATTAAATCATTGACCATTGGTGACTGAACTCAGACCCCAACCCTTCTCCCCTCCCCAGAGGTTGAACTCCCAGAGTGGGTGTGGGGGGCGAGGGGAGCTGAAATTCCACTCCTCTGTTTACACAGTTATGTCCTTTGGTGAGCAGTTTCCATCGTTAGATGCTTTTTGGAAACCATATCATCAACATAACAAAAGATATATTTATTGCTCTCATCCCAGGAAATTTCAAGAGTTTTAGGAGCTCTTGCCAAAAAAGCAGACAAAGACCAAATATACTTATCTTACTATAAATCACAATATCACATTATATTAGAAAAGACACAGATTTTCTATGGAGGAGAGAAGAGATATCCTGTACACAAAGTGCATGCTATGTCGCTTCAGTTGTGTCTGACTCTTTGCATCCCCATGGACTGTAGCCTGCCAGTCTCCTCTGTCCATGGAATTCTCCAGGCAAGAATACTGGAGTGGGTTTGCCGTGCCCTCCTCCAGGGGATCTTAATACTTAGGTAGCAATCCACCATGGGGTTGACACATACTGTTGAAAATTATAATTAAGATACAAATAAGAGAATAGTAGAAGAATTACAATTTTGAAATTATATGAAGGGACTGTTTAAGCAGACAGAAAAAAAGTGATTAATGTGCCTCTAGTTCAAAATATAAGCTTGACATGCAGGTTGGATATCTTAATTCATGAGGACTTTAACTGTCAAGACATAGACTGGAAACTTTCTTAGGCTAAACCAAAAACATCTAATGAGGAGTGTTTGACTTGTATTGTTGACAGTTTCATTTGCCAGTAGGTATAAAAGTTGACCTGGTAAATGAGTGGTTATAACAAGAACTGCATGACAAAGTAACCCTGCCATCTTAGTGTCCTATGCTGTCCAGATCTCTGGGTTCATAAGATAAACTTTAGCTATAGGAGAACTGAATGTTTGAAGACACATTAAATAAGATAACACATATGCAACATTTAGTATAAGGTTTTAGATAAATACTAAATTACTTCTTAGAGCTCTAGTGTATAGCATTATTCATGAGATCGTCAGTATTTCTGGATCTTTGATTTTTAAGAAAGTCAAAGCATTCTGTATTTAACATAACAACATACTTTCTTAGTTTGTTAACTATAAAATATATTGTTTAAATCTAAGTTTATTTATTAGAATGTGTCATTAAAACAGTGCTTGTTAGGATGACTAGGAACCAGTGTGGGTTCACAAAACCAGCTCATTTTGTATAATAGACTTACATTAATGCTTTCTTTTATAAAAAAATAGAATAAAAATGGTATATATTTTACAACATTCTCATAGACATGTAGGAATAATGTGAGTTGGGTGGTTTTTTAACTAGATGAATGTGTAATTGACAGACCATACCCAGAGTATAAATGGATTAATTTGAGCCCAAGGGAAGTAGTGGAAAAATTCTTCCACTGGTTTTGAACTGTTCAAATTTTGTCAGGAGCTTCAGAATAGATGTTTGATACAGATTTAATTTGCATTAGATAAGTAGTAGGAGTATATTTTGTGAAAGAGTTAACATAAAAATATATTTTATATTTATATAAATACAAAGATTTACCAAGATGATATTTGATGAAAATAAATATAATTTTTATATTTTTCATTAAATAAATTATACAGCTGTTAGATAATGGAAATATGACTTAAAAAGATATAGAAGATGCCAGCAACTTCTATGCCCACAGAATTAGGTCCAAAGTGGACCACTAAGATCATAGGTTTCTCAATCTAATGGATTCTATAGAGTTCCTCTGAAATGGAGAAGTGAATATTTAAAAGTGGGATACACAGTTAGCTTCTCTGGTGGCTCAGAGGATAAAAGCATCTGCCTACACTACGGGAGACCCAGGTTCAATTCCTGGGTCGGGAAGATGCCCTGCAGAAGGAAATGGCAGCCTACTCCAATACTCTTGCTTGGAAAATCCCATGGACGGAAGAGCCTAGTAGGCTACAGTCCATTGGGTCACAAAGAGTCAGACACGACTGAGCGACTTCATTTTCACAATGTTACTGAAGAGTGAATAGTTCGCCAATCTGACCCTTCCAATGCAGTTCAGTTCAGTTCAGTTCAGTCGCTCAGTCATGTCCAGCTCTTTGTGACCCCATGAACTGCTGCACGCCCAGCCTCCCTGTCCATCACCAACTCCTGAAGTTTACCAAACTCATGTCCATTGAGTCAGTGATGCCATCCAACCATCTCATCCTCTGTCGTCCCCTTTTCCTCCTGCCCTCAATCTTTCCCAGCATCAGGGTCTTTTCAAATGAGTCAGCTCTTCGCATCAGGTGGCCAAAGTATTGGAGTTTCAGCTTCAAGATCTGTCCTTCCAATGAACACCCAGGACTGATCTCCTTTAGGATGGACTGGTTGGATCTCCTTGCAGTCCAAGGGACTCTCAAGAGTCTTCTCCAACACCACAGTTCAAAAGCATCAATTCTTCTGTGCTCAGCTTTCTTTATAGTCCAATGCTGTAAAGAACAATATTGCATAGGAACCTGGAATGTTCAGTCCATGAATCAGTAAACTGGAAGTGGTCAAACAGGAGATGGCAAGGGTGAACATCGACATTTTAGGAATCAGTGAACTAAAATGGACTGGAATGGGGGAATTTAATTCAGATGACCATTTAATCTACTAGTGTGGGCAAGAATCCCTTAGAAAAAATGGAGTAGCCCTCATAGTCAACAGAAGAGTCTGAAATGCAACACTTGGGTGCAATCTCAAAAACGACAGAATGATCTCTGTTCATTTCCAAGGCAAGTCATTCAACATCACAGTAATCCAAGTCTGTGCCCCAACCACTAATGCCAAAGAAGCTGAAGTTGAATGGTTCTATGATGACCTACAAGACCTTCTAGACCTAATACAAAAAAAAAAAAAAAAAAAAAGAGAGAGAGAGAGAGAGAGAAATGTCCTCTTCATTGTAGAGGACTGAAATGCAAATGTAGAAAGTCAAGAAACACCTGGAGTAACAGGCAAATTTGGCCTTGGAGTATGGAATGAAGCAGGGCAAAGGCTAATAGACTTTTGCCAAGAGAACACACTGGTTATAGCAAGCACCCTTTTCCAACAACACAAGAGAAGACCACACGTGGACATCACCAGATGGTCAACACCAAAATCAGATTGATTATATTCTTTGCAGCCAAAGATGGAGAAGCTCTATGCAGTCAGCAAAAACAAGACTGGGAGCTGACTGTGGCTCAGATCATGAACACCTTATTGCAAAATTCAGATTTAAAATGAAGAAAGTAGGGAAAACCACTAGACCACCCAGGAATGACTCAAATCAAATACCTTACGATTATACAGTGGAAGTGACAAATACATTCAAGGGATTAGATCTAATAGAATGCCTGAAGAACTATGGATGGAATTTTATGACATTGTACAGGAGGCAGGGATCAAGACCATCCCCAAGAAAAAGAAATTCAAAAAGGCAAAATGGTTGTCTGAGGAGGCCTTACAAATAGCTGTGAAAAGAAGAGAAGCTAAAGGCAAAGGAGAAAAGGAAAGATATACCCACCTGAATGCAGAGTTCCAAAGAATAACAAGGAGAGATAAGAAAGCCTTCCTCAATAATCAATGCAAAGAAATAGAGGAAAACAATAGAATGGGAAAGACTGGAGATCTCTTCAAGAAAATTAGAGAAACCAAGGGAACATTTCTTGCAAAGATGGATACAATAAAGCACAGAAATGGTATGGACCTAACAGAAGCAGAAGATATTAAGAAGAGGTGGCAAGAATACACAGAAAAACTATACAAAAAAGATCTTCATGACCCAGATAACCACAATGGTGTGATCACTGGGCTAGAGCCAGGCATCCTGGAGTTTTAAGTCAAGTGGGCCTTATGAATCATCACTATGAAAAAAGCTAGTGGAGGTGATGGAATCCTAGCTGAGCTCTTTCAAATCCTGAAAGATGATACTGTGAAAGTGCTTCACTCAATAAGCCAGTTAATCTGGAAAACTCAGCAGTGGCCACAAGACTGGAAAAGGGCAGTTTTCATTCCAATCCCAAAGAAAGGCAATACCAAAAAATATTCAAACTACTGAACAATTGTAGTCATCTCACACACTAGAAAAGTAATGCTCAAGAGTCTCCAAGCTGGGCTTCAACAGTATATGAACCAAGAACTTCCAGATGTTCAAGCTGGATTTAGAAAAGGCAGTGGAACTAGAGATCCAATTGCAAACATTCATTGGATCATAGAAAAAGCAAGAGAGTTCCAGAAAAACATCTACTTCTGCTTTATTGACCACACCAAAGCCTTTGACTGTGTGGATCATTCCAAGCTGTGGAAAATTCTGAAAGAGATAGGAATACCAGACCACCCGATCTGCCTCCTGAGAAATCTATATGCAGGTCAAGAGGCAACAGTTAGAACTGGACATGGAACAACAGACTGGTTCCAAATAGGAAAAGGAGTATGTCAAGGCTGTATATTGTCACCCTGCTTATTTAACTTATATGCAGAATACATCATGTGAAATGCTAGCTTGGATGAAGCACAAGCTGGAATCAAGATTGCCAGGAGAAATATCAATAACCTCAGATATGATGATGACACCACCCTTATGGCAGAAAGTGAAGAAGAACTAAAGACCCTCTTGATGAAAGTGAAAGAGGAGAATGAAAAACTTGGTCTTAAAACTCAACATTCAAAAAACAAACATCATGGCATCTGGTCCCATCATTTCATGGCAAATAGATGGGAAAACAATGGAAACATTGAGAGATTTTATTTTTGCCGGCTCCAAAATCACTGCAGATGGTGACTGCAGCCATGAAATTAAAAGACACTTGCTTCTTGGAAGAAAAGCTATGACCAACCTAGACAGCATATTAAAAAGCAGAGACATTACTTTGCCAACAAAGATCCATCTAGTCAAAGCTATGGTTTTTGCAGTAGTCACTTATGGATGTGAAAGTTGGACCATAAAGCAAGCTGAGTGCCAAAGAATTCATGCTTTTGAATGTGGTGTTGGAAAAGACCCTTGAGAGTCCCTTGGACTTCAAGGAGATAAAACCAGTTAATCATAAAGGAAATCAGTCCTGAATATTCATTGGAAGGACTGATGCTGAAGCTCCAATATTTTGGCTACTTGATGCAAAGAACTGACTCCTTGGAAAAGACCCTGATGCTGGGAAAGATAGAAGGCAGGAGGAGAAAGGGACGACAGGGGATGAAATGGTTGGATGGCATCACCGACTCAATGGTATGAGTTTGAGCAAGCTCTGGGAGTTGGTGGTGGATAGGAAAGTCTGGCGTGCTTCTGTCCATGGGGTTGCAAACAGTTGGACATAACTTAGCAACTGAGCTGAGCTGAACTGACCCTTCTAAATCTGAGATTCCAGTAATGATCTTTCAGTTTTTCCAACACACAAATGCATTGAGAGGCATTCCTTAAGCTTTCTGCTTTCATCTAATAAGAAAGCAGGAGTATTTACAGCATACGTGACAGGTCACCTTGGGCAGGGTCTCTGAGTAAACTATCCAGAGCAGGTCCCTGGAACCAGCCCATGCTGCCCAGATCTTTGGGTCATGAGACAAACTGTAGCCTTTTGTGGTTGCTTCTTTAACCACATCAATTTGAGAACATGATAATTAGAGGCCCAGTAGTTAAGTTTTGCAAATTACTATGAATATGGCAGGTCTGGAAAAATAGCTTGAAGGAACAAGTTTATGTTCTGAAATACTTTATATTCTGAAATACTGCAGCCTGAAACAATCTTAATCTCTGTTTATGGTTTTAGTGACTGCAGCTTTATCATCTAAGTTGCAAAATCATTTCAACTGCTGTAGTCTGTTGAACAAAAAAGTATATGCTTTGGTGCCTCCTGTGTTTTTATACTGAATCTGTAATGATGGAGAAGGATCATTGCTAGTTCATCTTGGCCTCCTAAGATCACAGTACCCAGGAAGGCTGGATGGAACATAGCTCAACTTTCATGATTATTATTATTCAGAGAATAACACTACGTAGAGGAGTGGAGGTAAGGACAAAAGATGACAGCATCACTGTGAATGATGGAACAAAGAGAAACTAGCAGGGCTTCTCTCCCTGTTTTGGTGCAGAGAAGAACAGTTAGGAATCATTACAATTTGAGAGTTAATGCTAATTTGTGAAGACTGAATGAAATAATGTGTATAACACAAGACCTAGCAAATGCCTGCCACACAGGATGCAGGCAGTAAATGATGGCTATTATTAGGATTGTGATTGTCACTTTCTAACCAGATGGTGTAGGATCACAGCCCCTTAGAATGACTTGGCTGCTTGAAGGGGTTACCTTCTTCAGAGAGTACAGAGTGACCTGATTAGCCTGAACAATTTTCATTTTTTTTTCTTCATTTATTTTTATTAGTTGGAGGCTAATTACTTTACAATATTGTAGTGGTTTTTGCCATACATTGACATGAATCAGCCATGGATTTACATGTGTTCCCCATCCTGATCCTCCCTCCTACCTCCCTCCCCATCCCATCCCTCTGGGTCTTCCCAGTGCACCAGCCCTGAGCACTTGTCTCAGGCATCCAACCTGGGCTGGCGATCTGTTTCACACTTGATAATATACAAGTTTCAATGCTATTCTCTCAGATCATCCCACCCTTGCCTTCTCCCACAGAGTCCAAAAGTCTGTTCTGTACATCTGTGTCTCTTTTTCTGTTTTGCATATAGGGTTATTGTTACCATCTTTTAAAATTCCATTAAATTTATATGTGTTAGTATACTGTATTGGGGGTTATCTTTCTGACTTATTTCACTCTGTATAATGGGCTCCAGTTTCATCCATCTCGTTAGAACTGATTCAAATGTATTCTTTTTAATGGCTTAGTAATATTCCATTGTGTATATGTACCATAGGTTTCTTATCCATTCGTCTGCTGATGGGCATCTAGGCTGCTTCCATGTCCTGGCTATTATAAACAGTGCTGTGATGAACATTGGGGTGCACGTGTCTCTTTCAGATCTGGTTTCCTCGGTGTGTATGCCCAGCAGTGGGATTGCTGGGTCATATTAGCCTGAACAATTTTCTGAGAAGTGGGGACTATTCTCCTATCAGGGTTCTCTAATCCTCATCTGCCCTGCCAGTCCAATCATTCCAGTCCTTAATCTTTGAAAACTCATAGACTGGTGGTGCAAACAACTATCTATCCTTGTATTAATAACATACTAAATGGGTGCTGTCTCTCTAAGCCCAGTTACTTAACAGACCTTTCCTCCCTGTTTGCCTTTTCATGCCAATATAATTAGAGAAAGGAGTGCTGTCATGGGTTGAATTATGTTATCCCAAAAGATATGTTGAGGTCCTAACTGGCACCAGTGAATATGATGCTATTTGGGAATAGGATGTTTGCATCCTAATAGGATGTTAGGTTAAAATGATGGCCTACTGGACTAGGGCCAGCCCTAATTCGATATAGCTGATGTCTTAAAAGAAGAGGAGGATTTGGACACAGACAGACACAGAACTGATGGCCATGTAAAGACAGAGACAGAGATTGGAGTTTAGCTTCCACAAGTCAGTGGATGCGTAGAACTTCTAGAAACTGGAAGGAAGGGAGGAAGGATTTTCCTATAGAGCCTTCAGAGGGAGCATGGCCCTGCTGACACCTTGATTTTGGATTTCTAGCCTCAAGAATTGTGAGAGAATCCATTTTAAAGCTATCCAGTTTGTAATTTTATTTGTAAGAGCAGCTCCAAACACAGGTTAAGAAATACAGGTTAAGAAATACAAAATACAGGTTAAGAAATACAAAATAAGCAGAGAAGAAAGAGGTAGAAATAGAATTTCATAACTAATAAAAACAAGTATATTAGGGCTGAAGGTATTTTAAAAATTATTACTACTTTTTAAGCCAAAAGGGTTCTGCTTATGGATGATGAATACTTTAATTTTCAGGTGGGATAATAAAACTAACATGCTTCTGGGCATTTGAATTTTGAATTGTCCTGCATTAGAACAATTGTTCCAGTGATTCTAACAAGGCCTAGGTGCTTCAGAGTGGAACTTCATTATTTCAAGAAATGGATGCTGACAGAATTTATTTAATATATGCTACTTAATATAGGCATGATGGCAAAGCTGAAATTAGCCCAGTTAGACATTTCTTGTACAAAAATTTGGTAGTGGGTGGTTAGTTCTAACCCTCTTTCACTTGGCAGTGGAAAGGCAAAACTTCAACTGATTGGGTCCTGAGTAGGCAACATTTTCAAAGAGGGTCCCTTTGATTCATGATCAGAACCAGCTGGCTCACTGCACATCAGAAGTAGGCCAGAGCTTCTTGCTAAGACTCAGTTGTCTGATTTTCCCCCAAAATTTTGGTGATGGTTTACTGGCATGTGGAAAGGTATGAATGCTCACGAAGGGAGGGGTGAGAGAACTCTCATGAGAATGCTCATCCATCGTGGTTGGTTGGAGAAAAGACATCACCTGGAGTGGAGAGCAATCCTGATTTTTACTATGGAGCATTGTCATACTTCAGTTGCAGATGGCTGAGGCCACATTTCTCATTGCTCTTAGCTGTTAATGGAGCTAAGCCATAGTGATGTTGTGTTTTGGTTGAAATCCAACCACTGGTATTTTGCTCTATTTTGCAAATTCTAGTTAGTGGCCTAGAATCAGTCTTGGAAACAACCTGAGAAAATATGTAGTGCAATGTCTTAATTTGACAGAAGAGAAACCCAAGGCCAAGGAGATGATTTGGCCAAGTTTATGCTGTCACAGTGCTATGTTTAGAAGTTGGGTCTCTTAGCTTTTAGTGCAAGCTGTATCTGTTATGCAGTGTCCCCTACTTTTCCTTCATGATTGCAAAGTCTTCATAGTCTGTCAGTTAACCATATTATCATGTTGTATGGACACAAGAGTGGAAATATATCACTTTGGGGAAAATTTTACTATGGCATATGCCTGGCATTATTAGTTAAGTAATACTATTAAGTATGATTGACCTTAAATACGTAAAAATTAATTCTAGTTGTATCACTTACTTATTTGTGTGATCTAATTGTTCTTGTTGTTTAGTCGTTAAGTTGTGTCCCACTCTTTTGTGACCTCATGGACTGTAGCCCACCAGACTCTTGGGGATCTCCCGGCAAGAATACTGGCATGAGTTGCCATTTCCTTCTCCAGGGGATCTTCCTGACCCAGGGATTGAACCTGAGGCTCCTGCATTGGCAGGCGGGTTCTTTACCACTGAGCCACTAGTAAATCCTAGTGTTTGGTATCCCATACATGGTCAAAATACATTAACTGAATCTGAATGTGGTGGTTAAATTTGTTATTTGTTTTACTTTCTTCTTACAAGTGGTAAATTTCATAGTATTTATTGAGCTGATGTGTAGATTTTTCTTAATGATGATAAACAAACAGTAAAATTTATTGAAGACTTGGTATGAGGTGGGTACCATGTAAACACAACATATGATGCCTCATTTAACACTCATCACAATCTGATGTATAGATATGATAAAGACCCGTGTTTTGAAAATGATGTAACTGAGGTTCAGAGAAGTTAAATAATTTGCCTAGCATCTAGGAGAATGTGAGTGATGAATCCAGAATTTGAACTATGCTAAACTCCAAAGTTCTTGATGGTACTTGTTCTACCATAATGCCTCTTGTAGATCAGAAAAATTGTATGAGTTATACACTAAAATTATTTTCTTTCTTTAAGGTTAGCATCATAATAGCTTTAAGTTAAAATTTTCATTTCTGGGAAGTAACCCTTAGGAATAAGTTGATATGGTTCTTGAAAGTGAAAGTCACTCAGTCATGTCCGACTCTTTGTGATCCCATGGACTGCCAGGCTCCTCTGTCCATGGAATTCTCCAGGCAAGAATACTGGAGTGGGTAGCTGGGTAGCTGTTCCCCTCCTCCAGGGAGGCCTTCCCAACCCAGGGATTGGACCCAGGTCTCCCACACTGCAGGTGGATTCTTTACTGTCTGAGCCACCAGAGAAGTCCAAGAATATTGGAGTGTGTAGCTACCCCTTCTCCAGGGGCTCTTCCCTACCCAGGGATCAAACCAGAGTCTCCTGCATTGCAGGCAAATTCTTCACCAGCTGAGCTACCAGGGAAGATTGACTTTCTAATAAAGTCATTTTCAAAGATTCTTTCTTCACCTAGTCACATACAAACATCCTCATACACACATATATACATAACTAACACAAATTTAAATTCTTTCTCTTTTTTTAATTTCTGTGAAGATAACATTATGGCATATACATTTTTCCTGCTAAATGTAAAGAAGTTAATTTTATAAAATTATATTTATTATTAAAATGACATTTATTCATTTGTAGTTCAATAATTATGTAACTTTAAAAGGTTTTATAATTAATACATATATTTGATAATATAGAAACCTAACAGAGGTTTTTTAAAATGATTCTAAAAATGAGGATAAGTTTTACATTTTCATAGTCAGATATTAAGATTGTTCTGTGCATAAAACATTTTTATAGGCTCATTATATTATTCAAATGTATATTTACCTATCATAAAACAAAATAACAGCTATATTAAAATGTGCTTTTGTGGACAAAGAAATGATAAAGAAAGAGTTGCTGTACCTTTCTATTTATCTTAATGATTGCTATTGTCAACATAATCTAATGATTAGAAACTGGTCTTTATGAAGGTCAGGAGAAACATTTTGTTTGAAAAATACTTTTGGGGGGAACCTGAAAATAGACATGGTCTTCATGATTTAAAGCATAAGAGGGCTTTGGCAAATATTTTTTGGGAGGGTGTTCCACAGAAATTTTGGAGTGTCTCTTTGGAGAGCAAAACTTGCAAATTTTACTTTATGGGTTTTGTATGAAATCTGACTGCAAGTAAAACCACTTTAATCCCTGTATTTTTAATTTTTGGTTTTCTGTGAACAACTTTATCTTGTTTCATCAAAAACTTGCCAAACTTAGAGGAAATGTCTTCTTTCATTTTGCACAGATTTTGACACTAGAATTTTATCAGTGTGTTTCTTTTACATTGTTTGCTTTCAATCTATACTTTCATTGTTAGATCCTATCTAAGGAATAGTAGTTCTTACCTTTTCTTTCTGCTTTGTGGCTAGAATTATTTGGATACACTTTTCAAAATCAGAATAACAGGAGTTCAGGAGAACTGATAATCCTGGAAGTGACTGAAAAGATACTTAAGTGCAAGCATTCTGTGTGCGTGCTCAGTCACATCTAACTAAAAACTGTAGGGGTCCCCCACCCTCGCCAGGATCCTCTGTCCATGGAATTTTCCAGGCAAGAATACTGGAGCCTGTTGCCATTTCTTATGCCAGGGGATCTTCCTGGCCCGGGGATGGACTGTGTCTCCTGTGTCTCCAGCATTGGCAGGTGGATTCTTTACCACTGCACCACCCGGAAGTGTTCAGTGTAAGCATATCATGTGGTTAAATTATTTATCATTTAGATGCCTTTAAAAGGCTATTTTCTGCTGACTGTTTTGATTCTCTCTCTTTTTTTTTCTATTTCCCCAAAGATAGCCCTTATGGCATATACTTTTTTCCTACTAAATGTCAAGAGCTTAATTTGATAAAAATATATATCATTAAAATAAAGTTATTTATTTGTGGATAAATAATTATATAATTTTTAAAAGTTTTATAGTTAACAAATATATGTGACAATATAGAAACCCATCAAAAGTTTTTAAATGATATTATAAAAATGAAGATAAGTTTTACATTTTCAGTCATATATTAAGATCATTCTTTTAAAAAATTTGTTATGATTTTAACAATGTTGTATTAACTAACGTTTCAGGTGTACAACAAAATGATTCAGATACACACACATACACACATATATATACATTCTTTTTGAGATTCTTTTTTCCTTTTAAGTTATTATAATACATAATATTGAGTTGAGTTGCCTGTATAGGCTTCCCTGATGGCTCAGATAGTAAAGAATCTGCCTGCAATGTGGGAGACCTCGGTTTGATCCCTGGGTTGGAAAGATCCCCTGGAGAAGGGAATGGCAACCCACTCCAGTATTCTTGCCTGGAGAATCCCATGGACGGAGGAGCCTGGTGGGCTATAGTCCATGGGGTTGTAAACAGTCAGACACGACTGAGTGACTAACACTTTTCAGACAGTGGGCCCTTGTTGGTTATCTTTCATTCTGTTAATATGTGTTAAAACTTCCCACAAGCCTGAATAAACCCTGGACAAGGATATATGTGACAAGAGAAATTGGCTGATTATAGTGAGCTTGAATTTCACATCAATACAAAAAGCTTATGGGAAGAACAAACAACCAATAAAATAATATCAGATAGTAATGAGTTGGGCACATGAAACCAGAGGATTTGATGGAAAGTGACTGGCATTGCACTGGACGTAATTTTGATTGGATGGTCAAGGAAATAGGATTGCCATACAAAATACAGTAATCCCAGTTAAACTTGAGTTCAGATAAACAACAAATTTTTAGAAAAAATGAGTATGTCCCAAATATTGCACATATATGCGTACCTATACTTAATATTATTTATTGTTTATCTGAAATCCAAATTTCAGGCCTGTATTTTTGCTAAATCTGGCAACTCCTCCTCTGGGGAGGTGATGTTTGAACTGAGATCTGGATGATAAGGAGCCAACTATCAAAGGATTAGCAAGGAAAGCATTGCAAGCAGACAGAACTGAGGTTAAGAGTCATGAGGGAGAAAGAGCTTGATGGGTTCAAGAAAAACACAATTTACTGTGGTTGGGTAACTGACAAAGATGAACGTGGTGTGAGATGAGCAGGGAAAGTGAGTGAGAGCAGACCAAATACTTGTTAGGCTGCACCCTGCAGACCTACAAGGCTTGCCCAGCTTCAAGACAGAAGAAAGAGTCCAGGGTCAACAACAGAGACATCAGCGGTTTAATGGATGAGGGGAAATTGCTGAAGCGAGGTCCTGGAGTGACACCCCACTGTGTGTGGCAGAAGACGGGCAGGACATGATGGAAATATTAGCTGTGGGAGTGGAAGGCTGGGGTGAGGGGAAGAGGATTACCAGTTCTAGGGGAACTGATGTCAGGGGCGCTCCTTAGTTACCAGGGAAAACAGTAGAGAGGCATGTCCCTCACCACCGCTTTGGTAAGAACAGTGACTAGCTGGGGCCTGGGGCAAGAATGTAGGAAGGTCAGTCGTGCTTAGGGTATAGTGGAAACAGGTACTAGTTGGGTAGGGGATGTACATGGAGCAAGAGAACTTGCTCCAGTGGACTGACCCTTTAGAATGGGGAGAATTTAGATTTTATTCTAAGTGCTGTGGGGCTTACCCAGTGGCTCAGATGGTAAAGAATCTGAGGTTCAATTCCTGGGTAGGGAAGATCCCCTGGAGAAGGGAATGGCTACCCACTTCAGTATTCTTGCCTGGAGAATCCTACAGAGGACCCGGGCGGCTATATTCCATGGGGTCACAAAGAGTTGGCCATGGCTGAGTGAGTACGCACACACCCATGCTAACTGCTGTAATTAGCCACTTGAGGGTTTTCAGCCAGGGTATTGTGTGTGTGCTGTGTATGTGTAGGGAGGGTTGTGTATGTGTAGAGAGGGTGGGGATGATGCGTGTGGCGTAGTACTGACTTACAGCACAAAAATGTACCCTGGAGAATGGACTGTAGAGCATCAAGTGTGGAAGCAGGGAGGCTGGTGAGGATGTTGTCACAGTGGTCCAGGCTGGAGAGCATGGAGAGAAATGAAATAATTATGTATCTGTTGTAGGTAGAGCTGTCAGAACTTGCTAATGGACTTGCTGTTGAGTGGTAATGAAAAGAGAGAACTCCATCTCCACTTAGCATGAAAGCCCATGGTTCAGTGTCTGGCATTTGTAAGTACTCAATAAATATTGGTTTTACTAGGCTTATTGTATATGGGGAATGAAATTTATTTATAGTAAAATAGATAATGGAAATGCCATGGGCTTATTAAGATCTTTTGGCGGTTTTAAGAGAAATTCTTCATGTAATGTTTTTCTCTCGTCTCAGATTTCTAAGGCTTTAAGTCAGATTCATAAAGTAATACATTTCAAGATACAAGAGCTGATTATCTTTCTGAGCAGTAATTCACAATCATGGAGCAATAACATCAGACTCTGTGGGGAGATACATGTATGTCTTTAAAAAGTATGTTTAGTACATGGAAGTACCTAGGTTGATACCTGAAAATGAAAAGAAACCTGTTATGTTAATAACACAAATTATGAAAAAGTAAAATTCAATAGAATCTTTGTTCGTTTGGTTATAGAGAAGTCATGATGACCCTCGGTTGGGGTGTTCTCTCCCAAGAAGGACAATATTACAACTTCTGGAGACAAAACTGTTTAGTCAGCTGTGCTGCAAGGGGAGCTCAAGGCATTCCTACTTTACTATCCAAGATAGAGCAGCTGTGGCCTGGTTAGGAACAAAATGGAGCTGGCAAGGGCACATCACCAATTTTTTAATTCATACAATACAGTCAGAGTTCATTTTTTTCGTGGTTCATTCTGTTGCATTTCCTCTCTCCCATGCCCTTGTTGTCTTGGGGGCCCTCTGATTCCTCTTGCTTGTGATGATCAGAGTGAAATGTTAGGCAGAAGGATGCTCTCTCTTTTTCTTTCTCTTTTTAATATTAGAGCAAAAAGATTCTAAAAACCAAGAACTGTGAGATGTAGTGAGGGTATAGGGGTCATGGGCCAGGTTGCTAAAAGTCTTTTAGTCTAGATCTTATTCTAAATGGGCCAGAGAGATTCTTGAACCCCACAAGGCACAGCTTAGCTCAGTGAAGAAAAGAGGCGGATAATAATTTGGAATTGAATTCTTAGCTAAAATAGAGAATCTATTTACATAGAAAGCCCTTAAGTAGTTTGTAAAGTAGACTGTAGGATTTAGAGTCTGTCCTGATTCTGAGTTCCAGATCAGTCACATTTAACTGGGGCATTGAACAAATTATCCAGTTCTCTGAGCCTTAGTTTGGTCACTTATAAAATGATAATGAAAATGAGCATCCTTAGGATTGTTGGGAGAATTCAATTGAAAATGAATGTGGTCGCTGTTAGCACAGCTCTGCCTGTTCCATAATGGACACTCCATAAATTGTTGCTATTATTATAATTTACCTGAGTTCCTGAATTTCTTTCTTGGTGTTGTAAGAAAATGAGACTTTCAGAAGTTGGTTGGAAGAAGAGATTTCATAAATCAGTTTAGGGGTAAGATATCTTGCAGAAAATACATAGATAGAAAAAAGAAATAGGAGACCTCAGACCAAAGGTGTACTGTAGGAAGGCTTTTTTGGAGTGACTCTCCTGGGTTACATTTTATGGTTGATGGAGGGAGTGTTAGAGACACAACTTTAAGGTAGAATCAAGAATTTCAACAACATACCTGTTTTTTGGTAAACTATCTCATGATCTTAAGAATAAGCATAAAATGACCTTAGGGGACAGTTCTATTAAAGGAAGAAATAAAGAAGTATATTTGAATGTCAAGACATTTGATACTGCTTGTAGTTTAAGATCTTGGAGCATCCTAGAAGACACCACTACAATGTTTCAGTTCAGTTCAGTTGCTCAGTTGTGTCTAGCTCTTTGTGACCCCATGGACTGTAGCATGCCAGGCTTCCCTGTCCATCATCAACTCCTGAAGCTTGCTCAACCTCATGTCCATCCAGATGGTGATGCCATCCAACCATCTCATCCTGTGTTGTCCCCTTCTCCTCCTGCCTTCAGTCTTTCCCAGTATCAGGGTTTTACCCCAAGGATTCAGTTCTTTGCATCAGGTGGCCAAAATATTGGAGTTTCAGTTTCAGCACCAGTCATTCCAATGAATATTCAGGACTGATTTCCTTTAGGATTGATTGGTTTGATCTCTTTGCAGTCCAAGGACTTCCCTTGTGGCTCAGATGGTAAAGTGTCTGCCTACAATGTGGGAGACCCAGGTTCAATCCCTGGATCGGGAAGATCTCCTAGAGAAGGAAATGGCAATCCACTCTAGTATTCTTGCCTGGAAAATCCCATGGACAAAGGAGGACTCTCAAGAGTCTTCTCCAACACCACAGTTCAAAAGCTGCAATGTTTAGTACAGTTTTATTTAGTACAATTTTCAGTGGAGTGGCCATTTAGGTATTGTAGCAGAAAGTACCAGATGCTTACCCAAAGTCATCCCACTTCTAGTAGCAGGATGCAGATCAACACAGCTACCTGTGCTTTCCAGCCTGTGGTTAGGCTGGGCCATGTGACCATGCTGACTCCAGTGGAATCTGAATAGAAGTCGAGTGTGACACTTTAAAGCTTCCCATAAAATCTTTCCCAAGTGCTCCTCCATGACTTTATTTCCCCTGGGATCCCATGGGATGGTGACATCCAGAGTGATTATAGAAGGTTTATGAAGGCAGCAGTGCTTCTGAAAGCTGAGGTCCCTGAATGACTCGATTGAAAACCCCTAACATGTTGCTTATCCTTCCAACCTGTCATCCTGAACTTGCATGAGAAAATAAATAAGAAACAATGACAAGAAAGTCCACTGTGGTTGAATTATTGTATTCTGGGTTTATTTGTTTGTACTTTCACCTACTGTAAACTTTTGGTCAAAATGATGTGTTAAGTTCATTCTTTGGAATTCATTATCTGCTCCAAGTGTATAGAACAAAGATAGGGAAACTTTATTTAAATTATAAAAAATACAGAACTTGAAGAAAAATAGGCAAAAATGAAAAAGAAGAACAGGTGAATATAGAGAATAAACAGGTGAATGCTGGGAATAAAAAAATGTGATTGTTGAAATGAAAATCCAACAGAGAAGAAGAAGTCTACATTGGTCTTAACTGACAAGCGAATAAATGGTTTGGAATATAACACTAAGGAATTAAACCAGAACTTAGCAATAATAAATGATGAGTTATAAAAATATCAAAAGCATTTTAAGAGAAATGAAAGTTAGATTGAGTGACTTCAATATACATCTAACAGGAGTTTCAGAAGAAGATGGTTGGGTGAATGATAAAGAAGCATTGATTAGACAAATCGTGGCTGAGAATTTTTAAGATGTGATGAAATACATGCATCTTTACCCTGAAAGTGCAATCTGAGTACTGAATAGGGTAATAGTAACAAGTAATCTGTGGGCTTCCAGAGTGGCACAGTGGTAAAGAATTGCCTGCCAGTGCAGGAGACGTGGGTTTGCTCCCTGATCCCATAGAGTAAGAAGTGGCAACCCACTCCAGTATTCTTTCTTGGAAAATCCCATGAACAAAGGAGTCTGATGGACTACAATCCATGGAGTCACAATGAGTTGGTATAATTGAGAGACGGAGCATACACACATGCAGCAATTAATCCACACTTGGAGACAATGAGGTGAAACCACAGAATACTGAATACACAGAGAAATCCTTAAGATCTATCAAAGAGAAAAGATAGTTTACTTATAAAGGAACAATTACATTACTAGCAGATTTCTTATCAGCAACAACAGACTTCCAGATGACAGTTAACTAATATCTCTAAAGAACTGAGAGAAAATTGCTGTCAGCCTTTATTTCATACTGGCTTAGCTATCACTCAGGATAGACACTAGTGGAAGAAACTATTTACACCTTAATGGTAGGAAAATAAACCTACAGAAAGCATGTAGGATGTAAGAATCAACAGTGAAAGCAAAATTTCCTAAAAATATGTGAATAAATGCAATAATTCATGACTTTGAAAAAAACACAAGAAGAATGTGAAAAGAAGCTATAAGTAATAATACAATGATGAAAGAGAAGTCCAGTGGGTAGTCATGTTAATCTCTTATTTAAGTGCCAGTCAGAGGTACTAAATAAGTCTGATTTTAAATGAACATTTATAGTGAAGTAATAATTTAAGGGAAAATTTTATGCAAGGATGGGCATGATAAAGGACAGAAATGGTAAAGACCTAACAGAAGCAAGAGAGGTTAAGAAGAGTGGCAAGAACATGCAGAACTACATAAAAAAGGTCTTAATGACCCAGATAACCATGATGATGTGGCCACTTACCTAGAGCCAGACATCTGGACTTTGAAGTCAAGTGGGCCTTAGGAAGCATTACTCCAAACAAAGCTAGTGGACGTTATGGAATTCCAACTGAGCTATTTCAAATCCTAAAAGATGATGTTGTTAAAGTGCTGCATTCAGTATGTCAGCAAAAAATTTGGAAAATTCAGCAGTGGCCACAGGACTGGAAAAGGTCAGTTTTATTCCAATCCCAAAGACGGGCAATGCCAAAGAATGTTCAAACTATCACACAATTGCACTCATTTCACATGCTAGTGAAAAATCCTTCAAGCTAGGCTTCAGCAGTACATGAACCAAGAAATTGCAGATGTATAGGATGGGCTTAATAAAGGTAGAGGAACCAAGATCAAATTGCCAACTTTCATTGGATCATAGAGAAAACAAGGGAATTCCAGAAAAACATCTGCTTCTGCTTCACTGACTACTCAAAAGCCTTTGACTGTGTGAATCACAACAAACTGTGGAGAATTCTTAAAGAGATGGGAAACCAGACCAGCTTACCTGCCTCCTGAGTAACCTGCCTCATGTTGCAAGAAGCAACAGTTAGAACCTTACATGGAACAAAGGACTGGTTCAAAATTGAGAAAGGAATATGACAAGGCTATATATTGTCACCCTGCTTATTTAACTTACATGCAGAATACATTATGAGAAATGCCAGGCTAGATGCAGTACAAGCTGGCATAAAGATTTTCAGGACAAATATCAACAACCTCAGATATGCAGATGATACTAGTTTAATGGCAGAAAGTAAAGAGGAACTAAACAGCCTCTTGATGAGAGTGAAAGCAGGGAGTGAAAAAACTGGCTGAAACTCAACATTCAAAAAACTATGATCATGGCATCCGATTTGGTCACTTCGTGGCAAATAGAAGGGGAAAAAGTTGAAGCGGTGACAGATTTTATTTTCTTGGGCTCCAAAATCACTGTAGACGGTGACTGCAGCCTTGAAATTAAAAGACAAATGCTCCTTGGACGAAAAGCTATGACAGACAAGGACAGTGTATTAAAAAGCAGAGACATCACTTTGTCAACAAAGGTCCATCTAGTTAAAGTGAGATTTGTACCATAAAGAAAGCTGAGTGCCGAATAATTGATGCTTTCTAATTGTGGTTCTGGAGAAGACTCTTGAGAGTCCCTTGGACTGCAAGGAGATCAAACCAGTCAGTCCTAAAGGACGTCAACCCTGAATATTCATTGGAATGACTGGTGCTAAAGCTCCAATACTTCGTCCACCTGATGTGAAGAGCAGACTCATTGGAAAGGACCCTAATGCTGGGAATGACTGAAGGCAAAAGAGAAGAGGGTGGCAGAGTATGAGATGTTTAGATAGCATCCCTGACTCAATGAACATGAATTGAGCAAACTCAGAGAGATCGTGAAGGATAGGGAAGCCTGGCGTGCTGCACTCCATGAGATTGCAATGAGTTGAACACAACTTAGTGACTGAATAACAACAACAACTTTAGCAGTGGAAACTCAATGGTGCAACACAATTTATTTCTTGATAACCTATATTCCAGTTAGGGGCAGATATGGTTCATGGTGATGTCTCTGTTCCACATTATCATTCAACAAACCAGACTCATAAATTCTTTATCTTCACCACAGGCTTTCAAAAAGTTCCCTAGAGCATTGACTCCTAGCTGGTGAGGGGTGGAGGTGGAGGGAAATGAAGGTTCTAATGGACCGAACTTAGGAGTGGCATGCCCCTCATCTATATACATTCTATCTACTTAGCTAGAGCTCAGTCCTATATCCCTGTCTTCTCAACTTCAGAGGAGGCTGGCAAAGATCATTTAGCTGTGTGCCCAGGAGAGGAGTAAAATAAGTTTTATAACTGTTAGCCTATCTCTGTCACTGTATTTATTTCAACAATTA
This sequence comes from Cervus elaphus, assembly GCF_910594005.1. Classification (NCBI taxonomy): domain Eukaryota; kingdom Metazoa; phylum Chordata; class Mammalia; order Artiodactyla; family Cervidae; genus Cervus; species Cervus elaphus. The sequence continues at coordinate 88,007,975 of NC_057834.1, read as the reverse complement.
AAAGTAACACCCAGAGGAAAGTTACAGTCTATAACTTCCAAACTTGCAGAAGAGAAAAAAGGATCATAGAAATTTTTTTTTTTGATCATAGAAATTTTTATTCACTCAATAGAAGGCAGGAAAGGGGGAAAAAAGCATCAAGGAAAGAGGATGGCAAACAGAAAATACAAAATAAAACAGGAGAAATCACTCCAAAGATATCAGTAATCACAATAAATATAAATACAGTAACAAGCCAATTAAAACAATCCAGGACTACCCAATTCTTACAAGGCAAATTCCTAAAACAAACCCACACATGAAGTTTGAAAATTAGAGGCATGCATGGAAAAGATGTCTCAGTCAATGATAACAGAAGGAAAGTTTGAGAAGCAGTATTATTATACAAAACAGAATTTGAGACTAGTTTTATAGAAATAGAGAAAAATTTGTTGAACTAAGTATTTTCATTTTTTTCCTTGATAAAAATTATCTCTGAAAATTCAGACTTCTAAGAAGGGGAATTACCTTTTTAGAAATAAAATTTTCTTAATTGAAAAATGTTCTGAAACTTTAGTGTTCTCACACATTTTGCCAATAATCTCTATTACCTATAAAAGGTGAGGGCTCCCAGGTGGCGCTAGTGGTAAAGAACCTGCCTGCTAATGCAGGAGACATAAGAGACTTGGGTTTGATCCCTGCATTGGGAAGATCCCCGGAGGAGGGCATGGCAACCTCCTCCAGTATTCTTGCCTGGAGAATCCCATGGACAGAGGAGCCTGGTGGGCTACTAGTGAATAGGGTTGCACAGAGTTGGACATGACTGAGGCGAATTAGCACACATGCACCGTGTACAAGGCAGAAGCCAACACTACATTGTAAAGCAATTATCCTTCAACTAAAAAAGAAAAGAAAAGAAAAGCTCCTTTTCTATTTCTCCACTAGAAGAAATGGCTGCTCATCTGTGGGCAAGTTTAAGCTACATTGAACTATGCATGTTAGTTGTTTTACTAAGTAGATCATTTACAAGCACATATGGAGCACTTACTTTAATATATGCTGTTAAGAGCTGGACTTACAAAGACGGTGAGGCCTGACTCTCTCCAGGCACAAGTGGCCCAGTGAGGGAGAATCAGCACGTGGCCGAGCAGCGTGGGAGATGCAGTGCGCTAACTCATGATGTGGGTGAAGGGCAATGGCGGTTTCTACATGCAGAAACCAAACAGGCTGTTGAATGCATTTATCAGATTAGCTTGATTCCTATTGTCTTGTTGCTGCTTTTCAAACTGGTAACTAATAAAGAAAACAAAGCAGGCCGTGCACGAATGTATAGAAAGTTGCTCCTAGAAAATTTTTTTGACTAGCTCTTGAGAATCAAGGTCAGATTACACGTCCTCTGTCAGTTAAGACTTTTCTGAAGAATACAGCTACAAATGGCAAACAGGCATCCTGGGATCAGACTGACTAGTCCATGTGAGCCTTGCTTTACTTGTTATCTTAGTCATTGTTTCTCATGTTTTGAGGTCTCAGACGGCCATGTGAGTCAATGAACCACATGTAACCAAGGACAGAAGGTTCTGGTTGAAGGCTTTTTTTTCCTTTCACAATATTAAAACAAAAGATGGAAGGACAGGACCTTAAGGATGAGACAGACAGAGAAAATATTTCTTCACCTCATCTGGATACTAAAATGTCCTTTCTCTTGCAAGCTTTATCTGCTTTCAGAGATGCTTTGTTGACTTGAAATGTACTTATTCTGCTGGCGGGCCATCTAGTTATTTAATGCTCTGTAATAAACCACACCAAAGCCTAGTGGCTTAAAACAACACTGTTCACTTTGCTTACAAATCTGCCATTGGGGCAGGCCCTGGCAGAGATGACTGTTCTCTTTTCCACATGATGTCAGCTGGGGCAGTTTGACTGCGGCTGGTGGATCCGCTTCCAAGATGGATTGTTCTGTGGCAAACAAGCTGATGCTGATTGTTAGCTTGTAACTCAGCTGGGGAATAAGGCTGGGGGTCTTGTTTCCTTTCTGTTTGGGTCTCTCCCTTGGGATGCTTGGATTTTCTCAAAACACGGTATCGGGGTTCTAAGAGCAAATATTCCAAGAAACAGGAAATAGAAGTGTTAGTCTATTAAGGTCTGGGCCCAGAAACTGTCACAGCTTTACTGCCATAATCTATGGATCAAAGTAGATACAGAGCCCACCCGCCTTTGAGAGGGAGGAATGTAGACCCCACCCCTCTATTGGAGGAGTGTCAGCATATTTGTGGATGTCTTTTATAGACCACGAATGCCAGGCCCTGTCTTATTTCTGTCACTGTTAATCGTGATACGAGTCTTGGGGCCAAACACATTGGAAGGGCAGAGACATACAAAGGAATAGAGCAGGCTTTTGCAACCATTAATAATTCTTGCTGCAGTTTGATTATCAGTGCTGTCCCCTAAGGAATTCTTTTGTTGTTGTAAGGATATAGGGGCAGGGCTAAGGGGTTTCAAAGATTTCTCTCAGGTCAGTTTCAGTGAATGCATCATCTAGAAGTTACTATCTTTGACCTGTCTTTCTTTCTATACTCGTATCTGCTAATTTCCTATTCTGATTTTGTTTCCTCCTGTTCGTTGCTCTGTGCTCATTTCTCAGGCTCAGATGGTTGTTTTTTTCCCCCCTCTGTTTATTTAGTCTGCACAACCAAATCTCCCTGCCCCCCTTTCTTAAAAGTCTTCTTCTCTTACATCTACTGCTCTGTAATTTAAATAAATTACAGATGTGGTGAAAATATTTGGCCTTCTAATTTGACTCTCAAAGAACATATTGAGAAGACAAATGATTGATTTAAAATGTTTTATCATAGGAGAAACTAAAGCGAATGGGAATATCTTAGCATCTTGAGCCAAAAGACATTTTTTATTTGAATCATTTATTTGTTCAGGCAGCTGGATACTACTAAATACCTAAACATACTTTCAACTGTTTATTTGTATCTTGAAGATCCATGTCAATTTTAAGTTTATCAAGACCATGCCATAAGGAGTATTTATTTATCATTTATTGAAGTATAAGTTGATTTATAGTATCATATATAATTTCATGGATATAGCATAGTGATTCAGTTATATATTATATATATGAATATATATATAAAAGATCCCCATAATGATTCAGTTATATATTATATATATGAAAAAAATATATATATATTTTCAGGTTCTTTTCCATTATAGGTTTCTTTTTATCAGATATTAAATATAGTTTTCTTTGCTATACAGTGGTGGTAATGGTGGTTTGGTCAACAGTAAATCCTTATGTTTTATATGTAGTAGTGTGTATCTATTAATCCCATACTCCTAATTTCTCTCTCCTTCTCTCCCCTTTTGCTTTGGTAATTATAAGCTTGTTTCTGGCTGTGAGTCTTTTCTATTTTGTAAATAAATTCATTTGTATTATTTTTTGGATTCCACATATAAGTGGTATTTGTCTTTCTTTGTCTGACTTACTTCACTAAATATAATAATCTCTAAGACTGTAAGGAGTTTTGTTCAATTGTATCAGAGCCCTTGCCCACATGGGGACCTTAAATTAGTCTAAATGTAAAATTAAGCTGATCTTGTTCCAAAAAATTTTAAAAAGTCTTTAAAATACTTAATAATTATCTTAAAGCTTCTCATTGATGACATATTCAATTTTGGATACTTACTTTGGTCTTGATTTGCCAAAATGACTTCATAATTCCTTTCCAAAGGGGGAAAAAAAGTAATTTTCTTCATGTCATTGTCCTCATTTTTTTTCTTAAATAACAAATAACACAAAAGCAAAAAGATAAAAATATAATAAGGTTATTTCACATTATTATTTGCTGAAGGTCAGGTTCTAGAAGTACCTATTCCTATCTTCTTGTGACTTATGTTCAAAGTAGAAATCCTTAGATTGGAATTTTGTAATAGAGATAAGATTCTTATTAGCTAAAAACACCCTTGTATTATTTTTCTGTGGACAGCTTACTCTCTGGCAGCACATGAGACTACACTTGATTGGCTGTATAGGGGAACAAGTATCCGTGGTTAAATCTGTTCCACAGGGAAAGACTGGAGTTGGGCCTGGGTGCTAATTAGATCTAGCACTGAGTACTTGCTTTGTGACTTCATGTCAAAGTTTAACATTCACTTTAGCTAAATAAAGCTGTTATGTTAAAATATGGGAAAAAATCATATCTTAAACCACATATCTTTTAAAATACAATGATCAGGGTGAGATTTTTACAAATATGTAGAAGTTGTGATTGATGAGAACATTAATTCACTTAGCACACATTTATTAAATGCTTATTTGAGGTAGTTTTGGAGATTTTAATGGGAACCAATAGATAGTATTCCCTCTCTTGATGAGGTTTTAACAGGTTAATAGTCAAATATTTACTGACTGCCTAAAAGGGCTTCCCAGGTGGTGCTAGTGGTAAAGAACCAGACTGCCAATGCAGAAACCTGAGACACAGGTTCAGTCCCTGAGTCAAGAAGATCCCCTGGAAGAGGGCATGGCAACCCGCTAGCGTATTCTTGCCTGGAGAATCCCGTGGACAGAAGAGCCTGGAGGGCTACGGTCCATAGGGTCACAAAGAGTCGGACGTGACTTAGCACACACATTGTTCTAAAAGCTGAGATACAGTCATTAAAATTGACACATGTTCCTGGACATACAGTTGCTTACATTCTAATAAAACAGATTGAATACTGAGGATGATCTTTATCAATAATAAAGTTAGAAAAACTTGGTTAGTGTGAGACTGAAATCGTCCATTAAATCCTGGGATTCATCAGACTTCCCAACACACCCAGTCTCAGGCAGTGCCAGACCAAGATAGGCCTCCTCATGTGGACGCAGACCTGTGCCTGAACCTAGCTAGCTCCTAAAAGAAGAAATGGGGAGAATGCCCAATTATTCCCAAACTCATCATTCCAATAAGCCATTCTCTCTCCCTTGGGGTGAGGTGAGTCAAGGCGAGAAGTGAGGTACATCTTAGGGAGTCTTATAGTTGTAGGGCACCCACGTGAGTGCGTGCCTGCTTAGTTGCTCAGTCGTGTCTGACTCTGTGACACCGTGGACTGTAGCCCCCCAGGCTCCTCAGTCCATGGGATTCTCCAGGCAAGAATACTGGAGTGGGTTTGCCATCCCTCCCTCCAGGGGTTCTTCCCAACATGGGAAGTGAACCCTTCGTCTCCTGTATCTCTTGCATTGCAAGTGTATTTTTACCCGTTGAGCCACTGGGGAAACCCATTCCCCCTAATTCTAGTTGTTGGGGTCTGTGGTCTTAATTGCTCATGATAGACTCTGAGAACCCCAGGATAGGGAAAAGCACAGGGCAGCAAGCTTCCATTGTAGTGAATCACACAGGTGATAGCAATCTTCAACAAAACATCTCATTTTCCTGGTCAGGTCAAATCTACAGTGCTTACTAAGTAGCTATGCTATGTAGATTTTGTGCTGGGTGACAGTGCACACTGCAGCCCTCAAGGAGTTTCTTCTAGGGCAAAGGCAGACAGACATTTACCAATAATAAAACTACAGCAGAATTTGGAAAACATGCTTCTGGGAAGTATTTTAACAATAGGAATTGTGAAGCCTTCATTTAGGAATGCATTCACCCTAGGCCTTGAAGTTCCAGAGAAAATGTTTTCTTTTCCATGGAGACTCCTTTGATTCCCATGGCAGAAATCAAAACCCCTTCCCTCTAAATTCCCACTGTGATCTCTTTAACATCTCTTATTGCATTTATTATTCTTACACCTTATCTGTTAGCTAATTATCATGAACCTATTACTTCTCCTTTGTATCATAAGCTCATTAAAGCCAGACAGCATGCTTCTAACACAGGTTATATTCAAGAAATGTCAAGTGAATAAACAGTATACCTACAATAGAGATAATCTGTTGAAATGGTTTTGAATATTTCTCTGATTTTTTTTTTTCTGATGGAAAATTGAGGTGGTAACATCATCACACCTCACCTTGTGTGTGAAGAAATTATTCCAATGATTTGTCTGCCTAGTCTATGCATTTGAATGTTCATTTACCTACCCTGGCTGTTTGCTGTTTTCTGAGTATCTGTCATTTGTGGCTCTTCATATATGATAGGAGAATTTCTGCTGGAATGATTATATAGAATTTGATCCAGAAGGAGACAACTAAGAGCTGTTTATTTTTGCAGCTGCCTTCTACAATTTGGGACTAGGAAACTCCATAATGCTTTTTCAACTCTTGTTATTTGTGGCTCTTTCTGTGATTTTATGGGCTATGCATGATTTGAATAGCACAAATATAATGAGAAACAGATCATAATAGTGCAACTAAATTTTTTAGAGAAAAATTATCTGTAGCTGTCTGTTCCAAATTCTAAGGTCTATTTCCATTAAGATAACTGTGAAAGATTTGCTGCGGTATTTACTCAGTGTCTAAAATCACAAACAAACAATGTATGAATGGCACTGTAGAATCCCAAAGGTTTCTAAGTTTTCAGGGACTTGAATGTGTGATTGAAGACTTGGCAAGATCGATAACCAGTGCTGGCAAATGCAAAAATGCTGAAAACCCCATTTTTCACGCTAGCTTTCTTAATGGTCTGGTCATCTTTATAAAGTGTGGCTCTGATCTGAGCTGGCAAAACTTGTCTGGGTTTCATTTTACTTCTGAAGTTCAGTGTTTCAATAGTGTGGTTTGGCTCCTGCTAAACTGCATTGAGAATTTTGGATGAAACTCCTTAGGTTTGAGGCTATGTGAATAGCATCTGATGAAAAGGCGTATTGACAGTGCTTAGCTCGTTTCAAGTTCCACAGCCCTGTGGCAACTCTGATCCCTGCTTCGCTCAGTAGAGTCGTCCGTTCTCCCTTTCATTCACTACTTGAGTTCTCATTAGAGATTTTTAATTGATTATATATCTGCAGCCTCTTTTATAGATGCCTTAGTCATGTCCTCTATGTCCTGTTGTCATGGAACTCAAATATCACTTTCCAATGTAAAGTGTACATTTCCAGGTTAACTTGGGAATCCTGGATAATTCTGTGGGACACCTAGGAAAACTCACTGGAGTGCAAATTATGAACTAAAGAGTAAATTTAGTAGACCTGTGGTTTGATTAAGTTAAGCTGCTGCAAATAATGAACCCAAAGAAATACACATCAGGGTTCCCAGGCTTCCAAGGAATCCCCAGGTCTCTCTTGCATGTATAATATTAGTGTGAATCATGTGTGCCTGAGGTTTGCTGTTCTCTGGACAGTTCTTCTCCATTGGACCTCTAGGGGACATTTGCAATGCCTGGAGGTATTTTGGGTCCTCACAACTGGTGGGGGTGGGGATGGAGGTAATTTGGCATCTAGAGGGTAGAGGCTTGGGATATTTAAACAGAACACAGAATAGTCTTCCTCCTAATCCCCCAAATTATCTGACCCAACATGTCAATACTACACTGAGAATAACCCTGGTCTAGAGCTATTTACCAAGTAATCTTGATTCTTGTTAATGAGTTCTTACAGAAGGGAGAGAGCAAAAGAGAGAGAGACAGAGAGAGGAAAGAAGAATCGGAGGACATTTTAAGAAGTAGTAATTGCAGTAAGTAATTGCAGGTATTTCTCTGGGAGAGAATGAGCAAGGAAGTTACTTGGGTCTGACTGATGCCTGCACCTTAGTGAGGTTATAATGAGTTCAGGCTAGTCCTCATGTTTTAAGTTAAGAAAATTAAATTTGAGCAGTTCATCAAGGGTGATCAGATATCTGCAAGAGCTTTCACTTAGCTGCAGTAATCAGTCATTTAAATTGGACAATCTTCAATGTAAAAATGTATTTCCATGTTAAGTGCCATTTCAGCTGAAGAAGTCCTATGAAGGGAGAGAATTCTACCAAATGGGATAATTACCAAGTTGAGAGTATATTTTTCAGATCTCAGCTTTCAGGCTACATTACTTGTTGCCTGATATTCAGAAATATTTAACACAAATTTTGGGGCATTTACAGTGGGGAATTTACAATGCAGGGGTTCCCATTAGGTTTTAAATGTGTATGTTTTAACAATAGGTACACAGTAAGTCTTCACCTTGATAGAGCGTCGTGGCACTCAGGTGCTGAAGGAGGGGTACAATTGGGAGAGCTCCATCCTGCTGGCTGTGCCAGGCTGAAGGGGACCACTCCACAGTCCTTACCCTCCATCGCCTCTTATTCCCACCACTGTCCCTCCCCAGGTCTTGCCTCTTAGCAACTTTCATTTGCCACTAGAGTTCTGGTTTCCTTTTTGGTCCTCTATAGAAATGAAAGTGTTAGTCCCACAGTAGTGTCCGACTCTTTGCAGTCCCATAGACTGTAGCCCTCCAGACTCCTCTGTCCGTGGAATTCTCCAGGCAAGAATACTGGAGTGGGTTGTCATTTCCTTCTCCAGGAAATCTTCCCGACCCAGGGATAGAACCCAGGTCTCCTGCATTGCAGGCAGATTCTTTACAGTACTTAATATAAATTAATCATCTTCTTCCTCTGGCTGTGCTGCACAGCTTGTGGAATCCTAGTTCTCCAACCAGGAATCAAACCTGGGCCCTTGGCAATGAAAGCATGGGGTCCTAACCACCAGACTGCCAGGGAATTCCCTACATTGACCTTCCTAAATGTTAATTTTGATCTCAAAGCCTTTCAACTATAGAGCACTGCCTACACAATAAAATCCTAGTTTCTGTCATCCAATAAATACTCTATCTGTCCCTAATTTTTCTTTGAAGCATGTATTTCCATTGCTTTTCACATGCTGTAGGCTTCAGCCAGACAGAACTACTTGCATGTTTTTATGCTCCCTCCATGGGTTTTTTCCTGTTCCTTGTGTAAAGTTCACCCTGTCCCCCGTCACTGCCTGTATATGTCCTACGCTTTCTTCGAAGATCAGATCAAGCACACCATCCCCAGATCACTTCAGCTGGAAGTTCTTTGCCTCCTCTGAACTCTTCCTCCTGAAATTCTCTTTTTTCCCCCATGATACAAAATAGTTTTTGTTCTTGATTTATGAGCAAGGAATTTGTTATTCCTTTAGAAAAGAAAGAAATTCTGTGAGAAGAGAGAGAGGCAGCATATAGAACAGTGCTTCTCCAAGTGTAAGGTACATACATACAGACCAACCGGGGAATCTTCTCAAAACTGGGTTCTGATTCAGGAAGTCTGAGTTGGGGCCTAAGAGTCTGCATTTTTAACAAGTTTCTGGGGTTGTTGCTGTGGTTGCTCCATGGGCTACACTGTGAGTAGGAAGGGTGAATAGGATTTGGAATAATTGTTGTTGTTTAGTCACCAAGGCATGTCGTGCTTTTCACAACCCCATGGACTGCAGCATGTGAGGCTTCCCTGTCCCTCACCATTTCCTGGAGTTTGCCCAAGTTCATGTCCATTAAACTGGCAATGCCATCCAACTGTCTCATCCTCTATTGCCCTCTCCTCCTTCTGCCTTCAATCTTTTCCAGCATCAGGGTTTTTTCTAGCGAGTTGGCTCTTCATATCAGGTGGCCAAAGTTTTGAAGCTTCAGCTTCAGCATCAGTCCTTCCAATGAGTATTCAGGGTTGATTTCCTTTAGGATTCACTGGTTTGATTTCCTTGATGTCCAAGGAATAATAACTAAGAACAAAAGAACAGTTATTGTCTAAACCTGCAGTAGGTTAGCTACAAATGACTAGCAGGTTCCATTGTGCTGAACAAATCTTTTAGGGTTTGAATATTACAGTTCTGGGTTGCATTTTTGGCCCCCTGTCATTTCCTGGCTATGTTACACAAGGTGGTAAATTTTACTAAGCCTAAGCTTTATCATCTGCGAAATGAGGGTGGTAACTTGGTTACCAATCTTGGCTGTCTCTTGTTTGGCCCAGCTGCTACTAGTAATTTGCTATCTGGTGACTCAGTCCCCTAAAGCCACTAGCCAGTGAGAAGTAGTACTAGATCTTGGTTTGCGGCTCTCTCTCAGTTATCAAGAGTGGCTCGGGAGACTTCCTTGTTGGTCCAGTGGTTAAGAATCTGCTTTGCAATGCAGGGGATATGGTTTGATCCCTGGTGGGGGAAGCAAGATCCCGCATTCCTTGGAACAACTAAGCCCATGCGCCACAACTACTGAAGCTCACGCACCACAGCTAGAGAGTCCGTGTGCCACAATGAAAGATCTCACATGATGCAAAAAAGATCCTGTGTGCTGCAACTAAGACCCAATGCATCCAAATAATTTTTTTTTTTTTAAAGAGTGGTTCAGCAACGGTGCTTTGTGGTTTCTATGGATTGGGGGTTGGGGGAATCTTCACAGTTGGGTGAGTTTTGGATTTCAGCCTTCCTACCTAATCTTTATCATGGGTGGTCAAGTTTCAGATGGTTTTCTGTCTTGTACCTGGTTTTCACTTAGTCACCTGCTGGGTGACTGGCCTCTAATTTTTGTTACCTAGTTTCAGCCAATCCCTTACCTTTAGGGCTAGCCCTCCTCCTGTTCTAATTGGTATCAACTGAAATGAATCTCCCTGGCATTAGTCTAAGGCCTTAGTTGCCTATCCTTTCCTGTGTCAAACTGTTCTAAATGTTTTGTATGTATTTACTCACTTGATTATCACAGTAATGACATAAAGTAGGTTCTATTATCCCCATTTTATGGGTGAAGAAGTTTCAGAGGTTAAGTAATTTGCTCAACGTCATGCAGTTAGTAAATAGAGTAGGCAGAAGTTGCAAAACACACACCTTCCAATGAAAAATTCATATTGATCCTCTCACTAAAATCCCTGGCACCTGCTACAGAGGTCCCATGGTATATCCTTGAGGAATCAAGATTAGTGTTTCTTCTTTGATTGAGAGAAGGGATGATAGAAGCCACCTTGAACTCCTTCAGGAGATTATGTAGCTGGTAGGCTGTGCAGTGTTGAAATATGTTGCCACTGACAGACTGAGGAAGAAGAAAATGTTTCCTTTTCCCTAATGTTTGGGGAATAGCAACAGCTTCTTGAGAACTTCCAATTCTATACATCAATTTACACTGGAAAAATGTATATTCAAGGTAATGCTAAAAGCATACTTATTTTAGTTAATGGTCTAACAGCTGGTTTTATCAAGGACTACACACAACTGCATCAATTAGTACTTTTTTCCCCATCATCTTTCTTCTTTTTCCTTTCTTGCCATTGCTCTCTGTTCTATGGACATCTGTATAAAATAGGGTTGTTTCATAAAAGAACTGACTCCTCGGTTTTAAAGTGCAAGATGTCCTCTCCCACTTAGTAATTTTTTGTTTAATAAGTCATCTATTTCTTTGTGATTTCTAATAAATTGATGCAATTTTTTCAGCTCAATTTTCAATTATGGTAAAACATACTTAAAATTCATCATTTGAACCATTAAAACAAGTGTACAATTCAGTGGTGTTTAATACACTCACAATTTGTACTACCTTACACTATTATGTAGTTCTGTAACATTTTATCTCCCAAAAAGGAGACCCCATGAACCAGTCACTTTCAATTCCCTCTTCCTCTTGGCTCCTGGAAAATGCTTGTCTTCTCTTTGTCTTTATGGATTTACCTATTCAGGATACTCCATATAAATAGAATCATGCACCATGAAGCCTTCTGGGTCTGGCTTCACTTAGCTTTCATGCAGCATGATGTTTTGCAGTTCATGCATGTTGCAGCATATATCAGAACTTCATTCCTTTTTATGGGTTAACTGTAGTTCATTGTATGGCTATCCCAGCTTCTCAGGTGGTCAGTAATAAAGACTCTACTTGCAATGTAGGGGACTCAGGAGATGCAGTCTGATCCCTGGATCTGGAAGATCCCTTGGAGGAGGAAATGGCAACCCACTCCAATGTTTTTGCCTGGAAAATCCAATGGACTGAGGAGCCTGGAGGTCTACAGTCTGTGAGATCACAGAGTTGGACGTGATTGAGCATACAGGCATATGCACATGTATGGATATCTACATTTTGTTTATTCGTTAATCAGTTAATAGGAATTTGGATTGTTTCCATCTTTTGGCTACTGTGGATAGTGCTGCTATGAACATTTGTGTACCAAAGGTTGTGTTTGAGCATCTATTTTTAATTCTTTTGGGTATTGACCCAGGTTTGGATTTGTTGAGTCATATGGTAATTTCCATGTTTATTTTATTGACGAATCACCAATTGTTTTTCATAGCAGCTGCACCATTTTACATGCCTGCCAGCTATGTATGAGTGTTCCAATTTCTTCACCTCTCCCAACACTTGCTATTTTTCCTTTATTTTATTATAGCTTGTCCTAGTTGGTGTGAAGTGGTATTTTGTGTGATTTGAATTGCATTTCCCTAATGACTAATAGCACTGAGCATATTTTGATGTGCTTGTTGGTCATTTGCATATATTTTTTGGAGGAATGTCTCTTCAAGTCCATTATCTATGTTTAATTGGGTTTCTCTTCTTGTTTGCAAGGTGTAAGGGTTCTTTATACACTCTGGATACTTACAAAATATATGATCTGCACACATTTTCTTGTATTCTGAGGGTTGTTTTTTTTCCCTTTCTTGGTTGTGTCTTTTGATGAACAAAGTTTTAAAATTTCGGTGAAGTCTAATTTATCCATTTTTCCTTTTTGCAGTGTCATATTTAAGAAACCATTGTCAAATTCAAGGTGATGATGTATTCCTTGTTGTTTTCTAAGATTTTTATGGTTTTAGCTCTCATATTTGATCCATTTTGAGTTAGTTATTGTGTATGGTATGAGAAAGGTGTCCAACTTCATTCTTTTGAATGTAGTTGTCGCAACACACCATTTGTTGAAAAGACTACCCTTTTCATAATAAAATATCAACTCAGAGTGGATTAAAGACTTATTCATAGATGTGAATCTGTAACATTCTTAGGAAAAAACAAAGGGTTTGACACCAAGGGCACAGGTAACACAAAAAAAGAAAAAATAGACAAGTGGGACTATAAACAAGTACTACGTAATTCCAATTGTATGAGGTATCTAAAATAGTCAAACTCATAGAATTAGAGAGTAGAGTTGTTGTTGCCAGGGTAAGGGAGATTCATATACTGTTATTTTGCTAGTATGGTATCTGTTTTGATTACTGAAGATTAGTAGTAAGTTTTGAAATTAGGGGATGATACTGTTTTAGTTTTTTGCTTTCTTTTACTGGATAAATTTGCCTTTCTACAGATTCTGTCTTCCTTTCTTGGATTGTATGTGATGGACCCACAAAACTGCCCCTGTCTGTCTGAGAGGGCTGTTGGTGTAGGTATGTGGAGAGAAAGGAGGCCATTTGTGATATTACTTGCAGTTCTTCATGTTCCAAATCTTTGAGTTAAAATTAGATATGAGAACTTTATGTTTAAGCATGCAATACACTACACATTTTTTATTCATGTATGTTTATTAAGCCATGATCCTATTTCTGTTAAGATGAATTTCTTGAAAAATAATGGCTGAATCATAATTAGTGTGCATAATCACTTGCATATTTAAAAGTGTGATAGGACTTCCAAAATACTGTTAGCAGTTTTTACTTGGACTAATGATACACCCGAGACTAACAACAAGGCCAGCAGTGATGTCTTGAAGGATTTTATATAGAGAACACAGAGTTACTGAGTGATGGAAAGAACAAGGTTGTCAGCAATGATGTAGCAATCAATTCCACATATGTTGCTATTTTAACTCCCAAGTGATAATTGAAGCCATGCTTTGGCTCACATCTCCTCTCTTCCCCTCCAGTTTCCTGGTGAAGAGTGACTTACCTGGAGTAGGTCTTTTTCTTCCGTTAAGTATTCTCATTGTCTCTAAGCGGTCTTTCCTGGCACTTTCCCAAGTCTTACCCCGGAAAGAAGGATACCTGCTTCTGTGTTACTTCCTTCCCCTGTCCAGGAGGCTTTAGAGATGTTTTGTTCCAGTAACTTGCTTACAGACTTGTCTGTAAGTAAGAACACAGGTCTGTGTATATTATTTTAATGCATTTCTAAAGAAAGGAATATTTGACTTTCTCAGAAATGGATTTAATTTAGAAATTTTGTGGTTTTTAAGGAGTGGAAAGGTAACTGAAGAAATAGCAGAAACATTAGTCAAGAGATAAGATAAAAAGGTTATTTCTTAAGATAGAACTTAAGGAATATTCTAGAGCTCAAGTTCAAAAGACATCAAGATTTCTGGAAATTTGCTAGTGGGGTTGAAAATGGATGGGACAGACTTCAGTGTAGTTTGAAGCAAACTTTAATAAAAATGAAGCAAGAGAAAATAGTTAAAAGTTTTTCTATTATTTCTAGTGATAGAAACCAGTCTTCTTTATTATTTGATTATATGTATACATGTATCAAAATAGGCTCTATAACTTTATCTTTCTCCTTAATTTTTTCCTCAACTCACACACTAAAATATGATATAAAAGACATGATAGTATGATATAAAAGACATGATAGTATGATATAAAATTTTTGTTAACAAACTGATAATATATAGTTACTGATTTACATTTTTTCAGAAAATCTTTTCATTCAAGCCACTCAATTCCCTGACTGCCTTGTCATAGCCCACCAACATTTCTAGTGCTGTATGTTAATGAATTGGTTGAAAACTGGTACAGAACTTCTGTGAACTTTAATGTAAAAGTCACAGTTGCTAAAAGTGGGTGCTGAGATAGTCGAATCACAAGTTTCCCATCAGATTGACCACATCTGTAGATGGGTGAAGGTAGAGGCTACAGAGACCGGCACACCATTACTCATCGTAGGCCTCTTATCCTTCTGTCTAGCTGATCACAGTTAAAAGGCACTAGAAGAAAAAGAAAACTTTAACACTAAAACTCAACCCTAATGTAGAAGATAATTTTATTGGGATGTAAAGAGTTATTTAAGTAAGTAAAGTTAAGGACAGTGCCTCTTATATTTGGAACTTTCATTAGAGTCATGGTCACATTAATTTCATTTGCCCAGCATGTTAGTCTTGATTGAGGCTAATGTATAACAATTTCTCTGAATTACTGAAACAAGTCACGGCTCCAGGCCTGCTGTTGTGTGAATTTAGGACACAGTCTTGTTAGTCTGGTCCCATCCCTGAGGCAGGAACGATCCCTCTGTCTGTGGTGTGTGACTCTCTGAAGTGCTAGAAGCTTGTGTTATATATTTCAGTGCTGAAGTCTAAGCCAGCCTAACACTGACTGCCTTAACCTCTGGGGTAGTTTGGCTACACTTCCCATGCTAATCTTCCTTAAGTGTTTTGGATTCTTTGTTGATGATGCAGTTTGGTGTCCTCATTAAACGGAAATTTCTCTTGACAGATGGATACAATTTTATTGGTGTTGACCCAATTTTTATCTTTTAAGAGCACTTCATAGGAAATGTGAAATTGGCAGCAAAGTTAAAGAACTAGCATTCAAACGACTAAAACTACTCAAAACTGTTTAAGATCGTTCAAGCCCATGGAAAGAGGGAAGGACACTGTTAATTCTTTGACAGATTAACGATTATCTGAATAATATTAAAGCTTCTACTAGTGCTGTTCCATTGGTTCAGACAGTACACATCGCCAAGCAGTTGACTAGTGTCTCATGTCCTTAAAAAAAGTTTGTCAAATCTTCTTCCCGGGATCTTTTCTGAATATTTTGATTCCCACTTAATATTTTGATCCTTACCTATTCCTGTACCCATAGCACCTACTGTACCTATTATTATACTCTTGCTCTGGAAAGGCAGGTTATTTTGTTGTTTTCTGGCTGTTTTGTGAATGTGTCTCATATCTCCAGTAAAGAATAGTAAATGTTTCTTGAAAGCAGCATTTTTACTTTGACATCTTACCATGCCTAATGTGGTACCAAACGTAAAGTAAGAAATAACCTGTTGAATTGATTCATACATTTGGACACATAGGAAAGTCTGTATCCTCACATGAAATTTTTGACAACACAAAACCTCTTCCAAACTTCAGTTTCTTTGAGGGAATATGGAAGAAAAGACACCTAAACAATAAGACCTCAGTGAATTTGGACCTTTGTGAGATAGAATTCATTGATAACCCTGGATGATCTACTGAAAACCATTTTGTTGAACATCTCTTAAAAATGTGCTTATTAGATTTTCTGCCTTAATACTTGTAATACTACGTGTATAAGGAAATCTATTTTTGATCATTAAAATTATTTTTTTAAAGTTCATTTAGTCCAATGCCTATGAGGAAACTGAGGCTCTCAGAAATTAAATTCATATATATCCCATAATTTAAAGAAACTATGTATTGTTGAATGCTTATTAAGAAATTAAGAGGGATATTTTCATTCATTCATTTAACAAATATTTGTTGAGAATCTACTATAAGCCATACATAATTCTAGGCCTTTTCTATCTATTCCCTTGTAAAGCTATATCTTTGTCGAGGAGTGAAAGTGAAAGTTGCTCAGTTGTGTCCAACACTTTGTGACCCCATGGACTGTAGTCCATGGAATTCTCCCAGGCAGAATACTGGAGTGGGTTGCCTTTCCCTTCTCCAGGGGATCTTTCCAACCTAAGGATCAAACCCAGGTCTCCCGCATTGTCAAGGAGAACAGACCAATGAATGATACACACATTTAAGTAAATTATCTTATACATTAGGAGATGAGTCACAGAAAAAGACAAAAGGTAAGATGTAAAAGCATATTTGTACCTCTAGGGATGAGATACAGTGTTTAATAGGTGATTTGGTTTAGGTAATATTTGGTTATGGTTTCAGAATATGGGTTAAATATAATCCTTCTTTCAGTAACTTAACAAATATTTACTGAGTACCTACTATATGTATTTTAAAAATTAAAAAAGAGTTAACTAATTTTATTCTGACTGCACTGGATCTTCATTGCCACATGTGGGCTTTCTCTAGTTGTGGCGAGTAGGGCTACTCTCTATTTGAAGTGTGTGGGCTTCTCACTGTGGTGGCTTCTCGTTGCAGAACACGGGTTCTAGGTCTTGCGGGCTCAGCTGTTGGGGCCCCCCGGGCTCCAGAGCACAGACTCAATAGTGTGGGGCATAGGCTTCGTTGCTCCACGGGATGTGCAATCTTTCCAGACCAGGGACTGAGCCCTTGTCCCCTTCATTGGCAGGCGGATTCTCAACCACTGGATTGCCAGGGAAGTCTGAGTACCTACAGTATGTAGTCACTGTGTCAGGAGCTAGGGAAAAGCGACCAAAGTTTTTGGTGGAGCTTGCATTTTAATGAGAGACAGATGCTAAATAAACTCACAGGTACATATGTATTTACATACTGTGTTAAATGCTATGGAGGGAGATGACCAGAGGCGCCCTTTTTATGTTGGGGGTTGGGGAGAGCCAGGCTTTCTGAGACAGAAACACGAGCTTATAGGACATAGAAGGTGGAGCAGAACTTGAGCGGTGCCTAACAGAGCAGAATTCAGATGTGAAGGGTTGCTTGTTTGTGTCTGTGGCATATTTTAGGTTAGCACTGAGGACAACTTAATTTGCAGGATAGAGAGTTTATTCATCTGCATGGTGCTTCCCTCTGTCTTCCTTCCACCCAGAGCTCCTACAGAGTCTGAGATATGGAGGATCGTGTTCTCTTTGGCTTGGAGATCAGCCACAGAGGAGAATTGAACCATGTGGTATCTTTATGCCCTAGTTGGAGCACAGCTTGTGAGGAGGCAGGTGAGGGCTGGGCTCACTCACTATAGGACTTTGGGCTGGTGCCTACTCTATGAACCTCAGCCTTCTCTTCAGAAGATAGAGGTGATAACAGAATGCCCAGTCATGAAGATAAAAGCTGTCTTCTGCTGAATCTCCAGCAACTGACATGATGTTTGGTGCATGGTCGAGATGCTTAATAAATAGTCCTTAAATGAATAAATCTATCTGTGTAGCATGTTGAGGAGAGCAGTTGGGTTTATGTTTTATCTTCAAATACAGCAAACTCAGTGCCTTCCTTTCTCAGCCTTAAGCAGTCATAATGGGAAATGGGTGGTTTGTCTGACCAGCTGTCTGGTTTTGTTTTGACCTATGGTGAGGTGTCATAAAAAAGGCAAAGAACTCTTTGTTTCTCTTTCCACTGCTGTTAAAAGAACTTGAAAAATCTAAGTCCTTGGTCTTTAGGATCTTATAAAGAATCCAAGTGGCTTAACAGATGTGAGAAGCTCTGGAAAATTTTAAACACTTGGGTCAAATGGTGTGTTTGATTTTTTCCAACACCCTTCTCAAGCTACAACTGCCTTATGTACCACGAAGGGCCTCCCCTTTCTAGCTAGTAAAATCTATACCCCAAACATCCTCTAATCTCACTTTTTATAAGACCCAAAGTGAAAAAGTATTAGTTACTCAGCCATGTCTGACTCTTTGCGACACCATGGACTGAAGTCCATCAGGCTCCTCTGTCCATGGAATTGTCCAGGCTTGAATACTGGAACGGGTAGTCATTCCCTTCCCCAGGGATCTTCCCAACTCAGGGATCAAACCCAGGTCTTCTGCATCACAGACAGATTCTTTACCATCTGAGACACCAGGGAAGCCCTTTATAAGAACTAAGGATCCTTATTTAAAGGCTCCTAGAAGGGCATGCATTTTTAAATTTCTCTTTTCTAATAGTCTTTGTTAGTCCACATGAAGTTTGTGAAGGATGTAGAAAAGTGTAGCTGACTCTACTTGATCCGACTTTTGCTTATATAATTCATGAGAGCCATCCTATTGCAGCTTGGCATAGTTTTGTATTACTGTCAGTCCATATTTATGTAATGCTTTATAATGAAAAAGTGCTTTCCAGCCATTTATTATGGAAGCCTCTGTTATCAGTGACGAATAGTGCCAAGATACTGTTCATCACACACATCTGTCTGCTTTCTGGTGTCCGCTGAAACACTAGACTTTGCCAACACACTCTAAAAGGCATTTTTAGGACAATGACTCTTTTTTTTTTTTGGTAGTCATGGGATTTTCAAAACTTTTGGTAAAGAATTGGTCCTTTTGGTAGGCGTTTTTGTACGGGACAAGAAACAATGTGTAGGTGATACTGGAGGACTTGAGTAAGTCTAGATAGGAAAGTAATGAAGTCTCTTTTAAAGTCAAATATCTGATGAATTATGGAAGTTTCTAGAATTGAATGATTATTTCCCAAGACAGCCCACTGTGACTCATCAGAATAGCAAAATATTTAAGCTTTGAAGTCAGATAAGCCTGGGTTCAAATTCTTGTTCTAGTCACTTACTAGATGACTAAGTGAGAAGGAAGCAGTCAAATTAATGACACTGGCCTTCTCACTTTGACCTTGGACAATCAATCTACTTAAGGCCCTAAGTCTGAATTTCCTCAGTTGTAAAACAGAATGATGTTCCCTTCCATGAAGACTGATCCCGATGGGTATTAAATGGGGGAAAGCCCAGAACAGTGCCTGTTTGTATTACTCATTGACTCAGTGCTTCCTCTGCTCCTCCTCTTTTTCTTCTCTTATAATCTCTGCTGTCTCACAAAGAAATAGCAATAGAAAAGGTAAAGGAGGTCAAATGGTTTTAAAGAAAAAGGAATCTTCTGTCTGGAAAGCTTTCCGGATCCCCAACTTTCTTGCTTACAATGCATTTCTTCTTTCCTCTCCTCACTGAGGAGCCTGTCCTTTGTTCTCTGAGTTTCAGGGAGCCACTGAAAGGTTTTGAGGTTTGCTTGGGTTTTCATTTTCACAAGGATGCTCAAAAGGGGTTGTTGGTAAGTTGGTTGAGTTAGACTCATCATGGAGGACCCCAGCCTTACTTGACCCATTAGCACCCCATCCCCCCACCTCCCCCTGCTACAGTGCCGATCCTCATGTAGGGTCACCTGTTCTGTCCTTTCCCTTGCTAGAATGGCAGGCACTAACTCACATTCATCATTCTCTCCCCAGTGTCCAGCATGGAACCTGGCACACTTTTGGTGCTCACTAAATGTACACATACATTTTTAAAAAGAATGTCAAATGGAACTGTTGCAGAAGTACAGGAAAGAGAAAATCAGGGTCTGGATGAACTAGAACCATGACAGTGGGAGGATGGGTGGAGGGAAAGCAGGGTGGTGGGCAGACCCAGCAGCAGGTCAGTGGCTTCCTATTCCTCTCCGTTTTCTCATTTGTAAAGAGAGGATTTTAAGGCCTACTCATGGAGATGTTGTGGAGATAAAACCAGAGTGTGGAGTGGAAGCTCAGTGTCAGTGTGATGGCTGGCTGCTGGCTGCCTGGTTTTCCAGTGTGATCAGTCTGTAGACTACTGGGAGCTGAGGAAAAAGGGAAAGTACAATTTGAAGGAGGTAAAGTCCTCTTTTCTACTTTCAGTGCCTCTTTCTGTGTCTAAGAGAGCAGCTGCTGTCCTAGGAGACCATGCCAATGAAATGCACGTTCTTTCCTCTCACAGGCCCCTGAATTCTCTGCCCTCATTTTTTCTAAAAGATGACAGATTTATACCAAAATCAATTCTGAAAAACTCCAAGTACTCTATGAATGAATAAAATGAGCAAATGGTATTTAGTCTGAGCTCTGCCATTTATCATGACCTAGAACACCCTCCCTTCCTGAGCCTTAGTTTCAATTCAGTTCAGTCACTCAGTCGTGCCTGACTCTTTGTGACCCCATGGACGGCAGCACACCAGAATTGCCTGTCCATCACCAACTTAGTTTCCTCTAAACGGGCATTAGGCTGTGTTTCGCACAGGTTTGTTTTAATAATTCAGTTAGTTAATGCATGTGTGAGCACCTCCAAAATTCTAATGTGCAATAGGAATGTCCTTTTATCATCTTATGTCATATCCCCCATAGAGTGTGCACAGAGAAGGTCGTTGGCTGAATGTTGAAAGGGTAAGTGGTGCCTATTTGGTGTACTTATTGTTGCGTATCTTGTTAGAGAAAGAATTTGCAGGCCTTGTGGAGTGGTGGGTCCCAAAGAAGCGGCAGTGTTACTGGCTCCAGTGGCTGCCTCCTTTTGGTCCGTTTGACTTTCCTTGATTTTCACCAGTTTGGATCTTGGCACTAGTCCTGCTGGAGGAGGCGTCTTCCTTCTACTTCCCCATCCTGAATGGCAGAGCTGAGATTTAACAGCTGGGCCCATCTTTGTGCAGGCCCTATATCCTTATCCCCATTCAGCATCCCCGCTGTACCAGGAAACACCAGTTCATTTCCATGCAGGGATATTCAAGAGATGGTACTCAAGTGACAGAGCAGTGAAAGCCAGCTGGAAGAACACAGCAGCTGAGGTGTCTCAGATGGGGTGACAAGCATGACTCCATCGCTCCTGGAGGAAGTTGTGGGCTTCCTGAATTTCTGATGCCACATCAACACGTACTGATTTGAATGTCATTTGTTTATATCAAATTCTTCCTTTACAGTGCAGATATCCTTGGAGGGTAAATTCTAATGGTCAGTCACCATTACAAATGGTCATTTGTATGCATACAAATATGAGGTTTTAGCTTAGCAACAGAATTTAAGGTAATTTGGCTGCAATATTTGCTACTGCATGGCTCACCAGGGTGAATTTGTCTGATCTGGCCAACTGTGTTCATATCCTTCTCCTCCTTCATTTCTTTATTTGTACACATTATAGAGTCTGTGTTCAACATACTAGGTACTCAACCCTAAAGGGAATGACCTTTCAAATAAGAAAAATACCTTTCTTTGGCCTTGTGTATGAAAAGTTGTGTTCCCTTGTTAGAATTAATGAACAACCCAAATGAAAACAAATAAGAGTTGTTTATTAATTCTATTAATGGACAAGGGGACATTTTGATAAGGCAGAAAGAAGGAACTATACTGGGACTGGCAGAAATGAATTCTGACAGCTCTATGGACTGGTGAGACTGGTGAGGATGGTGGAGTTGTAAAGAAATAGGACTCAAAGGGAGAGAGAGAAACTTGGAGAGAGTCTGGGATAGACTAGTAAAGACCAGGCATTCAGATAACTTCTCACAATTTGTTGTAATTAGTTGTGTAATAAATAACTGAATTGTTTGTGACAGAGAATAAGAAATATATTATTCTTTGTTAAAAGTCTAGTTTTTAGTTCTTTTTCCAAGGTTGGCAAGAGATACAGTTTCAGACATTTTTTGAGATCTATCCTCCTCCTTTGGGTTGAATCAGGGCCCTAGTGTTATGCAGTATAGGACAAATGGGGAGGGATCGGGGGTTTGTTAAGGTCACCCCTGAGAGTCTCTGGTCCTTTCAAAGGCAGAGACTCCACTGCTTACCCACTTACTTTGTGCTACGCTGTCTTTGAAGCTAAGACATTATTGCTGACATCTTAGGCATTCTTGTATCTTCTTCCATCTAGTTTTGCCACAGCCAGGGTGTTGGGTATAAACTGCTGTAATCATCTCCTTTATTCCCTCCATGGCCAACCCCCACTCTGAACGGTGGGTTTGGACCATTACCCCTTCTCTTCCAAGCATCACTTTCAGTGTCTATCACCCTGTCAGCTCACTTGGCCTAGTGTTTTTGTGTATTTGACCTACACATTCAAATAAACATCAGTCAAGGTCCTTAGACAAAGAGCTACAAACTCTGGAACACAGAGGCTTGCTCCTGTAAAAGGAAGATCAATGTAAGTTTTGTTGATGAATCCACAGAAATAAAAAAAATATATATATATAAATTTAAAAAATTAAAGCATCAATTTCTCACTAACTCATTTTTTAAAATTTGTTAATTGTACACCTTTCCTATTACTCTTAGGCCTTCTAAGATAGCAGCTATGTCTCCCAAGCATACCATGTCTCTCTAGTACTGAGCATATGTCTCAAAAAATATTTGTTTAAAGAAGAATAATCAGGTAAGCCTGCTTCAGAGGATCTTTCTGACTCGGGGTTTGAACCTGCATCTTTGTGTCTCCTGATTTGGTAGGCAGATTCTTTACCACTGTGCCACGTGAGAGGAGGACTTTGGGGTTATAAGGTCATAAAATAAAGAATCTTCTTAGGAAGTATTAAGAATTAAAGTTCTCTTTTTCGCAACGGGTTTGCCGCCAGGACACAGGTGTCGTGAAAACCACTGTTAAACCTAAGCCAAAATGGGAAAAGAGAAGACCCACATCAACATCATTGTCATTGGGCACGTAGATTCAGGGAAGTCTACCATGACTGGCCATCTGATCTACAAATGTGGCGGGATCGACAAGAGAACCATTGAGAAGTTCGAGAAGGAGGCTGCCGAGATGGGAAAGGGCTCCTTCAAATATGCCTGGGTCTTGGACAAACTGAAAGCTGAACGTGAGCGTGGTATCACCATTGATATCTCCCTGTGGAAATTTGAGACCAGCAAGTACTATGTTACCATCATTGATGCCCCAGGACACAGAGACTTCATCAAAAACATGATTACAGGCACATCCCAGGCTGACTGTGCTGTCCTGATTGTTGCTGCTGGTGTTGGTGAATTTGAAGCCGGTATCTCCAAGAACGGGCAGACCCGTGAGCATGCCCTTCTGGCTTACACTCTGGGTGTGAAACAACTAATTGTTGGAGTTAACAAAATGGATTCCACTGAGCCACCCTACAGCCAGAAGAGATACGAGGAAATTGTTAAGGAAGTCAGCACCTACATTAAGAAAATTGGCTACAACCCCGACACAGTAGCATTTGTGCCAATTTCTGGCTGGAATGGTGACAACATGCTGGAGCCAAGTGCTAACATGCCATGGTTCAAGGGATGGAAAGTCACCCGTAAGGACGGCAACGCCAGTGGAACCACCCTGCTTGAAGCTCTGGATTGCATCCTGCCACCAACTCGCCCAACTGACAAACCCTTGCGTTTGCCTCTCCAGGATGTCTACAAAATTGGTGGTATTGGTACTGTCCCTGTGGGTCGTGTGGAGACTGGTGTTCTCAAACCTGGCATGGTGGTCACCTTTGCTCCAGTCAATGTAACAACTGAAGTGAAGTCTGCAGAAATGCACCATGAAGCATTGAGTGAAGCCCTTCCTGGGGACAATGTGGGCTTCAATGTCAAGAACGTGTCTGTCAAAGATGTCCGTCGTGGCAATGTGGCTGGTGACAGCAAAAATGATCCACCCATGGAAGCTGCTGGCTTCACAGCTCAGGTGATTATTTTGAACCATCCAGGCCAAATCAGTGCTGGATATGCACCTGTGCTGGATTGTCACACAGCTCACATCGCTTGCAAGTTTGCTGAGCTGAAGGAGAAGATTGATCGTCGTTCTGGGAAAAAGCTGGAAGATGGACCTAAATTCTTGAAATCTGGTGACGCTGCCATTGTTGATATGGTTCCTGGCAAGCCCATGTGTGTCGAGAGCTTCTCTGATTATTCTCCCCTGGGCCGTTTTGCTGTGCGTGACATGAGACAGACAGTCGCTGTGGATGTCATCAAGGCAGTGGACAAGAAGGCAGCTGGAGCTGGCAAGGTCACCAAGTCTGCCCAGAAAGCTCAGAAGGCTAAATGAATATTATCCCCAACACCTGCCACCCCAGTCTTAATCAGTGGTGGAAGAACTGTCTCAGAACTGTTTGTCTCAATTGGCCATTTAAGTTTGATAGTAAAAGACTGGTTAATGATAACAATGCATCGTAAAACCTTCAGAAGGAAAGGAGAATGTTTTTGTGGACCATATGTTTTGTGTGTGGCAGTTTAAGTTATTAGTTTTTAAAATCAGTACTTTTTAATGAAAACAACTTGACCAAAAATCTGTCACAGAATTTGAGACCCATTAAAAAAAGTTTAATGAGAAAAAAAAAAAAAAGAATTAAAGTTCTATTGACTTCTAGAAGTTTAGAACCTAAAATAACAAAGAAGGACCTCAGGACCTGGCCAGAATAAGAAGAGAACTCTGCTTCTCCACAGACCTGGAAAGTTGAAATAAAGTGTGATCTATATATGGGGCAAAGGAATGACCCAGCTTTGAGGCTAAAGGAGGTTAATCACAGGCAAGACTGAAGATCAGGGAAAGGTTGAAAGACGAGCATATTCTTTTCAAACATTTACTAAGCTGAGTGAGTTTTTTTCATGTGTGCATCTGTTTTATGGCTCCTCTCTACAGAAAATTTGCCCTCTGTGTTCATTCACCATAGTAAAGTGAAGTACACTCCTAGGGCAGGTATAAGACTACTGGAGAAACCAGTCTCTGAATCCCTTCATGATTAATAGTAACTTAAAAGTGACTATGATCACAAAAAATTACTATGAGAACTATTTGTCCTAAAGGAATTTGTTTTATTATCTGTTAAATAGCAAAAGAATGTGTGCATTAAAATATTTCATCTGTTTACATAAAAATGTATTTTGTCAGTATTTACTATGTTCAAGGACTATAAAAGCTTTTAAAATATCATAAAAGCTTATGGGATGTCAGTGCTGCAGTCTAATATTGATGAAGGTGGTGATGGTGGTGGTGGTGTGTGTGATAAGAAGGAGGGATTAAACCAAGTGTAGAAAAAAACTGTAAAATAAGGTTCTATGATATGCCCATATAGGTAGGATACACAATAAGGCATTCCCAAGAAGGAGAGTTTGTATTTAACAGAGCGATCATGAACAATTTGATGGAGGAAGGGGCAATTATCTGAATATTGAATGATTTTAATTGGTGGAGGTAATAGGGAAAGATTGAAGGCAAAAGAAGAGGGTGACAGAGGATGAGATGGTCAGACTGACTGATGTGACTATTCCATCACTGACTCAATGGACATGAATGAGAGCCAACTCTGGGCGTTAGTGAAGGACAGGGATCCTCGTGTGCTTCATGGGGTCACGAAGAGCTGGACATGGCTTAGTAACAACAGCAACAGCAACAGGGGAGAAGGCAGAGAGATATTTCAGATGGAGAAATAAAATGGCTTTATCTCTAGAATAGCTTTATCTTCTTCCTGGTAATCAATTGAGTAAGCGTATTGACAGTGGTATGTGGTTGCCCCACTGTTATTATTATCTTGTATTTATATATTGTGAATTTCAAAGCTTGGTTGGCATAATTTCTCTACTATTATGAAGGCCTAGAAGTGGTTTGTGGTCTTTGGGTATGGCAAGATTTCCCAGAAAAAATAGTGGTGAGATTCTTAGATTTGGAAAGTACTAGCCATGCATTTTTCTTCGGTTTTGAGTGATTCCTTTTTGTTAACTGATTGATCTGGGAAGATGGTTGTTATTCTATTCCATGCTTTGGACTCTTCTATTTGAGCCTGATCCTGCAGAGGTCATATATTAGGGTTTGTTATCCTTTTGTAGTGAAAAAAAAACCCACAAGATCTCGCATAACATATGTCAAGACCATGCCTTTAATTTTTTTACCCCAAAGGAGCTGGGGGAAAGGTAGTTTCTTTTTTGAAATATATTGTGCCAGAAAATGGGAAGTTTTACACAAATACTTGAATACACAAATATTTAAAATATCTTTATGTACTTAAAGAACATAATAAAAATTTAAAAATAAGAAGTTATAACAAATATGATAAAATAGTAGTATTTTTAATATATACAGAAATAGAAATTGTATATAGAAATTAATGATGAAAGTTCTGACAGCTCAACATAGTTAAAGGGAATGAATAGAAAAAAACTTAAAAGAAGAAGCATGAATGACCAATAAACATATGAAATAATCTTTGGTACAGCTAATAATCAAATAAATAAAAACTAAGACAAGAATGAGGCTTCATTTTCACGTATTAAAGACACAAATATTAAAAAAGTGATAATATTCTAATATTTATGGAGAGAGCAGAAGAGGCAATTGCCTCTATTTTTGAAAGACAACTTCCCTGGTAGCTCAGATGATATGGAATCTGCCTGCAGTACAGGAGATCCGGGTTAGATCTCTGTGTCAGGAAGACCCCCTGGAGAAGGCAATGCAACCCACTCTAGTATTCTTGCCTGGAAAATTCCATGGACAGAGGAGTCTGGCGGGCGACAGTCCATGGGTTACAAAAAGTTGGAGAGGACTGAGCAACTAACTTCTTTCTTTTGAAAGACAACTTAGTTATATGCATCATGTTTGGACCAGTTCTTTTTCCTTGGCCCACTTCTGGTGTTCTCCCTCTCTTGGAAGTATATCCTAAGGAAAAAATATTTAAAGAACAAACAGTAGAGAAAAATAAAGTTTTATGCATGTTTACTGCAATGTTGTTTGACTTCAGATTCAGAAAAATCTGGCTCATTTATATTTACAATTATAAATAGGGAAAAACCCAATGGAAATACATTGAAATGTTAGCTCTAGTTATCTTTGATAGGATACTTTGGATGAATATTCTTTCTATATTTTATTTATTTTTAAATGAAGTATAGTTGATTTATAGTGTTGCATTAGTTTCAGGTATATAGCAAAGTCAGTTATTCATACATATGTATTAATATATAGTCACATATGTATTCTTTTTCAGATTGTTTTCCTTTACAGGCTATTATAAAATATTGAGTATAGTTTCTGTGCTTCACAGTAGGTCCTTGGTGGCTATCTATTTTATACATGGTAGTATTTATATGTTAATCCCAAACTCCTAATTTGTTCCTCTTTCCCTTTCCTCTTTGGTAACCATAAGTTTCTTTTCTATGTCTGTGATTCTATTTCTGTTCTGTGTGTAAGTTCATTTGTACCATTTTAAAAGTTTTATATTTTTCAATTTTCAGTTCTCTTAAAAAAAGAAAAAAATACATCATGCTATATTATCAGAGAAATTCAAGTGTATGAAAAATGGTTTGTTGAGGAACTAATTTCCACTTTTTTAATGGTAAGGTATCTGATTTTATTCATATCTCATGCTGGAGTTCACAAAGAGAGTCATCCAAGATGGCAACACAGGAGGCTTCTGAGCTTCAGTCTTCCTGTTCACACAGGGAATGTACAGCTACGCATGGAGCAATTCCTTCTGAAGGGGAGCCAGAAACTAGCTGGGCAACTCTTACATGTCTGACAACTGAGAAAATACTCACAGAGAAACATATAGACAAGGCTGAGGCACACTCTTGCCACACGCCCACTGCCAGTGGGACACCATGCAATTGTGAGGGAACTCTCAACTCCAGGCTTCTCTCTGAGATTTGGACTTCCATTCAGAGCTCCAGTTTTTAAAATTCCTGCCAGAAAGGCAAACTTGCCAAACACCTCACTCTGAAAGCCAGTACGGCTTGTGTTCTTGGGACCTATAAGACCAAAGTAAACAAAGAAGCAATTTCTAAGGGTGTGTACTTAGAAGATAGACCATATTGCAGATTCCTCAAATTCCTGAGTTACATAATGCATTATTTAGAAATTGGTTGGAATAGTTTGGGTAGATGTTATGTTTATGATTTATCAGGTGTAGGTGATGGGAAGTCAGTTCATTGTACTCAGAGACCCCAAGTTCTCTTTCTGTGCCTGCTAGCATTTCACTCCTGTGACCCTAATGTAGATACTTTGTCTTCTCATATATAGCCTCCAGCCTCTTCCAGGTAGGGTATTATCCTTCCCAGGGATAATATTTCTTAGAGGACCTCTAGACAGAAGGCCCTGGAACTTAACATGACAGAAAGAATTGCTACTGGTGAAATTTAGGGATTTATGGGTGTTAATGGACTGAATGTTTGCGTCCTTGCAGAATTTAAATGGTGAAGCTCTAATCCCCAGTAAGATGGTATTTGAAGGTGGGACCTCTGAGAAGTAATTAAGTTTAGATTAGGATTGTCATAATGGAATCGGTGGCCTTAAGAAGAAGAAGAAAGTGATCTTTCTCCCTTTGTGTGTAGGCACTCAGAAAAAACCATGTAAAGACATAACTAGAAGGCTGCCATCTCCAAGCCAGGAAGGAGGACCTCACTAGACACTGAAGCTAAGGTATTTTGTTGTAGCAGCCTGACAGACTAAGACAGAAGGGAAGATGCATTTTGGCTATGGTCATTTTTGCTTTCCTTTTGTTTCTTGGGGATGTGTATGCTATTTATTTGCTCTTATTTTCTTTTGTTTAACATGTCTCTTCCTGAATGTTGGAACTACTTCTTGTAACCAACTAAAGTCCTCTTTCCCTGGCTTGTGTTTATATTTTTTGACTGATGGGTTGTTCTTTGTTCCAGCAGCAACTCTTGGACTTCTAAGCTCTATTTGTTTATAAATTATCTTTTTTTCCCAAGGCAATTGCCTTCTGGGGCAACCCATTTTAGTATTCAGTAAGTCTTGATTAATATAATTTGCAAGTCTCTGCCACAAAATGGTTGTGTCCACACATGCAAATAAATTTGAATTCAGCAAATTGGGTTTCATTTTTCTATGTAAAGGTGAATCACTGATTTGATGGCATGTTCAAATTTTTGGTTGTTGGATTTTGTCCTTGTAGAAGTAAACTATCAGTCATTAGTTTATGTAAATACTTTATTGAAAGTTTTTAAAAGTTAAAAAAAAACAAATAAAATTTGCCTTGGCATCTTATTTTACCTAATATTGCCAATAAATTTTAGAATTTTATCTGTAGTAAACTTCTTAACATAGTCAGTTTTGTTTCATACATAGAGCAAAAAAAGACCATTGTCTGTTTTTTTGTCTTTGCACTTATTTGGACACATTGCCATGAAGTTATTAAAAAAATGATAAACTTGTACTGAACAACCCTTAGCTTGATTTATGTGAAATTACTATTAGGTTATTTTTTACTTATAAAAATGGCAACAAATATTACTAATAAGTATTTTCATAGGCTCACTAATTTTCTCTCTCTGAATTTAATGTTCATCACAATTTGGAAATTAAAGCACTGTGCTCACTCATTTTTTGAAGTCCTTGGAGTCAATAATGGGCTTCTGCCATTATCTGATTAATTGATTTTTCACATTTTTGTATTCATAGTATATACATATTGGTAAAAACATATTTGTGGCTTTTGGAGGGTGGCTATTTTACTTTTCAAGAATGGATCTACCTGTTTTGCAAATTCAGGTCAGAATGAAATGTGCCAGTAATGATTTGAACACCCTAATTTTGCTAAAGATTGATAGTACTCACATTCCCTGTGTCCTTTGGGCAGGTCTTATGAATGATCTTGTGTTCAGTCCAGTTCACGAGGATTTATTAAGCTGCTATTGTATGCTGGAGAGTGAGTCAGGTGTTAGGAATACAAAGATGACTAGGATATAAATATGTGAAAATACTGTCATGAATTGCAGCATTGAGGGTTAAATAAGGTTAAAGTACATCTGTGAAAAATCTCCATGGTCATTTCAATAGCAACGAATTAATTCAACAAATATTTATGATGGCCAGCCATAAGCCAGGCACCATGTTAGGCGCTGTGTATACAGTGAGATAAACAAGACACACTCTTCCTGGCCTCCTGGAGCAAAGCGCTTAAGGGATACATATTTGGCAGTACATAGAAGACCCTTTGCAATCGTCTCCAATTTGTTTTGCTCACTGCTGCTAGAGTGAGTGCTCTGAAACAGAAATCCGATTATGTCATTCTCCTTGCTTAACAACACTGAGTGACGTTCTTGTTGCCTAATGGAAAAAGGTCAAATTCCTTAGTATGGCTTTGCATGCTGATCCTAGATTAATTTTCCAGTTTCTGCTCCTTCTCATCTGTCTTAGGCTGTGGCCAAACAAGAATACTGCAGACCATGAAACATATCATGTGCTTTCATGTGTCTCTGCCTTTGCTCACATGGTCCCTTTTACCTAGAGGGTCCTATCCCCTCCCCCGCCCCCAACCACCTGCTCACACACATCCTCCACACTTGTTCTCTTGGCGAACTCCTGCTCATACATCGCATCTTCAGTGACCTCCCAAGCATAACTCAGTGTGTTTCTGTAGCAATTTGTCTTCTCATCTAAACTACATAATTTATTATAGTTATTTTCATGTCAGTGTCCTGGAATAGATGATAAGGTCTTTGAGGGTTCTAGGCTGGATGTATGTTTTAATGCTAAAGCATCCTCCATCCTACTTCCTAGTCAATTGCTTTTGTTTCTCAAAATAACAACAAAACCATATGCCCCCTTTTCAAGAACTTCTAAATACACAATCTCATTTTAAACTTAGAACTACCTTGTGGAGCATTTAGGGCAAGTAGAATTGTATTGAATTCACAGTCAAGGGATCTGAAGCTAGGATCTGTGAAGTGCTTGTTTCAAAATAAAGTGCTAGAATTAGGACTGTTTACAGTCTTCGCCCTGTCCATTCACATTCAATTTGCTACCTGTCTACACCAAAAATTTTCATAGAGTTACTTCCCTTTTTATAAAATTGTAGCCATATCAGAAGTGGAACCCAAGCCAT
Organism: Cervus elaphus; assembly: GCF_910594005.1. Taxonomy (NCBI): domain Eukaryota; kingdom Metazoa; phylum Chordata; class Mammalia; order Artiodactyla; family Cervidae; genus Cervus; species Cervus elaphus. Next base: position 87,976,826 of record NC_057834.1, on the reverse strand, counting down.
GGTTTCTATACTGGACTGAATAAACACTGACTGAACAAAATAGGATTCCTCTCTGGAGTCCGTATTTGCAAGTAAACCAAAAGCATGGATAATCATAGTGGTGGGTTGTGCTGATGCTATCAGGTGGTATTCTTGGTCTTTCTTTGACGGTAGCCGAGGGGTCCTGAGTACTCCTGGCCGTGAACTGCAGCTTCTGCTGTCTCTGTGGCTCTGTTTTTCTTGCCTTAACTCCAGGGCTGTTGTCTGTCAGGGTCTCCTCTTCTACCATGGCTCTTGGAGCAGTATTGATGGCCCAGTTCTCGAAACTGGGGGATATTCTTTGCCAGGGAAGGAGATTTGGGGCCCACAGAAGGTAGCCAAGGACATGGATGGACCTCACGCCTGTGGAGCTCAGTCATCATTCTCTAATAGTGATCACTGTAGGGCCACATCTGAATCTTTTGGCATCCTTTTACTTTAGAGTGAGTTTCCTATATTTTGGCGAGTATTTCCTACCGATACTGGGGGAACTCTTTGTTATGCTTAGTTTATTAATCTTGAACATCATACCACAGACCTCTTCATTATTTTTAAAGGAACTTTAGGGGTCTGATACATGTAGATTTTTCTTTTAAATTTATTTTAACCATCATTTGTTGAGCACCAATATGTCTCAGGCACTATACTAGATTGCAGAGTGTTCCATTTAATTTTCTTGAAATTGCAGGGTTATCCCCACTGGCCCTCTGTTACAAATGAGGGAACCTAGGATTGGAAAGCTCAGTAATTGGCCCAAGGGAACAAAACAGAGTTGGGATAGAAACTCAGGTCTGTCTGATGCCGCTGTCTTTTGCTTCCTGGTATGATTGCCACCAGGATCCATAGTCACTTCAGATTTTAGTGGACTTAACAAGCAAGAATGACATTATGCTGAAGCTACCATTTGAAGAAATTACTGGGGAATGGGTTTTCCTGGTGGCTTAGATGGTAAAGAGTCTGCCTGCAGTGTGGGAGACCCGGGTTTGATCCCTGGGTCAGGAAGATCTCCTGCAGAAGGAAGTGGCAACCCACTCCAGTATTTTTGCCTGGAAAATACAATGGACGGAGGATCCTGACAGGCTACAGTCCATGGGGTCTCAAAGAGTCAGACACAACTGAGTGACTTCTTTCTTTCTACTGGGGTATACTCTGGCTACCACTGTAAGTGCTAATAGAATATATAAGATTTATAAGGCAGGATAAATGCCAACAGAAGACAGCTCCCTGTGTGTATTTAATTTTGTTATCCCTCTTTAACTGCAAATGTAAGAGGAAGAAAGACTATTTTTTACAACTTAACTTTCTAAATGACTTAGACATTCTTGGGGGGCTTCTTATTTTCTCTACTCTCATGAGTCCTCTAAGGACTAACATGTTAAAAATTAAGATTATTCTTTCCAGATGTTGGAGTTTTGATTGCAAGTAGAATATGAGTAGCTAAGTGGTGGCAGAGTTGGCGTTGCTTAGTGGAAAATGTTCAGACAACACTCAAAGATCTGCCAAGACTCTTGCGATGTTTTATTTGTATTGATACGTGTTTGGCTCTGTCAGCTTGGCTTGAGGTTCTGAGGCTGATTGGAATGACCAGACAAAAGAGCTCTGGGGGTGTCCCTCCCCATTCCACTATGATTCCCAAGTCCTGAGCAGATTAAAGATAGTAACAATTCTACAGTTAGGTAAGAGATTGAACAAAATATATACCATTGGTGAATCGTGTTAAGTATCTTCAGAAATTGCTTAAATCAGAAAGTAAATGAAAAGTCAGATCGGGAGGAAATTCAGAGTATTTAAATGAATGTTTGTCTCTAAAATTATCACTGTGTGATTTAAAAAAATGATAGATTCACTATGAAGTCATTTAATTTTATCTTCTGCCTTAAAAAAGTACTTCAGGTCTTGTTCATTTTTGTGCTTCATGGAGATTCCTTATTCCTTGTCTGTCCTAAGAAAATGTTTCTATTTATTTCAGGGGTAACTGCTCAGCTTGCCTTTCCATCTCTCTCCTGATGGGCACTAACTTTTGAACCATCTGTGTTTGCCCTGAAGAGTTACCTTGTCAGTCTAGAAGCTGACACGTATCAGTGAACCTGGTGACAATTTTGACCATGACTATATCCCCATTTTTAAGTAAAAGGTGTTTTGTACTTTTCATTTGTCACTCAACTTTGATCTGGTTTCCAAGGTTGCCTTAGTTTTTCAACCATGAGATAGGAGAGCAGGTGTCACAAAGTGGCGTGGATGTCTTTGCTTGATGCCCAGAGAAGGAATTTCTATGTGAGATTCCTGCATTTTGTTCTTCGGTTTCTGTTATACAAGAGACAGAGTGGGAGAGAGAACGGAACACTGTGTGATCAGTCCAAACCTTAAACCATCAAGGTGGAGCTTTTGTTATTCTAAAGTTACCTTTATTTATTTATTTTATATTGAGAAATTATTCTGTGTGACAAAATCAAACTGCAGAAGAAGTTTTTGGTGTATGGTTTTGTTGGAATAGTGGTTAGCAAATCCCAGACATCTTTTTGGAGTCTCTAGGAATTCTGGACTCAAGAAGAAAGAACAGTTTGAAAAACAAGTTTATGAATTCAATTTTATTAACAAAAGTCTTCCAGTAGAGGCAAATGGAAAGACTTAGGAGTCAGACAAGTCTACGTCTGAATCCTGGTTCTGCCACTTACTGGGCCAGACGATTTCACTTCCGGAACCTTAATTTCCTTGTCTGTAAAACATCGAAATGAATACATACCTTTCAGAATTATCATGAGGAAGAGATGTATGCAAATATAGATCAGAGAGAGTCTCCTAATAACTTAGAAATATTTTAAAATAGAATATGAAAGCTGTTATCATACAGGTTTAATTTGTGCTACGAAGCATACTATTCACACAAGGCAAAAGATTACTGTGCCACAGCCTAAAATGTGGATTTGACTCTTCCTCCTTGTTGCTATAGCTGTAAATAAGGATGTTAATGGCTGTCATTTATTGCATTCTATCTCTGTACTAGCTATTGTATAAACATTATATCATTTAATTTTCAGAACTATCCTATGTGGTAGTTTATGTGATTCCAAACAAAAAGCTTAGCTAAAACAAAAATTAAAAATGTAATTTACTTTGTCATTACACAGACAGGGCCACTGGCTTTTTATCAGTATAAGTTAGGCTAAATCACTACTCTTCATAGACTTTAGAAATTGTGATTCTAGTCCAGTGGGAAAAACTCCAGGAAAAACTGAATTGTAAATAGAACCCAAATGTTTTATTTATTCATTTTTAAAGCAGAGATTTGTTTGAAAAGATGAATCCTAGAACCTGCCCATCAACTTTGTTGGGACTATGAACTCTATGAGCTGAACGGTGTCAGTGAGCTCTGTGAGGAAGCTGAAAGCTGCTTCCATCTGCTTGGTGCAGAGCATAGATGCTTGAACTAGGTGCTTAATGCCTACTTAGTAGGTATTTCACACAGTAGGTGGGCTTCCCTTGTGGTTCAGCAGTAAAGAATCCACCTACAATGCAGGAGACACAGATTTGATCTCTGGGTTGGGAAGATCCCCTGGAGAAGGAAATAACAACCCACTCTAGTATTCTTTGCCTAGGAAATCCCATGGACGGAGGAGCCTGGAGGGCTATAGTCCACGGGGTTGCAAGAGTCAGCCATGACTTAATGACTAAACAGCAGCAACAACATAGTAGGTACCTACAATGCTTATTAAATGAAATTTTTAAAATAAACAAATTAATTTTTAGTGTGGAAAAGTATACCTCCTTAAGATAATTTTTTCTCCATATGGGTAATTTTAAAGTTTTCCAAAACTTTTTTTTTTTTTTTTTTGAGGGCAGACATATTATTTTGTTTAAAAAAAAAAAACCCTTTTAAGTACTTATATTTTACAGCAATTTTGAGTCTTCCCACATGAAACATTCTATTTTGTCATTTTCCCCCCTAATGATTTATTTATTTAACATGAGGAAAACAAAATATAACAAATAAAGAAAATATTCACATGTACAATTGTGAAGTAGGTATAGGGAATATAGCTTTTTAAATGGGAGGATAATTGCTTTACAGTGTTGTGTTGGTTTCTGCCATACAACACGAATCAGCCATAAGAATACAAATGTCCCCTCCCTCTTGAATCCCCCTTCCATCTTCCCTCCCTCTAGATATTGATTTTGTCATTTTTTTAAAATTTGAAAAATTTTTAATGTGTGAGAAAATGCATAAGTAAGAAAATCTCATATTTAAATCTTAAATATAGGAAATGCTATAATTTCTAAAACTATTATGAATAGCCAAATGAATAGAAATAATGAATTTAAAACATTTCAATGAGCTAAAATTTTAAATTGAAAAAAATCCAGTTTTCTGTTTTCTATTAGTGTTTTCTGGACAGTAAAATAAAAAGGATAATAAAATAGCTAATATTACAGTATATAATATTCTAAACCTTGCAAAGGGCTCTGTATGCATTACATTTCTTAATCTTCATAACAACCCTGTCAAGCAAATATTGCTATCCTTCTCATTTTACAGATGAGAAAACTGAGGCATGAAAGTCAAATGACTTGCCCACATACCCAGCAAATGGCAGAAGCAGATTTACTTTCTTCTTTGGCTCTACATCCTACAATTCTGCTTGTCTGTTGTGCTCAGAGCTCGGCCTGAGCTTGGTGGACACATCTGTAGAAACTGGTCCCCACAGAGCAGAGCTGAGGTCATTGAGCCCAACTAGCAAATAGCTTGATCCCCCTAAAGTATTAAAATTATTTGCTCTGGCCAAAAGATTATCCACATCCCTTCTCAAGAGAATCAGAGGAGGGAACTCTGGGTTTAAAAGAAAGATGTGTGCAGAAAACAAAAGCTCCATTTTAAAACTGAAATTAAAAAAAATTTTTTTTAAAGTGTTACAGAGTCAAGCTGAATCCTGAGGAGCCTCATAAACTCTGGAATTCATTTCCTGAATTAACATTATCACTCAGTCCAGGAGTTCTCAAGAAATAAGACTGTTTGGTTATTTTCCCTTTGTATAACCAGACCAAACTATGATGTGATGTAGTTTGGAACCTGCACCCGAAAACCATTCAGGAAGATTCATTCTTCCAGGTTAATTAATGCAGAATTTTGATGCTGTTTGTCTTATCCCAGATGAATCTTGTGTTGAGAGCAAGGAAATTTAAATGCAAAAATGATTTTTTATGCAATATTAGGATGAGATTTTTATTATACCAAAGCAAACATTAAAATTAAAAGGACTGCACAGTAATAGTAATATATGAATTTCTCCCTCACTGAATTTATAATCTTTCTTTATACTACTTTACCCTCTATAATATATTTCAAATAAAAAACAATAATGGGATAGTGAGGAGAGGAAATTCTTCTTTTTGCCAATGTGAGAAAGGTTAATTTTGAAAAGGCTAAGTAAATGTCTGCTTATTTAAGTACACTTTTTTCTAAATGTATTCAATTAGCTAAACCTGATTGCCTATCTTGTGTCTTTGCACCTTATTTTTATAATAATGTGAATGGAGTCAACGGCCTTTTAGTAGTACTTTAAAAAGTCAAAACTAAGTAGAATAACCAAAAGAATATACAGTATTGTAATAACTGCTGTCAAAAATGGTATCATGTTTATTTGGCTATGTGATCTTCAGAGAGAACTAAATGGATTTGCAAACTTTCCAAAACAAACACACACACACACATAAATGGCAAACCAATCCAAAACAAAAAAACTTTACCCTCAGGATTAGCAAACACAAGAGACTTCAAGCCTAATAGGTAATTAATTTGGAAATTTATGTTTCTAAAAAGAGGAGGGGGGCAAAATGCAAATACTATTGCAACCATAGCTAATTAAAAACAGTTGGTGAATGAGTTGATTTTGGCAAAAAGAATTGAGTTGCAACAGTTGAAGTGACTGGTGTAGAACTCAGAAGTCCAGGAAAGTAAACATTTCTTTGCTTTTTGGGCAATTTACTTTAACCAGATAACACTGAAGGATGGTAGTATCCAGAAGGTTGTTCTCTTTGAGATAAGGAGATAACCAGCCTTTTAGGGCAATAGTATTCTTTGGAAAAACAAACAAACAAACAAACAAAACCCCCTGGAGCTCAAAAGATATTGACTCTCTAAGCAAATTTTTTTTCTCAAGGAGTGGTCTACCCAATTAGGTACTGAAGTGAAGTATTACCACACTTCAGTACTGGAACTGAATATTATGATGCTCAATACTAGTCAAGAGGAATTAAATAGCCTCTTGATGAAAGTGAAAGAGGAGAGTGAAAAAGCTGGCTTAAAACTCAACTTTCAAAAAACTAAGATCATGGCATCCAGTCCCATCCCTTCATGGCAAATAGATGGGGAAACAGCAGAAAGAGTGAGAGACTTTATTTTCTTGGGCTCCACAATCACTGCAGATGGTGACTGCAGCCATGAAATTAAAAGATGATTGCTTCTTGGGAGAAAAGCTATGACCAACCTAGACAGCATATTAAAAAACAGGGACATTGCTTTACTGACAAAGGTCTGTATAGTTGAAGTTATAGTTTTTCCAGTAGTCATGTATGTATGTGAGAGTTGGACTATAAAGAAAGCTGAGCCCCAAAGGATTGATGCTTTTGAACTGTGGTGTTGGAGAAGACTCTTGAGAGTCCCTTGGACTGCAAGGAGATCCAACCAGTCCATCCTAAAGGAGATCAGTCCTGAATATTCATTGGAAGGACTGATGCTGAAGCTGAAACTCCAATATGGCTACCTGATATGAAGAACTGACTCATTGGAAAAGACCCTGATGCTGGGAAAGATTGAAGGCAGGAGAAGAAGGGGATGATAGAGGATGAGATGGTTGAATGGCATCACTTACTTGATGGACATGAGTTTGGGCAAGTTCCAGGAGTTGGTGAAGGACAGGGAAGCCCGGCGTGCTGCAGTCTATGGGGTCGCACAGAGTTGGACATGACTGAGTGACTGAATAATAACAACAGTCCTAGTAAGGGGAAAGGGAAGAAACTCATGGGAGGACAACTTGTAAGAATTTGGGAAGACAATTTGCTTTTGTATTCTTTCATATTTAAGAAATTTTTTGGAATATAGTTGATTTATAATATTGTGTTAGTTTCAAGTGTACAGCCAAATGAACCAGTTATACATATACGTATATCTACTCTTTTTTAGATTCTTTTTCCATATAGGTCATTATAGAGTATTGAGTAGGGTTCCAGGAGGGCAATTTGTTAGTACTGTGTGTGTGTGTGTGTGTGTGTCTGTTTGTGTGTGTGAGCCACTTCAGTCGTGTCCGGTTCTTTGCAACCCTATGGACTGTAGCCCGTCAGGCTCCTCTGTCCATGGGATTCTCCAGTAAGAATACTGGAGTGGGTTGCCATGCCCTCCTCCAAGGGATCTTTCTGACCCAGGGATTGAACCTGCGTCTCTTAGGTTTCCTGCATTGGCAGGTGGGTTTTTTTTTTTTTTTTTTTTTACCTCTAGCACCACCTGGGAAGCTCTTGTTAATACTATCAAAGCCTTAATGTGTTTTACACATTTTGGCTCAGTGATTTCACTTTTAGGGAATTATGCAAAGGAAACAGTCAGAGGTTCATATACAAAACATCAGCTTTTGTCAACTCTGTGTCAACTAACAAGGTCAAAAAAATAGATTCATCAGTTTAGCAGAATTCTATGCAGCCTGGTTCTGAAAAAAATTTCTTGACATGAGAAATAATTATAATATTGTAATATACTGCTAAGGGCAGAAGAAACAGACCAAAGACACCAGTTAAATAAAAATTAAATGGATATATCCCCTGGTATGGGGGAGCTTGATAAGATGCAAACCACAACAGGATGCAAACAGGAATATGATTAATTTTGAAAATGACTGAAGAGATTGCCCTTACCTGGGATGGGTTATCAGCTTCCTGCTGGAGTTGCGAGCCTGTGTTGAAAGCAGAACTTCTGAGTTGATTTAAAGGTATGTGTACATCTGTGTGGTGACTACCTGTAGATTCGCATTTGGAGTGGTCCAAACCTAGTTTGAGAAATGTTTTGTATCAGATTATAAATTAGATTAATTTAGAACACTTCTAATGAAAACTCTCAAATGATTAAGCACTAGAGTCATTAAGTCCAAGAAATGTGTGTGTTGTATGTTTACATTGTGGGCTTTTCCTCTCTATAAATAATGTCACCAGTGCTGACCATTATATACAAACTTAGGCTGTGTATTTACTGCTTTTGGCCATCAACTTGTCAGCCACTTTGGTTAGGGTACCTGCCATCTCTTTAAGGGCACATTCTTAAAACCACACATGTGACAGGCTGTCTGGAACTGACCTATGGAGTGCCAATTCTGGTTTTTAAAAATTAGCTTGGATATTAAATCATGATGGCATGAAGGGTTTTCCATGCCAGTAGGTAAACAAAGAAATGAGTGGCCCTGATCAATTTCAGCATTTCAAATTGACATGGAAACTGACTGTGGTCTTACTGAAGAGTCACTTTTCTGTTCCCTGTGCCTACTCTGTGTGCACCACTTGAAAAACAGTGGCAGAAAAAAAAAAAAAAAAAAAAGAAAAGAAAGAAAAACAGTGGCAGAATCAGCACTGCAAGCCAGACACCCAGAAGTGAAATGGCCATGCAGTGAACAATAAGATAGATTTTATTTTACAAACCTTCACATAAAACTTGTCAGGTAGCTTGCAGAGACCATTGCCTTGTTCTGACATCTCTGCTTTTATCTTTTTATGACGTATTGAAGGTTCTTGTACTTCACTGCATTTATGTCAGTGTGTTTATTTAGAAAAAGATATTTTACATTGAAGCAATCTCAAATTTACAGAAAAATTGCAGGAAGAGTACAAAGAAATTTTTTCCTAAACTATTTGAGAGCAAGTTGCCCATAACCTTTGGATACTTAGTGTATTTCCTTCTGCTGCCAACATTCTCCTAATGAATCACAGTAAAACCATTAGATTCAGAAATCAATATCGACGCATTACTACCATCTAACCCTCAAACACCATTTGAGTTTTGTGAATTATCTTGAAAATACCCTTTGTAGCAGAACGATCCATGTCAAGATCACATGTTGCATTCAGCTGTCAAATGTGCCTCTTTAGTTTCCTTCAACCCCTTTCCACTCTTATTTTGACTTTCATGACCTTGAAAATTATAGGGTGGTTATTTTGTGCAAATTCCTCAACGTATACTTTTGTTTTCTACTGATTAGAGTCAATTTATGTGTCTTTGGCAGAAATATTACAAAAGTGGTGCTGAGTTCATCTCATTATAATGCATCAGGATTTCTATTTGCTTCATTATTGACAGTGTGTTCATCAATCATTTAATGATTTGTGATAGTTTGATTAAAATAATTAATCTGTAAACTGGTATATACAAGTTTATCTTTGTAATTACTCTTTGTTATTAACAAATGTTTTGTAAAGCAGTCTTTTGAGGATAGCTAGACATTCCATTCTTAAACAAACATTTTCCCTTTCTTCCTTTCTTCCCCTTTCCTTCTTTTTCTTTCTCTTTCTTCCTTGCTTTCTTCTTCCTCCTGCCTCCCTACTTCCCTCCCTTCCTCTATCCCCCCTCCTATCTTATCTATCTACCTACTTATCTGTCATTTTGCGCTTTCTCACTCATTACTCATGAATTCCTAGTTTATTCAACACTTACAATATATTTCTATCACTATTTATTTTGAACTTAAATTATATACTGATTTGATCAGGGAAATCTTCTTCAAGGTGGCTCCTATGTCCTTTTGACATAGCTCATCCTTTGAACACATCTGTACTTTCCAGCACAAGAATAGGTTCTGGGATCATTTTTTATTTTCTTTGCCTCAGTCCTGGAATCATCTATTTCTCCAAGGATCTCTGAGTCCTTTCATTAGAGAATGATATTTAGAAACCAAGATCTTGGTGCTATATAAACTCATTGCTGCTATTGTAGTGTTATTGCTTCCAGGTCCCTTGAATGCACAAAGCTGGGGAATATGTGTTATTGTAATTATATATTATTTATTTATTATGTAAAATGTATAGTTATAACATTATATATTCTTTGTTATATATATGTATGTATATTATGTAAAATGTGTAGTTATAACATTATATATTCTTTATTTGTTATTATATATATGTATGTATATTATGTAAAATGTGTAGTTATAACATTATATATTCTTTGTTATTATATATATATGTATGTATAATTATATATTCCTCTGCTTTGTCTACTCAAGCACCCACCCAAGAGTAGCAATAGAAAAAATAATATATATTTTTTAATCTGTATTTTTCTGTGTTTATCTAAATGTTGAATCTGTGAGGTCACAGAGATATCTCCAGTTCCAGCCTAATACCATAAGATTCAGTCTAGGTTTTTTTCCTTTCCACATTTGTAACTCCCTTCACCAACTGTGAAAAATCTAGCCCCTAATATCCTCAATATATTTCTTTTTTGCTCAGTTCTCCTGTGTATCAGCCATCTCCCACTGTGAACACCCCTTGCGTTGATACTCTATGTACCTTCCTTAGACTTGGAAACCAAACACCTCAGCCTGCTTGGGCTGTGACGCCCCGTGCTGTCATTTGCATAGAGACCTTTCTCACTCCACTTGGACAGCCTGCACCTGGCCATCCCTCTGCATCAATAACCTTCCTCACCCCGCTCAGGCTTTGACAATCCACTCTGAGATGTCTCTTGACAAGGATGTTCTCTTTACTCGTTTTAGGGCTCCCCCACCCCTAACTGGATGCCACTCTCAGTGTGTGAACATGCTCCTCTTTCTGCTTGGGCTCCATCCAGTTTTCTAGCCAGGACGCCACCGTGCACCCATAGTCCCTGGTCTGATGCTTACCTAACTCAGCCCACCTAAAAGCTTTTAGGTTGAATTGTTTAGGAAGGAAATGAAAAGGAAAAAAGAAGAGTAAGAGGAAAAGTTGGTTTATAAAGTTTGCTTTACAGACAATGCAGTGGGGCAGAAACTGTGAAATGAGAAAGACATTGTTAGATGATCTTAAGGAATAGGTTTAGTAATGGTGTGGGATGAGCACTGGTTAGTAGTCAGGCAAAGGCCTGCCAGAATGAACATAAAAAGTGGCCAAGGGGCATTCTGACTATGGACCACCCTGACTTTTTTTTATTAGATGAAGGGGGAAAACAATGTGGGTGGCTTGACCAAGCAAGTTCTCAGGAAGATGGATCAGGAATTAGGATTCTGTGGATAATTTCATAGCAAGTTCAAAAGAGTAATGATTCATATTTATTGTGTGTTTATTATGTGTTGGGAGCTCAAGTTTATTATTTAGCAATTTTCCTGATAGATGGGCCTTGTCATACCCATTTTACAAAACAGGAAATAGGTTTGTAAAGATTCATCAACTTGCTAATGATCAACAAGGGTCTGAGCCAGGACTCTAAAGCTGACAGACTTCTATAATCATTCTTTATTTTATTGAACATGATTGAGTGTGTTAATTTAGGAGAAGTGAGGAAGATAATTTAAAAAATTATTTAACTTTGACATGGATTTGTGTACAGGTGTATCTGAGGCTCATAACTCTTTCAACCAAGTCATTCTGGAAAAGTAGATTCAGGAGTTGCTGGGAAACTTCCTAGACTTGACTTTACCTGTTCTGTCATGGGAGGGTGAGAAGGTTGCATATCAGCTCTTAGGGGAGAATGACCCAGAAACACAGCAGGGAGGAGTGGGGACCAGGAAATGAAGCTTTATTTAGATTGGTTTCTTAGAACAATCAATCTGCATGTGAAGGACATTTGTCCTCAACATGTATCCTTCTGTAAAAAGGAAGAGCTAATAAATATTTGTATCATTGCCTTATCTCCATTCCAAAGACCCCTTCCCCCTTTTAACTTCTATTGGACAGGAGACAAGTGAGATCATGACAATTTCAACAAGTATTTATGTCTAGGTTAGGCACAGTTAGGTGATATCTCTTGGGGCATCAACAAACTGCCATTTTGTCAGTGATTTATCTGTTTCTGCATTGAAGCTGAGAATAAAGTATGTCACATAATATCACAGACTCCGTGACAGCTCTTTGGTCATCGGCATCACAATGGGGAACGCATCCTTTGGTTTCCTGAATCTTGCTATTCTCTGATGTCGGTATCAGTTGTTGCAATCATTCAATTGGCATGCTTTAATCATCCTATAATAAATAGAATAGGGGTTGGGTTTTATAGTTTCCTTTATATATCTATAAGTGTTAGTCGCTATGATCCCGTGGTCTGTAGCCCACCAGGCTCCTCTGAATTCCGTGGAATTCTCCAGGCAAGAATACTGGAGTGGGTAGCCATTCCCTTCTCCTTATATGGTCTTATAGAATCCTTGAGCCAGGAAACACAGGAGAGGGCAGTCAGCATGACTTTGGCTCCAGGAGGAGGGAATACAAGCTAGTGGCAGCTTCTCAGTGTTCCTTTTTATTTGCCGTGTCCACTCAAGTGATCTTTATTAATTCTAATGATGTAACGGCACTTAGTATTTACATTTTCTCTTTATATGAGGCACTTTTTGCTTTTCAACACCAACTCATTAATTTTCACTGTGTGCCAGGGGGGTAGGTGAGCAATAAACAGCACTGCCCACCTTGTGTGGCTAGAGGAATTGGGCCTTGTTTGTATAAAGGGATGTGGAGGACTGAGCAATTAGCTGCTTTATTTCCCAAAGTTAGAAAGTTAAACTACTTATCTAGTAAAACAAGCGAAGGCTATTTATTTGTAGGACTCTATTAAGTTTTCTGTAAATTATATAGTTCTTTTTTTTTTATATATAGTTCTAATGTAGTTATTTCTTTAGCCAGAGGACTGAACACTGCTATGAAGATGGGGTGAATTTTATGGCTGAGCTTCATATTGGTTATAAACTGTTGGACCGTTTAGTGTTAAGCATAAAAATAGGTTATTCAGCTGCTTGAAGAAAATAGTATGACTGCATGGTGAAAAAAGGTACTTGTTAAGTAATTATAATATATTCTAGAGAAGTGGGAGATAGGGCCACCAGTTAGAAAAAATAAGATTATGTTCATATTTTGCTTTTTTATTTAGCAAATTATTTTGTATCCTAGACACAAAGATAGATTATTAAGGAGTTGAACTAAACTATTGCAGGAATAGAATTTTAGATTATTAAAGGGTTTAAAATTATTAATATAGGGATGAAATAATTATTATATTATATGAATTACATTCTTAAGTGAATTAAGAGATTCTACTGTTATTGATATTAATAATAGATGGATTGATGTTGTTGCCATTACTTTGGTTTAAATCTCACATATGCTATCATATTTAATTCGTGGCACAGTTCTGTGCATGTATAGAGGTTTAACATTTCTTGAGTTTCAGTATACATATACATCCAGTTACTATTTAGACATCTGAATGAAGGTTAACTTGAAAATGTATGCCAGAAGCTTGCTCACTGTCAATGAGAATTCACTTTAAAAATGTTACCAAGTCTGAAATCAAGTATTTTTAAGTAGAAAGGTAGAGGAACCACATTATTTTAATGAATTAGAAGTTAATATGGGTCTTAAGAAATGAAAAAATATTTTATAAATATTAAGAAAACTCTATTTCTTAATATAAACATTAAGAAAAGTTTTGTAAGTATACAAATATGTTGCCAAACAGGAGTACAAATCCAATAGTATAGCCAGAAAATCCATCTAACCTAATGTTTGAATATGGTAGTTATAGGAAGAAAAGTCTACAGAAAAAGGAAAAGAAAAGCTACTAGGTGATTCTCATGGGTTGCAGAGCTCAGAATGGAAATAGTACCATGGACTGAAACTTCAGAGCAGTGATAGGTGAAGAGTTGTTGTTTCTAACACTCTGATTCTTCAGGGTTCTGCTGTGGACACACTTATGTTGTGAATCAATGACTCAGAATTCAGTGATGTATGCAAAAGAAAACAGTAAGAACAGCAACAGTTAAATAACTCAAGGCATTTTCATGGTGTTGTCCCAGCTCCTTTCAGTAAGGCTGCAGTCTGGAGTCCAGGGGAGAATTCTTTTATCGCCTCTTTGGGGCTTTTTCTTCAGTTCCTAACCAACCAAACTACTGTGTGCATTTCCCTTTCACATAAAAGAAAAAAAAATGTAGATAGTCAACTGTTCTCCTTAATGCGTTCAACAGAATGAACAATAACAGTTATTGAAAGGGTAGGAGAAAATGGGGAAGACAAGCCCATTCACATCTTTATGAGGACTAGTATTCTTAAATGCTGGCCCTTCTTTCTCCCTAAAGAGATACCAAAAGAAAGGCAAGTACTGGAATGTGATGTAACTAAACTCACTTATCTTTAGTCTTTACAATAAGCTTTGCTGCTTTTGACTTGTGAAAGGATAGAAAAATCTTGTCTGAAGCAGTAGAAAGTGAGGGACCTACACTTCACAGCTGCCTCTTAGTGATCCAAGAATTGAGTGTAAACAGGATGAATGGAGTTTACTAAGACGGAGACAAATATTAAGTGACTAAACAGCTGTATGTATACACATTTTATTTTCCTTACACATACAAGGGGCTTCACACACTTGAATGCAATGGGAGAATGGAACTAACTTATGAGTGTTTGTTTGTGGCCTGGTTCTATGGAAGACATTTTGTCTAAACTATTTCTTCCACTCGAGAATACCTGCTCAATTATGACAGCTTATTGAATTGTTTCAGGATTGTTGTGAAGATTCAATGAGGCATAACTGGTAGTATCTGGTACATTTGATTCTCACAACAACCCTATCAATCTCAAGAAGGTTAAAGTGACCCAGTCAATGTCACACTGCTAGAAAGTGGTCAAGACAGTGTTCTAATCCAGAACCGACCCCTTAGCTCTCCTCCCTGCTGTTGCACTATATGACTATAAAATAGTGCATTTGCTGGGGTGATTGTCTATGACTCATGTGATAACAGGGATCTTGGGCCAGAAATTTCAAGCAAAATCGTATTACTGTTGAACAAAATCTATCCTGAGGAATAATTTGTAGTTACTGGGAGAAGTGTATTTTTCTGCTGCTTCAGCTCTTGAAGCACAACGGTTAGCAAATTGCTTAATTTCCTCTGTAAGCTGAGTGCTGCAGGCAGGCTTTGTTTTCCCACTGGCAGGGTATTTCCCAATCTGTATCCATGGAGAGGAAATTTGAGGAAATTTAACATCCCAAACTTTGGGTAGTGAATATGACACCTGTTTGAGAACTTTGTGATCTTATGATGATAATATAATGTCTCTAAGTCTTCAAAGGTGGAATCCTTAAAATAGTAGTTTCTTGATCTGAAAGACTGGTATGCACCACAGACAGAAATGTAAATAGAATTTGCTGTTCATAGAACTGTCGGGGCTGTGGCTTTTAGTCCTAATATCTATTTCTGATATTTTTTGGTGCAGACATTAGGGTAGGTGCACAAATATCAGGTACAATTGTAATGAGCTAAAGGATGAAATCCTTATAATGACATGAGTGATGGTTAGGCGATTGTTAATGCACTGAAGTATATCCTCACTTATAACATTTAATTTTAAGTTATCTGACTACTATCTATCCTGTCTAATTAATTTTATGATACTAACATATTCTGGAAGAAAAATTCCATACAGACAGAGATTTTTGTCAGTTTTAGCCACATATGTAACCTTAGAACTTAGAAGAGTGCCTGGTTGATAGGAAGTGTCCAGTAAATAATACTTAAAAAAGGAATGAAATATTTAGCAAAGGGATAGAAGGTTAAGAAGTTGAACTCTAGTGTTGTAGGAATAGAAGGAATTGTGCTCGGAGGAACAAAATATTAAAAGGATAAACTGTTTTTAAAATTTAATTAATTCTATTGAAGCATAGTTGATTTACAACGTGTTCAGTCAGTTCAGTTCAGTTCAGTTGCTCAGTCGTGTCCGACTCTTTGCGACCCCATGAATCGCAGCACGCCAGGCCTCCCTGTCCATCACCAACTCCCGGAGTTTACTCAAACTCATGCCCATCGAGTCAGTGATGCTATCCAGCCATCTCATCCTCTGTTGTTCCCTTCTCCTCCTGCCCACAATCCCTCCCAGCATCAGGGTGTTTTCCAATGAGTCAACTCATTGCATGAGGTGGCCAAAGTACTGGAGTTTCAGCTTCGGTAGCAGTCCTTCCAATGAATACCCAGGACTGATCTCCTTTAGGATGGACTGGTTGGATCTCCTTGCAGTTCAATGGACTCTCAAGAGTCTTCTCCAACACCACAGTTCAAAAGCACCAATTTTTCAGTGCTCAGCTTTCTTCATAGTCCAAATCTCACATCCATACATGACCACTGGAAAAACCATAGCCTTGACCAGATGGACCTTTGTTGGCAAAGTAATGTCTCTGCTTTTTAGTATGCTATCTAGGTTGGTCATAACTTTCCTTCCAAGGAGTAAGCAACTTTTAACTTCATGGCTGCAGTCACCATCTGCAGAGTACAACGTGTTAGTTTCAGGTATATAGCAAAGTGATTCGGTTTTATATATATATATATTATTTTTCAGATTATTTTCCATGATAGGTTGTTACAAGATATTGCATATAATTACCCATGCTATACAATGGGTCCTTGTTGTTTTTTGTATGCATGTGTGTGTTTAGTCGCTAAGTCAAGTCTGACTCTTATGACCTCATGGACTGTAGCCCATCAGGCTCTTCTATCCATGTGATTTCCCAGGCAAGAATACTAGAGTGGGTTGCCATTTCCTTCTCTCGGTAATCTTCTTGACCCAGGAATCGAGCCTGCACCTCCTGCTTGACAGGTGGATTCTTTACCACTGAGACACCTAGGAAGCCCATTAGTAGTGTGTATCTATTAATACCAAACTCCTAATATTTCCCTCCCTTCCACCCTTTCCTTTTGGTAACCATAAGTTTTTTTAATGTCTGAGAGTCTATTTTTATTGTGTAAATAAGTTCATTTGTATTATTTTTAGATTCCTCAAATAAATGATATCATATGATAGTTGTCTTTGTCTGACTTCACTTAGTATGATATTATCTAGGTCCATCATGTTGCTGCAAATAGCATTATTTCATTTTTATGGCTGAGTAATATTCCATTGTAAATATGTACCACATCTTTATCCATTCATCTGTTCATGGATATTTAGGTTGCTTCCATGTCTGGCTATTGTAAATAGTTCTGCAATGAACACTGGGGTGCATGTATCTTTTTGCATTAGAGTTTTTGTCTTTTCCACGTATATGCCCATGAGTGAGTGGGATCACTGAATTGTAGAGTAACTCTATTTTTAGTTTTTTAAGGAACATCCCTACTGTTTTCCAGAGTAGCTGCACCAGTTTATATTCCCACCAACAGTGTAGGAGGTTTCCCTTTTCTCAACATCCTCTCCAAGCATTTATTGTTTGTAGATTTGTTCATGGCCATTCTGACTGTTAAGAGGTAATACCACATTGAAGTTTTGATTTGCATTTCTCTAATAATTAGTGATGTTGAGCATGAGCTGTATGAGTTTGTACATCTAAAGGGATAAACTATTAATGTAGGAATAGAAATAATTTTATACACTTAAATCTTCAAATTAAATGTACAAATTTTAATATTATTGGTATTTATGTTATAGAGCTATTTGTGATTGCCCTCCATTCTTCCTCAGTAGCATATTGGACACCCTCTGACCTGGGGGGCTCATCTTCCATTGTCATAACTCTTTGCCTTTTAATACTGCTCATGGGGTTCTTACGGCAAGAATACTGTAGTGGGTTGCCGTTTCCTTCTCCAGTGGACCACGTTTTGTCAGAAACCTTCACTGTGACCTGTCTGTCTTGGGTGGCCCTGTACAGCATGGCTCATGGCTTCATTGAGTTAAGCAGGCCCCTTCTGCAGAATCTGTCACTGCTTCCACTTTTACCCATTCTATTTGCAAGAAGGGAAAAAAGTGGAAGCAGTGACAGATTCTATTTTCTTGGGCTCCCAAATCACTGCAGGTGGTGACTACAGCATGAAATTAAAAGACACTTGCTTCTTGGAAAAATAAAAAGCTATGACTTAAAAAGCAGAGACATCACTTTGCTGATAAAGGTCTGTGTAGTCAAAGCTATGGTTTTTCCAGTAGTCATGTACGGATATGAGAGTTGAACCATAAAGAAGACTGAATACCCAAGAACTGATGCTTTCAAATTGTGCTTTTGGAGAAGACTCCTGAGAGTCCCTTGGACTGAAAGGAGATCAAACCAGTCCATCCTCAAGGGAATCAGTCCTGAATATTCATTGGAAGGACTGATGCTGAAGCTGAAGCTCCAATACTTCGGCCGCCTGATGTGAAAATCCAACTCCTTAGAAAAGACCTTGGTGCTGGGAAAGATTGAAGACAAAAGGAGTAGGGGGTGGCAGAGGAGGAGATGGTTAGATAGCATTACTGACTGAATGGACATTAATATGAGCAAACTCCGGGAGATGGTGAAGGACAGGGCAGCCTGGTGTGTTATAGTCCTTGGGGTCGCAAAGAGTTGGACATGACTTAGAGACTAAAGAACAACAACTGCTCTAAAGAGGCAGTCTTTCCAAATGATCAAGGATAGTTGGCTTAATTCTAGGTTATTCAGAAGAAAAGATAAAAAGGATCATACTACAGTGTCAAATGTTACATTTTAATGTCTCATCTTAAAAATGTGTGCTTGTGTATGATAAGGCAGTTGAAGAGAATGGAGGGGCAAAAGGATACATAAAAATATGTTAATTTGCTCCCTTGATTGTATCTTATTTCAGGGAACTAGCTATCAATAATGGCTGTTTGTCAATTTAGTCTAGTGTCTCTTTGGTTTTAGCATTATCAGTGAAAATATAGTGCTGCACTATTATTTCTTCATTTAATTATTGTTTATCTTTGTTTATGCTCCATAAACTTTGCCAAAGTTGTCATTTTTCCTCAGAGATCAAATTCTTTTTTTAAAACTTATTTATTTTTAATTGGAAGATAATTGCTTTACAATATTGTGTTGGTTTCTGCTATATTTCAACATGAATCAGTCATAGGTGCATGTATGTCCCCTCCATCTTAAACCTTCCCACCGCCCAACCCATCCCATCCCATCCCTCTAGGTTGTCACAGAGCTCTGGATGTGTCATATAGCAATTTTCCACTGGCTATCTAACTTTACATACGTTAATGTATATGTTTCAATGCTACTCTCTCAATTTGTCCCACCCTTTCCTTCCCCCACTGTGTCCACATGTCTGTTCTTTATATCTGAGTCTCCACTGCTGTTCTGCAAATATTAACCAGTACCATCTTTTTAGGTTTCATATATATGCATTAATATACAATATTTGTTTTTCTCTTTCTGACTCACTTCACTCTTTATAACAGGCTCTAAGTTCATCCACCTTATTAGAACTGAGTCAAATGAGAGATCAAATTCTTTAAACTTTAAGCATATATAGTTTTTTTCACTAATAACATGTGGAACAAAGGAAATAAAAAGACTGTGAAAAAGTAGAATAAGGGATAAGCAAGAAAATCTTCCCAGGTTTCTATCTTTAGGTTACTAGGGAAAGCATGGCACTTCCTTATTTTATAATTAAAACCAAAAATTTGCTAACTTTAATATTTTAACTTTGGGGGCACAAGTTTGGGGAATAAGGAGAAGCTTTAAGTAAAGTCAAAGAAAAAGGTTGCCTATTTATAGGAAAAAAGGCTTTAAAAATTATTAAACACTTTAGATCATTTATAAAATGCTTTTGTGGACATCAAATGGTTCTTACAAAACAAAATTTTGATTATTTGTATCAGAAACGTATGAACTAAATTTCACATAAAATACACACGACTTCAAAAAAAGTTAAATGTTAAAAAATTCTTGGCAACGTTTATTTTGATTTGGTAAGACACAAAATGTGTTTTGGTTTTGGTAAAATCACAGATATTTGAAAAATATCTTGAAATAATCACCAAGCCCAAAGTGTTCCTAAGTTAGCCCATTGTTTAGAAATTTTTTACTGTGATGATGCCTGATGATTGATCATTTATCTCTTTTACTAAAGAAAAAGATTCAAATATAAGAACTTTAAGGAAGTTCAAATTTTCCTTTCCGAGTGAATTGCTAGAATTCGAAAGCCCAATAATTTAACAGGCATGCTGTTTATTTTTTAAAAATCTGCACAGCACTATTATTGCAGTTGGGCTATAACATTCAAGAATTAGCTTCTTCCATTCATAGCTCATATTTCCTCTTAACATTTAAAGAGAACTTGAAGGTCACCTCATCTGTCTTGGGTCATTCCCGATTCCTGCTCCTCTTCCTTCTCATCTTCTCCTTCTGCTCCTCTTGCTCTTCCTTTGGTATTTCATTGTTTTCCTTGGGTATATCTCAGTAATCATATCCTTGGTTCCATGCTGGCAATTGCAAAGTAGGCAAATGTCCATCTTAGTCCCCTTCCATCCCAGCAAACATATTGCTCCTCTGTGATCCATAGCATCTCTCCAGATGTTCAGTGTCCTGTAGCTGTGAGTAACCTGCACTCTCTTACTTAAATCCTCCACTGTGGAGTTCCCAAATGATCCTCTCATCAAAATATACCTTATGGATAGCCAGCCCCACACTGGGGAGAAAGGTGTTGGAAATGTATTGCATTATTTAATTACAGTTGTTCAGATTACTTTGGTAATGAGACGGTTGGATGGCATCACTGTTTCAATGGACATGGACTTGGGTGAACTCCAGGAGATAGTGAGGAACAGGGAGGCCTGGTGGGCTACAGTCCCTGGGTTCTCAGAGTTGGACATGACTTAGTGATTGAACAACAAAAACAACATTACTTTGTTGAAGAAAAATGGCATTAGACTTTAGTTGGAGAGTTTCTAATAAATTTCTCTTATGACTTTGGTGCAAGCAGCAGAATTCCATCTGAGCTAGATTAAAGCACAAAGAGGATATATGCATAACTTATGGTACCCACGGATTGCATAGTAGTTACAACTGGAACCAGGGGATGTAATGCTATCTGGCCTTTCCTGTGTCTGTCATTAACTTTGGATGGGTTTGTATCATTTTTCTCTCCTACAGACAGGTTTTTACTTCTTTCCGCTACAGGGAAGAACATCACTCATACAGTTGCTAATTTACTTGTAACAATTTCGACCACCAAAAGAAAGACTAAATTTTTGTTTTGTTCTAAATTCTAAACTTTAGAGGCAGAACTTTGGTTGGTCAAGCTTGGTTAAGGTACTTACTCTCACGCTAGTCAATTTTAGGGCATGGGAATCATATGCATAACTGTGACTCCTGGGAGCTATTCTTTTTACCATGCAGATGAGGCTAGGTGGATGTGAAGGTCATGTTGCTTGGAAAAAGAGGGGCTGGGGGACAATGCCAAAGATACACACTGTAAAGTGTTTACACAGTGTAAACACTTAAATGCTCACATTTAAGTATTAATATTCTTAATAAAGAAAATTAGGGTATTTCTTATTTATATATTATTTACTTGAAACAATGGATTTCTAATATAGATTTTATTAGGCATTACAAGCTGGTAGAGTCGAATAAAGAAAAAAGGGGATGTGTAATACTGCTCTTCATGTCATACATGAAGATAATGACACAGTCCATGTAAAAAATCTTTCATTAAAAACTTGTTCAGGTTTTAATTTTCCTTGTTGGAGGAAAGATTCAGAAATATTCTAATACTCTCATTAAAAGTAGGACATTATCCATTCAGTTCCTTGTATAAATGTTTAATGATTACCTCAGACAGTGTGTTAGGTAAGAACCCAGATGTGATTAAGATAGTATTTACTCTGAAGTTTCCCATAGTTTATTAGGAAGTCTAATATTAAAAATATCACACCATATCATGCTAAGTAAAATAATAGAAGTATGTATCAGGGACAGTTCAGTTCATTTGCTCAGTCGTGTCTGAGTTTTGCACCACCTAGACTGCAGCACACTAGGTCTCCTTGTCCATCACCACGACCTGGAGTTTACTCAAACTCATGTCCATTGAGTCAGTGATGCCATCCAACCATCTCATCCTCTGTCATCCACTTCTCCTCCTGTCTTCAATCATTTCAGCATCAGGGTCTTTTCAAATAAGTCAGTTCTTCACATCAGGTGGTGAAAGTATTGGAATTTTAGCTTCAGCATCAGTCCAACCAATGAATATTTAAGGTTGATTTCCCTTAGAATTGACTGGTTGGATCCCCTTGCAGTCTAAGGGACTCTCTAAGAGTCTTTTCCAATACCACAGTTCAAAAGCATCAGTTCTTTGGCCTCAGCTTCCTTATAGTCACACTCTCATATCCATACATGACTACTGGAAAAACCATAGCCTTGACCAGATGGACCTTTGTTGGCAAAGTAAAGTCTCTGCTTTTAAATATGCTGTCTATTCATGTCAATAAATATTATTTTAAAAAAAAGATAAATATGCTGTCTAGGTTGGTCATAACTTTTCTACCAAGGAGCAAGCATCTTTTAATTTCATGGTTGCAGTCATCATCTGCAGTGATTTTGGAACCCAAAAAATAAAGTCTCTCACTGTTTCCATTGTTTCCCCGTCTGTTTGCCATGAAGTGATGGGACCAGATGCCATGATCTTAGTTTTCTGAATGTTGAGTTTTAAGCCAGCTTTTTCACTCTCCTCTTTCACTTTCATTAAGAGGCTCTTTAGTTGCTCTTTGCTTTCTGCCATAAGGGTGTGTCATCTGCATATCTGAGGTTATTGATATTTCTCCCAGCAATCTTGATTCCAGCTTGTGCTTCATCCAGCCCAGGGTTTCTCATGATGTACTATGCATATAAGTTAAATAAATGGGGTGACAATATACAGCCTTGACATACTCCTTTCCCGATTTGGAATCAGTCTGTTGTTCCATGTACAGTTTTAACTGGACATAAATCTGTATACAAATTTCTCAAGAGGCAGGTCAGGTGGTCTGGTATTTCCATCTCTTCCAGAATTTTCCACACTTTATTGTGATCCACACAGTCAAAGGCTTTGGCATAGTCAATAAAGCAGAAGTAGATGTTTTTTTGGAACTCTCTTGCTTTTTCGATGATCCAATGAATGTTGACATTTTGATCTCTGGTTCCTCTGCCTTTTCTAAATCCAGCTTGAACCTCTGGAAGTTCACGGTTCACGTATTGCTGAAGCCTGGCTTGGAGAATTTTGAGCATTACTTTACTAGCGTGTGAGATGAGTGCAATTGTGCGGTAGTTTGAGCATTCTTTGGCATTGCCTTTCTTTGGGATTGGAATGAAAACTGACCTTTTCCAGTCCTGTGGCCACTGCTGAGTTTTCCAAATTTGCTGGTATATTGAGTGTAGCACTCTCATAGCATTATCTTTTAGAATATGAAGTAACTCAACTGGAATTCCATTACCTCCACTAGCTTTGTTCATAGTGATGCTTCCTAAGGTCCACTTGACTTTGCAGTCCAGGATGTCTGGCTCTAGGTGAGTGATCACACCATCGTGATTATCTGGGTCATGATCTTTTTTTGTACAGTTCTGTGTATTCTTGCCACCTCTTCTTAATACCTTTTGTTTTTGTTAGGTCCATACCATTTCTGTCCTTTTTTGTGCCCATCTTTGCATGAAATTTTCCCTTGGTATCTCTAATTTTCTTGAAGAGATCTCCAGTCTTTCCCATTCTCTTGTTTTCCTCTGTTTCTCTGCAGTGATCTTTGAGGAAGGCTTTCTTATCTCTCTTTGCTATTCTTTGGAACTCTGCATTCAAATGGGTATATCTTTCCTTTTCTCCTTTGCCTTTTGCTTCTCTTCTTTTCACAGCTACTTGTAAGGCCTCCTCAGTCAGCCATTTTGCCTTTTTGCATTTATTTTTCTTGGTGATGGTCTTGATCCCTGCCTCCTGTACAATGTCACAAACCTCTGTCCATAGTTCTTCAGGCAGTCTGTGTATCACATCCAGTCCCTTGAATCTATTTGTCACTTCCACTATATAATTGTAAGGGATTTGATTTAGGTCATACCTGAATGGTTTGTGGTTTTCCCTACTTTCTTCTGAATTTGGCAATAAGGAGTTCATGATCTGAGCCATGGTAAGCTCCCCTTCTTGCTTTTGCTGACTGTACAGTGCTTCTCCATCTTTGGCTGCAAAGAATATAATCAATCTGATTTTGGTATTGACCATATGGTGATGTGCATGTGTAGACTCTTCTCTTGTGTTGTTGGAAGAAGGTGTTTGCTATGACCATTGTGCTTGCTTGGCAAAATTCTATTAGCCTTTGCCTGCTTCATTCTGAACTTCAAGGCCAAATTTGCCTGTTACTCCAGGTATTTCTTGACTTCCTACTTTTGCATTCCAGTCCCCTATAATGAAAAGGACATCTTTTTTCACTGTTGGTTCTAGAAGGTCTTGTAGGTCTTCATAGAACCATTCAACTTCAGCTTCTTCAGCATTACTGGTTGGGGCATTGACTTGGATTCCAGTTCCGTTTCCAGTTCAGTCACTTAGTCATGTCCGACTCTTTGTGACCCCATGAATTGCAGCATGCCAGGCCTCCCTGTCCATCACCAACTCCCGGAGTCTACCCAAACCCATGCCATCGAGTCGGTGATGCCATCCAGCCATCTCATCCTCTGTCGTCCCCTTCTCCTCCTGCCTCCAATCCTTTCCAGCATCAGGGTCTTTTCCAGTGAGTCAACTCTTCGCATGAGGTGGCCAAAGTATTGGAGTTTCAGCTTCAGTATCAGTCCTTCCAATGAATACCCGGGACTGATCTCTTTTAGGATGGACCAGTTGGATCTTCTTATAGTCCAAGGGACTCTCAAGAGTCTTCTCCAACACCACAGTTTAAAAGCATCAATTCTTTGTACTCAACTTTCCTCACTGTCCAACTCTCACATCCATATGTGAGTACTGGACTTGGGTTACTGTGATATTGAATGGTTTGCCTTGGAAACAAACAGAGATCATTCTGTCATTTTTGAGATTGCACCCAAGTACTGCATTTTGGACTCTTTTGTTGACTATGATGGCTACTCCATTTCTTCTAAGTCATTCTGTCCCTGTACCAGGGACATAGTGCATAAAGGATGGAAAAATACAGTGATTTTCTGTGGATCAGGGGAAGCCACAGAGAATGGAAAAGAGTTTTGCCAGGAAACTGAGAGAAGAAAGGGTACTTTAAGGCAAAAGAAATATGATCATAGGCATATATATGTGAGACAGTAACGTCTGTGAAGAGACCCCAGACGAGATCCTGACTCTAAAGAGACAGAAGTAGCTTACGAGTATTCATTCTCATTCTTCTTCTTCTTTTTTTGTTCTTTTAAAAAAAATTAACTTCTGGACATGTGTACTAGTTTGCTAAGTTTGTCATAATAAAATACCACAGACTGGGTGGCTTAAATAATGGAAACTTATTTCCTCACAGTTCTGGAGGCTAGAAGTCCAAGATCAAGGTGTCAGCAGGTTTGGTTTTTTCTTGAGACTTGTTTCCTCAGCATGAAAATGGCTACCTTCTCACAATGTCCTCCTGTGGTCTTTCTTTTCTGCATCTGTGATGTCTGTCTGTGTCTTAATCTTGTTTTCTTATAAGGATGCCTGTCAGATTGGATTAGGGTCCACCCTCATGGCTTTGTTTTAATTTAATTAGCTTTTTAAAGGCCCTACTTCCCAATAGCATCACAGTCTGAGGTACTGAATTTAGGCTTTAAGCATATATATTTTGGGGGATATAATTCAGTCATAACAACACTGTTTATGAAGAATTACAGAGATAATTTGAGCCTCTGGACATGTTGTCTTCCTTCAGAGTGAATTTACTTTCACTTCAGGGAAGCAGTTAGAACACAGGCAGACCTCTTTAATTCAGTCAAGGGTTGAGCTGAGTAGGAGCTGCTCTTCAGCTGTAAGTAGTTCCACTTTACTTCCAGTTCTAAGGTACATGCTTCCAAGGACCCACTTGAAAACTTTGTTTCCCAAGATCCCTCCTTCTTAATGGGTTCTGAGTTTCCATCTTTGTCCCTTCTGACCTTTAGCTGCAGGTTTTGAATCAGTAAATGACTCATGAGGAATAGTAAGAACAGATTTCAGACTAATTCCTCTGTGTTTTCCTTCTCTTGAACTTCTACTACTGGTAACTTACTGATACCCTTAAGTAGATTTTTAAAAAATAATAATGAGTAACATGGAAACATACACATTGCCATATGTAAGATAGATAGCCAATGGGAATTTGCCTTATGACTCAGGGAAAGCAAACCGGGGTCTGTAACAACCTAGAGGGATGGGATGGGGTGGGAGGTGGGAGGGAGGCTCAGGAGGGAAAGAACATGCTGATTCCTGTTGATCTATGGCAGAAACCAATATTGTACATGTTGTCCAATATTTACAATATTGTAAAACAATTATCCTTCTGTTAAAAAGAAATAAATTTCACAAAAGCAAAAACAAAATAATAAGTCCAGATTTCTTTTTTATGTTCTCAGCAAGAGGATGGACCTTAAACAAGCCAGTCTATGTTTTCCAGAAGGAGAAACCCCATCTAAGTCCCTGAAGTCAATTATTTGAATACTTCTTCACCAAAAAATCAACCAAATGACCAGTTTCCTAATTTATCTTTTACCAAATGCCTGTGTTTCTTTAAAATATTTATAAAGCTTTATATTAGATAAGATAATATTAATACTTTAAATTATCATTAGAAGCTCTGGACAACGTTAGATGTTGATGAGTTTTCATTCTTTTTTTCATAACAGTTTTTAAAGGAATGTTGAGTTTGTCTCCCCCTGAACTCCATGATGAAAAGAGCCAAGGCAGAGGTAAGGATCCTCTACTAGAAAAAAGAAGGAGAGTCAGTCTGAGCTCTATTTCAGCTGTCTATTCTTGAGAGTGAGGAGACTAAGGAGCAGAGGGCCAGGGAGGGGACGGGGACAGGGAGAGTTTGGAGGTCTAAGGAGGTTAGAGTCTGGCTTCCCACAGTCTCTCATTGGAGGACTGTATACTTCTGACAACTTTATAAAAAATTTAAAAGAAAAAGTTCTTGGTTAATAGATGTATTTGGTTAATAGATGCATTTGGTTAATTTGACAAATTAGCATTTAGCAGATTGATCCTCAGGCGGAGTAGCCATTTGCAATTATTGGTATCAATTAGGGTGCAGGATACTATAAACAGACTCCAAGATACAGGAGATTAATAAGATTGAAATGGATATTTCTTTCATTTAACACTCTGAGCCCAATGTTGATAGAATAGCTCCTTGATATTTAGAAGCCAGGCTTTGCCATCCCAAGGTTTTGGCCTAGTGTAAATGGTCATAGAAGGGCCAAATTATAATCACGGTATTCATATCACAGTGGGGAGGACAAAGCTGGGATAAAGGAGAGCACATTTATCTATTATAGGGACATGGAGTAATAGTTGCATGTATCACTTCTGCTCTAACATCCCCCTGACCAGTACTTGGTCATATGGCCACAGCTAGGTCCATGGGAAGCTGAGAAATGTAGTTTCCTTTCTCAGTGGCCATGGGTCCAGTTAAATGCAAAGATGTTTTGAGTAGAGAAGAGGGGAAATTGTTATTGGAGACACTATGCAGTCTTTGTTACTTTTTACCAAGAGCAATATTTGTACAACTTGGTTCATATTAATGTTTATTCATTATTTTGGTAAGACTTTATTGACAGCCTGCGCTGAGGGACACAAATACATAGAGCCCATGCCTTAAAGTACTTACGGTTGGTATGTGAAAATCGCTGTAAAAAAGTCAGTGTAAAACAGTGTCTTAAGTTAGGGCTCCTGGGAAATACACTCCTAGGTGGAGTTAGCTGGGGAGTGAGTGCACTGGTCGGTCTCTGTGGGGAAGTGGGGGAAGAGAATCGAGCGGTGAAAGGAGTTGAACTGTTATGTCCTCCCAGGAGCTGAGGAGCAGGAATGGACTTCAGAATCATTTCATGGTGAAGCAAGAGGTGCTTTGTATCCTATTTTTATTGACTCATCCTGGATTTGAGCTGGCCTAGGCAAATTTCACTGGGGCATTCAGCTGAGACTCAGCATCTCAGTTCTAAAGTGGGGATCCGGACACCACACACTACAGCGGGGTACACAGTATTATGACTCAGTGATGGAACTGAGTTAGGGTACCATGAAGAATGAAAAGGCACATGTGTGCATGTGTGTGTATGTACATGTGTCTGTCAGTGAAAGTTTTCATAGAAGAGATGATGCGGGGAATGCCTTCCAAGATCGAGGTTTATCAGGTGGAATAGAAGCAATGGCATTCTAGGCAGATAGAGATACATAAACAAAGACAGGCACTTTTAAGGAAGTGTCTGTCACTCATGTGGCTGGGAGTATAGGTTTTAAGAGGAAGAGAGGAGGAGAAGGATGGTGAGGTGATGACAGAGGATGAAGCTGCAGAAGTAGTGGCAACTAGATTAGGGTAGGCTGTGGTATGCTCAGCAGTTTGCATTTTATTCTAACAGCAATGCAGGCTTTTAAACAGAGAAGTAGTTGTGTCTCATGAAGTTGTGTTAGTCACAGTCATGTCTGACTCTTTGTGACCCCATGGGCTGTAGCCCACCAGGCTCCTCTGTTCATGGAATTCTCCAGGCAAGAATACTGGAGCGCGTTGCCATGCCCTTCTCCAGGGGATCTTCCCAACCCAGGAATCAAACCCAGGTCTCCTGCATTGCAGGTGGATTCTTTACTGTCTGATCCACTAGGGATGCCATTTAAGCAGGGGAGTCTCAATCAAATTGATTTTAGAAAGATTACCCAGGCTCCTGGATGAATTGGAAGGCAGCAAGAACAGAGGCAAAGAGTTAAGTTAGACACATTTACAGTAGCCTGAGTCCTTTTCTCTAAATTTTGGGCATCTTGAAAGCAGGGACTATGATTTTATATATATATATACATATATATATATATATATATACATATATATATATATATATACACACACACACACACACACACACATCATACATGCATATTTCAAGATATATGTCCTTCCTGCTTTCAAGATATATATCCTTCCTTGTGTGTGTGTGAAATAGCTTCATTATTTTATATGCTTAAAAGTAGTAAAACTGCAATGGAAAATTCTTTAATTCAGATGTTCATTGTTTGGACTGATTTCCCCATAACACATTACCAGCTTTTTAATTTGCAGATTTTTATTCTAGATGAGGTCAGAGGAGGAGCAAATATAGAGAAGAGAACTCACATTTGCTGTTTTTCTTTGGAGGAAGGATAGGGCCTTCTCTCTAACAATTCTTCTGAACAGCCTAATTCCTGTTGCAGGGTCTACTTGCCTTCTCCCCACCGTTTCTGTGTTAACTTAGGGAACTGGTGTGTTTTGTTAGGAGGCTAAAATAGATGGTAAATTCAATTTGCCTAACCATTCAGGGCATTTAATAAATAGAGGTTGGTCAATGCAGTGGTTAACTAAATTTTTTAGTTTTTATTATTTTTATGGGAATTATAAACATTCCTACTTCCCTTTTCTGAGTTCACATTACACTGTGATTACCTGTTATTTCTCTCTCTGTTGCCAGTTATAAGCCCTTCTTGGACACGATTCTTGTCAATATTGTTTGCCCAATGTTTTCTCAGTGACACCTCAGGCAGTGTATCATCTACTTGCTGGACTCTATAAATATAAGAGAAATAAAAGTATGAATTCTCCAGAAAACCTAGTAATAATAGAAAATGTTTGTGTGGATCTTACCTATGTGCCAGGAGCTGAGCTAAGTATTTTAAGTAGATCACTTACTTTCAGCTTCAAAATAAGTTTTTAACACAGCCTATTCAGGTCAGTTCGGTTGCTCAGTTGTGTGCGACTCTTTGCAACCATAGACTACAGCACGCCAGGCTTCCCTGTCCATCACCAACTCCCAGAGCTTGTTCAAACTAAGGTCTATTGAGTTGGTGATGCCATCCAACCATCTCGTCCTCTGTCGCCCCCTTCTCCTGCCTTCAGTTTTTCCCAGCATCAGGCGCTTTTCCAATGAGTCAGTTCTTCGCATCAGGCGTACAGTTTTAATGTACAACCAGGGAAGATAAGGTATTGAGAGGTCTGATAACTTGCTCCAAAGTCACACAACGTAATAAACAGTGGGGCTCAGAATTAAAACCTGCAATCTCTGTCTGGGGCCCCACCCTTGGGTCTCATGCTGTTCAGCCCTATTTCATGAGTTGCTTTTCTGGTGTTTATATTTCTGATGTTTAGACCCTCTTTGTTCAGTGCTATTTCTAGGTTGCTGAACTTTCTTCTAAAAGGGAGGATATTTTCTCGTATACTCAGCATTGTTTTCTTTTCTTTTTTTTTTGTCAGCATTGTTTTCTTAAGGATAAGTCAAATTTCTCAACTCTGACATGGTGCAATTTTCTTTATATTCATCGCTTTTTATTACCTTTTAGAATTTTGACCTTCTTGAAATTTTTTCAATTGCTGGTGGTGAACCCTTTCTTCACCATCATCAATTTACTAGTGTTTTAAAGTTCCCTGGTCCTTTGTAAGCTCCTTTCTAGGGGTTGAAGTTAAAAAAAAACACATCCTCATAGTACATACACATTCCATCATTGTATATATAACATTCTGAGTTCATAACTGTGTTAGACCGTGAGTGCCTTGAGGGAGTGGATGTCATGCTGATGTCTCTCCAGGGATGAGTGTCTAATAAATAGTGGGTGACAACCAGTGTTTGGTTATCGAACGGAAGAACGAGTGCTGCTTTTGGAGGTGTAAGTTCTTTGGGTCCCCATCTAGATTGCAGATCTTCTATCCCAGAACTTACTTGATATCTGATATGACAATGAATTGGAAGAATTGCTAAGGTAGACTATGAATAGTTTTATTCTGTGACTACTCATAGGTGATACTCTTGATTTCCTCAAAACAGTAATTCATTCTCCTGATGCTTGGAATATATGACATTAAATGTTTGTTTGGACACATTATTGGTTAAGTATTGTTATATAGGCTCAGCTTCAAAATCAATGAATTTTCTGTAACTCAGGGAGAGACACAGATCTCAAACTACACAACCACATTATCGTCTTCAAAGAGGCTGATCACTATCATGAGCAGTCTGATCATGATAATGAAATTTTTTTTTAAGACTTGAGTTCATTTGACATGGAAGACAAGAATTAATGGTTATTTCATTGATTTTATGTGACTGTTGTTCAGCCTGTATGTTCTCTAGGCCAGCAATTTGATTTCAACATTTCATCTGGCTCAGTTGGCTCTAGCATTGGGACTGATTTTCAGATAAGAAGCCCAGAGAATCTCCCTACAATTTTTTGCATTTCTCAAAACAACAGAAAATTCAAGGAATGAACTTCTTTCTATGGATAATGAAGAAATAATGGTTGGATAGTTACTCTTTGGCTTTTGACAAAGAAGTGCAACTGGAGTAAAGTTTATGTGTGAAAGCCGATTAGGAAAAGGAGCCTCTGGCCTGCCTGTATCACCCTGGCTGGAGGCAGCCAGGTTCAGTGTGGGTCCTGTAGGCCTCTACAACTCCTGGCTGTCTTGTCTGAGCCTTTCAAATTTAGGACTGAAGAGCTGACCCATTGTTATGAAATAATCTGTTGCTGTCACCATGCTGCATTGTTATTTTAAAAAACTCTCAAACTTTAATAAAAGACTCCTTTCTTTGATTTCTTCAAAGGACTGGGGGAAGCCTCTGACTCGAATCTCTTCTTGGGTTATTTCATTCATGCCCATGGCTTTAAAATCATCTATACTATGACTCATCACTCTTCCTTGATCTCCAAACTTGTATATCCACTACCTACCCTCCTAATGACCCACTTGGATGTTTGTTGGAGTGAATGGGTAGTTGGAGATGAAGATCAATTACATTTTGAACATGAGAAATATAATATTTCTATTAGATGTCAAATAAAGGTTGCAGAGGTAGCAAAGTGAAAAAAAGTCCAAGATGTCCAACGTTTGATGGTCAATAGTGGAAGGGCCAACAAAGGAGACTGCAGAGACATCCAGAGAGATAGAAAGAACACCAGGAATTGGAGCATCACAAAACCAAGTGAAGACTGTGCTTTAAGAAAGTAGTCACCTTTCATACTCTGCCAGGAGCCAGGGCAAGGTGAAAACTAGAGAAGTGATCCTTGTACTTGACAGCATGGAAGTATTTACATTGTTGTACTTGACAGGGGGGGTGGTGGTGGTGGTTTGGTTGCCAAGTTGTGTCTGAGTCTTTGCAATCCCACGGACTGTAGCCTGCTAGGTTCCTCTGTCCATGGGATTTTCCAGGCAAGAATACTGGAGTGGGTTGCTATTTCCTTCTCCAGGGGATCTTCCCAACCCAGGGATCGAATGTGGGTCTCCTGCTTGGCAGGCAAATTCTTTACCACTGAGCCACCTGAGAGGCCTCAGCACAGGGGTAATACAGTGAGACTGACAAACAATTTCAGGGTTGTGGGAGGACAGAAGCAGGACTGAAGTGGATTCTATCATGAATTCTCAAATCAGTAAAGCAAATAGCAAATACTTTATGCTGTGCAGTTTCAGTTTGTTAAACGATAACAAAGTTTCTTCATAAAAGCATATATGTTTGCATAGATGGAAGGGGATGTGGATCAACATAAACCATGTTATTAACATTTGTGACCTTACATAAGACATCCTTAGACCATTGCATTTCTTTACGAGGAACAGTGAATAAACATATTTATTTAATTAAAAATTAATAAAAATGTTGAAAAGAAAAGGGGATGGGGGATAACAAAGTGGTGACCGGGTACTCAGACTTTTTGCTAAGCATTGTTGTGAAGCAGAGCAAGGATGTGGGACTGTAGCTGGGGATGGGTGAGGTCCCGGAAGGAAGACCTTAGAGCATGTCCAAATGCTTCAGGATGATTGAATAGAGATGGTGAGATTGAAAACGCAGAATGGGGATAACTGCAGAATAAGGTTTGGGGAAGATGCCTGTGTCTTAATCTCCTAGTTGAAAAATTATCACAGGAAACTGAAGACAATTCCAGACCTTGCTTGGTGGGGTCATCGTCCCTATGTGCCACAGTATTTCAGTGACGGAGAGGCGAGGGCTTTGAGGTGAGCTGAGAGAGGACAGCTATGCTTTCCTCCTTCCTCCTCCAATGGCTCTCACGCATCCCTCAGTCCAGACATGTGACTGTGGTAACGCCTTTAGTCTTTCACATACTTGAATGTTACCACATTTCCCTCAACCCCATATTTCAATTCCATACTTCTGTTTTCTCCTGTCTACTTTCTTTATACTGTAAATCTGTTTGTATGACTAAGTAGGTTTTACAAGCTTGCATGGGTGATTTGTATACTTTTGTTTGCTTTTATTGGAACTTTTCTGTTAAGATATTCTGTTATGAGGAATCTTTATAAATCCTTGGGGGCTAGGAAATTTCTCATTAATAATGTGTATCATTCTTTTTGTCTCTCATCTCTTATATAGAAATGGGTGGGAGAGTTCTTTCTGGTGACTCTTTACCCAAGAGAAGGAACCATTATGAGAGTTCTTGAGCAAGAGAACAGAATGAGAAAGGTCTTATTCACTACTTGAACAACTTTCAGGCTGTGACATACCCTAACCCCCACTTACATACTTGATAAGCAGGCATTGATTCTTTAAAAAATAGATTAATAATTTGAACAACATGTTTTAAAAAAACATTTGCTGCTTTAAATTAGCAAAGGCAGTATAGCAAGAATGCTACATCATTAAGTGACATTTCAGCTATTATTTTTATGATGCCTATTCTGGTTAGGGATACTGGCCAAGGCTATGTTAACTTCTTTCACACTCTATATATGTTAAAAGATCTTTCCACACATTGATAGAAATATTACAAATCTATGCCACTAAGAGGAAAGTTGTAAAAAATTGGGAGCTATTTTATCTGGAAAAAGAAGAATAAATGCGACATGCTTGATATCTTAAAAACATTGGAAAAACTCTTGCTTATAATAGGAATAAACTTATTTTGCACGGCCACTGTGTGGAAGTTACAGAGAATCAGATTACAGCTCAATCCAAGAACAAATTCTCTCACAGTTGAGAAGTGTTCAAAATCTTCCTGGAAGTCTTTAGGTCATGTCATTGGAGACCTTTGAATATGGAATGGTAGAAGGTGCTGGGAGGAGTATAATTCAAGAGGACTAAGAACAGGCTTTGTGGTTAACCTAGAAAATTAAAAATGCTATTTGTTAACTTTTTTTGGTTACAAAGAATTGTGTAGACTTTGCAGATATGGGAACCCAAAGACGAAAATACAAATCATCTTAATATAATCTGAGTACATGAAGATAAGAATCAGTAATGTTTTGATCTGTAGGGCATCCCTATGTGGCTGTTCAGGTTACTTCCTGCTTAAAAGGGGCCTAAAAAATGAGAACTAGTGAGGCCCAAGGGTGTGAATTTGCAAAGTTGCGGTAATGACTGTGTACTGTTTTGTAGGTTACTTTTCTCTTGTGCCACTTTGCAAACATTTCTCACGTGGTCATGGGATTTTTAAGGTCAGTGTAGTAAACACAGTTTCGGTACACAGTGTGAATATACTGTAATTTCTTTAAGAAAATAGCCTTTTGCATGCACTGAAGTTTGTGATGTTGCACTCTTAAAATGTGATCTCGGTATTGTGCATATTTTGGACTTCTTTCTAATGATAAATTCTCTGAAGTGGCTCTGATATATCAAGGTAAATATTTATAAGGCTTTTGATCCATATTAGGTGATCTGTAACATTCTTCTAAATCCTGAGATTCTGTTAGGAAAGTTAACTTGTCAAAAATTTACATAGCTAATTATAAGCAGATTTACTTTTAATTGTATTATCCACTATCATGTGGCTTGTTTTAATTTTCCTTGAATACAAAATTCAAAACAAAGGAAGTGTGTTTAATCTTGTTGCTACTCTTGAGATAAAATGGGGAAATTATTAACTGATGTATTTTATGTTCAGTGATTTTTTCTCCCCGTTCTTCTCCTTATTTTCACCCCTTTCTGACTGCATATAAATTCTGCCTTGTGAGTTTATTGAGTGTGGAGGCCAGTTTCTACACATACTTATTTTGTATCTAAAAATATGTCTAAGTTATTGTCATTTTAAGACAATAATTTGATAGGCTATTTTGCTCTTGAATTTTCTATGTAGGCCATCATATCATTTACAGATATTGTTTTTTCTTCCTTCCCAATATCTATATCTATTTATCTCCTCTTATGCATTGGCTAGGTTATTGGAGTAATGGCAAATAGTAGGCATCAGAGTGAGAATCCTTATTTTATTAGTAATTTTAGTGCCAATACCTTTAGCACTATCAGGCTTCAGAGCCGTGTTTTCTAAACTGTGTAGGTGTGTACCCTAGTTCCCAGTGGGGAGAACAAAGGGTTCAGTAGTCTAAGAAGCTTGGGAAACATCACAGCAAATTCCATTCCAGAGAAGTCACGGAACAAACATGCTAACATATTAAAGCCCTGAGAAATGCCCCAGTATAAAAGAAACCCGTTTAATTTGCTTAATAGCTAAACAAACCAACTTATTTGTTCTGCAAAAGATGTTTTTCTAAACATACCTGGGCACATCTCCTCCCTTAATAACAGTTTAAGCATCTCTGCTCTCTTGTTTCACTTTTGAGTCTTGTGTCTGCTGGTGGTTTCTGAGAAATATTTTTTATCCGGTAAAGGATGTTGAATGTTTCTATTTAAACTCAGGAATAGCTTTACATTTTATCAAAACCTTTTCTACTTTTATTGAAATGATCAATGTTTTTTCTGTATCTCTTAAAAATAATACCTTGTTTTCACGTGAAATCACTCTTGCACATAATTTAGAGGTCAAGATGTTAGGTTTGTGGTCACTACATACCATGCAGTGTATATGTTTATGTCTGTGTTCCAGTCCCCCTAATAGCTGTGTGAAGCTGACAAATTACTTTGCCTGTCTCTGCTTCTTTGATTATAGAAAGAAGTAAGATTGTAGTCAGTCACCTAACAAGGTGCTCAAAACAATGCCTGGAAAGTGCTAACTGCTAACAATTCCTCTTGCTTATGTTGAATATTAATAATGGTAGCTGTTGAAGGCCTGGTGACTTTTAGGATAGTACAAATTTGACAGATTTTTGTTTTATTTTTTAGAATTAGCTCTCGTAGGTCATCTGCCTCCTCAGGATGATTTTGATAATTTATTATTATTTTTTTAAGAGTGTCACCTATTTTATCTAGATTTTCAAATTTCACCTGTATCTGTGACTATATTGGCTTTCTTTTGCTAATTTTGCATATCTTTTGTTCTTTCCCTTTTTTATTTTTATTCAGACTTGCTAAATCTTTGTCTTATTTGTGCTAGAAAAGGTTTTTAATGCCATTTCACAATTTCTGGAACTATTACATTTCTAGTTTATTAATTCCTGCTTCTATCTCAACAGAGTCCTTCTTTTGACTGCCTTTTGGCTTACTTACTTATTCTTTCACTAGCTCCTTTAGAAGAATACTGAAATAACCTGTTTGATATTTCCTATTTTCTAATGTTTGTATTTAGAGTTATATTATTTTTATTCCGTACTCCTTGATTTCATCTTAAAGTTTCAATGTGTTATCATTGCCTTTCCCTTTAAAAATTCTATAATTTCAGAATCAATTTCTATTTAGCCCAAGTTATTTGGAGGAAGATTTTTAAAGTCACAGATGATTAGCTGGATGGTGGGAGGATGGAGGATACCTGCTAGTAATAACTGCTTTTATAGCAGTGTGGTTAGTGAGGCACACTGTAATATTCTTACTTTTTGGAATTTATTATGATTTCTTTTATGGTTTACTGTATTATTAATTTTAAAGATAATTCCACAATATCTGAAAAGAATGAGTATTTTATTGGGTACAACATTCTACATGTTAATAAATCAAGCTTGTCAAGTTATTCTAATTTTCTGTTATTTTATTTAGTTTTTCTCTCCTCGATCTAATAAATATTTCCAAGGTCACAGTTTTTTTGTTCAGATTTCTATTTTTTTCTAGTAATGGCTAAGAGATTTACTTTTTAAATTCTATACTCAATATTATAAGCTAGAAATCTAAAACCTTTTGATTCTCTTTCTTTTGGGGATAATTTTGTAAAAATTATTTTTTAAGCATGTAGCACTTTCTTTATATCTGTGGAATTAAAAAATCTCACCAGAAAATGTCTAGGTATACTCCCTGACATTAAAGAATCAAGCCCTTGTTGGGGAAGGATTTTTCTCTTATGTTTTCAAACTGGCAGTTGAAAGAGTGTGTGTGCAAATCTTGAAGACTTGTGTGTGTTTGGGAAACTGCAACTGGGCTTGTGTGCTTGGAAATGTGTGCGCTTGGGGAAGAATGATGGAAGATGCCAGTTGGGAAGTAGACAGGGCTTGGATTATGCAGAGTTTTTAGAGGAGAGAGGTTGGCTTTCGTTTAAGCATATTTGAAAGTTGTTGGTGCCCGTTAGGCAAGTTGGTGGCATTAATTAGGTTTATATTAAAAAAAAAAACTATTCTGGAAGTGGTATTATGGAACATTAGAGGTAGACAAAGTGGAATCAGGAGCCTAGGAAGAAGGCTGTTGTAGTGTTTCAGGTGAGGTTTAGAGTGTGGCTTGGGCTAGGTTGTGGAGAGAAGGAGAGGGAATGAATAGATGGAGTCAGGATTTATAGTGGAAGTAGGACCAATTAAATTTACCAACAGATTAGGTAAAAGGGATTGGGGAATTAGAGGAATTAGGGAAACAGACTTTCAGATTATTCAGTTGGTGGACAGGAGGTACAGAGTTACAGTGGAGTTTTAGAGACACTTAAATTAACCCACCCTTCTTTTTCTTCATCCTTCTTTCATTCTGCAAACATTTGCAGAAAACCTTGTGTACCAAGGACTGGGGTTCCAAAGATGACTGAGATCCCTTGCCAGTTCTCAGCTGAGTCCCAGAATTACCCTTGATCTGGTGAGCATAATCTCATGGGCATGCTGTTCATGAAATGATGTGAGCATGACAATAGAGCTGTGCTAGAGCTTTTGTTGTGAGTGGCTCTCCAGCATCAGGAGACGCTCAATTGCTCTTCAACTGACTGATAAAGTCTGGCAGCATCTCCCAGTCAAGGAAGATGACAAGTTTTGGCTGTTCAACAACATTCTTTTCATATATAGGAACCATATTCTCTGACCTATTTGGGAATTACAAATATTCTTGGAAAATAATCCAACATATTGAATTGATAAGAGTCTGAAATCTAAATCAAGGTAGAACAATACAGTTGCTGTAGTCCACTAACAATATTTACATAAATATATAATTATATAGTAAATTAGTATATATTCAGGTAATTTAAATTAATGAATATAATTTAACTAATTTTAAAATAAATAAATATAATTATATATAACAGGAGCATAGCATATTCCATTTATATATTTTATGTATATATATATATATATATGTGGATTGCTCTACTTTGATTTAGAGTTTAGATTCTTATCAATTTTATATTGAATTCTTTTCTGAAAATATTTGTTATTTTCAAATATGTGTCAGAGAACATGTGCTATTCATAATGATAATAATATTCTTATTAACATAAATACTGATGTATATGTAAATATATGTATATATATATATAATTCCTAACTGTTAAGTGGAATTGAATACACATGTACTGTATATTACAGATACTATTTGTAAGTACACATAGAGAATTTTCTAGTTTGTCAGTCCTGTCGTAAATCACTTGTAGAGAATTTGGGAAGCAATGCAGTATAAAAACCAAGCATGAATCTTAAGAATTTGGCTGAAGTTTACCCATGGAAAATCTTATGATAAAATTAAATCATCTGGAAGAACACTAGAGCAATGCAAGGAAAAGTATAAAAATTTACAGGTTTATTTAATAAAAGAACTTTATGATTTTGATTGGTGTAGAAGAAAGGACACATTATAGTGTGATAATTCCTGAAACAACTTAGTCCTGAAGGAAATTCTACTCAAGAACATAGGAATGGATATAAAACACTCAGTTTTACACCGCTTAAAATCCACGTTGGAAAGTGAAGACATAAGAATCATTTACTCTTAACAATGTGTTACTACATATTTTATAACTGTTTGACCTGTAAAGTCATATGCCAGACCTTCCAGACATATATACCTAATATATGTGATTTTCAAGTAATCAGATGATAAAAGAGAAAAATGGATAAAGAGTATTGAAACCTTAACCTTTCACAGTTTTAAAAGTGCCTGGAAAATAAACTAGACTTGAGTATTTCAAAATGAGTTTATAATAGCCTTGCAAATATCTCTTTCCACTGTCCCACATACTAATATCAGCAGATCCTATCTAGATCACACACAGTGCTGACGGTTTGGTCCATCACTTTATCAAGGTAGCAGCCAAGTGGGCTCAGCTAGTTGAGAACAGACAAGTCTCATACTTGGTGTTACCTCACCATTATCTTAAGTACATAAGAAGTGATGAGCGAATATTTGAGGAGTTTATTAGCATTTCATTCCTCTATTATAAATACCAGATTTTGAACACAAAATCTAGTTTTTCACCTATTCAAAAATTGCTTCTGGGTTAGGTAAACATCTAAGAATTTTTTGTGTGATTTAACTCTTATACATTAAATGAATGAATCAGTGAATATCAAAATCTGTACTTTATCTTGTGCTATGTATGTACCTTGCCATATTGAATAGCAGTTAAGAGCACAGGCTTAAGAATTACAGTGACCTGGGTTCAAATCCCAACTCGAGCACTTAGTAGCTGTGTGACCTTGGACAAATTACTTCATGTGTAAAATGAGAATAACAAGAGTACCTATTCCATACTTACCTGGCAGGGGAGATACCATGATCACGAAGGTGGTTTTCCCAGGGCGAGGCTTATCCATTGCACTCCGGATGTGCTGACCCCTGCGATTTCCCCAAATGTGGGAAACTCGACTGCATAATTTGTGGTAGTGGGGGACTGCGTTCGCGCTTTCCCCTGAAAAAGAAGAAAAAAAAAAAAAAAAGAGTACCTATTCCATAAGGCTGTTGAGCGAATAAAATGAGTTAATGCATGTAAAACAACACTCTTTGAAAGACATCTTTACACATGTTGTTCTTCCTTCTCACTACATTCACTCTTACACCAACTCTAATCTGGCTTCTATAAACCCCATCACCCCACTGAAACTTCTTTTGTTAAATTCATTAATGATCTCCATGTTGTATTTATTGCTTTTTCTTTGTTTCTCTTATGCTGAACATCCTAGTAGCCTTCCTCTTTTATTTATTTTTATTTCTCCCAAGATTATTTCACTCTTACCTAAGTTTTAAACATTGTCTACATGCCAACAATGTCCAAGTGTGACCACAGGAGAAATGCTTGCAATGTGGTACAAGAGAAAAGTAACATAGAACAGTACACAGTGTGTTCCCAGCTTTGCAGATTCACACACTTTGGGCCCCACTCTCTCCCTTTGCTAGACACCTTTGAGCAAAAAGTAACCCAAGAGTCATATAGGGATTCCCTGCAGATCACAGTATTACTGAGATTTATCTCTACATACTAAGATTTATAAATTATATAAACATAAAGGTGAGATCTGATGACCTTTTTTGGAGACCTGACTTTATAACTCACTTTCCAAACATTCTTATAATACAGTACAAATCCAAATTATAGAATTTGGTATTTGATATATGTTTATTAAATATATAGTATATTTGTTGTTTAATTTCTAAGTCATGTTTGACTCTTTTGCAATACCATGGACTGTGGCCCACCAGGCTCCTCTGTCCATGGGATTTCCCAGGTAAGAATACTGGAGTGGGTTGCCATTTCCTTCTCCAGGGGATCCTCCCAACCCAGGGACTGGACCTGCATATCTTGTATTGGCAGGCAGATTTTTTACCACTGAGCCTTAAGCTATGTACTCTAAACTGTATACTGTATACTATATTGAGCTTCTCTGATAGCTTAGTTGGTAAAGAATCTGCCTACAATGCAGGAGATCCCGGTTCAATTCCTGGGTCAGAAAGATCCACTGGAGAAGGGATAGGTTACCCACTCTAGTATTCTTGGGCTTCCCTCATGGCTCAGCTGGTAAAGAATCTGCCTGCAATGCAGGAGACCTGGGTTTGATCCCTGGGTTGGGAAGATCCCCTGGAAAAGGGAAAGGCTACCCACTCCAGTATTCTTGCCTGGAGAATTCCATGGACTGTATAGTCCAAGGGGTCGCAAAGAGTTGAACATGACTGAGCGACTTTTACTTTCTTTCATTTTCACATATACTATATATTGGGCTTCCCAGGGATTTCTTGGTAAGGAATCTGCACCTGCAAGAGATGTGGGTTTGATCCCTCAGTTGGAAGATCTCTTGGAGAAGGAAATGGCAACCCATTCCACTACTCTTGCCTGGGAAATCCCATGGACAGAGAAGTCAGGTGGGCTACAGTCCATAGGATTGCAGAGTTGGACACGACTGAAGCGACTTATCTTGCATGCATGTGTAGTATTTAATATAGCATTTAGTTGGTTTTGTTGTCAAAGTCACCATGTATTTCCACTTTCTTAAGCATCACTTCTTAGGAATTTATTTGGCCTCCTGGTAGCATTTGTCATAGTTGATTACTTTTCTGTCCTTTACCTTTACTTGTTTTCTTTACTTTTGCCCCACAGAATATCACACCTATCTGATTTGCCTTCCACCTACCTGCTACTTCTTAGTCTTTTTTTGCTGTTCCTTTGTCATCAGCCTGAACTCAACTAAGAGTCCTCCTCTTCTTTCTTCTATCTACAGTTGCTCCTTTAGTGATCTCATTCAGTCTCCTATTTTAAAAAATCATCTATAGGTAAATATTGATAATTCCCAAATTTACATCTTCCGCTTGATCTCCAAGCTTATGTGCACAATTGCCTGCTCAACATATCTACTTGTAGTTCTAACAGGCACCTAAAACTTACCACATCTGCAGCTGAATTCCTATCTACCTCATCAAACCATCTCTACACCTGTTCTTACTCTTCTCAGCTATTAGGAACCTCATCCTTTTTGTTGCTTTGGCCAAGATCTGGGAGGCATCTTGACTCTTCTTTACACTCCATGTCCAATCCATCAGTGAATCTTATTGACTTTACCCTCAAAATATGTTCACCCTCTTCTCACATTTTCACAACCTGGTCCAAGCCACCATCATATCCTTTGTGGGTTAGTCTGGTTACCTCCAAACTGGGGGCCTGAAGTATGAGAGGAACTTGACGGAATCACAGTAAGAACAGCCATGCCAGTGGGAACAGCTAGTGCCAGGACCCAGGTCTCTTCCCATTAGAATGAAAGGTTTCCAAGGGAAGGGATTTTGGTGTTTTGTTCACTGCTATGTCCTCAGAGGACTTCCCCGGTGGCTCAGCAGTAAAGAATCTGCCTGTCGTACAGGAGATGCAGGAGACATGGGTTCTATCCCTGGATCAGGAATATCCCCTGGAGGAGGGCCTGGTACCTGACTCCACTGTTCTTGTCTGGAGAATCCCATGGACAGAGGAGCCTGGCAGCCTACAGTCCATGGGGTCGCAAAGAGTCAGGCACGACTGACTGACTAACACACACACATGCATGCACGCACACATACACACATCCTCAAAGTGTCATGAAATGCCTTCAAAATTATTTGTGAAGTTAATAAATTTTTACTGTTAATGATGTCTCATAACAGGGAGCCTATGGATTTCTGTTGTACAACTTCTCATATAAAAATTGTGAAATTTTTTTATTATTACTTGCAAAATTATGAAAATTTTGCAAGTAATAATTGTTTTTGTCCACCGTTACTCCTCTCTGCCTTGACAATCTTATTCTTTTTTATTCTACCTTCTAGTTGTGCTTTATATTTTTAAGATCTTTCCACAACTATGTTTATTCACTTCAAAAAGGGAAGGAGAGGGAAGTAGCAGGGTGATATTTTGTGATTCAATTATTTTTGCAATTTGATATTTTATTCTTTTTTTTTTTTTTTTTTTTAATTTTTTTATTAGTTGGAGGCTAATTACTTCACAACATTTCAGTGGGTTTTGTCATACATTGATATGAATCAGCCATAGATTTACACTTATTCCCCATCCCGATCCCCCCTCCCACCTCCCTCTCCACCCGATTCCTCTGGGTCTTCCCAGTGCACCAGGCCCGAGCACTTGTCTCATGCATCCCACCTGGGCTGGTGATCTGTTTCACCATAGATAGTATACATGCTGTTCTTTTGAAACATCCCACCCTCACCTTCTCCCACAGAGTTCAAAAGTCTGTTCTGTATTTCTGTGTCTCTTTTTCTGTTTTGCATATAGGGTTATCGTTACCATCTTTCTAAATTCCATATATATGTGTTAGTATGCTGTAATGTTCTTTATCTTTCTGGCTTACTTCACTCTGTATAAGGGGCTCCAGTTTCATCCATCTCATTAGGACTGGTTCAAATGAATTCCTTTTGACGGCTGAGTAAAATTCCATGGTGTATATGTACCACAGCTTCCTTATCCATTCATCTGCTGATGGGCATCTAGGTTGCTTCCATGTCCTGGCTATTATAAACAGTGCTGCGATGAACATTGGGGTGCACGTGTCTCTTTCAGATCTGGTTTCCTCAGTGTGTATGCCCAGAAGTGGTATTGCTGGGTCATATGGCAGTTCTATTTCCAGTTTTTTAAGGAATCTCCACACTGTTTTCCATAGTGGCTGTACTAGTTTGCATTCCCACCAACAGTGTAAGAGGGTTCCCTTTTCTCCACAGCCTCTCCAGCATTTATTGCTTGTAGACTTTTGGATAGCAGCCATCCTGACTGGTGTGTAATGGTACCTCATTGTGGTTTTGATTTGCATTTCTCTAATAATGAGTGATGTTGAGCAGCCTTTCATGTGTTTGTTAGCCATCTGTATGTCTTCTTTGGAGAAATGTCTGTTTAGTTCTTTGGCCCACTTTTTGATTGGGTCATTTATTTTTCTGGAATTGAGCTTCAGGAGTTGCTTGTATATTTTTGAGATTAATCCTTTGTCTGTTTCTTCATTTGCTATTATTTTCTCCCAATCTGACGGCTGTCTTTTCACCTTACTTATAGTTTCTTTTGTAGTGCAAAAGCTTTTAAGTTTCATTAGATCCCATTTGTTTAGTTTTGCTTTTATTTCCAATATTCTGGGAGGTGGGTCATAGAGGATCTTGCTGTGATTTATGTCGGAGAGTGTTTTGCCTATGTTCTCCTCTAGGAGTTTTATAGTTTCTGTTCTTACATTTAGATCTTTAATCCATTTTGAGTTTATTTTTGTGTATGGTGTTAGAAAGTGTTCTAGTTTCATTCTTTTGCAAGTGGTTGACCAGTTTTCCCAGCACCACTTGTTAAAGAGGTTGTCTTTTTTCCATTGTATATCCTTGCCTCCTTTGTCAAAGATAAGGTGTCCATAGGTTCGTGGATTTATCTCTGGGCTTTCTATTCTGTTCCATTGGTCTATATTTCTGTCTTTGTGCCAGTACCATACTGTCTTGATGACTGTGGCTTTGTAGTAGAGTCTGAAGTCAGGCAGGTTGATTCCTCCAGTTCCATTCTTCTTTTTCAAGATTACTTTGGCTATTCGAGGTTTTTTGTATTTCCATACAAATTGTGAAATTCTTTGGTCTAGTTCTGTGAAAAATACCGTTGGTAGCTTGATAGGGATTGCATTGAATCTATAGATTGCTTTGGGTAGAATAGCCATTTTGACAATATTGATTCTTCCAATCCATGAACACGGTATGTTTCTCCATCTGTTTGTGTCCTCTTTGATT
The DNA here is from genome assembly GCF_910594005.1 of Cervus elaphus. Classification (NCBI taxonomy): domain Eukaryota; kingdom Metazoa; phylum Chordata; class Mammalia; order Artiodactyla; family Cervidae; genus Cervus; species Cervus elaphus. Next base: position 87,932,035 of record NC_057834.1, on the reverse strand, counting down.
TCTTTCATCAGTGTTTTATAGTTTTCTATGTATAGGTCTTTTGTTTCTTTCGGTAGATATACTCCTAAGTATTTTATTCTTTTTGTTGCAATGGTGAATGGTATTGTTTCCTTAATTTCTCTTTCTGTTTTTTCATTGTTAGTATATAGGAATGCAAGGGATTTCTGTGTGTTAATTTTATATCCTGCAACTTTACTATATTCATTGATTAGTTCTAGTAATTTTCTCGTAGAGTCTTTAGGGTTTTCTATATAGAGGATCATGTCATCTGCAAACAGTGAGAGTTTCACTTCTTCTTTTCCTATCTGGATTCCTTTTACTTCTTTTTCTGCTCTGATTGCTGTGGCCAAAACTTCCAACACTATGTTGAACAGTAGTGGTGAGAGTGGGCACCCTTGTCTTGTTCCTGATTTCAGGGGAAATGCTTTCAATTTTTCACCATTGAGGGTGATGCTTGCTGTGGGTTTGTCATATATAGCTTTTATTATGTTGAGGTATGTTCCTTCTATTCCTGCTTTTTGGAGAGTTTTAATCATAAATGAGCGTTGAATTTTGTCAAAGGCTTTCTCTGCATCTATTGAGATAATCATATGATTTTTATCTTTCAATTTGTTAATGTGGTGTATTACATTGATTGATTTGCGGATATTGAAGAATCCTTGCATTCCTGGGATAAAGCCCACTTGATCGTGGTGTATGATTTTTTTAATATGTTGTTGGATTCTGTTTGCTAGAATTTTGTTAAGGATTTTTGCATCTATGTTCATCAGTGATATTGGCCTGTAGTTTTCTTTTTTTGTGGCATCTTTGTCAGGTTTTGGAATTAGGGTGATGGTGGCCTCATAGAATGAGTTTGGAAGTTTACCTTCTTCTGCAATTTTCTGGAAGAGTTTGAGTAAGGTAGGTGTTAGCTCTTCTCTAAATTTTTGGTAGAATTCAGCTGTGAAGCCATCTGGTCCTGGGCTTTTGTTTGCTGGAAGATTTTTGATTACAGTTTCGATTTCCTTGCCTGTGATGGGTCTGTTAAGATCTTCTATTTCTTCCTGGTTCAGTTTTGGAAAGTTATACTTTTCTAAGAATTTGTCCATTTCATCCAAGTTGTCCATTTTATTGGCATAGAGCTGCTGGTAGTAGTCTCTTATGATCCTTTGTATTTCAGTGTTGTCTGTTGTGATCTCTCCATTTTCATTTCTAATTTTGTTAATTTGGTTCTTCTCTCTTTGTTTCTTAATGAGTCTTGCTAATGGTTTGTCAATTTTGTTTATTTTTTCAAAAAACCAGCTTTTAGCTTTGTTGATTTTTGCTATGGTCTCTTTAGTTTCTATTGCATTTATTTCTGCCTTAATTTTTAAGATTTCTTTCCTTCTGCTAACTCTGGGGTTCTTCATTTCTTCCTTCTCTAATTGCTTTAGGTGTAGAGTTAGGTTATTTATTTGGCTTTTTTCTTGTTTCTTGATGTAAGCCTGTAATGCTATGAACCTTCCCCTTAGCACTGCTTTTACAGTGTCCCATAGGTTTTGGGTTGTTGTGTTTTCATTTTCATTCATTTCTATACATATTTTGATTTCTTTTTTGATTTCTTCTATGATTTGTTGGTTATTCAGAAGCGTGTTCTTTAGCCTCCAGGTGTTTGAATTTTTAACAATTTTTTTCCTGTAATTGAGATCTAATCTTACTGCACTGTGGTCAGAAAAGATGACTGGAATGATTTCAATTTTTTTGAATTTTCCAAGACTAGATTTATGGCCCAGGATGTGATCTATTCTGGAGAAGGTTCCGTGTGCACTTGAGAAAAAGGTGAAGTTGCTTGTTTTGGGGTGAAATGTCCTATAGATATCAATTAGGTCTAGCTGGTCCATTGTGTCATTTAAAGTTTGTGTTTCCTTGTTAATTTTCTGTTTAGTTGATCTATCCATAGTTGTGAGTGGGGTATTAAAGTCTCCCGCTATTATTGTGTTACTATTAATTTCCTCTTTCATACTCGTTAGTGTTTGCCGTACATATTGCGGTGCTCCTATGTTGGGTGCATATATATTTATAATTGTTATATCTTCTTCTTGGATTGATCCTTTGATCATTATGTAGTGTCCTTCTTTGTCTCTTTTCACAGCTTTTATTTGAAAGTCTATTTTATCTGATATGAGTATTGCGACTCCTGCTTTCTTTTGGTCTCCATTTGCATGAAATATTTTTTTCCAGCCCTTCACTTTTAGTCTGTATGTGTCTCTTGTTTTGAGGTGGGTCTCTTGTAGACAGCATATATGGGGGTCTTGTTTTTGTATCCATTCAGCCAATCTTTGTCTTTTGGTTGGGGCATTCAACCCATTTACATTTAAGGTAATTATTGATAGGTGTGGTCCCGTTGCCATTTACTTTGTTGTTTTGGGTTCACGTTTATACAACCTTTCTGCATTTCCTGTCTAGAGAAGATCCTTTAGCATTTGTTGAAGAGCTGGTTTGGTGTTGCTGAATTCTCTCAGCTTTTGCTTATCTGTAAAGCTTTTGAGTTCTCCTTCATATCTGAATGAGATCCTTGCTGGATACAGTAATCTAGGTTGTAGGTTATTCTCTTTCATTACTTTCAGGACGTCCTGCCATTCCCTTCTGGCCTGGAGGGTTTCTATTGATAGGTCAGCTGTTATCCTTATGGGAATCCCTTTGTGTGTTATTTGTTGTTTTTCCCTTGCTGCTTTTAATATTTGTTCTTTGTGTTTGATCTTTGTTAGTTTGATTATTATGTGTCTTGGGGTGTTTCGCCTTGGGTTTATCCTGTTTGGGACTCTCTGGGTTTCTTGGACTTGAGTGGCTATTTCCTTCCCCATTTTAGGGAAGTTTTCAGCTATTATCTCCTCGAGTATTTTCTCATGGCCTTTCTTTTTGTCTTCTTCTTCTGGAACTCCTATGATTCGAATGTTGGGGCGTTTCACAGTGTCCCAGAGGTCCCTGAGGTTGTCCTCATTTCTTTTGATCCTTTTTTCTTTTTTCCTCTCTGCTTCATTTATTTCCACCATTTTATCTTCTACCTCACTTATCCTATCTTCTGCCTCCGTTATTCTACTCTTGGTTCCCTCCAAAGTGTTTTTGATCTCATTCATTGCATTGTTCATTTTTAATTGACTCTTTTTTATTTCTTCTAGGTCTTTATTAAACAATTCTTGTATCTTTTCAATCTTTGTCTCCAGGCTATTTATCTGTAACTCCATTTTGTCTTCAAGATTTTGGATCATTTTTATTATCATTATTCTAAATTCTTTTTCAGGTAGATTCCCTATCTCCTCCTCTTTTGTTTGACTTGGTGGGCATTTTTCATGTTCCTTTACCTGTTGGGTATTTCTTTGCCTTTTCATCTTGTTTAGATTGCTGTGTCTGGAGTGGACTTTCTGTATTCTGGAGGTCTGTGGTTCCTTTTTATTGTGGAGGATTTACCCAGTGGGTGGGGTTAGATGATTGGCTTGTCAAGGTTTCCCGGTTAGGGAAGCTTGCGTCAGTGTTCTGGTGCGTGGAACTTGATTTCTTCTTTTTGGAGAGCAATGGAGTGCCCAGTAATGAGTTTTGAGATGGGTCTATGTGTTAGGTGTCACCTTGGGCAGTCTGTATGTTGACATTCGGGGCTATGTTCCTGTGTTGCTGGAGAATTTGCGTGGTATGTCTTGCTCTAAAACTTACTGGCTCTTGGGTGGTGGTTGGTTTCAGTGTAGGTGTGGAGGCTTTTGGACGGTCACTTATTGCTTAAAGTTCCATGTAGTCAGGAGTTTTCTGGTGTTCTCAGGTTTTGGGCTTAAGTTTCCTGCCTCTGGATTTCAGTTTTATTCTTCCTGTAGTCTCAGGACTTCTCCAACTATACAGCACTGATAATAAAACTTCTAGGTTAATGGCGAAAAGATTCTCCCCTGTTAGGGACACCCAGAGAGGTTCACAGAGTTACATGAACAGGAGAAAAGGGAGGAGGGAGATAGAGATGAGCAGGAGGAGAAAAAGGGGGACTCAAGAGGAGAGAGACAGATCTACGCAGCTGTCTGTTCCCAGAGTGTTCTCCGTATCTCAGACACCTACAAGGATTCACAGAATTGGATTGGGAAGAGAAGGGGAAAGGAGGAAATAGAGGTGTTCTGAGGTAGAAAACAGAGAGTCAAGATTGGGAGAGAATAATCTTCGGTTTAAAATAGGGCTTCTCTTTTTTTTTGGTAAGGTTATAGTGTAGTGAAAATGAAAATGAAGAGTAGTAGAGGAGTACTAGAGGACTTTAAAAGAAATAAGAGAAAAAGAAAAATAGAAAATAAAAGAGAAAACGGAAAGAAAAAAAAGAAAAAAGAAAAAAAAGAAAAAGAAAAAAAAGAAAAAAAAAACAAAAAAAAAAAAAAGAAAGAAAGAAAAAAAAAAAAATTTTTTTTTCCCCTAATTAAAAAAATCGTAAAAATCTATGTAAATGAAAGTTAAGGAGTAATGGGGGAGTAATAGGGAATTTTAAAGGAAAATAAAAGAGAAAAAATAAAAAAGAAAAAATATAAAAAGAAAAAAAAAATTTTTTTTTTTTCCTTACTTAGAAAAAAAAAGTAAAAATATATCTAGGAGTTTCTCTGGAGCTGCTGCGGTCAGTGTGGGTTCTGCTCAGTTTCAGATAGCTCCTCGTTCCAGCTTACACTTCTCGATATCTACAGGGCCCTTCCAGTGAAGTCGGTGTTTTCTAGAGGGATTTTAATCTGTTGCACCAGTCCCTTCTGAAGCGGTTCCCTTTGTTTATTTGGCTTCTGTTTGCCGGTCTCTTCAGACCCTCATTTCCGCCCTGACACAGGCGGGCGGAGGTGGACTCTTATTCAGTCAGCTAGTTCCGTTGCGCTGCTGGGAGGGGCTGATGCTGCGGGGAGGGGCTGGCGCTGCGGGGCGGGGTTGACGCTGCGGGGAAGGGCTGGCCCTGCGGGGGCGGGCTGGCGCTGCCGGGAGGGGCTGACGCTGCTTTTTCTGTCTGCCGCTGCTCAGGCTCCCGGCTGTTCTATATGGAGCGCGCCCCGCGCTGCGCTAGGTTCCAGCCCTCGGGTGTTACACAAAAGCGCGGAAGGAAAAGCTGCGCCTGCTCTCTGTGCCTTCCCTGGCAGAGCGGTCCAGGCAGCGAGGGGCTTGATGGGCGCACTATCCCCAGGTGTGGCGCACTCACTCCCTTCCGCGGACCCAGTCTCAGTTTCCGCTGGCGCCAGTCGGGTGCGCGCGCCTTCCGCCCTCCGCGTCCCCAGCCCCAGTCCCCACCCGCGCCGGTCGGGTGCCTGCGCCCTGTGTCTCGCCGCGACCTTCCCCTCCCCCCTGCCTCCTGCCTCCGGCGGGGCTGGGCGGGTCCGCAGCCTGCGACCTCTTCTTGGGACTTTCTCCGTCCCTTTGTTCTGCGAACGGCCGGCAGTGTGTTCCGGCCGGTCAACTCTCTCCCCCTTGGTCTCCCACAGTTCAAGTTGGCACCTCACAGAAGCTCCCTCCGATTGTCCTCAGGGCACTCAGGCCCGGACCCTAGCCCAAGCAAGGCCGCCTAAGACTCCCTTCCCGGGACGGGTCTCCGTCCTTAGCTCTTTTGTCTCACTTTTTATCCTTTATATTTTGTCCTACCTCCTTTCGAAGACAATGGTCTGCTTTTCTGGGCGCCTGATGACCTCAGCTAGCGATCAGAAGTTGTTTTGTGAGGTTTGCTCTGCATTCAGTTATTCTTTTGATGAATTTGTAGGAGAGAAAGTGGTCTCCCCGTCCTACTCCTCCGCCATCTTGGCTCCTCCTCCTGATATTTTATTCTTAAGTGTGCATATTAACATTTGTAATATTCATTAAAACGTAATAGAAAAAATTATAGAAATTTATTTCTACGAACATCCTTTTTCTTCATGAACATTAATCTTGCTATTTCTTGAGAAATATTATCTAATCCTGAATATGCATTCTTATTTTGAAATTTTTTGAACTTCTACTTAAAAAATAATAAGAGAAATATACTGCAATTAGCTGAAAGTCTAAGACTACATTGAGAGTGTGCATGCTAAGTTACTTCAGTCATGTCTGACTCTTTGGGACCCACTGGACTGCAGCCCACCAGGCTCCTCTATCCATGTGGTTCTCCAGGCAAGAATACTGGATTGGGTTGTCGTGCCCTCCTCCAGGCGATCTTCCCAACACAGGGAACGAATCTGCATCTCTTATGTCTCCAGCACTTGCCCGAGGGAAGTGCCAAATTTTGGGAAGCCCAAAATTCCATTAGCCATTGATAAACTGTGTTTTTTAAACAGCAAAAATGAAAATCTAATTTCAGTAGTACATATTTTCAGATTTTCCTCTGATAAACAATGAAAAATGTCTATTTTTCAAATGGAAAATTTTGACTCTTCCCTTCTTTAATGAAGGAAGTGATACTAAGACCCAAGCATTTATTTGGAAGTTTCTTTGCAGTCCGTTCAGAGAAGCTTAACACTCACTTCTCCCTTAAAGGACTTCCCAGGTGGCACTAGAGGTAAAGAACTTGGCTGCCAATGCTGGAGACATAAGATGAGGGTCTGATCCCTGTGTTGGGAAGATCCCCTGGAGAAGGGCATGACAACCCATTCCCGTATTGCCTGGAGAACCACATGGACAGAGGAGACTGGCAGGCTGCAGTCCAGTGGGTTACAAAAAGTCAGACCTGACTATTCGACTAACATTTTCACTTTCTCCTCTAAAGGCACTGCAAGTGGGGAGAACAGGATCATTCAGTGCCAGACTTTTGCCCTGCCAGGCCTCAGCTGCTGCTGTTCAGTTGCTCAGTAGTGTCTGACTCTTTGCGACCCCATGGATTGTAGCACTCCAGGCTTTCCTGTCCTTCACCATCTCCTGGAGCTTGCTCAAACTCATGTCCATTGAGTCTGTGATGCCATCCAACCATCTCATCCTCTGTCATCCCCTTCTCCTCCTGCCCTCAATCTTTCCCAGTATCAGGGTCTTTTCAAATGAGTCAGCTCTTCACATCAGGTGGCCAAAGTATTGGAGTTTCAGCCTCAGCATCAGTCCTTCCAATGAGTATTCAGGACTGGTTTCCTTCTGGATTGACTGGTATTTGTACTCCTTGTACTCTCCTTGCAGTCCAAGGGACTCTGAAGAGTCTTCTCCAACACCACAATTCAAAAACATCAATTCTTCGGTGCTCAGTCCTCTTTATGGTTCAATTTTCACATCCATCCATGATTACTGGAAAAACTAAAGCTTTGACTAGACAGACCATTGTTGGGAAAATGATATCTCTGCTTTTTAATATGCTGTCTAGGTTGGTCATAGCTTTTCCTCCAAGGAGCAAGTGTCTTTTAATTTCATTGTTGTAATCACCATCTTGTAGTGATTTTGGAAATAAAATCTGTCACTGTTTCCATTGTTTCCCCATCTATTGGACATGGAGTGATGGGACCAGATGCCATGATCTTAGTTTTTTGAATATTGAGTTTTAAGCCAGCTGTTTCACTCTCCTCTTTCACTTTCAAGAGGTGCTTTAGTTCTTCTTCACTTGTGGTGTCATCTGCATATATGAGATTATTGATATTTCTGGCAATCTTCATTCCAGCTTGCGCTTCATCCAACCCTGCATTTCACATGATGTACGCTACATATAAGTTTAATAAATAGGGTGACAATATACAACCTTGACACACTCCTTTCCCAATTTTGAACCTGTCTGTTTTTCCATGTTTAGTTCTAACTGTTGATTCTTAATCTGCATACAAGTTTCTCAGACACCAGGTAAGGTGGTCTAAAATTCCCATCTCTTGAAGAATTTTCCGCAGTTTATTGTGATCCACAAAGTCAAAGGCTTTAGCATAGTCAGTGATGCAAAAGTAGATTTTTTCTGGAATTCTCTAGCTTTTTCTATGATCTAACAGATGTTGGCAATTTGACCTCTAGTTCCTCTGCATTTTCTAAATCCAACTTGAACATCTGGAAATTCTTGGTTAATGTACTACTGAAGGAGGAGGATTTTGAACATGACCTTGCTAGAATGTGAAATGAGTGCAATTGTGCTGTAGTTTGAATGTTCTTTGGAATTGCCTTTCTTGGGATTTGAATGGAAACTGATCTTTTCCAGTCCTGTGGCCACTGCTGAGTTTTCCAAATTTGCTGGCATATTGAGTACAGCGCTTTCACAGCATCATCTTTTAGGACTTGAAATAGCTCAGCTGGAATTCTATCTTGTTCATAGTGATGCTTCCTAAGGCCCATTTGACTTCACATTCCAGGATGTCTGGCTCTAGGTGAGTGATCACAACAACATCATGGTTATCCAGGTCATTAAGATTTTTTAATATCATTCTTCTGTATATTCTTGCCACCTTTTCTTAATATCTTCTGCTTCTGTTAGGTTCAAACCATTTCTGTCCTTTATTGTGCCCATCTTTGCATAAAATGTACCCTTGGTATCTCTAATTTTCTTGAAGATTTCTCTAGTCTTTCCCGTTCTATTGTTTTCCTCTATTTCTTTGCATTGATCTCTGAGGAAGGCTTTCTTATCTCTCAATGCTATCCTTTGGAACGCTGCATTCAGTTGGGTATATCTTTCCTTTTCTGCTTTGCCTTTTGCTTCTTTTCTCTTCTCAGCTATTTGTAAGGCCTCCTCAGACAACCATTTTGCCTTATTTCATTCCTTTTTCTTGGGGATGGTTTTGATCACTGCCTCCTGTACAATGTTACAAACCTCTGCCCATCATTCTTCAGGCATCCTATCTATCAGATCTAATCCCTTGAATCTATTTGTCACTTCCACTGTATAATTGTAAGGGATTTGACTTAGGTCATACCTAAGGCCTAGTGGTTTTCCCTACTTTCTTCAATTTGAGTCTGAATTTGGCAATGAGGAGTTCATGATCTGAGCCACAGCCAGCTCCTAGTCTTGTTTTTACTGACTGTGTAGAGTTTCTCCATCTTTAGCTGCAAAGAATATAATCAGTTTGATTTTGGTATTGAAATCTGGTGATGTTCATGTGTAGAGTGATCTCTTGTGTTGCTGGAAAATGCTATTTGCTATGACCAGTGCATTCTTTTGGCAAAACTCGGTTAGCCTTTGCCCTGCTTCATTTTTTATTCCAAGGCCAAACTTGCCTGTTACTCCAGATAGCTCTTAACTTCCTAATTTTGCATTCCAGTTCCTTTTGCTGAAAAGGACATCTTTTTTTTGGTGTTAGTTCTAGAAGATCTTGTAGGTCTTCATAGAGCCGTTCAACTTCAGCTTCTTTAGCATCACTGTTTGGGGCATAGACTTGGATTACTGTGGTATTGAATAGTTTGCCTTGGAAATGAACAGAGATAGTTCTGTCATCTTTGAGTTTGCAGCCAAGTACTGCATTTCGGACTCTCTTGTTGACTATGAGGGCTACTCCATTTCTTCTAAGAGATTCTTGGCCACCGTAGTAGATGTAATGGTCATCTGAATTAAATTCTCCCATTCCAGTCCATTTTAGTTCACTGATTCCTAAAATGTTGATGTTCACTCTTGCCATCTCCTGTTTGACTACTTCCAATTTGCCTTGATTCATTGACCTAACATTTCAGGTTCCAGTATTGCTTTTTACAGCATCAGACTTTTCTTTCACCACAACTGGGCATTGTGTCTGCTTTGGCTTAGCCTTTTTGTTCCTTTTGGAACTGTTTGTTTGCTCTTCTCCAGTAGCATTTTTGGCCCCTACTGACCTGGGGAGTTGGTCTTTCTGTGTCATATCTTTGTGCCTTTTCATACTGTTCATGGGGTTCTCAAGGCAAGAATGCTGAAGTGGTTTGCTTTTCCCTCCTCCAGTGGACCACATTTTGTCAGACCTCTCCACTGTGACCCGCCCATCTTGGGTGGCCCTGCATGGCATGGCTCATAGTTTACAGCAAGTGCTGTAAACAGCCTGAAATAGGAGGATCTTCCCAAATAGTCTTTGGACCTCTACTTTCTGCCCCCTTGAATCACTCCATCTACTTTCCTGAGTTTTCTAGAAATGCTGGTGAATGGTAGACATGATTTTTCATAGTAACGCTAAACCTTTCTTTTCTGGAAAATGTTCAGAGAATCTAGGTCTTAGTTTTTATAAAATCATCTTGGACCTCATAAAAATACCAAGGATGAATTTTTAGAGCTAAGAATCACAAAATCTGTCTTCAGTGCTTATCGAGAGAAAATACTATTGGGCACAGTAGTAGTTTCACAGTTAAGGTTGTTATTGCTCCAGTAATTATAAGTCTGTTCCTAAATTGTTATTTAGTTTTAAAAAAGTGCATTCATTTAGGCAGTTGGTTCTTACTTCTTATTTGTAGCTGGTTATTTTAGCTTGTACCAGCTTCAGCCTACCTCTACCCTGCTACATACATATACATATGCAAATTCTATTTTTGCATTTAAATATCGGGAACCATTAGGAGAGAGAAAATGGTGTCAAGTTATAAATACAGCTTTTTGTGTAATTTTATAATGACATGATTTTAAGAATTGATCTATACAATTTAACTTTTATTTTTAGCTCAAATATTCATTCTAATACTTAAAAAATCCTCTCTGAACTATTTTAAAACTTTATTTTTACCTTCTAATGGTGTTTAAGAGTTCTTACTTTTTAATTAAGTTTTTATTGGACTCTAAAGGAAAGACACTTTAAATAAGCATTCATTATATTAGAAAAGATCATATTATGTTAGAAAGATAGCAGCATCACTTGTTATTGGATATCCTCTTAACCCCTTCATATATGTATTTTTAAGAAAAGTTATTTGTTTTGTATTATTAATATTGATAAGCACATGCATTTACAACTGAGCTTTTCTCAGAGGGATTCTTCTCACTGCTTGATTTTCATGAGTCTGAGAAGCCCTTGCTTTGTCTTTGAAATAGCCTTAAGAATTGAGGCTATGTGATAAGGAAATACTACTGGTAACATTTTTCAAGTGGTTCATATAGTTGTCACTACATATTATTCATCAATAGTTTCGATCAGAGTAATAATAAAGTTTTCTTGAGCATTTCCTATAATGTGTGAAATTTATTTGCTCCTTGTAACAACCCTATAAGGTAGTTATAAGTGATATAAAGCATTTAGCAACCTATAAGGCTTGGTTTCTGGCCCACTGGAATGAATTTGGGGTACACAGCTGGATCAGGGTTGTCAGATTCCTGCTATTCAGAGCATTAGATTTTCAATGTTTAAATTTAATGTTTACAATATAGAGGTCACACAGGGGGTGAGGCCTGGGTGGAGGCTGTGTGAGTGGGCACTGTGATGCTTGAGATGGCAGCAGGTTATCTACTGGCATGGAAGCATTTCAGTGTTTTAAGGAGCCAGATCTCCCATCCTGGTGCATGGTGAAGAATATTAGTACTAACGGTGGCACTGTTATTACCCCCGCTTTGCAGGAAATCAAGGCACAGAGGGATCAAGTACCTCACTGAAGGTGCTAACTAATGCATGATGCAGATGGAGGTGAAACAGGGATGTTGGCGCCAGGACCTGTGCTCTTGGTGTGTGATACCGCTTCAGAGAGATGTGTGCTGCTTGTCCTTTTTTTAAGTTTAAAATTTCGTTTTATTTATTTATTTTTAAAATTGAAGTATGGTTGATTTACAGAGTTGTATTAGTTTCAAGTGTACAGCAGAGTGATTCAGTTACACACACACACACACACGCACACACACACACATATGCATGTACACACACACACACATGCATGTATATGTTTTCTTTTTCAGTTTTTTTTCCATTATGGGCTATTCTATGTGTATAGAATGTAGATCCCTGTGCTATAGAGTAGGACCTTGTTTATTTTATATATACCAGTTTGTATCTGCTCATTCCAGACTCCTAATTTGTCCCTTCCCCACCTCCTTCCCTAATTGGTAACCATAAGTTTTCTAAGTCTGTGAGTCTGTTTCTGTTTGGTAAGTAAGTTCAATTGTATCATTTTTTAGATTCTACATATAAGTGATATCATATGATATTTATCTTCCTCTGTCTTACTTAATATGATAATCTCTAAATCCATCCATTTTGCTGCAGATGGCATTATTTCATTCTTTGTTATGGTTGAGTAATATTTGATTGTACGTATATACCACATCTTTATCTGCTCAACATTTGATGAACATTTAGGTTGCTTCCGTGTCTTGGCTAATATAAATAGTGCTTGCTATGAATATGTATCTTTTTGAATTAGACATTTACTCTTTTCCAGATGTTTGCCCAGGAGTGGAATTGCTAGGTCATATGGTAACTCTATTTTCAATTTTTAAAGGAACTTCCATACTATTTTCCATAGTGGCTGCACCAATTTATATTACCACCAACAGTGTAAGAGGGTTCCCTTTTTTCCGCACACTCGCCAGCATTTATTATTTGTAGACTTTTTGTTGATGGTCATTCTGATTGGTATGAGGTGATACCTCACTGTAGTTTTGGTTTGCATTTCTCTAATATTTAGTGTTCTGCTTATCTTAAACTTCAATGAATGGTATAGGGGTTGAGTGGAAGGGAGACAAATGCACTCTAAAATGAATATCAAGCTGCTTGATCCTCTATCACAAATGATATCTATAAGAAATTTGGTTGTGAAATGAACTTCAGAAACCATGAAGGAGAAAACTGCAATAGAATGTGTCTGGTATATATTTTTTTTAGTTTTCAAAAGTATGGAAAACAATGTAAGTCCATTTTAACTTGGAAATAGGTTGATTTAAAAAGAAATGAAAAGAATCTATTAAAGTGTTCAATTAAATTGTGATGTGAGAAATGTTGCAAATATATAAAGTATATGAAGTATAAATATATTATAAATATACATTTTATATACTAAATCATGAAAATTGTAATGTGAGAAAATATTATGAACTCATAAGGTACTGCATATCTTAAAATGGATAAAAACATGCAGTAATTGTGCTCTAAGTTTCGCTAGATCCTTTAATTCTTACTCTTCCTGACCGTATGTTATTTTAGCCTGGATCCCTTGTTGGTTTTATTAAGGAGGATGAGAGCATGGCTGCGTGTGTAGGGTTAAAATCTGAGTGAGCATGAAGCAGTGTTTTAGCTTGTGGACTCATCAGTTATAAGAGGACAAGATCGTGTCCCATGTCTAGTACAGCATTTAGTTGGTGGGTGCTCTGGGCAGATGAGTCTACCTTTCAGGGCACAGGCAATGTACAAATTCTTCAGTGAGAAAGCTCCATTCTTACATATTGCCTTTTCCTCTTTTTTTTTTTTTTGGCTTTTCCTCTTTTGATCACTTCAGTTTCTGTAGAACAAAATGACTGTAATAATATATTCCAGTTTCATTTTAGCATCTTTGCTGTGGGGTTAGTCAGCAAGGTTTGATTCAGAGTGTGGACTCTGGATCATTACTGCCTGAGTTTGTCCCTCAGTCTACCACCTACTAACTTTGAAACCCTGGGCACATTCCTTATCCTTATTCTGGACACATTCTTTATCCTCTTTGTATGTTACCTCATCTCCAAAATTGGGATAATAAGAGTACCTGCCTCATAGTACTGTCCTGAGAATAAAATGTGTTAGTGAGGTTAATACAAATAAAGTACTTAAGCAAATTCTTGGAAGCGTAGAAAATGCTCAAAAATGTTGATTACTTCCGAAAGTCAAAGCATTCTGGTGACCACCTAAAGTTTACTTATGAAAACCAGCATGAAAACAGACAATAGTAAGAATCTGCAAAGAGTGTGATACTTTGTGAGAACTGTTACTAGATGTCTGGTGAGAGACTGAGGGAAATAAAAGAGAGGGCTCCCATTGATTGAGATCTAGTCATCTTGTTAACTGCGGAGCAGAAGGTCAGAACGGAGGAGCAAAATGGGGGCCTGGCTTACTGTGCTCTTGATGATCAGCACTGTGCTTCATTACTCATTTCGTGGGGAGAATAAGACAGTGGTCCTGCCTAATGAGGAGATCAAATGAGCCACTGGAACACAGTCATCAGACTTAGTCAAACATTAGTTAATTTTAATGAGTTTTTTTCACTGATTTTTTTTTTTGAATGTCAAGTGTATGTTGCAACAGAGCAGTATTGGAGCCATTCTCATCATCATACATTTGAATGCACTCACCAACCACACCTCTCCCTGACAGAGTTATCCATTACACCTTTCCCGCTCTCCCCCACAGAGTGAAAAGCTTCTTATGTTAGTTTTGCCATAATTACCTGAGAATTTTGGACAAGTCTGCAGTGTCTTGTGGGACTTGTTTCTCCATCTTTAAAATGAGGAGTTACATTCAAGCTTCTCTAATTGAACTTTCCAGTCTACTGTTATTATAAGATGGGTATAGTTATTCAATCAAATTTGGAGAGAACTAGAGTTATCAGTTACTTCCTTGCTGGGCAGTTAGGCAAGCTACCTAGACTCCTGGAACTTTAGTTTCTTTATCTGTGCAGTGAGGAACAGGATAGTATTTGTAGCGAGGATTCAGTGATATAGTCTGTGTGAATTACTGGGAACAATGTCTGGCTGAATGGCAGGTGCTCAATAGTATCAGATATTGCCATTATTTACAGCAAAGTTCAGACTCTTTTATTGACTATGAGGGGGCAGGTCAAGAAGCAACAGTTAGAACTCGACATGGAATAACAGACTGGTTCCAAATTGGGAAAGGAGTACGTAAAGCCTGTATATTGTCACCCTGCTTATTTAACTTCTATGCAGAGTACATCATGCGAAAATGCTGGACTGTATGGAGCACAAGCTGGAATCAAGATCGCCAGAAGAAATATCAATAACCCCAGATACCCGTATGACACCACCCTTATGGCAGAAAGCGAAGATGATGAAAGTGAAAGAGGAGAGTGAAAAAGTTGGCTTAAAACTCAACATTCAAAAAACTAAGATCATGGCATCCAGTCCCATCAGTTCATGGAAAATAGATGGGGAATCAATGGAAACAGTAAGACACTATTTTTTTTTTTTGGCTCCAAAATCACTGCAGATGGTACTGCAACCATGAAATTAAAAGATGCTTGCTCCTTGAAAGAAAAGCTATGACTAACCTAGACAGCATAGTAAAAAAGCAGAGACATTACTTTGCCAACAAAGGTCCATCTAGTCAAAGCTATAGTTTTTCCCGTAGTCATGTATGAATGTGAGAGTTGGACTATATAGAAAGCTGAGCACCAAAGAATTGATGCTTTTGAACTGTAGTGTTGGAGAAGACTCTTGAGAGTCCCTTGGACTGCAAGGAGATCCAAACAGTCCATCCTAAAGGAAATCAGTCCTGAATATTCATTGAAAGGACTGATGCTGAGGCTGAAACTCCAATACTTAGCCACTTAGTGTGAAGGACTGACTCATTGGAAAAGACCCTGATGCTGGGAAAGATTGAAGGTAGGAGGAGAAGGGGATGACAGAGGATGAGATGGCTGGATAGCATCACAGACTCAATGGACATGAGTTTGAGCAAGCTGCAGGAATTGGTGATGGACAGGGAAGCTTGGCATGTTGCAGTCCATCGCGTTGCAAAGAGTCGGACACAACTGAGTGGCTGAACTGAGCTGAAGAGCAAAGTTGGCAGTACATTTAGAAATCATCAAATTAATTCCATGCCACTGTTATTTATATAAAACAGTACACTTCAGTTCAGTTCAGTTCAGTCACTCAGTTGTGTTCGACTCTGCAACCCCATGAATCGCAGCATGCCAGGCCTCCCTGTCCATCACCAACTCCCGGAGTCTACCCAAACCCATGTCCATTGAGTCGGTGATGCCATCCAACCATCTCATCCTCTGTTGTCCCCTTCACCTCCTGCCCCCAATCCCTCCCAGCATCAGGGTCTTTTCCAGTGAGTCAGCTCTTTGCATCAGGTGGCCAAAGTATTGGAGTTTCAGCTTCAGCATCAGTCCTTCCAATGAACACCCAGGACTGATCTCCTTTAGGTTGGACTGGTTGGATCTCCTTGCAGTCCAAGGGACTCTCAAGAGTCTTCTCCAACACCACAGTTCAAAAGCACCAATTTTTCAGAGCTCAGCTTTCTTTCTAGTCCAGCTCTCACATCCATACGTGACTACTGGAAAAATCATAGCCTTGACTAGATGGACCTTTGTTGACAAAGTAATGTCTCTGCTTTTTAGTATGCTGTCTAGGTTGGTCATAACTTTTCTTCCAAGGAGTAAGCATCTTTTAATTTCATGGCTGCAGTCACCATCTGCAGTGATTTTGGAGCCCCCAAAATAAAGTCAGCTGTTGTTTCCACTGTTTCCCCATCTATTTGCCATGAAGTGATGGGACCGGATGCCATGATCTTAGTTTTTTGAATGTTGAGCTTTAAAGCCAGAGTTTTCACTCTCCTCTTTCACATTCATCAAGAGACTCTTTAGTTCTTCTTCACTTTCTGCCATAAGGGTAGTGTCATCTGCATATCTGAGGTTATTATTTCTCCCGGCAATCTTGATTCCAGCTTGTGCTTCCTCCAGCCCAGCGTACAGTACACTAGAGCTTCACATTTAACTTTAAGCTTCCAGTTAGATTCCAGGTAGGACATTTATCTTAGACGTAAAATGCTATGGATGTTAATAATAGCCTACATTGCTTGAACCTTTGGCATAGCATCTGTTGCTGTGTCTGACAATGATGCATTACTTTGCATCACTTGCATCACTTATTCTGTACAGCAGTCCTTTCAAGTAGGTATTGCTATCCATGTTAAACTGCTTTGCATTTAAGCATAATTTACTCTTTACAATAATGCTGTTAGGTAGGTACTTAAAAAATATCTATTAACCGATGAGAAAACTGAGGTTAGAGAGGTTAAGTAGTGGGGCCAGTTTTCAAAGCCAGAATCTTTATGATTCTAGTGTTCTTAGTCACGTTTGCACGTTGCATGTGACATCATATTATGCATCTTCCATCATGATATCTCTCATTCACATGCCAAGAGCAATCCTCCCCACCCCCACCCCAAAGAACTGACATTTCTCCCTTCTTTCTTTGTCTGAAACAACTACATGACTTCCTCTACTTACTAAGTGGTGCTTACTAAGAAGCTTGGATCCAATGCAGACTCAAATGCAGTAATTCTATAATGCTGATAAACTGCATATTTAAGTTTTCCTGATATTGATGTCTACTCTCTTATTGGTATTTTGCCCAGTCATAATTTTTAATTCTGAATTTGGATTTTTAATTTAACTATTAGATATAAAATGAGCTACAAGGATATATTGTCCTACACAGGGAGTAGAGACAATGTTTTATAACAACTTTAAATGGAATATAATCTTTAAAAGTTGTGAGTCACTATATTACATACCTGTAACTTATTTAATATTGTATATCAACTGTACTTCAATAAAAATAAATTAAAAGATAAAATAAAAATTAACCATCTGTTTTATTCAAACAGCACCCATTAAGCCATAGTCAGATCTTTTGTGGAGCAAGACAAATGAATAAATAAATAAAGCCTATATCCATAGCTTGATTCATTGCTTCATGGGGTGGATTAAAGATAAGATAGTTATTGATTGAGAGTGACCACTGCTTCTGGTTGTTTCCACAAGTCTTATGAATCTCCAATAATCAAGTGATAAAGGATACATTTTTGAGTGTCAATATTGTGGGTTGTTATCTGGAGTTGTAATTCCTTTCTGTGAGGTAATAAAGATTTTAAGAGCATGCCAAGAGGAATATGTCATGCAATAACTGTTGACTAACGGTTAGTTAAGCATTATGACTTAGTGATTCTGAATGTATGCACCCTGAGAAGCAGTCCTTCACAGAGAATTGTACAGCACATAGACAATGCAAAAAGGTGGAAGAATTTTTTAAAAAGAAACAAAAGAGAGGTCATATTTCAGTCTGATCATTCAGGGGCAATTCAATGCAATAGAGAATTCATTTATTTCACAAAAAGAAATGTCCTAAGATGTGAAGCAGGTTAAAGATGATGCGAGTGACACTCGGCCGTCTGGCTTCTTTGGATGCTTTACCACATTATGAGGTGCTTACCAGGTGGTGCAGGGGTAAGGAATCCACCTGTAAATGCAGGCGAGGCAAGAGATGGCGCTTGCATCCCTGGGTTGGGAAGATCCCCTGGAGAAGGAAATGGCAACCCACTCCCGTATTCATGCCTGGGAAATCTCACGGCGAAAGGGATCCTACTGAGCCTGGTGGACTACAGCCTATGGAGTCACAGAGAGTTGGGCACGACTGAGCACAACAACAACAAAAAACACGTTGTGCAGTCATCTGTGGATGCTTCTCAAGATCAGATATTATACATTCAGATTCTCAACTAAATGTTGTAAACTGTTTGTATGATTTTACCTTATGCAGTTTAACTTTGCTAATTGACATTTATTGAGTCCTTACTGTGTCCCAGGTTTGGGTTGAGATAACCTGAGGGAACAAAACAGACAAGATTCCTATTCTCCTTGAGGTAGGCTGAGAAATGCCCACCAAAATAGTTGACATCATGGTCCCAGGAACCTGTGAATATGTTACTTTTTGTGGCGAAGGGACTTTGCTGGTAGGATTAAGTTAAGGACCTTGAGATGTGACGTTAGCCTGAATTATCCTGGTGCACCTCTAAGTGTGATTAGAAGTGTCTTTACAAGAGGGAGACAGAGATTTTCCTTCAGTAAAGGAGAAGGTAGAGATTGGAGTAGTGTGCTTTGAAGTTATAAGAAAGGCCCACAAGTCAAGAAATGAGGGTGGCTTCTAAAAGTTGAAAAAGAGAAAGAGATGGATCCTTCCATCAGAGCCTCCCTGCTGATACCTTGACAGAAGCCTATGGATACTGAGTTTGGACGTCTGACCTCCAGAACCATAAGAGAGCACAGTTATGTTGCTTAACCCACCAAGTCTGTGGTAGTTTGTTATTGCAGCCATGGGACACTAGAGCATTCATGGAGATGTCATTCTAGAAGAGGAGATAGCAAAAAAGTTATAATAAATGAGGAAATCATGTATTTTGTTAGCAGGTAGACAGCACTATGGAAAAGAGAAAAAGGAGCACAGAGTGGGAGGGAGGGAGAGGCCTGATCCATGCAGGGCGCTGGTGAGGGCTGGTGGGGCGCGTATACTTCACGGCGTAACTAGGGGGCAGACTCATTGAGAAGGTGAGGTCTGAACAAAGACATGATGATGGTAAAGGAGTTGGCTAAGTGGATATCTGTGGGAAAATTATTCCGGATGGAGAGAACAACCGTACCCACACCCTAAGGCAGGAAAAATAGCCAAGGTGATTAAGGTGAGAGGCAGAGGACGATTAGAGAAGTAGTTTTCAGGCTATTTATGTAAGCCTTTGTAGAGTCTACTGTTAGGAAGAGGAAACCATTAACATCTGGTCTGTTAAGTTAAATAGGGGATAACTGTAGACATACAGACATTGTCTAAATTAGTTTCAAAATACCAGTTTGGGAGAGTGAAATCAATCAACCAATGATGTATGTGAGAAAAAAGTTTTCCATTGCTTTTGAGTGTAAATATATAATGACTGTACTTGAAATCAACTGAGTTTAGCAGATACCACTGCCTCTTTTAATTTTATAAATATTTGCTTATTTTAAGGTCAAGCTTTTAATTCTGATGAAGTAATTTCTTCTAAAATTTTTTCTTCTTCTGGCATATAGTCTTACACTTTTGCAATATATTATGCACATATACTATATTATGTGTAAAACATATATATAAACATATATATAAAACATATATTATGCACTTTTGGTATAGTCTCTGTCTGGATTTATATTGTCAAGGCTGTATATTGTCACCCTGCTTATTTAACTTATTTGCAGAGCACATCATGAGAAATACTGGACTGAATGAAGCACAGGCTAGAATCAAGATTGCCAGGAGAAATGTCAATAACCTCAGATTTGCAGATGACACCACACTCATGGCAGAAAGCGAACAAGAACTAAAGAGCCTCTTGATGCAAGTGAAGGAGGAGAGTGAAAAAGTTGACTTAAAGCTCAACATTCAGAAAACTAAGATCATGGCATCTGGTCCTATCACTTCATGAAAAATAGATGGGGAAACAATGAAAACAGTGAGAGACTTTATTTTTTTGGGCTCCAAAATCACTGCAGATGGTGACTGCAGCCATGAAATTAAAAGACGCTTGCTCCTTGGAAGAAAAGTTATGACCAACCTAGATAGCATATTTTTTTTCCCATTAATACAGCACACAGTATTACTTTATTTCATTTGTTAAGTTATTTTGTTATTGTTATAAAGTACAAAGTACAATAGACAGCATATTTAAAAGCAGAGACATTACTTTGCCAACAAATGTCCATCTAGTCAAAGCTATGGTTTTTCCAGTATGGATGTGAGAGTTGGACTATAAAGAAAACTGAGTGCTGAAGAATTGATGCTTTTGAACTGTAGTGTTGGAGAAGACTCTTGAGAGTCCCTTGGACAGCAAGATCCAAACAGTCCATCCTAAAGGAAATCAGTCCTGAATATTCTTTGGAAGGACTGATGTTGAAGCCAAAACTCCAATACTTTGGCCACCTGATGTGAAGAACAGACTCATTTGAAAAGTGCTGGGAAAGACTGAAGGTGGGAGGAGAAGGGGATGACAGAGGATGAGATGGTTGGATGGCATCACCAACTCAATGGACATGAGTTTGAGTAAGCTCTGGGAGTTGGTGGGGGACAGGGAAGCCTGGCGTGCTGCAGTTCATAGGGTTGCAAAGAGTCGGACATGATTGAGTGACTGTACTGAACTGAACTGAACTGATGTCTGAATTTAATGTATCTGAAACTGGTAGAATCTATATATGAGGCAGAGGTAATTAAATTTCAGTTAGATGTGTCAGCCTCAGGCCTTCCTGACCAAACAGCCTAGACTGACCACTTGAGGAGCTTTCTTGGCAAGTTGAAGGCACAATGACACAGTGATGGCCAGTCTAGTCCTGGACCAGTGGTTCGTTTCATATTCCAAGCTCCTTCAGGCTTTCAGTGGCAGCATGGCTTACCCAGTGTGTTTTCTATACCACACCCTGATGTAGTTAAATTCTGAGATAACATGCAGATGTGATGTGGATTATGAACTCAACTTCTCTTTCTTCTTCAAGTTATAGTTGGGTGGTGACTATCATGCCAGTTTTATCAAAGGTCTTTTGCCCACTTAAGTTTTAGCTTTAACTGGGTGGCAAACTCACTCCAGAAAGCCTAAAATCATTGCATCCAGAACTTTGTTCAAGCTAAAGAAATAAACGTTTGTTGAATAAATGTGTAAGCCAGTGGTAGAGTTAGCAGGGTGTGTCTGTCCTTGCTAGAATCTTCTCTAGCAGATTCCTGGGCCTGTTCTGATGGAGCTATCAGTGGACTCAGATCACAAGCCAAGGGGAACTGGAGTAGATTTTCCCATGGAGTATGTGGGATGAGTCCTAGGCACTTGCATGTCCAGTGAGCTGATTTCCACTAATCCCACTACATTCACCTAGTCTTTACAAATGGCTTTCCCCTTAGTATTTTAATTCTGTCCTCTAGTTCCCTGTGTGACTCATATTCTGTATGGAGTGCTATCCAGATGCTGGTGCCCTGACCTCCCACCTGGTATATGGAATGGTTGTTCTCATGTAGAGGTCAAAGAGTAGGATTAGGATTTTGTATTAGGTTCTGCAGAGAAAGAGAGCCACTAGGCTCTATGTGTGTGTGTGTATACATTGAACACCTGAATAGAACAAAAAGGCAGGCCTCCCCAAGTGAGAGGGGATTCCCCAGCTGTCTACCTTTGGACTCGAACTGGAGCATGGTTCTGTTGAGTCTCTGCCTGTGGGCTGAATACTCATGTAGTATATTAAGTATACATATGTCATACATATTTTATATATGATGTATATTTGAATATGAGTGTCATATATATTTGTAATGTATATGTGCACATACACATATGCACACAAGCACACACGTACCTTATTTATTCTGTTTTTCTGGAGAACTAATCCAGAATCCTAGGGCTTCCCAGGTGGCTAAGTGGTGAATAATCCACCTGTAATACAGGAGATGCGGGTTTGATCCCTGGGTCAGGAAAATCCCCTTGAGGAGGAAATGGCAACTCACTCCAGGATTTTTGCCTGGGAAATCCCATGGACAGAGGAGCCTGGCAGTCTACAGTCCATGGGGTTGCAAAAGAGTTGAACATGACTGAGAGACTAAACATCAACATAGAATCCTAAAGACTATTCTAGCCCTGCCATTTCTCTTTTTCTGTCTCCCTTGCCTCTTGTTCTCCAGTGTGTAGATGAAGCATCTGAAGATCAGAAGGGTCCAGTGACTTGTCTAAGATAATCAGCAAATTGATGACTAAGTTGGCATGTTGAGCCATTGTTGGAGTAGGGAGAGAGGGGGCATCACAAATGGCTAATATGTTGACCCACTGGATACTTGGGATTGTTAAAAAGAACAGAAATATCAGGAGAATGTTCACATTTTGAGACAAAGTTCCAGCCTCATTCAGTTGTGCTTAGACCATCAGCTGTGATGGAGATGCAGAAGGTGTTCACTGTGTAGGAGAAATGTTCTGGAAAGGGAGACATTTCTGTCTGATGATTGTCCTGTTGAGAATAAAGATTTATTCTCAATTATGATGATGTGCAAAGACAAACTCCCAACATGTGTGGAGAAACTAAGTTTCTGTTTGTCAAGGACACCGCGTTCTGACAGCAGTGTTTTCCCTCTGGTTAGTGATAACTGGTTCTGGCAGACACTTTCACAAAATGAGAGCCTCTTACTGTTGGAGAAGTCACATCTGAGAGCCAAGATTTTTTTGAACTAAAAAAAATTTATGACCATGTGGAGCTTTCAACTTTCAGTTTGATTTAAAAAAATTTTATAATAGGAGGGGAAACAACATCAACCATATTACCCTAAGTTCTAACTGGCTTTTAGAAAAATGAGACTTGATGCCTCAGCTTTGCCTGGGTAGGAAGCAAGTTGTGGAGAAGATGGCTAATGAGTTGCACAATTCCATCTGAGAACGATTTTTTCCTCTCAATTTTTTTCTGTTTTGTGTGTTGGATAATTTGAGAGTATTTTTCGTTTTTATTTATTCAGCCTATAATTTTGATCTCCACTTCACAATGTCTAGATGAGACACAGTCTAAATGTCTAGAGAGATACAGTTACTGAGACAAGGGAAAATAAAAGTGTATGTGGTGATTCAATACACTATAATGATCATCAACAAAGGAATTATGCTGAGTTTTAGGGAAATACAAAAATACAGAGGACACAGCCTCTCTGTCAGTTTAGCAGGTAGAGAGTTTTTAGTGCCATAAGGGAAAATTGTTATAGAAATTTATTCATTCACTTACCAAATGTTTATTGATTGTATGTTGTAACCTAGAGGAACCCAGAAAACTGGGATCCAGTGTTTGATGTGTGGAAACTGAGAAAGAAATGTAAAAAGTAGGGGGAAAGTACACTTAAAAATACTGCAACATAAATTTTTTCCCTTTGGTCTCTCTCTGGACTTGTCATGGTGTTGTTTATTTGCTACTTGATGTTCTAAAGAAATAGAAATTAAAATGTTAGACTACTAGGATGAATTTTCTTGTTCCTTTCTATATTGTGCAATGCCAATTCAAATGCAAATATCACATTTCACTTGGGTGTGGAGTCACCAAAATTACACAATTTCTATTTTGTGGCTTGTCCTTCAAGGCTGCCTTGAGCTGGTCAGAGACAAACTCAAGACAGAATGAGAAAGACTTGGAAGGAAGAAGAGAAAATTCCCCAGACTGGAGCTTTTTGAGGGGCCCTTGGGGCACAGGGGCCAATACAAAACCCTCACAGATACTCAAGTGTCTCTGAGGTGTGTGTGAATTTGCTTGAGCCTGATGGCTACTGGGTTCCTTCTCCCATCAAACTAGGGACCCATGTGCAGTGTCCGTAGGGGGCTTGGGCCAGGGGGGTTGAACCAGGTGGCTCCCTATTTCCATGGGCCTACGGCTTTAGTTCATAGTAGATGGGAGACCCCTAAGGAAATGGCAACCCACTCCAGTATTCTTGCCTGGAAAATCTCATGGACAGAGGAGCCTGATGGGCTGCAGTCCATGGGGTCGCAAGGGTTGGACACGATTGAGCCATTGAGCATGTGAAGATCTTAAACCGCTCTGCCCAGATGTGCTCAGTAGCTGGATGAGGGGGTGAGAAGCCTGCCCTGCCCGGGCCCAGATAAGCTCACCTGGAGTGGGAGTGTAGCAGCCACGCTTGGCCCCGAGATGCCTTATCTCCACCCTACCCAAGTTCATGGCCAGGCCCCTTCCTTGGTGAAGAGTGACCCTTGTGCCCACCCTACTCAATCTCATGGCCAGGCCCCTTCCTCGGTGAAGAATGGCAGCAGTTACCATGTGAGGGTGTCGATGGAGGCTGGCTGAGGTCTGGGGCAGGGGACTGGGTGGCCAAGAACCCATCCCAGGGAACCCCATCCCGGGGATGTGGGTGTGTACCGGATTTGGAGGTCTCAACTGGGGGTGCAGGCTCCATTGTCTCATTGGACTTCACTTAAATACACAATTCAAAGCTAAAGTGATTGAGAAATTTCAAGATGGCACTGGCTGCATGGTGAAGCAGGCAGTCCTACTTGAGTTCAGCTTTTGGATATTTTTTTTACACCCCTGAGACGGCTCCATCTTTCAGAGAAAGCAATTTCTCCTTTGTGCCAAGTTGGGGGAAAAGTGAATCTATCAATATTTTCTTCTTCCAGCAAGGGACTCATTTTTAATGTTTCTTTTTAAGGGGGATTTTCTTTACTTTGGCAAGGATGGTCTCATGATCTTTTGATGTGGTTTCAGATTTGCTCTGGGTTTGGATGTGGGTGTTTTGAAATTTCACTGAAGTAAAATCCATGAGAAAATTGTAGACAAGTATTGAATACAGATAAAGAATCAAGATGACCCCTGATAACCACTTAGCCACAAAAGGACATTCTGTGACAGCTGCCAATACTGGGAAACCTTGCATGTTAGACCACAGCGTGCAAGGGTGTCTTAGCTGCCAGTGAGGCAGCTGGGCTAGGAGTTAGGATCAAGAAGTTGGGCAGACCAGGTACTGAATTCACTCTGTGTTAAGCAGTTTAACTCCTTAATCTTTCTGTGCCTCAATTACCTCTCTGCAAAGTGAAGGTCATAGTTTTGCCTTTTCTAAATAGAGTTCTTGGAAAAATTAATTTAATATATATGTAAAACATTTATCATTGAGACACAGTCAGACCTCCATATATGTAAATCCTATATCTTTTCATATGCAAGCATGCAGAAAAAAGTGAAGGTGGCAGTTTCTTTGCAAAACAGTCGTCCTTTGTGGCCCCTGTCTGTGGTCCCCAGTGCCTTCAGGAGTTTCTGTGATGCTGTGTCTGGTCCATTCTCTTCCCTGGTGCAAACTTGTCCTTGTCACTTCACTTTTGTCAAACACTGTATGTCTTGTGTCTCACCTGCTCAGGGGTCACTTAAAGATAATAGGGTACTGGGTGGATTAAATTTGCTTCTTAGTTGGATCCTAGATATCTATATGAAATATTGAAGTCAGATAAGACAGGAAGAAAAATATGAAGAGGGCTAATTGAATCCTGGAAAAGGATGAAGATGAAATGGAATGAAGAGGGAAAAAAACAGGGGGTCATGAACAAGAACTAGCATGCCAGTCTAGATTTTTAAGCTCCTTGAGGGCAGAAACAGCGGCTACCTGATCCCTGCATTTCAAAATTTGTTAGCGTAACACGTTGCTCACTTTGAGTCTAGTACATGTGTAGAATAAATAGTGAATGGTGATAGGCACCCAGAGCTCCATGGGAGTAGCCAATAGCAGGGTCCAGGCTAATGGGGAGATGTGGGGATGGATAGGAGATTTAAGAGGATCTGCACTGGCCCCCACCCCTGGAAGCAGAAATTGCTGAGTATTTTATGGTTTGATCTGCACCTCCCTTTCAGCATAGGTGTGTAATCTTGGGCAAAGAATTTATTTTTTTTCTGGGCTTCAGCTTCCTCATCTCTCCTCTGTGCAATGAGGATAGAATAACCACCTGGTGGCATTGATGTGTACACTTAAAGAACCCATCACAGTGCTTGGCAAAGGGCAGAAAATCAATACATTTCTCTTCTGCTTCCTTCCAAGTTTTCCCTTCTTTTCACCACATAGATTTTCCATTTTGCCTGTCTTGAAGAGTTAACAAAAGCATAAGTGCTGGAACAGTGGCATTGTGGGTCTTGGATCTTGTGAAAGAATGTAGATGGATTATTGCAAAACTTCTTGTACCAAAAGGAAAACAATACAGGCATCTGCCCTTCTGGTGGTAGGCTTAGCAGCAACAAACTGTGCATAAAGGACGGCACTTTATGTCCTAGTAAACCCAGAAGCCATATGAAGAGTTGGTGAGAGTATGGGTTTTTGGTCAGATAGATGTGGTTTTGTCACATGTATTTGCCACTCTAATCAGGCAAGTTACTTCTTTGTGCTCGGATTTCCACTTCTGAAGTATGTCCCCTTCATTCATTCATTCTTTCCTGAGCACCTCCACAGCATGTGCAAAGTGCTGGATATACAATGGCAATGACAGACGTGCAGTTAGCATGATGTACAGAAAGCACACTAATTTTTGAACATTGGAGTCTGAATAGGGATCAGGCAATGTGTGAGGGATTGAAGGAAGATTACTAAAGATAGTGGTGGCAGAAGGCCAAGGGACAGGTTGTAGGAACTGAGGATGTCAGTGTGACTGGGCAAAGAGTTTTAGGGCTGAGGAAGGAGAGTTAAGCCTCATGGCAGAAGTAGGAACATAGATTAAGAAGAGTCTTGAAAACCACCTTAAAAAATTCAGTTTGTCCTAAGGGTAACAATAGCACTCCCCAAATAGTACTTTCCAGGGGAACCAGAGTCCAGTGGAACCCAATGAGTATAGTAGTTCTGTCAAGGAATAATTATTTTCCCATGCATATATGAAAATTTGGTCTATGAGAGATTCATCAGGAAGGGAGGATGTACAAATCTGTAAAGGCTGCCATTACAAAGTATCACAAATGGGGTGACTTAAACAACTGAAATGGCTCACAGCTCTGGAGGCTGGAAGTCCAAGATGAAGCTGTTGGCAGCATTGATTTGTTCTGAGGGCTGTGAGGGAAGCCCCTGTTCTAGGCCTCTTTCCATGGCAGGTATTGTAACTGGGCCATCTTCACGTTCACGTGGTGTTCTCTTTGTACGTGTCTCTGTCTCTGAATCTCCCTCTTTTATAAGGATACCACTCAGATTGAATGGGACTCATCCTGATGGCCTCATTTTAACCTGGTTACCTCTGTAAAGGCCTTATCCCCAAATAAGGTCACTTTCTGAGGTGCTGGGGGTTAGGGCTTCAATATATGAATTTTAAAGGTCACAATGCAACCCATAATAGTGAGATTATTTACCAATGGCACCACAAATATTGGTTATCTGTATAGAGGAACTCCCTGGATTCCTACTTCACAAATACTCAAAAATAATTATCTGTAGGATTAAAGACTTAAATGTGGATGGCACAAATGTTAAAATGTTTAGAAAATATATAGTAGAATATCTTATAATCCAGGTTCTGGAAAGGCTTTTAAAATGTGACAGAAAAGATGCTAAAGTACAGCATAAAAGATGAGATTTAAGATCCTGAAATTTGATCACATTAAGTTAAGCACTGTGTAAAACAATGCTAGCAAAGAAAGGAGAGTAGGGAAAATGAAGAGGCAAGCTGTGATTTAGAAAAAGATGTTGTCTCTACAACTGATAGAGAATTAGTATCTAGAACACATAAAGAATTAATAAAAAGACAACAAATCCAATAAAAATTTGGACAAAAGAGACAAACAGATATTTCACAGAAAAAGAGACAGGAATGCAAAGAGAAATATAATTTAGGTCCCATTGTGATATTATTTTACAACCATCTGGTTGGTAATAATTAAAGAGATAGACAATTCCAAGTGTTGTCACAAATATGAAAGAAAACTCCTAGGCACAGCCTTATCTTGGAAAGTTGGACATTCTCAAACTCTGTGACCCAGTGATTTCATTCTAGGTATATGTCCTAGAGAAACTCCTACACAAAGTGATAAATACAAGATTATTCATAGTAGATTATTTTCTAAGAACAGAAAACTGGAAATAATCCTAATAACCATTAACAGGATGATATTTTAAAAATTTGGATACCCAAATTTTTATGACTGTAGAATTTTGTAAATGAATAACTCCTATTGCATACAACAATATCTGTGAATCTTATAAATCTTGTGTTAAAAAAACAAGTTATAGGAGGTTAAGTTACAAAACAAGGAAAATTAAATAATACATTGGTTCATATGCATATTTATGTAATAAAACAATACAATGCAAGAGAATGATGACAAACATACAATTCAGGATAGTGGTTATCTCCATTATCTCTGGGGGAGGGATACAGAAGAATGAAATGGAGACAGAAACATGAAGATAGATGTAACAATGTTAGTAATGTTTTTGTATAGCCTTTGCAATGGATTGAATGACTCTTTCCCCCTACATTCCCCAAAATAAATTTGAAATCCAAACCCCCAGTGTCTTAGAATGTGACTGTATTAGGAAATAGTGTTGTTGCAGATGTAATTGATTATGATCAGGTCGTACAGGAGTAGGGTGGGTCCCAAATCCAATATGACTGGTCTCCTTATAAAAAGATGACCATGTGAGGACAAAGAGAGAGAATGGCATGTGAAGATGAAAGTGGGGATTGGAGTGATGCATCTAAAATCCAGGAATGATAAAGACTGCCAGCAAATCATCAGAAGCCATGCCAGGGATATGAAACAGATTCTCCCTCACAGCCCCTAGGAGGAACTAACCCTGCCAACACCTTGATTTTGGATTTCTAAACTCCAGACTGCAAGATACGTTTCTGTTTTTTAAGCCACCCAGTCTGTAGTACTTTGTAACAGCAGCCCTAGGAAATCCACATAGTCCTTAAATTAGATAGTAGGTACATGGGTGTTTATTTTATATAATAATTCACAACTTACAAATGCATTACATATGTTACTTTTGGTGCTTCAAAGAGTTACATAATAATTTTTTTTAAAAAAGAAGTTGTTATTTTAATTACTGCCAAACTGGGACATAGTTTCTAGCATGAATGTCAATGGTAAATTCCAGAAAAGTTTTCCTAGACAGTTTTATTAAAACTATAAAAATCAACTTCCAACACGCCTTTTAATTTTTATGGAGTTTTTACTCTGTCCTCAGTGTCATTGAGTCCCGGTTTCTCTGACTTTAATTAGAATGTGCACACTTCTCTGAGCATAGTGTTCTGCATCTAATCCTGAATGAACGTGACTGCCAAGCCCACACCTGTCATGTTATCTCCTGTCGACAGGCTGACATCAGCTTTGGCTCCATTAAAGGGAAGCCACCAAATCACATGAAGGTTTTAGACATAGGCGCCACAAAAGTAAGTGCCCTCCCTCACTTCAATGCCACACCAGAGCAGGGGCTTGGATGCTTTGTCCACACAGCTGTATTTCTGCCTCTTAGAAACAGTGTGTGATGCAAAATAGACACTCAAGAAATTTGTTGAATGAATGTGTAAGTTGAGTTTTACGTGCGTCTGCTTCTCAGCAGTAATGATACCAACTACTGTTTTTCAGAAGAATTTTGTCAACCACCCCCCTTCCCACCTGCCCCCTCACCATCTCTCACCCCCTTCACCCACCAACTAATTTTTGATCTGTTTGTTTCTCTCATCTGCTGATTTGCCAGCACTTCTTCCTCACACTGGGGCTTCCCTGGTGGCTCAGCAGTAAAGAATCCGCCTGCCATGCAGGCGCCGCAGGAGACGTGGGTTCCATCCCTTGGTCTGGAAGATGCCCTGGAAAAGGGTATGGCAACCCACTCCAGTATTCTTGCCTGGAGAATCCCACGGACAGAGGAGCCTGGTGGGCTATTAGACATAGAGTCACAAAGAGTCGAACACGACTAAAGTGACTTAGCAATTCCTTATGTAAGCAGTCAGAGGCTGCCACTGGGAACTTTGAATAGGGATCAGATTTGGGTGCAATAAGGCCAGATATGTATTTTTTTCTTTTAAGAGTCGTCAGTTAATTATTTACTCTTCCATATTAGTTAGTACCTTCTCTACTGATACTAATATACTCTATCTTGAGAAGAGATGTAGGTTCTTTAGAATCTTTTATTAAGATTCAGGTGAAATGTTTCTTGATTAAGGAATGGATTCTAAAAATAGAACTCCAAGAATACATGCAAAGTAGACACTTTTTTTTCAAAGTAGGTACTTTAAAAAAATAGGATTTATCTAGCACTTTGAAAAATAAATTAATAATGTTTTAAATATACGTAATAAACATTATGACTTGAAATGGCATTCATGAGAATTTTCTGTTTTTCACTCAGCAAATTAAGTAGCTGTTGTTAGTGAGCTGTGCCAGTGAAAGATGGGGACTTTTCAAGATCTTGAAGTGTGATCCTAGAATGTTGGTTGTACCACCGATGAATTCAAACAATGTTAGTAAGTGACCAGGAGGATAGTCCTAGGTGAGGATGGAGAGATGAATAAGACCTTTGCAGAAATGCAGTTCAGTGGGAGAGGCGTAAGTAAATAGATAATTGTATCCAATGTGATCAAGTGATATTAATCACTAAAGGATAGAATAGTGCTCTGTGTGATTCACATTTTCCATGTGGTTTATTACATAGTTGTTTTTTGGACACTGGTCATTCAGACATACTATTCTCTACTAACTAGAATATTTGATTAACCAGATTTTTCAAGTGACTCTACCTGAGTAATACTTTATTTTACAAGCTATGATCATATCATTAAAAAAAACCCTCAGTGTCTACCATAGTGAAAAACTGCAATAAAAAAAAAACTGCAATCATTCTTCTCTATAGTTAATGGCTAATTTATTTATCTCACTGTAGCATTTTATGGTCCTTTTTAATTTCCAGGAGTTTAGAGGCCCCTTCTGATTTTAGAACAGAGAAAAGAGGGTTTATTTCCATGTGGCATTGGTTTTTCACATAAGTTGTGGCAATATTTTACTGACAAAAAGAGCAAAGATCAGTAATACGTTTCCATAAACTATGAAGATGACATAAAGTTAATAGGTACAGATCAAAACAATATAAGCAAAAAGCGGTTACAACATTAAAATGACTCGAATTACAATTCCTAATGGAATAGTGGATATTTCTTTACTTGATTATGAAACGATTTCAGCAAAATTTATTAGTTTCTTTGAGTAAACACACCACTAGAAATTCTCTCACCATTGGGCTTTTAAAATCACTAAAATGTTACTGCTTTATCTGCATGTGTCCTGCGAGAATACGCCTCACCCTTCCCCTCTCACCTTCTTTAGAAAGCTAGAAACAGTCCAGTCCTCTAAGGGACAGCGAAGCCTAAGGCAGCGACTTCCCACTGACAACACGTGGCCCGAATGTTTTTCACTTCTTGGGGATATCGGCCCCTAAGCCCACCATCTCAAATGCACCATCTCTTTCTTTGTACCTGGCTTATTCTTTTTAAGCTGGATTTGGGATGAACAGTCGGCAAACTACAATCTGACAGTTTCAATACGCTCTCACGACTGCTGTCTGCACGCTTTCCTCGGCTCTCCTGATTCCTATTTTACAGCCATAGAGATGGCGCCTTTAGCTGGAGAAGGAGTTTAAAACAAAACTTTCCCCTAAGTGGTCGGGCAGCTAAGAGGGCCGTAGTGATGCTGAGGAGGGGGGCTGTAGCATCTGAGCACGGTGCTGAAGTTTCTCCGCGTCCGGCTCAAGGCGAAAGGGGCGGGGAGGAAGGGGCGGAGGTCAACCGCGCCCTCCTCCCCGCCCAGGCGGCGAGCGCCGCTAGGTGCTAAAGGACCCAGCGAGCCGCGCGCAGCGGGCAGGTTCCGCGCTGGCTGAGCGCGCGGGCGGACGCGCGGCGAGAGCGAGTCCGGGCCGGAGCCGTGGCGCGGGCGCGGCGCTGCGCTCAGGCGGCATCGGCGAAGCAGAGAGGGGCGCGGGATGGCCCACGGGCCGGCGCGCCCTTCTGCTCCGCCTAGAGCCCTGCCCGCAGCCGGGGATGCCAAGGTCACCACCCCTCTAGCGGCTAGATTCCCACGCGTTGGTCTCCGGATGCTCAGGCCGGCTGAGGTTTAGCCACCGCACTCTCGGACGCCCGGGGCGGCGACAGGCAGCCGCACCCGAGGGTACCTGAGCCTGCGCTGGCCAACACGTTTGGAACAGATGCCCCCAGCTGGGGATACAGTCGCAGAGAAAAGACCGACCCGTCCGGATTCTGAGGTGCGCGACTGGGACCTGGGAGAAAGGGTCTAAGAGGAGGGAAACGGGTGAAGGAAAATATCCCCTTTCACCCCTCGCTTCCCTGCCCGCGACACTTCGACCCCCACATCCGGATCACCGCAGGTCTTTGGCGCCCCGGGGGTGGGAGGGAGACCGGCCCTCTGGCGTTTGAGCAATCGCAGAAAGTTTCAGCCAGTTAAGAGGTTTGGGAAGGATGTTGCAAGCAGAGGCCTGGGGGCGTTGGGGTAGCAGCGGGCGAAAGTAGCGCTGTGAGTAAGACTCGGAAGAGGCGGCCACCCTGCGGGCAGACCGGGGCGGCCCCGCTTGGGCCGGTCCCAGGAAAGGCTGGCTTCGGAATTCCTAACCTCCGGGAAAGCTGTTGGGGAAACGCCGGCTGAAAGAGCTCGGGGCGGGGTGGCGGCGGGGGTGGGCATAGAGGGTCTGTGACTCAGGTCTCAGCTTACTAGTGAAAGAGCTGTGTATTAGCCGCTCAGTCGTGTCCGACTCTGCGACCTTACGGGGTGTTGCCCGCCAGGCTCCTCCGTCCACGTGATTTTCCAGGCAAGAATACTGGAGTGGGTTGCCATGTCCTTCTCCAGGGCATCTTCCTGACCCAGGGTTCAAACCCAGATCTCCTGCATTGCAGGCAGACTCTTTACCCTCTGAGCTACCAAGGAAGCCTTAGGGAAAGAGCTACAAATGAATAACTCGCCTTGGATATTGCTGCCCTGAAGCTGTAACTTAAGATCAGCAGCATCTAGAAAGAAGTGCCCACAGTGAGGGTGGTCGTCTCCCTTGCTGTCACCCACCTGCATTTCTGCACAGGTGGTAGCCTTCCATGGGTCACTGAGGTGTGTGGTTTGCTGTTATTTGAGCTAAATCACATCGTTTTAGCTCGAATTCAGAACTTATTCAGAGAAGCCCATGCAGCGTCAGTGCGCTTGCGGCTCCACCCTGCACCCTTCCAAAATTTGGGGATGATGATTTTTGTCTGCCTGACAAACAGACATAGTTCCCAAAGGAATAATCTACACTTTTGGGGCAAAGCTCATCAGAGGAAAAAGCAAAAAGTATAAACCGTCACTTAGTTATTAGAATAGACTATCATACTTTTAAAAACTCAGTTGGTTTTAAATCTAGTCTTGTTAAGTGAGTTGGTAAATCTGAAGTTTTAGGGTGTCAGTGAAGTGTCAGGAGGAGATTTTGGAGGTGCTCATTGGCAGAGTAGACACAGAAGTTAACCAAGAGGTCTCAGTTCTGGTAGCTTCTTTACCTTGAAAATGAGATGTGGAACCCCAGGCAGATGTGTGTTGTTTTCAGCATGATGCAACCTGGCTCCTGATAGGCTGGATAAATCTGATTCCCACCATAGGGTGCTGGGATGCCAGATGAGCAGTTTTCCAGGGCTCATGATTTCTCTTTCTTTATGCTACAGATCTCTGGACTGCAAGCCTAAACTCTTGAGAGGGAGATGACTTGAGTGGCCGGCTCTTATCTCCACAACAATGTCCACAAACAGTTCTATAGAGTCAGTGTCTCCTGCATCTGAGCTCCTTTCAAATACAACTTGCCAACTGGAAGAAGACCTTTCAATATCTTTTTCAATAATCTTCATGACAGTGGGAATCTTATCGAACAGCCTTGCCATTGCTATTCTCATGAAGGCATACCAGAGATTTAGACAGAAGTACAAGTCATCGTTTTTGCTTTTGGCTAGTGCTCTAGTGATCACAGATTTCTTTGGGCACCTCATCAATGGAACTATAGCGGTCTTTGTGTATGCTTCTGATAAAGACTGGATCTACTTTGACAAGTCAAATATCCTTTGCAGTATTTTTGGTATCTGCATGGTGTTCTCTGGTCTGTGCCCACTTTTTTTAGGCAGTCTGATGGCCATTGAGCGATGTATTGGAGTCACCAAACCAATATTTCACTCTACAAAAATTACAACCAAACATGTTAAAATGATGTTGAGTGGGGTGTGCTTTTTTGCTATTTTTGTAGCTTTGCTGCCCATCCTTGGGCATCGTGACTATAAAATTCAAGCTTCGAGGACCTGGTGTTTCTACAAAACAGATCAAATCAAAGACTGGGAAGATAGGTTTTATCTTTTACTTTTTGCTTTTCTGGGGCTCCTAGCCCTGGGTGTTTCATTTGTTTGCAATGCCATCACGGGAATTTCACTTTTGAAAGTTAAATTTAGAAGTCAGCAGCACAGACAAGGCAGGTCTCATCACTTTGAAATGGTCATCCAGCTTCTGGGTATAATGTGTGTTTCCTGCATTTGTTGGAGTCCGTTTCTGGTAAGGATCTATGGTTTTGACAATTTTTTGCTTTTTCAGTTAATCCATATTCAATACAAGGTTTGTTGTCTTTTTCAAAGATGTTAGTCTTGATGGGCAATGCTGTTTCATCTTTTGAGTGCTGGAATTTACTCCTATTCAGAACTTATTTTAGTTCTCATCTCTGGCTTAGAATTAAGCTAACTATGACACATGGTTATTTTCCCACAAGCCTGGAAATAAAAGAAATATTCTCACTAAACAATTCTAACCATAGTGTTACCTATTGCAGTGTGGTATAAAGTAATTTTTGCAGAAATGACAGTTTTAATATACTGAATATGATTAGTTTCTAAAATGTGAAAAAATGACTATAAAACAATATTGGAATGGACTCCAGTACATCTTGATAGAAAGTCACATGGGCTTGTGATTTATAGATTGGCTTCTTCCAACACACAATGACCAGGTCTCAGTTTGCAAAGGGAAGTGATGAGTTGAGATAGTTGGATAGTACAGGTGACCTCAATGGGTAGATCAGGTAAAGAAACCTCTAGTTTATTAACCGAGGATGATAGTAATGCAGGGAGGGATATGAGAGCCAAGGAATCTTCTCTTATCATTTCATTGCCTCTTTTTCCAGCAGCTATATTTAACATCTTGGTATTTTTATTTGGAAATGAAGGCTAAGGTTAAAGAATTAGCAACAAACATAAATCATTTATATGACTTTCTAAATAGAAGACAAAAAATACTTGTGATTGATAAGTATGGCCATAACTCTCTGCAACTGTTTATGATGGAAAAGGTGATAACACACAATGAAAGAGAAAACATCCTTGTGTATGTAGCTACTGATGGCAGTAAAGATTATTTCCATTCCTTTTTCTGTTTACCAAGGGGGAAACAGATTGGTATTCAAAGCTAGTAATACAGCTGATACTCAGGTAGAGGTAAGGCAAAAGTGTTAAGACAAAGGTAGCCATAACACAAAGGTCATGGTTGGTTGTACCTTGCATAGTGATATGCAAGTGCTTGTTCTTGCTTGTTTTAATGCAGTTTTTCTAGGCCCCTGTGGGTTCATTGTCTAAGAATTGTGGCCAGTAGAGCTTTAATAAACAATCCTGATGGTCCTGGTGAACAGAAGTCTTGAGAGTTACTGCTGCAGATAGATCCTATGGTAGTCAATTTTATTCTGCAAAAGGATTTCTTGCTTTTAAAATATTTCTTAATTTCTATACCTCTTATTTCCTTACAATTTGAATTTAGCTACTGGAATTGTATCATTTAAGTATTTTTTACACAGTATTCTGGAATTGGTCTGGGGTGCCCAATCTAGCGGAGGATAGGCTACATCTGTCAATGGCAAATCAACATGTCGAAGCTTGCTTCTTGTTAATTTAGGAGGCCTTAGGTGAACCCAACTTGGGGTCTCATCTGAGCTCATAGTTTAGTTGTTTGAATGTGAATAGCTGAGAAAAGTTCTGTCAACACTTGGAATCCCTTCAGTGTTCATTCTTGGAGAGTTTAATTTATGCTACTTGACAAGGGGAATTCCCTTAGAATAATTCTCCTTTTCTTATAAACTTGAAATAAAGTAGCTTTTTAAAATAAAAAGTGAGTCTGAGTAAAAAATGACTGATTTGAGGGTTGGAAAGGGAATGCTAAGAAAGGGAGAAAAGAGGTAGCTGAAAATATTTAAAGAAAATGTAAAAATGAAGCTCTGGAGAAAGCCTGAAAACCACGAAGTAGTGAACTTAATGAGACACAGGTAACCCTGGGCTAATCACTGGTGTTTTGGTTTTGGCTTTTTTTTTTTTTCAAGTCACCCTTAAAATTCTACTTAGTTTTGGCTTTTGACTTTGAGAAATAGGAGTTTTAGGTTAACTACTGTCAGGCAATAGAAGGTAAGAAAGTTTCATCCTCACCAGGAATATTTTGAATTTATGTTTTTCTCTAATTTCTTTTCCTGAAGTTTTGCTTTTCTTTACTGCTAAAATAGATATTACAATTTAGTTAATATCTTGAATATATATCCTAGTGGAAATATAATTTTATATTTATAAAACATTTTCTGAGGTCTGTGTTCTATTTAACTGTGAATTATTGCTACACTTATGACCCCAATGCATCAATACTTCTAAAGTGCTTTTTAGTGTGAAAAATTGTTTCTGCATCAGATGGGTAGTAGGTCTACCACAGATAGCCCATGCTGAATTGATGTTTTAAGTTGTTTCAAGCATTCTTTGCATTCCTAGTTTCTTTCTCTTGTGAAGTCTTGGGTCTTCATGGCAAGTTCTGGTTAAAGGATTTATAAATTGTGACTTATAACAAGTGCCTTACTTGTTTTGTTAAGGCCCTCAGACAGTTCTAAATGGAACCTGAATGAAAAACCCTAGCTTGGGAATGCCGAAATAACACCCAACACTGATTTCCCTATAGAACCATTTTCCCTTTATCCTCTGAATGCCCAGGAGGAACTGCACAGGCGTTAATGGCTGAGCCATCATTCTGCACCCTACATTTTAGAAGCTTCTAAATGTTTACAACATCTCTCTGAAACTGAGCTGCTAAATTCCTGCAGATGCACTATAACTGTGACATCTTCCAGGTCAATGCCCTACTCTACACTGTGCCTTCTCTCATCCTGATAAGAATGAAATGTTGAATTTGAACGAACATCTGCAGACGGTCTTTGACCTGTGTTCACTGTCATTTTTCAAGCCTCAAACTGGAATAAGGGTACCGGTGCATGCATAAACTGAAAGGAGGAAGTGAGTAATGCAGATGCTGGTGTCTGGGATTGGCAGGATTTACTGCATCAGAACTTATCAATAGCTTTGGCATAATGTCTAAAACTTTTAAAACTTGTGGCTGATGAAAAAGGGGATACTGTATTAATTCTGATGATTGAGTTTAATACAAAGGTAAGATGATCATGATGTTTGTTAGAAATCTCTTTTGGTAGATTTTATTTTTCTTGAGTAGTTGTAGGTTTACAGAAAAATGAGTAGAAAGCATAGAATTCACATACCTCCTCATGTCTCCATCCATTCACACCCATTAATCCTTACTATAAACATCTTGCATTGATGTAGTTCATTTGTTACAATGGATGAGCCAATATGAGTACATTATAAAGTCTGCAGTTTATATTAGGGTTCTCCTTGTGCTGTACGGCATGTGGGTTTTAACAAATGTATGTTGATATGTGTCCACCATCACAGTATCATACAGAATAGTTTCACTGCCCTAAAAATTCCCTATTTTTTTCCCCACAAAAGGAGGAATATATGTGTATGTGTGTGTCTGTATATGCTTATTTTCAGGAATTGATACTTAGAAACATAATCATAATGTTAGCTTAAAGTATAACTTGTTAATGTCTGTAAAAATTTTCAATATCTGAATTTTATAGTTTTAAACACTGTTAATTCATATAAATTCATTTAATTACAATCCCAACTGAAAAACACAGGGAAATGCAATAGGTACTGACTAACCTACAATTCCACTTAGCAACAAGTTAATACAAAAATCTTTGAGAGTCAAATGGCCGTTATAAAATTGTCTTGCATGCATCTTAGGTGAACCACTTTTTCCTAATAAATAAACCTTGAAGATATTTTTCTGATGTTTCTAGAGTGATGTGGAAAAAGAAGACACTTACCAGCACTTCTAAGTAACATTTCCTTAATATTCTTTACTTTTGTCTTTCTTCAGGTAGTGAGTCTTTTTAACATTCCATTTCTAGACTATGTAATCCTAAAAAGAACTTATTATTATTCCTATACTTATTTCACTAGTTTGGCAGAGCAATAAATACTTGTTGACTGGTTGACTGTAACTTAAGTAGTATGAATGTCAAGAGATGGGAAATGATTTACCAGAATGTGGGTTCTGAGTTCTGTAGGTAAGTTAATTAAGCAGATATTGAAACCAAATGGTAATTTTTAATCTGTTCCGTAAGTGAGCAACTGTCGAGTTATGATACAGTTCAACTTTAGCAGTCTTTTACTGGAAGGATCAGTTTGAATTGGAAAGTATATGAAGAGCAAAATGATAACTTATATAGGTGAATTTACCCAAGAAGTGTGTTTTGTTTCATACATAGAGTTTGATTTTAATTTTTCTAAGGTTTTTACTCCTCTGCTAGTATTTCTAGTCATGTAGTTAAACATTTGGTCACTAAGATGTTTGTCAGATAGAAATCAAATAACTGAATGGTTAATTGAATTCTACTGAATTGCTAAAGGTATTGGCGTCATAAAGACCAGATCTTACAGGGCTAGTGGCAAATGGTGGAATAACACAACAGAATAGAACATTTTGACTACTAGTAAGATTGCTTTCTTTGAGAGGCTGGCCCTCATTATCATGTGTAAAAACTGTATAATGACAATCTGTGTATGTGTCCTCTCCACCTGGCTCTACAGCAAAAAGATGGTGAATGGATGTACATTTACATATTTCAAATGAAAATGTGGAAATGTATAAATATTTGCATACATAATGTGTACCTGTTTGAATTACTTCCCAAACTAAAAAAATTAATTAACCAATCCATCATTGGATCTCACTGTACCAAATAAAGGACTTTGAATGAGCTTCATTTTAAAATTAAAAACAAACTGGATTGTTTTATAACTTTATGTCAGATCTTTTTGGCTATTCTTGCATTGCTACTAATTTAGAGGTGATATTGTTGATAATTGTTTTAGCTGGTTTCCCTTGTGAAGTGGGAGTGCTCCCTGGTTTAGATTGTGGAAGCTGCAATGATGATGTTTGGAGAAAGGACTGATAATACTTGGGTTCTACTTTTATGAAATTCTTTTAAAAATTATTTATTTATTATTTTTGACTGCACTAGATCTTTGTTGCTACATGCAAGCTTTCTCTAGTGGTGGTGAGCAGGAGCTACTCTCTAGTTGCGGTGTGTGGGCTTCTCATTGTGGTGGCTTCTCTTGTTGCAGAGCTTGGGCTCCAGAGCACAGGCTCAGTACTTATGGCTCACAGGCTTAGTTGCCTCTCAGCATGTGGAATCTTCCAGGACTGGGGATCTAACCCACATACCCTGCACTGGCAGGTGGATTCTTGACCGCTGGACCACCAGGGAAACCCCACTTTTATGAAATTCTTAAACAACTCAGACACAACTCAAAATTCATATCCAGAAGATAAGGCACATTTTAGAGATAGTTAAATGTAGTTTCTATGATGGGTCTTCAGGCTGCTCTTGTGTTTGGGTGGACATGAAGTATGTGGTGTGAAGTCAGTGACAGGAGCTGGCAGAGGAACAGTTCCACTGGACAGGACATTTGGGAACACATCCCGAGCCTGAAGCCTTGGTGTTCTCTTGCCAGGAGTACTCTCCTCCTGACTTCCATGTGGCTCTTCCCTGACTCCTCTCTTAAATACCATATTGTCTAACCAGGCTGTCTTAGAAAGTAACCCTTCTCTTCTCTATTCCATGCCTCTGCTTTATTTACTCTCATAGCATTTAGCAGTATCAGATAATATGGGATACACTTATCTGCTTACTTGGTGGTTGTTGGCTTCTGACTCTAGCATGTAAGCTCCTTGAAGGAAGGAACCTTGTTTATTGCTGTGTCCTCAATTCTAAGACCAATGGCTGGCACAGAGTTGGGCCCAATAAGTATTTTCTAAATGAATCTAATGTAAATAAGCGCTCAGTGGGTAGTGGTTCTCATTTCCACTTTGGACTCAGTCTGCTGATGGGGTCAGGACTTGATTGGTTGGCCTTGGGTATACTTCAAAACTGTGGATTGGGATTTGGATTGGAGAGATCTAAGAGGTGAAAGTGTGTTCAGAGGTTTCCCAGGAGTATTAGAATTGCATCCTGGAGAATCCTGAACATTCTATAATTTGAGTCTGGTGCTAGAATTTAGGAATTTCATCAGCAATCTGAAAGAAGTTCGTAGATAAGCTGGGATTGATATTATTTTGTTATGTTGTTTACATGTCAGTTTCCTCTGTTAGTCTCAATGGTTCTTGGCGTTTAAGAGCTATTTGCTGGCTTATGTTTTAGTTTCTACAAGTAGGTCATAACCAATGTTTATTGAATGAATGAATGAAAAGGAACCAGGTATCAAATGTGAATTATCAATGGCAAAGAGAAAAAGCTAGGTGATACAACTTCTTCAAAGTTACTTTTGCCCCATTATTATCTTTAGCACTGCCTTCTTCTCTACGTGCAGAACTTTTTTCTCCAAGATGTGTTTTTTATTGGTGTTTTATCTTTGAGGGGATTATTTCAGGACACAGGAGGAGAAAATTTCTTTGAGTAAGACCTACAGACACTGGTCGTACATTGTCATAAATTAAAGCTCCATAGTAAATGTTGAAATTTCCCTATAAAATGAGTTTGCTTACCTCAAGCCTTTGCTAGCTGATTGAGTGAATATATGGCTCAATTTGTATTGCTAATCAGACTAAAAGACTGAGTAGGTCTTATATTCACAGAGGATTAATTCTCAGAAAATCTCAACAGCCTTGTCTAGTAGACACTGGTATTCCACTTGGATCCCCTATGGGGTGAGTTTTCCCCTCAGGGAAATTACCCTCAGCCAAAGGGCGCTGCCTTGTCTGTGGTTGTGCCCCTTCTCTTTGGTCGTTCTGTGGACAGTGATGGGTGGGTGTGGGGACCTAAAGCACACCCTTGCCTCCTGTGGGACATTTCTGAAGGGTCCTGTGCCCTTCAGAACTTGTAACTGCATTCCAGCTCTGTGCCTCCTTCTGCCAAATCCTGCTTTCCTCATCGCCTCACACCCTTCAGAAAAATTTCTGCATGTAGATCACTGTCTCAAAGTCTGTTTCCCACAGAATCTGGCTTAGGACCCTCTTCTAGAAGTCCATTTATTCACACATTATCTCAATATAAAGTATATTACACATAGCTTTACAGTGTGATTTGGTAAATCTATTGAGCTGTCTATAGGCCTTTGGAATTGAACTCATATTTGAGTATAACATCTCCCTTCATGGAAATGAATGGTGTAAAATTGGACCAGCAAAAGTCAATCTAATTAAAAAAAAGACACTGCTGGATTGAGAATTTACACAAAAGTCTGTTGATTTAGTTGTGCTTGGTGGTCTGTAATACTTTGGTATTTTAAGTTTATTTACTCTTGCCAAAGCATGATTTCCTGTTTTTTAAGGAGAAAGACATAAAAATGCCCAGAGATGTCATAGACATTGAGACGGCACTTACAAAACATTACTTGAATGCTTCAAGTGTAAATGAATCAGACACATGTGGATTAAATTTATACCATCATGGATCTGAAAGTCTTCTGCCTTAATGTGCTTTGGAGTTTTAAGTTAAGCCCAAAAACATTTGAAGCACAATTCAAGATGTTGATGTGCCCCGAATCTCTTTGGGTTGCCAGTTTTAATTTTATTTGCTTAGTCTTATTCTTACAGGAGGTGTATAAAAGGCATTTCATTTATATTTGCTTTGGAAGGCAGTCATAGCCGCACCAGATTTTACCAGGTCTATCAATGTCATTTAACTGTGTTCAGAGAGAATTTCATTCAATAGGAGAAATTTGCCTTTTGATATTTTCAAATATTACCTTTCAAAGTTTGGGTAAATTTGTCAGTGCTGGGTGTCAGGATGGTGATGCCACAGAGGAGTTGGTACAATTGTGGTTTTATCCAGAGGTGGGGAGGTGGTGGTTTTTCTCACTCCTGCTAAGCTATTGAACCCCCAAATTAAATTCAGACAGTGAAATGCCAAAGTGAAGTGTGGCTAGGTGTGATGGCAGAGGAGACAGAGACAATTGGATTATGTAAAAGGTATCATTTTAGATTTTAGTCAGTCAGTTCAGTTCAGTTGCTCAGTTGTGTCTGACTCTTTGTGACCCCATGGACTGCAGCATGCCAGGCTTCCCTGTCCATCCCCATCTCCCAGAGCTTGCGCAAACTCATGTCCATCAAGTCGGTGATGCCATCCAACCATCTCATCTTCTGTCATCCCCTTCTCCTCTTGCCCTCAATCTTTCCCAACATCAGGGTCTTTTCCAATGCATCAGTTCTTCCCATCAGGTGGCCAAAGTATTGGAATTTCAGCTTCAGCATCAGTCCTTCCAATGATTATTCAGGACTGATTTCCTTTAGAATTGAATGGTTGGATCTCTCTGCAGTCCAAGGGACTCTCAAGAGTCTTCTCCATCACTACAGTTCAAAAGCATCAATTCTTCAGCACTCAGCTTTCTTTATAGTCCAACTCTCACATCCATACATGACTATTGGAAATACCATAGCTTTGACCAGACGGACCTTTGTTGGCAAAGTAATTGTCTCTGCTTTTTAATATGCTATCTAGGTTGGTCGTAGCTTTTCTTCTAAGGAACATGCATCTTTTAATTTCATGGCTGCAGTCACCATCTGCAGTGATTTTGGAGCCCCCAAAATAAAGTCATAAAGTCTCTCATTGTTTCCATTATTTCCCCATCTATTTTCCATGAAGTGGTGGGACCAGATGCCATGATCTTAGTTTTCTGAATGTTGAGTTTTAAGCCAACTTTTTCACTCTCCTCTTTCACTTTCATCAAGAGGCTTTTTAGTTCCTCTTCACTTTCTGCTATAAGGGTGGTGTCATCTGCATATCTGAGGTTATTGATATTTCTCCCGGCAATCTTGATTCCAGCTTGTGCTTTGTCCAGCCTGGCATTTCACATGATGTACTCTGCATATAAGTTAAATGATCAAGGTGACAATATACAGCCTTGACATACTTCTTTCCCAGTTGGGAACCAGTCTATTGTTCCATGATTTTAGACTTTGGTGCATAATCCCCAGTCAAATCTTCCTTTTAGAATACTCTAGTTACTTAAGCATAGGCCAGGTCCCAACCCCACCACCTCTTAGCTGTGACCTGTAGTTACTCTAAGCCAATGTTGTACATCTGTGAACTGATTATGATAATAGTAGTTACTGACAAGTACTGTCAGTAGGTATGATCTGCCCTGCTTTCAATCGCATAACATGGTGATTGGCACATAGTATGCTCAACACAATCTCCAAATCCTCAAAAATCTTTTGCTGTCATTACCACACACCATCTCAATTAGAAATAATCGTCTGTGTTTAGTTCAGATGTTTTCCATGTTTCCTCTGTTGAGAAGGTTTGGTTACATTAGAAAGGAACAGAGGGAGCTCATAGCTACAGATAATGTTCCTGGACAATTTCACCCAACAGTTCAGATTATTGTGCCTCATTTCACTGCCTTACCAGAAGTAAAGATGTTTCATGCTAATCTTTCCCATCTTATATGAATTCAAATTTTTATTATTATAGTATAATTTATTAGATATTGACTTATGCATTATTGGTCAGTGCTAAAATTAGCAAAAAATTATTGAGCCTGTTACATATAAGGCACTAATCTTGGGGCTGTGACTGATTCCAGGAGGTAAAAGATTAAGCTCTTTCCTTGAAGAGCTTATAACTTAGTTGGAGTAAAAGATACACCCTAAGAATTAAAATACTAGGTCTTGGAGAGTCATTATCATGTAGTGGTTAAGAGTCTGGGTTCAAGTCCTATTTCTTCCACTTTCTATGTGTCCTTAACCACTCTGCCTCAGTTTCTTCATATGTAAAATAGAATAATAGTATCACTTCATTGAGTTGTTTTTGAGGACTAAGTAAATTAATAGATGTGAGTTAAAATAATTGGGCTTCTCTGGTGACTCCACGGTAAAATAATCCTCCTGCAAAGCAAGTTACATGGGTCAATTAATGTGCATTAAATGTGCAATTAAATGTGCATTAATTTTTTAAAACACCATCCTTGTAGAGAAGGGGGACAAAAGGAAGCAAATGTAGAAAAATATGGGAAACCTATTGAAAATGTGTCCATTTCCCCAGTACCCCTCGACTCCCGCATCCTG
Source organism: Cervus elaphus (assembly GCF_910594005.1). Taxonomy (NCBI): domain Eukaryota; kingdom Metazoa; phylum Chordata; class Mammalia; order Artiodactyla; family Cervidae; genus Cervus; species Cervus elaphus. The sequence continues at coordinate 87,887,575 of NC_057834.1, read as the reverse complement.
CAACACAAAATTAGTGCAGCTCACGTTTTCATCAAAATTCCACTGTAACTCAAAAAGCAATATGGCTGGAAGTCTCCTGGTCCCTTAATGGGAGTGTAGTTTCTATAGATATTAAATAAAATCTCTAAATTAAATTTGCCTTTATATATTCTTTTAAAATATAGAAGCCACGGGCCCCAGGCAGCCGCCCTCCAAGGCCTCCCGTGTCGGTAATGTGACAGTCTACTTTTGGTTCAAGTAGAACCTGGGTCGGGAAGATCCTCTGGAGAAGGAAATGGCAACCCACTCCACTATGCTTCCCTGGCAAATACCATGGACAGAAGAGCCTGTTGGGCTACAGTCCATGGGGTCGCAAGAGTTGGACACGACTTATCAACTAAACCACCACCGAGTTAATATAGTGCCTGACAGAATAAATACCATGTGCTTCAGTTACTATGGTGTTATCATTTTTGTTGCTGTTACTGTTAAATATTAATGCTGCCGACCAGTGAAAGCCAACAAAAGATCATTTGTCAACAAGATGATCAAAGGCACTTTTTAATTAGTTGCTAAATGAATATGAGTGCTACAGCAGGAAGCTGTTACCCCCAAATTGGTGGTCCACAAGGAATTATTTGTTTATTTATTTGACAAATGTTTATTGAGCACTACCAGGTGCCAGGCAGTATTCTAAATGCAGAATAACAATCTCTGTGATCTAATTGGTAGTGATATCTATGGCCTTAATTAATAGTACTTATAGAAAAGGAAAATGGAGGACATATATAGAAAATTGAGATAAGAAGATATTTGATTATACTTTATGTTAGAATAAAATAGCAGATACAATAGCAGGTGCAGTCAAGTTTGGACTCCCTCACTATCCCTCTGCTGTATTTAAAATGGATAACCAAATAAATGCTTTTGCATGGGGGAAAAAAAAAAAAAAAACTGGCAAAAAAGAATAGCAGGTATTCTGGTATGAATGTAGTGGATGAGACTGTTTTGGTAACTTATAAATATCTATAGCACATCATTTACAAAGAAAAATTACTGGAAAAACTGTGATCCAAAGTCAAGTGATGTAAATTGTAATGTAAAACCAGGAGAAAAGAGATAATAATGTATATAATTACTAGAGATATAAAAGTGTACAAATAAACTCTCTAATATTTGGAACAGGCTTGAACAAGATTAGAGAACAGCAGTTTGTAATAAATTAATATTAAAAGCCAGATGATTTTTCAAGTAAAATATGACTAGCAGAAAAATTGAATCAGATAATAAAAATTTAATGATTCAAATTAGTATTTTTAGATTATCTTTTGAGAAGGAAAGTGACTCAGGATATAGAAGAGAAATAAATGTTGGTGAAAGCATTACAAAAGCAATTAACTCTTTCCAAGAAGTTAGGTTAGGAAAATGTTAGCAAGGACTTAAAAGCAAGTTGCTGTGAACATTAATAAATATAAATGAAGGAAATTAAATCATTTATGCTTCAATCTACTTGTTAACTTATTCGCTGATTTATTCTTTCAGCAGCTTTTTGTTGAGCAAGAGGCTGGGTATCTCTCTAGGTGAAGAGTAAAGCGTGGAGATAAAGACATGACCTGGGAAAATATTCCTGAGCCAAATTCTAGAAATCATGCTTTCTCGCTCCTTCAGTTTACCTGTGAGCTTTGTACTTGCTCCTCCAATCTCTCTTATGTACATCCTACTTTTCCTTCTCTTTCTTTGTTTGATATAACATAAATATAACTATATGTATTTTTCTGGCCCTGCCTGGGAGCACAGCAGAGAGTTAATTGCTTTAGCAATAGTGGAGGACCCTCTGGGACCAAAGGTGCATTAGTATTAAATAGCAGCAGCTGGTAAAGAATCCTCCTGCAATGCGGGAGACCTGGGTTTGATCCCTGGGTTGGGAAGATCCTCTGGAGAAGGGAAAGGTTACCCACTCGAATATTCTGGCCTGGAGAATTCCATGGACTGTATAGTCCATGGGGTCACAAAGAGTCAGACATGACTGAGTGACTTTCACTTCCAGCAGCAGCAACAGTAATTGTTATTGTTATTACTATGGTTGCATCTTTCCTTATTTTGCTTCGTGCATTTATGTTCATGACGGAGGACCAGAAAACAAGGAAAATAAAAACCATATGAATGACAGAGAGACAGAATATGGGATGGGGAGAGGAGCAGGGACGAGGCAGTGAAGGCAGCAGAAAACTGGCTTATTGGGTGTGAGGGTGGACAGATGCTCTCCTGTCATAGAAACTCCACTGGAAAGAAAAGACCTCCCTTTATTTCCATGGGCATCTTCTCCTTATTGAGGAATATTGACTTTCATGTGTTATATTCTCTCAAGCTACTCTGAAAAGGGCAAGGTTTTCCTCAACCATAAAATTTTATTGTAAGAAAGTAAAGTACAAATTAAAATTTAAAAACGTCGTTTAAATCTCATTACCCAGAGATAAACACTGTTAGTATACTGGGTGCATCCCTTTACTCATCAGAAACAGACTACATCCTAGTTAAGTGCCTTGATTAACAGAGTGAGCTTTTTTCTTATGTTGTTGGGCATTATCTCCTTTCTTTTGTGAAGGTATGGTTATCTGTAAATGATTTTCAGGAAGTCTTTGGATGACAAAGATTAGATAATGCTAATATGTAAAAATAATTATAAAATCAGTTACAAAAGTAGTTGTTTTTTTCATGTAAATCGTTAGCTTTTTAATTTAGTATTTTCATTATAAGTAGTGAATGAGTCAATAATTTTTTTGTAGTTACTGCTTTCTGTTTCATGTTAAGAAATACTTTCTCTGGCTAATACTTTCTCCTATCACTTTTGCCTTTTAATTTTTTTGTCTTTTTTTTAAAATACATTTAAAACTTATGTTTATTTAATTTACAAGTTAATAGCATGACATTTTTTTCATTTTGAATGGTTAGCTTGTTATCCCAAATCATTTATTAAATCATCTTTCTGCAACTGTTTTAAATTTTTACCTTTATTATATATGAAATTCTTAAATGTGTTTGAATCTTTCTATACCCTTTATTTCATCTTATTGACCTAACTTTAACTTTTCTTCACATTTTATTTACACTTGTGTTCAGTTTATCAATTACAGTATAAGAGTATTTCCTTTCATGATCATAGTCATGTTTTGAATAATAATTTTGTAGTTTCTTCGTAACAGTGCTTCACATCATTTTTATCCTAAGATTTTAAAATGTTTCCCTATCATCATAATAAAATCTTTTTATTTTATTATTTTATTTTTCATATCATTATATAAGAAAGCATTGATACATTTATTTTTTATTTTTACTGTGACAGTATTCATATAGTATAAAATTCACTATTTTGACTTTAAAAGATGCAATTCAGTGACATTTAGTACATTCACAGTATTCTGCAACCATTATCCCTGTCTTGTCCAGAGAATTTTAATTTCCCTCTAAAAAACACCCCAGTGCCCACTAAGCAATCATTTTCCCATTCCCCACTTTTTGTGATCCGTGGCAACCACTACTCTCTCTTCCGTCTTTATGAACCTGCCTATTCTTGCTACTTTACATAATTGGAAGCTTATACCTTTAGTATCTGGCTTCTTTCACTTACCATAACTTTTTCACAGTTCTTCCATGTAACGGTATGTATCAATACATTATTCCATTTTTTGGTTGAATAATATTCATTCAGATAAATGGACCACATTTTGTTTATCAGTTCATTAGCTTATGGACATTTGGATTGTTTCCGTCTTATGGTTGTTGGGAATAAAGCTGCTATGAACATTTGTGTACAAATTTTTGTTTAAACGTTTATTTTCAGTTCATTAGAGTTTATACTTAGGAGTGGAATTGCTAGGTCATGTGGTAATTCTATGTTTTAAGTTTTTGAGGAACCACTAAACTCTTTTCCACATGGTGGACCATTTTACTTTCCTGTCAACAATGTATGAGGGTTCTAGTACCTCCACATTTTTGCCAACACTTATTTTATTAAAACATTTTGTATTATATATTATGTCTAGTTGATGTGGTAAGTCGTTTCTAGTTTTGATTTGCATTTCCTTAAAGGCTAATGAAGGGCTTCCCGGGTAGCATAATGTGGGAGGCCTGGGTTCAGTCCCTGGGTTGGGAAGATCCCCTGGAGAAGGGAATGGCTACCCACCTCAGCATTCTTGCTGGAGAATTCCATGGACAGAGGAGTCTGGTGGGCGACAGTCCATGGGGTCACAAAGAGTTGGACACATCAGAGCGACTAACACACACAAAGACTAATGATGTTGAGCACTTTTTTCATGTGCATGTTGGTATTTGCATATATTTTTGTTGGAGAGGTCTTTCATGCATGTTTTTATGTTTATAAAAGTCTTATTGGTCCATAATTTTCATTTGTTTTATTCTTTTGCTTTTAATACTAGAATTATGTTAGTTTTGAACAAGAGTAGGAAAATTTTTTTCTGTGTTCTGGAATAATTGAAATAACTTGGATATCAGCTGTTTTGTGATGATATGGAATCATTTCAGTATTATTTTCTTAAAGTTTTAGTTTTTTTCTGTCTATTGGTTTGAGGTTCATACTTTTTTTGATCCAATATTGGTACATTTTAGTATAATTTAATCAATTTTTGAGAGTATAAATTTTAGTAGCAAATTTTTGTTTTGAGAATTTGCTTATTAAGATTCTTCTCTACTAATATATATATTATATATATATACAAATATGGATATATACATTTATAAATGTGTTTATTTAATGAATATTTTGTATTAAATTTGAAATTTTTCTTTTTAAGTTAGTCTTCACAGAGGATTGTTTAATAGTTTAAAAATGTCTTATATCAACTTATAAATCTTATTGTTTTCAAGTTAGTTAAGCTCTTATTATCAGATTTTATAAATATCCATGGGCATTTGAAAAGAATTTATACTGTTTTTTAAGTTACAAAGTTCAATATACAGCTATTCAATCAAATTATTATAGAATCTTATTTTCTTAAGTCTCTTTCAATTGCTCTGTCAAATAATATGTATGAGAACTTAGATTATATTTGTGTTTTGTTTGTATTTCTAATGGTTTTCACTGGATTTCAAAGATTTAGATTTCAATGTAATGTCATCAGGGGTTAATTCATGTCTGTTATATCTTTGTTTAAATTATTCCTTTTATAAATATAAAGCAATCTTCCCTCTCCCTTTAAAAACGTTTTGCTTTAAATTCTTTATCTTATATTGAAGGTGAGCTTTATTAGTGCAATGACAGCAATAGACTTTTTGACTATTTTGGATTTTGTTTGTGCATTTACTATTATTGGAATAGTCTAAGAATCTTTTCATGCCATTCTTATTATAGCATCATCATAACATTCAAGCAGAATAAGAAGAAGTTTTCTTTCTCTTTCTGTCATGCCTCCAATAACTCTTGGTTGGGTGCTAGGATTCTGATATTGAAAAAGATACAACATGGGGAGTAAATTTTCGTGTTTTCTGTGGTCCGTAGTCTGGTGGATACTTTAGTTCTGCTAATTTGGGGAGTATGAAGTTAAATCAGAAGGGGAGCAGGTCAGTGAAGGGAAAAGCATGGCTAATTTCCAGTGTAGAAAGTAGGTCAGTTCTGCCTGATCCCATGAATTTGCTGCAGGCCACAGTGGACCTTGGGTCTTTCCTGGAGGCTCAGATGGTAAAGAATCAACCTGTCAAGTGGGACACCCAGATTCGATCCCTGGGTTGGGAAGGTCTGCTGGAGAACGGAATAGCTACCCACTCTGGTATTCTCGCCTGGAGAATTCCATGGACAGAGGAGCCTAGCGAGCTACAGTCCATGGGGTTGCAAAGAGCCGGACATGACTTAGCAACTGAACAACGTAAAGAATTGCAGTTTTCAGTCAAAAACAAACAAACCAAAAAACTAGGCAGTTTAAAATGCATGACATTTAGAGGAGATCTTTGCCTTTTTAGTACATCTCTCTCAGCTCGTAGCAGGCTGATGTGTGATTATGGATGCCAGAACTACTTGCTAAAATCTCTCCTGAGTGGTAGAGAAGACAGTAGTCTGTCTGTCGAGGTGTAATTTCCATTGTGTGCTACTGACCTTCTCCTGATTGCCCGCTTTAGGTCTGTCTAAGATAAATGGCAGGAATGCAAAAGCTACTCTGCTTATTTCTATGGTTTTATATTGATGTGGATTTCATGGTTGATTTAGCAAGCCATTTTATGTTTGGCTGTTAAGATGAATGAATAACCTGGTTTACCTGTATCGGTGCCCTTGTCTTGAATATCTGCTTTGAGTATGAATTGATTTAAGCTTAACCATGGCATTGGTGTCACCTTTCTCTTGGACTTCTTGCTTTGTTTTACCTAGCTGCTGAAAACTCAAATACACATCAGTTCAAATCGCCCAGAGATTATTTATATGCTAAACAGGATAATGTGACAAGCAAACAATCAATTGAAATTCATGCATCAAAGTGATTTCTGAAGGATGCCCTGTATATTCATGTCCTCAGCAAAGTAATAGAACCTAATGAGTCCTGAGGGGTTTCTTGGTCCAATGCCCCATCACCCCTCCCCCACAGCCAAAATAGAAATGTTTCAGTTTGAAGGATGAAGGTCTGTATTTTGGAATTAGCCTCATTTTTCCTGTCCACGAAGGCCATTGAGATCTGTGGGAAACAAGAGCCTTCTTTGAGGTGGGTAGAGGGAGAGTTCGGTCTTAGGCCCCCCTGTTCAGAGACAGACCTATCCCCCAGCTTGAGGAGGGGAGGGAGAAATTAATGTGCTAGCATGACTTTAAGAATAGGTGAGTATGCTTTTATAATTAAAATCAACCTTTCTCCAGGGGATCTTCCCTACCCAGGGATTAAACCTAGGTCTCCCACATTGTAGGCAGATTCTTTACCAGCTGAGCCACAAGGGAAGCCCAGCAATACTGGAGTGGGTAGCCTATCCCTTCTTTAGCGGATCTTCCTGACCCAGGAATCGAACCCGGTCTCCTGCATTGCAAGCGGGTTGTATATCAACTGAGCTATCAGGGAAGCCCAAAATCAGAATGCTCATATACAAATGTTGATTAAGTAATGTAATTTTCCTTCCAAAATTTATTAAAGAAAATCTGAATTTCATAACTAAAACGTCCAAATTGCATGGTTTAGCATGAAGTATAATCAAATGTACATGTGGCTGTTGGCTAAAGATCATCTCTCTAGGAGAATATGTTGTTATAACATGTTACACTGATGCAAATCTGATTTTCTTTTTATTAGAGAATTACAGTTCTGGAAGTCTTGGTTTGTTTTTTATATCTGTAATAATTTTCTTCATGACCTATTCTGATTATTATAGCCCATATTTATCTCTCTTCCTATGGGGAAAGTATAGCATCAAATTTCTATATAGTTGTAAATTTGCACTACTTGTCTTATAACTGTCTAATCTCGCAAACAAACAAGGAGCCCCTGATGACATAGTCAAGGCCATATTTTTGTACTTTATTTATCCTGCTGTGCATGGTACACTACTTACAGAGGTTCAAGGAAGATGCAGCTCATCTCTTAGAATCTTTTCATCACAAATGAAATTAGTGAATGAAACAGCATCCTTATAATGGTGGTTATTAAATTCATATGATGTCACATCAGGATTTTGTTTTTAAATGTTAGTTTTGAAGTGAAAGTGTTAGTCGCTCAGTCGTGTCTGACTCTTTGTGACCCTATGGACTATAGCCAGCCAGGCTCTCCTGTCTGTGATTTTCTAGGCAAGACTGCTGGAGTGGGTTGCCATTTCCTTCTCCATGAAATATAACTAGAAACTGTAATTGTTGTGATCATTTTAAATGTAAAGCTTTTGCCTAGAAATTTTGTTTTGTAATATAAAAATTAATTAATTAAAACTCTTCACGTATAGCTCCTGACATATGCCAGACAACACTCTTAGCACTTTACAAATGTTTGTTGTTGTTGTTGAGCCAGTAAGTCGTGTCTGACTCTTTGCAACCCCGTGGACTGCAGCACGCCAGGCTCCTCTGTCCTCCACTATCTCCTAGAGTTTGCTCAGATTTGTGATCATTGAGTTGGTGATACTTTCTAACCATCCCATCCTCTGCCACCCCCTTCTCCTTTTGCTTTCAATGTTTCCCAGAATTAGGGTCTTTTCCAGTAGTCGGTTCTTCGCATCAGGTGGCCAAAGTATTGGAGCTTCAGCTTCAGTCCTTCCAATGAATATTCAGGGTTAATTTCTTTTAGGATTGACTAGTTTGATCTTCCTGTAGGCCAAAGGACTCTCAAGAGTCTTCTCCAGCATCACAATTCGAAAGCATCAATTCTTCAGCGCTCAGCCTTCTTTATGGTCCAACTCTCACATCCATACATGACCATTGAGAAAAAACCATAGCTTTGACTATATGGACCTTTGTTGGCAAAGTGGTGTCTTTACTTTTTAATATGCTATCTAGTTTTGTCATCACTTTCCTTCCAAGGAGCAAGTGTCTTTTAATTTCATGGCAGTAGCCATTACAGATGTTAGTGCACTGAATCCCTATTACCTTTTCAGTTATATATTTCTTCATACAAGGAGACTATAATTCTCTATGTTCAGAAGGTTTCCCCAAAGAATCCAGTCATATAAGACTGGATGTTATTTGCATGTAGCATCATGAGCAGTTGTAACATCACTGGCCATATGTTACAATGCAAATTTTAGTTAAAATATCTTCAGAAAGTCAAGATTCACAGATAAGAGCTCTGACATGAAGACAGCTGAAAGACACTGAGCAGGTTGTGATTTGTAGAAAAAGGTGAACAGGACTAAAAGGAGGATTATTTTTGTACTCCACTCTTATCCTGACATGGTCCTGACTGGGAGTAAGTCTTTGAACAAGTATGCTAACAAGTCTGCCTTCAATAATTGGAAAAAAGAATTTGCTTCTCTTCTCCCTTCCAGAGCACTGACTATGTCCTTAGTCTTCTAGCTTTTTCTGCTGTCCTTAACCTAAATGTGTCCTCATTTATCTGGGTAAATTTAAAATAATAATGACAGCTCTGTTAGTTGGTATTAAATATCAAAAGTAGCCTAGATAATGTACAGATTTTTTTTTTTTCACCCATTGAGAAGTGTTTTTCTCTGCTCTTCCAGCATTGAAAGTTGAAATCAGAGGAGACTGTCCTTGTTGAATGTTTGGAGGGACCAGTGAGGCTTGATTAAAACCAGAGGGTGCCATGAGGAGCCAGTTTCAGAATTTTGATTACTACAAAACAAACTTTTATGTTGAAAATGTGTTCATCTCTCACTGAACAGCCTGTTTATTCCAAATGTCTTGCAGTCAGTCATAGTCAGGCATATTTGCAGTTGGAGGAAGCCATTGTCCTTGATTTTTAGGCAGTTGAAGATAGGGCCTTAGTGAAAATTCACTATTAAAAACAACTAAAATGCATCCATAAATATAATATGTTTAGAAATGTTCATTTATTCAATAAATATTTTTCTTAGGGCCTTCCATGTGTCAGGCGTTGTTCTGTATTCTAGGACTATGGTGCTAGATGGTGAGTGTCCTACTCTTTATGACTCCATGAACTATACATACAGTCCATGGAATTCTCCAGGCTAGGATACTGGAGTGAATAGACTTTCCCTTCTCCAGGGGACCTTCTCAACCCAGGGACTGAACCCAGATCTCCCACATTGGAGGAGGATTCTTTACCAGCTGAGCTACCAGGGAAGTCCATGATGCTGGACAAGACAGCAATATTCCCTCTTTCATGGAGGTTCCATTTGTCTAACGGTGGTGGTTGCCAGGGGTAGGGACTGTTTGGAGAGAGAGAGACAAAGACAGAGAGATAGAGACAAAGAGAGAGAGAAGTAACCAAGGAAATTAACAGAATAACTTCATATAGATGGAAGTGCTGTTACTCAGGGTGGGTCTGGGGCCCTTTTATGTTGGGTGGTCAGGGAAGGCCTCATGATGAGGCTAACCCCGGATGACAGAAAGGAGCCCACCACAGGAAGATATACTGGCAGGGTGGCCGGGTAGTGGGAACAAATGGCACAAAAAGTAGCAGTGAGGATGAGCTCCTTGTAATGAGAAACAGGGCAAAGACCATTAACTGAAACAAGGGGTGCACAGGTGAGGGTGGTAGGATTTGAGGATGGAGAGGAAGGCGAGGGTCAGATTGTCGGGGACCTTTGATTGTCGAGGATGTTTTCGGTCACTGAGTTTGGATTAAATTTGGTTGAAATGCTTTCTTAACAAGATAAAGATATGATCTGATGTATGATTTTAAAAGATAACTTTGGCTACAACATAAAGGATGGATTACAACAGAGCAGGATGGATTACAACAGAGCAGAAAGTTGTTTGAAAAATTTCACTTGAAATATGTGTAATGAATACAATGCTTTTCCAGAACTTATGTTGGGAGATAAGGCAAATAATAAATCACGATTTAGCTTGTGAGTAACAAAGGAAATACTTTGAAAACAATTCTTCTTAAGGCTTAATGTGCAATTATATTGTGTGGCAAAAATCTTAAAGAAAAACAGTTAGTTATATCTTATCTGTTCTACTTGGTCAATAATCTCAGTATGTCTTCTCTACCGACTTACCAAAGGGCATTTTGATGATCATTTGTTTGGTTGAAAATATGCAATTATCCATCTTGTGTTACTTTTGAGATGAGGTTGTTTGACTCTTTTTTGATTCCCTTTATTATGAGTTGTTTTTTTTTTTCGGTTTGACACAGCTACACACATACACACAAATTACATAACTCCATGCTTTAGTTACAAGTGATTTTCTGTTTCTTGACTCTAGAGACATCAGTTTTGAAATGCCCTACTAATTATTTGACTACAAAAGAGAAACATTCAACCATTACTGTGTCTGTGACTACAGTGTGAAGAATGAGTATGTACATTTATTTCTAGGAGAGTGTATATTCCATGTCAGATAGACCATGAGCCAAGCATTTACAGATCCCTTGTTTGGGGTTTTCAGGCTTTGATTCTGGAATAAGAAACACTTTTTAAAAAATGTAACTATTTATTTTATTACTATAGTTCCCACTGTTTAAATTGTGTGAAGCATCACGGGGCATTTTATTTTATAGACTTTTTCTACAGGGGCTTAAAGTATTTAAGGGCAGAGGAAAAGAACAAGCCCCCCGTAAAAAGCCTCAGCAAATTCTGACTTGTATAGAGACTATGCCTTCTAAGTCAAAGTGCTTAACTATTCTTCAGCTTCAGTTGCTGGGAAGAAAGGATCAGCATTGATTCCCAACCTATGACTAGCCACATCTCCTTTGGCAAATTATTGAGGATCTTTGTGGGCTTCAATTTTAGTTTCTGTAAAATATGGATGACATTACTGACTATATCACTGATTAAGTATCCTGTGAATCTTCACATGATACCTGGTAAGCATCCAGTGAGAGGTGCTGTGTGATTGTTTTGATTATTATTATGACCATTATTCCATATGGTACTCTAGTAAAGCTAAGTAGTAATTTGAAGAACTGTCACTAAGTGTGTACCATGGGCATTTGCACATGTGCTTTGTGGGTATATAAACATGAATAAAATGGGATCCTAACTTCAAAGGAATTTGTGGTTTATTTGGGGAGGCATGAGCAGAACTGACTATATTACAGAAGTACCCTGTGAACAAGTGCCCATGACCTTCCAAGGAGCAGCTTTGCTGACACCTTCATCCGTATTTAGTCTACACTTAGCAGTGGAGGGTAGAGAGTTCTTGACTAAAGCTCCCTTGAGTTCAGGCTTATGTGATCTCTGGTGGTCTTTAGGTTTAGTGAAGCAGGCTCTTAACTACCAACCATGAGATTGAGTTCTCGTCTAGAATTGCAAATCTTTTTATGATTCAATCACTGATTTATAAACGTTTTGTTTTCTTTTCTTCCTTGGGTTAAATGATCTCATCTTTTCCCCACACGGATTTCTTTTCCATAAACTTGTTGTAAATGTCATTTTCAGTTTCTACTGCGTCCATCCTTTTCATGATGTGCTTCTTAATATGAATGCATTTAATAAGGTCAGTTCTTCTCGAAGGTGCCAACCTGACACCGTTTTACCTTTTGGGATTTTGGACCTGTGCAAGTCAGGGTTTTGGATCTTGTATCTTTCACTGGTTAACCCAAGCAGAGGAATCTGAAGGCTAGTTCAGTCCTTTATCAAAACACTTACCTGAATGCAAAGCCTGATTTCTTGTTGATTCCATATGTTTATCTCCTCTTGTTTATTTCTGGGAAATATTTTCTTTTAAGCAAGACAATTTTTGTGGTACTATTTGCAAAACCTCTTAGGAATACAATATCTTCTATATAACCACAGAGGAAGGTCTTGGCTTTCTGATTTCACAAATAATACCAGAAAACTTGGTAGCTTGATGGAAAAAATAACAGGGAATTTATATACTGGAAAGAAGGGAGTGGCATGGAACCACAATTTTATGGTAGTGCAAGGACGAAATTTCCGGAGCATTTGTTGACAGTCTCCTAAGGGAATAACAGTCTTGATACATTTGGTGGTCATTTTCAGACTTACTAGACCTTTCTGAGTGATATGAATTAGTGCAATTTGACAGCAAACTGCCTTCAGTTTGGGATCAATTGTGGTTAAAGTAAACAGAGGGTGTTTCTCTCTGATGCTCCTTGAATGTTTTTGTAAAATGAAAACAATTTGACCTCATTGGTTATCTGTTTTAAATATAGCAGTGTGTACATGTTAACCCCAAACTCCCAATCTATCCCTTCCCCTCTGGTAACCATAAATTCATTCTCTAAGTCTGTGAGTCTGTTTCTGTTTTGTAAAGTGGATATGTGCATTTTCTCAGTTTTAAATATTTTATGGCTTTGTGCAAGGCCAAATATTGTTAGGCACCATTGATGTTTAATAGTGAACTAGTTGCACGAATAATATTTTGAAAACTCTCCAAAGATGGAAAGGAGTAAGTGCAAAATTCTGAGATGGCATGTTTTTAGAAGTCATGTGTTGACATTCTAAAACAATTCTGAATTAAGAGAAACAAGCTATCTGTTGGGGATACCAGCATTGTGATAAAAAGAAAAAAACCAATTTGACCTCTTAAGTTACTTTTTGTTACACTTACCACTCTGGTGGATTTTATAAAAGTACTTACTTAATATGCTCACATGCTTTAATTACTGTCTTTTTGCTTTCTCCGGGGTCTGAAAATCAAGCTCCAAGGATTTTTAATCTGGTCATTTCATAATTTGAAGGCAAGTAATGGCAAGGCCCTCCTGTTTGCATTTCTGAATGACTGAGTTCATGTGGGACATGTAATCTGAGCCATACGTTTTCTACTTTGTTCCCTCAGGCAGGATAAAATGCTCAGACTGCTGATCATGTGCAGGCCACATGGGCTGATTTTACTTTTTTTTTTTTAGTTGAGCCATGAAACCTGTGGGATCTTAATTCCCTGACCAGGGGTTGAACCCAGGCCACTACGGTGGAAGCACCGAGTTCTGAAAGTATCGAGTTCTGATCCCTGGACCGCCAGGGAATTCCCTGGTTTTGCTTTATTACTCTTTCATTCTCCATCCCATGTGAAACCATGCGAACATAGCCTTTTCCCTTCTATGCCACTTATGTTTTTTTTGTTTGTTTCATGTGTTTTTAAAGTAAGCCAGCTTGCCTTATTGATTTAATTGTCCTCTCTTTCTTTGTGAGCACAGGAAAAAATAATTAATTGAGAGAAAATTTTCAAATAAAGTGTAGGGCTGAAGTTTGTTCTTCCCAGCCAATTCAGGGAGAGAAATACAATAATTAACAATTAGAGGTTGTGAGGCTCTTCTTCACCTGTCAAATACCTGAATGGCTGAGCGACTTCTTTATTGCCCATGCCATTCTGCTTGGTACCAATGTTCTAAATATTTTGAGTATCGCCATTGATATGGTATATTTTTATTAGCAAAGCCATATGTGTTCATTAAATAAATTTTGGAAAATATGGAAAAGGAGAGGTAAAAAATGTAAGGGGCTTTATTGGGCTTGTTTATTTCTTGTTTAAGTATATTCCTAGATAGTTTATAATTTCTATGCTCTTTTGAATGAGTTTTCTCTTATATTTTGTGGTTGGTAATGTCAGTGTAGAGAAAAGTTTTCTATCTTTCTGACTTGATCCTGTATTCAGCAACTTTGATAAACTTATTGCTTCCAATCACTTATTGATTCTAATCATTTCAAGATGACAAAATTTGATCTCTTCTTTTCTAATTCTTATATACCTCATTTAAAAAATAGCATTGGACAGGAATTACAATACTCAGGGAATGGTAGTAATAACAGATGTCCTTACCTTGTTCCAGATCTTAAAAAGTGTCTGTACTTGATTTTCTCCTTCAAGTATAATGCTGTTGTAGGTTTTTAATATATAAATTTTATTGTTTCCTAATTCTAAGTCCCTTGTGAGTACTCTAGTTTTCTATCGCTAGATAACAAATTCACACAAACTTAGCCGAGTGGCTTAAAAAGAACTGACTCATTTGCTGCAGTCCATGGACTGAATCAGATACGACTGAGTCGTGTCCGACTCTTTGCAACCCCATGGACAAGAGCGTGCCAGGCCTCCCTGTCCATCACCAACTCCTGGAGTTTACCCAAACTCATGTCCATCGAGTCGGTGACGCCATCCAACCATCTCATCCTCTGTCGTCCCCTTCTCCTCCTGCCTTCAGCCTTTCCCAGCATCAGGGTCTTTTCAAATGAGTCATGTCTTCGCATCAGGTGGCCAAAGTATTGGAGTTTCAGCTTTAACATCAGTCCTTCCTAGCAGTGTGAAATTGCCAACATTATTACCTCGCAGTTCTGGAGATCAGAAGTCTGGGTGAATTCACCTGGGTTCTCTGCCCTGAGAATGACATCAAATTAAGAGTGAGGTTGGGCTCCAGCCTAGAGGCCTGGGGAAAAAATCCTCTGCCAAACTGATTCCGGTTGTTGTCAGAGTCCAGTTCTTTACAGCCATAGATTTGAAGTTCCTATTTCCTGGCTGTCAGCTGGGGGCTGCTCTCTGGTCTTAGAGGCAGCTGACCTCTCTTCTCATGTGGCCCCCTCCATCAATAAAGCAGAAATTGTACACTGAATCCTTGGGATCTCGCTGACTCCTTCCTACCTGCTGAAGAAAGTTCTATGCTTTTAGCAGAGCTCTTGTGATTAGATTAGGTCCACCTGGACAATCTCACTGTGTTAAGGTCCATGTACCTTATTATAATATAGCATAATCATGGGAGGCACATCTCATTACACTGGATTGGGTTGGAATATCTTTAGGGGTCAGTCTAGAAATTCTGCTTATGGCAGATACATACCCAACCTCTGTTAAGTACTGTTATCTTTCTGTTAAATTCTTCCATGCTTTTCTCAAAGCTTATACACATGTATTAAAGAGGCTGTATTATATGTGTAATTTTGGGAGTCAGATTGTCTTTACTAACCATTTGACCTTGGGCAAGTTGATTAATTTTATTTTGTCTCTTTTTCCTTGTAATTAAAACGGGATTATTAGTAGTACCTATTTCAGAAGGCATGTAGTAATTATGCAGTAAATTTCAGCTATTGTCATTACTATTATAATCAAACTAAAATGCTACTATTTTGTAATTTTATTTTCTTAACTACAATGTAAATATTTTGTCTTTTCTGTAAGCATTCTTAGGCAACATCATTTTAATGGCTGCATGCTGTCCCATTTTGTAGCTATTCTATAACCTATTTTACAAATTACTGCTTATTAGAGGTTGCTTCTGTTTTTCTAGAGGCTGCTTTCTGTTTACGAACAACACTGAGATGAGATTCCTGTGGATTTTTGCATACTCTTCCTATTTACTCCCTTAGAATAAATTTGTAGACATAAAATTGATAGTTTCAAGGGAAAATATCTTATAAAGACATATGATGTATTTTGCCAAATTGTCCTACAGACAGATTAAACTAGTTTGTAGACTTCCCTCTCCTTTCTACCAGAAGTCTCACTTACATCTTTAAAAAGTTGTAAAATTAGGGAGTAATATCTTTAGAGACTGAGTCCAAGGTGGCCAGTACCCTGAAGCAGTCAAAGGAGGAGAAACAGTTCAATTCAGAGCTCATGGGGAGGTGGTGGTCAGGAATAAAAATTCTGCATTGGAGAATAGCATCTGGGGAAAAGGAGAATGTGAAGGACAAGTATAAGTGTCTTTGGATTAACTAGAATATCGGGACTCTAAGGGTCAGAACCCAGGGATGGAACCCAGGTCTCCCACATTGCAGGTGGAATCTCTACCAGCTGAACCACAAGGGAAGCCCGAGAATACAGGAGTGTGTAGTCTGTCCCTTCTCCAGCGGATCTTCCCGACCCAGGAATTGAACCGGGGTCTCTTGCATTGTAGGTGGATTCTTTACTAACTGAGCAATCAGGGAAGCCCTCAGTTATGATATAAAGTTCAATTTACAAAATAACTTTGTGTGTGTGTAAGGATTACTAACATTGCAACAGAATTTTATTTTAGTTAATATTTTGTGTCAGTGCAAAATATTTTAAATTTGATTCTGCATTGTTATGTGAGCTGTATTCTGTACTCTAAAAAGTAACTGATAAATGAGTGATATTTCAAAAGTTTGTATATCAGGTACTGTTTATGTTTCATTGTTTAAAGAATGGGTCCAGAAGGTTTTTAAAGTACTCAGTCACTCATTTGTTCAAATGCTATCCTTATACACTCTTAACTCTTGGGAACTGTACTCCTAGTATGTCTAAAACTGGCCTCCAATTCAGCAAAAATATCAATACCAGATTTCTGAAGACAACGTCTCATCAGCTCTTTGGAACACAAAGATCTGGTTGTAACTGACAGTTTACAACAATTCATGGATTTCTTAATCTTGATGGTACCTTTCAGGCAGCTGGTATAGTAGCTTATTGAGGATAATCATCTGTTCATTGAAAGAGAATTATATAAATTGATGAGGGCATTTGTTATAGGCTGGTGAAGCTGCCTCCATCCATGTACTTGTCCACTTCAGCCTCCACCCCTCTCACACCACACTCAGCAACGTTACATAGCCTAGGCTTGATTAGTTAATTTACCCCAGAAGATACTGGAGCCCGTTTACTCCTTCTGACTCCCACAGAATGAGCAAGAGAGTAAATGTATGCTATCTATAATACCACTGCTCATTTATTAGTTCTTGAAGTGACACCAGAACCAGAAAATCCTAATAATAACAACAATAATAATGGTAAATTTAATAATTATGGTAATGTTCATTAGCAAATACTAGATATAACTTTGTAGGAATTTATGTACCTGACACAATACTGTGTTTAAATATCTTATTTAACCTTATTCACTTACAAATATGTTTTTATTATTCCCATTTTCAAATGTCAGATTGCATTCTTGGTTATATCTGACCCTTTGTAACCCTATGTATTGTAGCCCACCAGGTTCCTCTGTCCATGGGATTTCCCAGGCAAGAATACTGGAGTGGGTTGCCATTTTCTTCCCCAGCAGATCTTCCCAACCCAACCATGAAACTCACCTCTCCTGGTCTCTTGCATAACAGTCAGATTCTTTACCTTCTGAACCATTGGGAAAGCTCATTCTCATTTTACTGATAATGAAAGTAAAGTGCAGAGATTAAAGGAGATTAAGGATGTTGCCCAAGGCTACATTGCTAGTAAGAAATAGAACTAAGTTTTAAACCCAAGACTTTGACTCTAAAACCTATATTCCTTTTTTTTTTTCCCATTTATTTATATTAGTTGGAGGCTAATTACTTTACAGTATTGTAGTGGTTTTTTCCATAAACGTATATTCCTTTAAAAACTAAACAACAACAACAACAACAAGAAGCTAAAACCTCCCCAAACAGAACAACCGCAAAAAAACCCCCCCAAAAACCCAAAAAACCATACAAGCTTATTGTTTTAAAAAATATATATATAGATTTACTAATAGTTGCAAAGAAATCCTTCACCTTGCTTCCCCTAATGTTAACATCTTGCTTTACCATAGAACAATTATCAAAACTAAGAAAATCACATTGGTATGATACAATTAACTTAAATATAGACTCTATTTGGAGTCTACTTAAGACCATTTTCTGTTCCAGGTCCAATCTGAGATCCAGTATTACACTGATGTGACTCCTTGGTCATGTCTCCTTAGTCTCTGTGACAATTTCATGGTCTTTCCTTGTCTTTTATGGCTTTGACACTTTTGAAGAGTTTTTGTCATTAGTTTGTAGGAAGTTCCTCAGTTTGGCTTTACCTCTGGATCATAAACTGATAGTCTTAACTGCTAGGCCTCTAAACCAAGACTAAATTAACTTTTTGTGTAAATAATTTATACTTGTGTGTTTGTTTTGATGGACTGTATTATTCTTCGTCCCTGGAATCCTGAGGAGCTACCCAAGGATTCTGCAAATAGCAGCACGCCTCCCACGTTCCTTATGGAACGGAGAGCTATGTGTTGGAAGGTTTTCTGCGACCAGAAATCTCTGACTTGGTTTCTCCCTGGACAGTGCCTTGGAGACACAGTGGGCCACAGGCGTGTAGGGGCTCTAGAAGGTGCTTACACACTCAGGTGGGTACCTGATTCCTTTACTGTCTGCCTGGTTTAGATTCCATCATGATTCTCACTTGAGCCAGGAATTGCAAAACTGAGTTTTAACTGTTCAGACAAGGAACTGGTTCTACCTTCTTTATTATAAGACTTTTATGATAGAGATTCGGAGAAGGCGATGGCACCCCACCCCAGTACTCTTGCCTGGAAAATCCCATGGACGGAGGAGCCTGGTGGGCTGCAGCCCATGGGGTCGCAAAGAGTCGGACACAACTGAGCGACTTCACTTTCACTTTTCACTTTCATGCATTGGAGAAGGAAATGGCAACCCACTCCAGTGTTCTTGCCTGGAGAATCCCAGGGATGGGGGAGCCTGGTGGGCTGCTGTCTATGGGGTCGCACAGAGTCGGACGTGACTGAAGCGATTTAGCAGCAACAGCAGCAGCATGATAGAGATTGAACAAACACTAAGTTAGAGTATACCTGGCTTTCTTCATAGTTTTAGCAAAACCACTGAGGTTGTTGAGCTATGTGGAAAGAAAAGCAGCAAGATCAAAACCACAATGAGGTACCATTACACGCCAGTCAGGATGGCTGCTATCCAAAAGTCTACAAGCAATAAATGCTGGAGAGGGTGTGGAGAAAAGGGAACCCTCTTACACTGTTGGTGGGAATGCAAACTAGTACAGCCGCTATGGAAAACAGTGTGGAGATTTCTTAAAAAACTGGAAATAGAACTGCCATATGACCCAGCAATCCCACTTTTGGGCATACACACTGAGGAAACCAGATCTGAAAGAGACACGTGCACCCCAATGTTCATCGCAGCACTGTTTATAATAGCCAGGACATGGAAGCAACCTAGATGCCCATCAGCAGATGAATGGATAAGGAAGCTGTGGTACATATACACCATGGAATATTACTCAGCCATTAAAAAGAATTCATTTGAACCAGTCCTAATGAGATGGATGAAGCTGGAGCCCATTATACAGAGTGAAGTAAGCCAGAAAGATAAAGAACATTACAGCATACTAACACATATATATGGAATTTAGAAAGATGGTAACGACAACCCTATATGCAAAACAGAAAAAGAGACACAGAAATACAGAACAGACTTTTGAACTCTGTGGGAGAATGTGAGGGTGGGATATTTCAAAAGAACAGCATGTATACTATCTATGGTGAAACAGATCACCAGCCCAGGTGGGATGCATGAGACAAGTGCTCCGGCCTGGTGCACTGGGAAGACCCAGAGGAATCGGGTGGAGAGGGAGCTGGGAGGGGGGATCGGGATTGGGAATACATGTAAATCCATGGCTGATTCATATCAATGTATGACAAACCCACTGGAAAAAAAAATAATAATAATAAAAAAAAAAGAAAACATTTCTATTGAGAGAGTCAAGCAAGTTGGCAGTCATATCCCATGTACGCATTAGGGAAATATGCAATAGGGAAGGTTTTGTTTTTTTCCTCTGTTTTGTTGTTGTTTGTGTTTTGTTTGTTTTGCTTAAAACCCTTTAATGGCTTGTCAGGCTTACAGAATAATGGCCAAATTCCTTAGTTGGCCAGAGAAGACCCACCCGTGATATCCCCAGCCTTCTTCTCTGTGCTTCCTCATGGCTGTCACCACAGGACTTATACAACTGTGTTTATTTTTTAATGAAGGATCAAGTTCTCCTCACTAGAAAAGAGGGGCTTAATAATTAATCTTGACATCTCTAAGTACCTAGTACAGATTTATAATATATGATTTATAATAGATGCTTTATAAGTGCTTATAAAATGAGTGGTTTTCTGCATTGGCTACCTCTTTTGTTAGGTAAGTCAGCAGAAATGTAAAGAAAATATGAAAAATGCTACTTTAATGATCAACAGAAGAAAGACAAAGCATATGATTGTATCCCACATAGCTATTTTTTGCTCTCTCTCACTGGCAAAACAACTAGACTACAATTTATCTGCCTTGGTAACTGAACATGTTTCACCACAAGGAGTTTGGACATCACAGTGTGATTTGAGATGTTACAGATCTAGTCCCAGCTCCGATGTTAAATAGCTATTGGGCAAATCACTTAATGTCCTTTTCCTCAGTTATTTTTTTCCCTGTGAAACAAATAGCCAAGGTATATGATTTTTAAGGTTTTTTTCTGACTCCATCCTTTATACTTTTCTAATAAAGTATTTATCTTATGCCAATCAGAAAGGAATCATAATAACTTTATCGGAAACTCTATACTTTGAACAAATGCAAGAATTTTTTTGCTAGTGATTATGCCTAGGGTGGGCTTCCCAGGTGGTCAGTGCTAAAGAATCCACCTGCTGATGCAGGAGATGCAGGAGACGCTGGTTCGATCCCAGGACAGGAAGGTCCCCTGGAGTAGGAAATGGCAACCCGCTCCAGTATTCTTGCCTGAAAAATCCCATGGATAGAGGAGTCTGGCAGGCTACAGTCCATGGGGCCACAGAGTTGGACATGACTGAGCACCTCAACCCGAATAAGCACAATGCCTATGGTATCCACCATGACTTAGTTCACATATATCCTCTGATTGCCTTTTAAAGGTATGAAAATGGTATCTTGATCACAAATTCCATCATGTGTAAGATCAATATCAGGATGCCAAAACTAAAGCAGTTCAGGACTTTTATAATATTTCCAGTCTTAACCTTTATCACACGTACATGTGCAAAGATCTAACAAGGGACCTGTAATACAATTCTGATGCTAACTGGTCACAGGTATTTCAGATTTTACGGATTAAGGGCACAGTCTCCTATAGGACTGCCCTCACTTTAAACACTCACTGCAAGCTTGGAGATTCTCAGGCCACTTGCATTTCTGACCAACTGGAAATAAATTCAGACATTCCTCCTACCTCCTCAGGTTTGATAATTCTCTAGAGTGACTCATAGAACTCTGGAAAGCATTATCTTTAGTGTTTTGCTGTAGAGTAGGTATACAAATGAGTCTAGCCAAAGGAAGAGACCCATTGGGCAAGATCTGGGAGGGTGCCACAATATCAAGTTTACATGTCTTCAAGATGTTTCGCCCTCCCAAAACATCAATGTGCAGCATCAACCAGGAAAGCTCACCCAAGCTTTCAGTGTCCAGAGTTTTTAATTAGGTTTCATTGCCTAGTCATGATTGATTGAATTACTGATCATGTCAGCCTCCAGGAGGTCAGGGTGATCTCACGTGGTTCAAAGCTCCAACCCACTAATTACGTGAATGGTCTTTCCAGCATGGCCTGTCCCCATCCTGAAATTATTTAAGGGACCACCATGAGTCACCTCATTAGCATAAACTCAGGCCTGATTCCAGGGGCCCACCATGAATAATAGACACATTTATCATTTGGGAAATTTCAAGGGCTTAGAGGCTACTGCCCAGGAACCAGGGGACAATGGCCACCCAAATTCTTTATTATACTACAGGACCAAGGGTGGTATCACAATATTTTGTTTGCTGCTTAGAAATCTTTGAAGCTGTTTCAATTCACTAGTTATAAATTATAAGCAATCTTCTAAAATTAGTGATCAGTTCAGTTAAGTCACTCAGTCATGTCCGACTGTCTGCAACCCCTTGAATTGCAGCACACCAGGCCTCCCTGTCCATCACCAACTCCTGGAGTTTACTCAAACTCATGCCCATCGAGTCAGTGATGCCATCCAGCCATCTCATCTTCTGTCATCCCCCTCTCTTCCTGCCCCCAATCCCTCCCAGCATTAGGGTCTTTTCAAATGAGTCAACTCTTCGCCTGAGGTGGCAAAAGTACTGGAGTTTCAACCTCAACATCAGTCCTTCCAATGAACACCCAGGACTGATCTCCTTTAGGATGGACTGGTTGGATCTCCTTGCAGTCCAAGGGACTCTCAAGCGACTTCTCCAATACCACAGTTCAAAAGCATCAGTTTTTCGGTGCTCAGCTTTCTTCACAGTCCAACTCTCACATCCATACATGACCACTGGAAAAACCATAGCCTTGACTAGACAGACCTTTGTTGGCAAAGTAATGTCTCTGCTTTTGAATATGCTGTCTAGGTTGGTCATAACTTTCCTTCCAAGGAGTAAGCGTCTTTTAATTTCATGGTTGCAATCACCATCTGCAGTGATTTTGGAGCCCCCAAAAATAAAATCTGACACTGTTTCCACTGTTTCCCCATCTATTTGCCATGAAGTGATGGGATCGGATGCCATGATCTTCGTTTTCTGAATGTTGAGCTTTAAGCCAACTTTTTCACTCTCCTCTTTTGCTTTCATCAAGAGGCTTTTTAGGTCTTCTTCTCTTTCTGCCATAAGGGTGGTGTCATCTGCATATCTGAGGTTATTGATATTTCTCCCGGCAACTCTCTTGGTTTTTCAGTGATCCAGCGGATGTTGGCAATTTGATCTCTGGTTCCTCTGCCTTTTCTAAAACCAGAAAATTAGTGATAGGCTTGTATAATATCAATAACTGTTTATATAATGCTTGCACCAAAGAGTACTCCAGTTGATTTAAATCTATTACTGATACTTATTTTTATTAGATTGGCAATATGCCTTTACGAGCAAAAAACAAACAAAAACTCCAGGTCCTGCCCAATACTGCAAGAACTATACAGAATATGTTATTCCCTGAAACTAAAAATTTACTGCTAGATCTTTATTTCAAAGTGGTGTCCTATGTGGTGATAAAAAATTGAAGACAACCAATACATTTCTCTGAGAGGCTGCTGAAGTGCAGGGTTGATGTAGCATCAAGTGTAACTCCACACCGAGAGTAGATAAGGCAGGAACATTCCTGCACCTCCATTATAGGCATGACACAGTCCCACACATCTTAAATGAGAGGACTGAATCCTGCTAGATGTGTCCTAGTGCTCTTGCCTTTTGCTTTGTTTGGCATCATTTGTCAGTGAGGAATGATCGAAATGTGTGTTGTTAGTGAATCGCGCTAATACCCAGTTTGCCACAGACATCCACGGTCCCAAACAGTTTCACCTGTAGGTCCTTCTGAACATAGAGGGGCAGGACAAGAACACCAGTAATTTTATCAGAATGAAGTTGGGTCACTGGCATTTCTGCATATTCTTTAAAGCATAGATTCTCATTTGGGACAAGTGAAAAGAATGAGATCACCACCTATGTCACTGTGTAGCAAGAAATAGCCATAACACACACAGTGATTTGTGATAGCAATAGGAGTGAAGTGTCTGGTAGAGCGAAAGTATGGTCAGTAGTGAGTCAAGGAGGTTTTTAATGGGTGGGTTTCAGTCACTCATTAAAAGGAATAGAATGCGTTTGTGTGACTTGTAGAGACAACCATAACTTATCTATAAAATAGGTAGAGGATTCAATCTGCTTCATAAAAGGCAAATTTCACAAGGCTGTGTAACCCTTGTTAAGGATGAACAAAAGTTCATCAAATAGCAAATAGCATGACTGATGTTTCCTTTCTAGTAGACTGCTTTGGCAAATTCTCAAAGTCGTCTTCTTATACTTTCCCACAAGCCATACAATTCGTATCAGCTATGAATTTTTAGGTAAGATAAAATGCTGTATAAAAGACAGAGATCTTGCAGTCAGTACTTTATTTACTTTATTTTCAGAAAGATTATCAACTCAACCTAAAAACTATATACAGCACAAAAAAATAAATATTTTTATTTGAAAGTTAGATTTTTTATGACTTTTGAGAAAGCTGTGGGATAAAAGGTTAAATCTTTTTACCAGTGAATAGCAATAATTTTTCATATTGTAGTAAAATGGTTTAATTTTTAGACAGTTATTGCTGGCCTCTGGGTCTTAACTGTATTTTAAACTAACAAAAGTTTTATTGTAAAATTTTGATGATGATGATGCTAATACACCAGTAAATGACAGCCTTTCTAAAGTCTTAGGGAAATATGATTAATAGAATGCAAAATGTCGTTGTAATTGCATTTCCTAAGATCATGCCAAAGAGACACATCAGTGACATATTTATGCTAGACTTTCAAGGTCCAAGTTTACCACTTCACTTAGTCTCTTGACAAAAATAAATAAAATAAAATAAATTTTAAAAGATCCTCTCTTCCCAAATGCTATAACTCATTAACTTTGCTTTCTATTGGATGTTGAACATAACTGTATCATAAAGTTGATGAATGTTGGCTACTCATTTATTTATGACGCTGATGCAACCATTGAAGCCAACTGGGATAGTTTTCGGCATTACTGCGAAGGTTGTATGCCAGTTAACAACTAGGCAGTACTATGTGCCCAGTGCAGTGTAAAGGAAGAGTCGTGGTTTGTGTGGCTTCCATGGACCATGAAATTTCTTCTCATTCATTCCTCCATTTAGTATTTATTGGGCTTCCCTTGTGGCTCAGCTGGTAAAGCATCTGCCTGCAATGTGGGAGACCTGGGTTTGATCCCTGGATTGGGAAGATCCCCTGGAGAAGGGAAAGGCTACCCACTCCAGTATTCTGGCCTGGAGAATTCCATGGACTGTATAGCCTATGAGGTCGCAAAGAGTCGGACACGACTGAGCGACTTTCACTATTATGTATTGCACACTGAGGGGGGCACTAAGGATGAAGATTTACAAGTCAGACAGTCTTTTTCTTTGCAGAGTTTATGGTTTAGTGGGGCCATGGTATATGCTTGTGAAATGGTTGATGATTGGGTAATACAGAACAAAGTATCAAGGGAAAGAACCATGTGGGGTATAATGATTGCACTAGATTGTTTCATAGAGGAAATGGATTTGGAACAGAGCTTTGTGGCTAAGTGTTGAAAATCACATGGAAGAGACTGAATTTTATTGGATTTAGGCCAGTAGCCTGTTGTCAAAAGAATGCTAGTGTATACACTGACTTACAACTAAGGAAGACAAATTTCAGTTTGCTACTTAGATATCCTGAAGAAAAATGAAAAGTGTGATTATGTAACTCTAGATAATTAAGATCAGAAAGTAAAAAATAATCTCAATGATTAATATTATTCTTAATCATTTATCAGTAAATGATTGATAATTCATTTTTAACTTATCTTTGTGACTAAACAACCAGACTCAAGACAGACACGTGACTCAAGTGCTGTCATGAAATGGAATTATTTTTAACTAAATTGACTGGATAATCTGCAAGGTCTGTTTTCTTTCCCTTGAGCAGAAGCATATGTTGATTTCATTTTGAATTATACTTATATTATGCTTTCTAGTTTAATAGACATTTGTTATAATCCTGACCCAGACTACCCAGTTATGTGTTATGTGTCTCAATTTGTTCATCTATAAAGAGTATGTGACCAACATACCCATAAAGTTGTTGAGAGCCTTTGCAGTTGGTTTGTGGGTTTTTCAATGACCAGTTTTCTCTTAAAAATGGTGGATATCTTTTCTCTTTGAAGGTACCTTCATTTCATTAAAAATTCCTATTACATAATAAATTATTGTGCTGGAGCCTAAAAGAGGCTTTAGAAAATCTTTCCAAACTTCTGCGGTAACAAACCAACTTTGCTTTGTTGTAAATTTCCCTTTGGAAAAACATTGTGTTTCAGGGTGGATGTTTTACTGAAACACCCTAACATCCAGTCTGAAACACCTTACTGCTACAGTCTGCTTTTGCTATTAAAACAATGTTGCCAGCAGTCAAACAAAGTAGTCTTTTGTTCCTCCAATACTACAATTGATTTTGAACTAGTTGTTTTCCCTTTAAGTCATAGGTGACTTGCTAATAATTACTTTAGTCATGACATTTAAGATAAACATTTCTTAGGATGAAAATACCTTATGTATCTATCACTGCTAATGTTTAGAGCATAACCATTTTTTTTTAAAGTCTAATTATGGGTTTGAGATAGATAATCATAGCTAGAAAAAGCCAGAGTTTACAGTATTGCTATAGCATAGTTCAAAGTAAAATACTTCATATCACTTTTATAACAGGTAGGACATACAAAGAAACATGTATTTTCATACAGGTGTTTTCTTTTTCTAAGGCCTGAAATTTTTGCCTACTATTTTTTAATTTTCATTATTGCCGAAGAATGGAAATAATCGACTAAGGATAACAATTTAGAAGTGTGGATTTTAAAAAAGTAAATTGAAAAAAAAAAAAAGATCCAAAAGGGTATTTGAAGACCAGTCAAAAGGATGAGAGGAAAGAGACTAATAAAGTAATAATCATGCCATTCATCATGGGGTAGATATGAAAAAGGAAAATAAAAAGATTCTGAGCTTTGATTCCTGCATTGGGAAGATCCCCTGGAGGAGGGCATGGCAACCCGCCCCAGTACTGTTGTCTGGAGAATCCCCATGGACAGAGGAGCCTGGTGGGCTACAGTCCATGGGGTCGCAAGGAGTCAGACACGACTGAGCGACCAAGCACAGCACACAGCAGAGCTTTGTCTATTGTATCACTTTACATCTCTCAGTTAATGCTAAAAAATACCTTTCCTTTCTGAGTGGATAGCTCTCCTCTGCTCTTGCATCTTTTTGACAACCATCCTTCTGAAGAGCACCTCAATTGTGTGGTACTCAGCTCATATGACTTACCTGTTGGTTGCGTGTGTTATTTCGGGTACAAGAGATTTGGAGCAATGCATTTATAAGCATATGTTCCTGATTTAAATAAATGATACTAGTAAAAGTATATTAATAGGAATACTGGGTGAGAGAGTGCTAGAATCTGCTAGAAAGACAACTAGACATAGGCAGACAGAAATAGAAACCTAGAGATTTAAAAATGAGACATACCAATGCCAGGGAGACTAGTACATGAGTCGTTCCTCATCATCTCCAGTTTCTCAAATCCTGACTCAACCATGTTTTAGTTGCATGACCTGAGGCAAGTTACCTAACTTCTCAGTGCCTCAGTCTCTTTATCTTGATATAGGAATAATACTTCTTTCCTCAAAGGATTGTTAACAGGCTTAAAGATGATAATAAAGTATTAAAACAATGCCTGGGACATAATAAGTATTCACTAAATGTTATTTATTTTCTTTTTATCATCTTGTTTGTGAACATAATATACCACTACTGGTCTCATTACTGGGAATGGTACAGTGAAAGGTCATGGGCTTTGAAGCCAGGTAGACTTGGATTTAAATCCTGCCTCTGCTATTTACCAGCAGAGTAAATTTAGGCAAATTAATGTTTTTGTGATTTGGTTTTCTTATCTGTAGTATCAGAAAAATAGTCCCTATTGACTATTTGAGACTATTGACTATTTGAGACTATAAAAATAGTCTCAAAACTCCTTGGGAGTTTTGTCAATATATATCAAGTGCCAATATGAATTTTCCTTTCCCTTTCTGCCCTTCATTGAAGACAGAGTGGAGTAAAAGAATTCCATTATTCCTACTATGCCCAAGCCACCCCAGCAGATCTCGTCTTCCTGCTCTGCTCCTGTGACTAGAAGTGTCAGACAGTGAAAGAAGGGAATATCCCATGGCTTAGTACCAATCCAGTGGTGCTACGTGGCTTCTCTAAAATTAAATCAACCTAAGTGATTACCAGTGAGTTTGATTTAACAGTGGTTGAATCTGACAATGTATTATGTAGAAGGTGCATAGCACAAGCTCTTTTTTTTTTTTAATGATAGCAAACACTACAGTCTTATTCAAGGAATGATACAATTTTTAGACAATTTAAAAATCTTTTCAAAGTTGTTGACGTTCAATATTATATGTTACAGGTGTACAGTATAGTGATTCCCAATTTTTAAAGATTATGCAATTTTTTTATCTTAATGAAGTAAGATAATTATTTCATCAGGGTTTTAGAAAAGTTTTTTTGGGGGGAGTTTTAGTTTTATTTGTCTCCATTTGAATTACTGTTTGCATTATGTTTTGATTTGGTTCAAGATTCAAAAGCTTTAAAAAGGTAAGTCTGTTTCACTGTTGTCCTATCCCTGACAGGCAACCACTGATACTGGTTTATTTGTTCTTCCAAAGACATTTTATGAATATGCATGCAAACATAAATTTATGTATATAAACTTGTATCTCCTTCATACAAAATGTAATGCTTTTCTGCAACCTTGATTCTTAATTTTTTTTAAACTGGAGTGTAATTGCTTTACAATGTCGTGTTAATTTCTGCTGTACATAGTGTGAAACAGTTCTATGTATACATATATCCCCTTCCTCTTGAGCCTCCCTCCCACCACCCCATCCCACCCCTCTAGGTCATCACAGAGCACCAAGCTGAACTCCTTGGCCTGCACCTTGCTTTTCTTATTCTTAACTACGTACCATGGAGACTGCCCCATTAGGATATGTTGAGTGTCCTACACCTTTTTTTTTTACAGTACTTTTATAGATATGCAGTGTTTCTTTTTTGTTGCTTGGTTTTTGGCTTTTATTTATTTAAATTGATGTTTAGTGATTTACAGTATTTTAAGGGTACAGAAAGTATATGTGTGTATATATATGTGTGTGTATAACATGTATATCACATGTATAACATATATATCATTATATATGTATGTATATATATGTATATAACATATATATATATATATGTTCTACTTCAAATTCTTTTCCATTAAACGTTATTATGAGATTTTGAATTTAGTTTTCTGTGCTATACAGTAGGTCCTCGTTGTTTATCTATTTTATGTATAGTGGTATGTATCTGTTAATCCCAAATTCCCAATTTAACTCTCCCCCTTTCTCCTTTAGTGACTAAGTTTGTTTTCTATGTCTGATTCTATTTCTGTTTTGTAAATAAGTTCATTTGTATCATTATTTTAGACTCCACATGTGACATCATATGAGATTTATCTTTCTCTGTCTGACTTATTTCACTTACTATGATAATCAACACAAGCTTTTTAACCTGTAAGACAGAGAGGTCTGTGTTCTAGCACCTTGATGCGCCCATTTCCCCTCCTCCCAAGCTCCTTAGTCCTTCTGGAATCTGGCCAGTCGGAAATCTCTGATCTATATCGCTCCTCTTCACCCTCCCAAATCATTCTCAGTTTTGACCTGAGATTATGACCCTTCCCTAAGGACAGGAAAGGTTTCTGAGAAGATGTTTGATTTCTTTTTTTTTTTTTTTTTTGATTTCTAACCTTAAAAATTTTAAGTATTTAGAACTCGCTTTAACCAAGTCTCTTTAAGTAAATAGACACTTTTGGGCAGACTAGAAATTAATGGTCTCAAAGATCTGCTGCTGCTGCTAAGTCGCTTCAGTCGTGTCTGACTCTGTGCGACCCCATAGACGGCAGCCCACCAGGCTCCCCCATCCCTGGGATTCTCCAGGCAAGAACACTGGAGTGGGTTGCCATTTCCTTCTCCAATGCATGAAAGTGAAAAGTGAAAGTGAAGTCGCTCAGTTGTGTCCGACTCTCTGCGACCCTATGGGCTGCAGCCCACCAGGCCCCTGCGTCCATGGGATTTTCCAGACAAGAGTACTGGAGTGGGCTGCCATTGCCTTCTCCTCAAAGATCTGAGGTAATCCTTGAAACACACATCCACATAAGCTTTCTTTTACATCTGTTGATTTTCACCTTGTATCCTTGACTTGGATCTGGGGTTGCCAGGCCTGCTTTCTGCTTAAATCTCTGAACTTC
Organism: Cervus elaphus; assembly: GCF_910594005.1. Classification (NCBI taxonomy): domain Eukaryota; kingdom Metazoa; phylum Chordata; class Mammalia; order Artiodactyla; family Cervidae; genus Cervus; species Cervus elaphus. Next base: position 87,857,462 of record NC_057834.1, on the reverse strand, counting down.
TGTTCTTGAAATTGTCTGTTTCTTCTTGTCTTTCTTACCTAAGCTATGGGAGTCTTTTCCCTGTTCTCCTGTGTATCATAGAGAGAAGGAGTTGAGAAAGTATAATTCCTACTCAAGGCTTTTACAATATAGGGAAGGACTAGTATACATATACTGTCATTATCTCTTTGTAATATATTTTTTTCATATTATACTGATACTGTGTCTGTTAGTGCTTATGAAGTGGTGCCAAACTTGACGGGAATCTAGAACGAGAGATTACCAAGCTATAGACAGCGTAGGTAAGGCTTCCTAGTGAGGATGGTGTAGGAAGTGTGGAAGGACAGGTCATTCCCAGGGAGGAATTAAATTTCCTGTGATATACTAGGAGTTAGAATCAATTCACCGGCTGCATGCAAAGGAGAAACTAGCTGACGTAATACTGGAGGCACAGGTAGGCAGTTTATTCAGATCCCAGGAAATAATTGTTCCACTGAACTTTGTACTTACTAGACCATACATAGAGCATTAATTTTATTTCTGACTAGTGAGTTTTTTAAAAGGAAGATTCAGACTAGGGTATAAAAGGGAGACAGCCTGGAGTTTGCAAACCATGTTGTATGAGGAGTAGTTGAAGAACTAGTAGTTGAAGAAAATGTAAGACCAATCAGTGTTATTTTTCTTTTTTTCAGATTTCATATTTTTTATTTCTTTTTTATATTAGGGTAGACCAGTATTGTTTTTAAAGTAAAGTATGTGAAAGGCTGACATTTAGTAAGTGGACTTAATCCATGATGCTTTGGAGAGCAAAAAAAAATAAGATACATAGAGTAAATTTTAACTTGTGATAATAGGGAATGTTCAACAACCCACGCAGTTAAAGTGGAGGAGGTTCTTTCATGAGTAACGCTGAGTCTTTCTCACAGTTAATTAAGGAATTTCTGCTCTGTGGAGAAGACTGGACTAGATAAAGGAGACTTTCCTGTGTTGTCTAAGATTTTGTGATTTTTTTCTTTTCAGGTGAAGTGATGGAGACAGTTCCATGTGTATATAATAAATGGAACACATTTTGTTTTTTCCTACTCTCAGAATCAATTAAATTCTATCTTTGAAACATGAACATGGATCTTAGCTGTAGTGATCGCAGAAACACATAATCATTTACTCATGACTGGATTTGGGTCACAAAAACATTAACATAGTTCTTCAGACCCCTCTGACTCAGAGACATCAATCCTAAACCTTGTTTTGTAGCTTCTGCCTTATTCTTGAGGACTTTCCTGGTGGCTTAGATGGTAAAGCGTCTGCCTACAATGCTGGAGACCCGGGTTCGATCGCTGGGTCGGGAAGATCCTCTGGAGAAGGAAATGGCAACCCACTCCAGTACAATTGCCTGGAAAATCCCATGGACAGAGGAGCTCATTCTTGACCTCTTTCAGTGGCAAGTTGGATATATCTGTGTTACTCTGAAAGGAAAAAGAGAAGGGCTTTTTCAGGTATGTTTACAGCTGGAGCAGGACTTCAATCCTGAACCCGTTTCTCCTCCCATCCCCACCACTTCCTCAAGGTGGATGGAAACGTTGGCTGGAGCAATAGATTCCGGGGGCCTCCTTCCCTAGGCCCGGGTGTGGTGAGAGCTCTGTTCCCTCAGGTAAGAGTCTCTCCCAGTGTCTCCCTCTCCCTAAGAAGCTTTCTTTACTCTCCTGAAGTTTGGCAAGAATATTGAGCAAGTAAATTGCAGGGCCCCTAGGCAGTCTAGTGTAGTAATTAGGACAGGTCCTGAGAATGTTCTCGTTCAAGCCCAGCACTTCACATGGACTAGTCCCATATCTTATTGAACCACAGTTCTCTTATCTGCAAAGTGTAGATGACATTAGTACATAGTCATACGGTCATTATGAAGATTATTTGACCTACTATATAAAAGAGCTTTCCTAGTCCAGGGCAATACTCAGTTCTGATTTTCGTTGTTATTATTCATGGCCGTATCTCTTGCTTTAGGTTCTATAGCATGTTGCTCTAGTTTACAGCAGGCTGTCTGTCTTTGCTGAGAATTAGTATCCCATAACTACCAGTATGACAGTTCCTATGACTGGGTCCTGGCATGTGTTTTGATGCTGGTCCAGTTCTATGGTAGAGTCTGCAGTTGGTAATACATTTTATTTTAACTGTAGAGTTTGTTATTCAGTTGTGAGTAAGTTGCTCTCATTGTAACTCAGTACAATCTCTGTTTGATTCATGGAACATATCTTTTGATTTATTTTGTTTCACATTTCTTATGTTTTTTTTTTCCCTGGATGGCTCAGTGGGTGAAGAATCTGCTTGCAGTGCAGGAGACACTGGTTTGATTCCTGCGTTGGGAAGATCCCCTGGAGAAGGAAAGGGCAGCCCACTCCAGTATTCTTGCCTGAAAAACCCCATGGACAGAGGAACCTGGAAGGCTACAGTCTATGGGGTCGCAGAGTTGGACACAACTGAGCAACTAAGCATAGTACATATCCATAGCCTTCCTTCTCCTAAGAGGTACTGTGCTTAGTCGCTCAGTCACGTCAGACTCTTTTGGGACCCCACGGGCTGTAGCCCGCCAGGCTTCTCTGTCCATGAGGATTCTCCAGGCAAGAATACTGGAGTGGATCGCTATGCCCTCCTCCAGGGGTTCTTTCTGACCCAGGAATTGAACTGGGGTCTCCTGCATTGCAGGCGGATTCTTTACCAGCTGAACTGCCAGGGAAGCTCATCACTTCATGGCATAAAGATGGGGAAACAATGGAAACAGTGACAGACTCTAGTTTTTTGGGGGCTCCAAAATCACTGCAGATGGTGACTGCAGCAATGAAATTAAAATATTCTCGCTCCTTGGAAGAAAAGCTATAACAAGCCTAGACAGTGTATTAAAAAGCAGAGACATTACTTTGTGAAAAATGTCCATGTGACTCTTGAGAGTCCCTTGGACTGCAAGGAGATCCAACCAGTTCATCCTAAAGGAAATCAGCCCTGAACAGTCATTGAAAGGACTGATGCTGAAGCTTCATTACTTTGGGCATCTGATGTGAAGAGTCAATTCATTAGAAAAGACCCTGATGCTGGGAAAGAATGAAGGCAGGAGGAGAAGGGGATGACAGAAGTTGGTTGGATGATGAGATGGTTGGATGGCATCACCGACTCAATAGACGTGAATTTGAGCGAGCTCCAGGAGAGGGTGATGGACAGGGAAGCCTGGTGTGCTGCAGTCCATGGGGTCGCATAGTCAGACGTGACTGAGCAACTGAACAACAATAGCCTTCCTTAGAGAAATGATCACATGTGATATATATCTATGTATATATATATGGGCTTCCCAGGTGGCACTAGTGGTAAAGAACCCACCTGCCAATGCAGGAGGTGCCGGAGACACAGGTTTGATCCCTAGGTTGGGAAGATCCCCTGGAGGAGGGCTTGGCAACCCACTCCAGTAGTCTTGCCTGGAAAATCCCATGGAAGAGGAGCCTGGCAAGCTATGGGTCCATGGGGTTGCAAAGAATTGGACATGACTAAAGCAATTTAGCATGCACGTATATGTATATATATAAAAAAGTAAACATTTTATTGAGAAATTTTTTTATGTTTGGTATTCTTGGATGACTATATTTTATTCCTTTGAAAAGTGTCAGAAAATTACAACTTTTGCAGGGGTAAAGACTAGCAGCAGGGGCCTATGTGGACAATTATTCCTAGAAATTCTGGCATAAATTTGCCTTCTAAGCAGACTCAAAAAAAAAGTACAGGTCTGGCAGAAGATACTGGAATACAAAATGATAATACATGTATTCTACAAATTACCCTTGTCTGGAAAGATTAATAGTTTTGTTTTTCAAGTGTTACACTTTTTTTCTTCTCTACATACTGTTCAGTTGAAAATTTTTCCTGCTCTTTGCTTGGTACCTCATTTCCTCAGCTGTCAGGAAGGAGCAAAGATGCATGTAAAATAGTATAATTTAGGACAGTCCCATTCTAGAGGGGAGCTGTCATAATGCAGTATACACATTTTTCTCATTTCTTTGTAACTGTCAGAGTCTGTAGACAGAGACAAAAATGCACTGTTGATTGGACCATTGATTAATCTATCAACAAATCAAACAGAAAAAAATTTGTACAAGTGTTTGTATCATGCAGCATAAATGTATACTTTGGAGGTAGGCAGCATTTCACAGATGTTGTAGAGTTGTGTTATAAGAAATAATATATGTTTTTGTCTGTTTCTCCCAACACTGTAATATTTCTCTTTTACTTATCTCTGCATCATTCACCAGGTACAAATATTGTCTTAATTTTAATGAGTACTCAATAAATAGGAAATTATTGAAATATTACCTTCTATATTCAACAATGTAGAATTTATAAAATTTAGATATGGAAAAAGTTCATAGTTGAAAGATACATCCTGCTAGAGCTTCTACATTTCAATTTGTTACTTTTTAAAAATATTATGTAGGAGTTGAGTTTTTTTTAAATAGAGTTAAGTTTTTTTTCTCAAGGTTCTTGTAGTCACTGTTGTAGAGATAAAATATTCTATTTTAAGCATAAATGCTATAGTTAAATCACCATAAGTATATTTAACTTTAAAAGTTACCTGTTCTAGTGAGACAGATTCAGTGATTATACTCAGTGATTATGTACCTTTTAAAAATTGCCATTATGGCAATATAAATGAAATTAAATGAAAATTAAATTTTGAATTTTTGAATTTTTGTAGGTACTATGACATTTAAAAATCCCTCATCTATGCATCATTCTTTATCACTAGTTATCTAAATTTATACAATGATTGAACTTCTTAAACATGGAGGTATAAGGAAGTGGTTCTTTGGTAAAACTTCCAAATGGACCTTTGTCATCATATAGTAAGACTGGATTGTAATTGCATAATCAGAATTAGCCCTCATCTCTGTGGTTATTTAAGTGCCAAACCTAAAGATCAGTCTTTGGATAACAATGTTATAAGGGACAATAACTTGAAAATCAGTGGACTGTACGTCTGTGCATGCTTTTATTCCCCCCAAAAAGTGTCCCCGAACTAAATCTTCTCTGATGATGGAAGAGAGGAAGGAATGGTCTGCTTCTTGGAGTGAGATAACTATGTATGAAACTATCTGTTTTAGTGACTAGATGAGACCCGTGTATAGTTGTCATAGACATTGTTCATTTGAAAATAGATGTTGATAAAATTCTTAAAAATGGCTTGGTATCTAAAGAAGCTGAACATTCTATCAGAAATGGGTTTTTAATTATATATTCATTTAAATTTCCTTAAAAAAATGGCGCTAAGGAGAAGTACAGACAAACTGCTGCAGAATCACCATAAATGCAAAGTTATTCAAGTCTGACTAAATGAAGTTTTTATGTCCTAGAAAAATTACAAAAACTCACCACTTTAATGACTGCATCTGTGATCATGTACTAGCAAGTAACTCTGCCTGTGGCACCTTTTATATGTCTCTATTATATTACTTACAATAATCTAACTGTTTGCTTTCTTATCAGTCTCTACTCATAGGGATTTCATTCATTTAATTCATTCAACTAATATTGACCTGTCCTATGTACGCCAGGTGCTGGGTATACAACAGACAACCAGATAAAAGTACGTGCCTCGAAGGTGATATTTTAGTTGCAGAGACAAAATCTAAATAAAGAAGCAAAATATATCATATGTTGAGATTTCTCTAACTATTGTTCTTTGCATCACTGGCATCTACTGGAAGGACTGGATGGAATATACACTAAGAAACTGTTCACTAATGGATTGATTTACTTTCATGATTACTCAGAGGAACAAAAGCATAATTCTTAATTTAACATTGCTTATAATTGTTAATAGACACTGGAGTACTGATTCCAGTCAACAGAAGACAGGGTAGGGGACGATGGAGTAACTTCCAGAATAAAACTTTAATGAATGTGAGCTCTGCGAGTATGAGTAGAGTGGCCTGGAAGATTGATTAATTTGGTGACCTTAATGTTTGATACAGAATTGCTGTTTAGTTTCTGTCATGTCCAACTCATTTGCAATCCCATGGACTGTAGCCTGCCAGGCTCCTTTGTCCATGGGATTTTCCAGGCAAGAATGCTGGAGTGGGTTGCCATTTCCTTCTCCAAGGGATCTTCCCAAGCTAGGGATTGAACCCACATCTCCTGCATTGGCAGGTGGATTCTTTAGCACAGAGCCACCAGGGAAGCCGGGATAGGCAGTTGTCATCTTTCAGTCACTAAGTTGTGTCTGAATCTTTGTGATTCCAGGGACCACAGAACACCATTGAGTCGGTGATGCCATCCAACCATCTTAGCCTCCATTGCCCCTTTCTCCTCCTGCCTTCAATCTTGCTCAGCATCAGGGTCTTTTCCAAGTGAGTTGACTCTTCACAACAGGAGGCCAAAGTATTGGAGTTTCAGCTTTAGCATTAGTCCTTGCAATGGATATTCAGGGTTGATTTTCTTTAGGATTGATTGGTTTGATCTCCTTGCAGTCCAAGGGACTCTCAAGAGTCTTCCTCTAGCACCATACTTCAAAAGCATCAATTCTTCAGTGCTCAGCCTTCTTTATGGTCCAACTCTCACATCTATACATGACTACTGGAAAAACCATAACTTTGACTGTGCAGACCTTTGTCCGCAAAGTGATGTCTCTGCTTTTTAATATGCTGTCTAGATTTGTCATAGCTTTTCTTCTAAGGGGCAAGTGTCTTTTAATTTCATGACTGCTGTCACTGTCCACAGTGATTTTGGGGGCCAAGAAAGTAAGATCTGACACTGTTTTCATTTTTTCCCCATCTATTTGCCATGAAGTGATGGGACTGGATGCCATGATCTTAGTTTTTTGAATGCTGAGTTTCAAGCCAGCTTTTTCACTCTCCTCTTTCATCTTCATCAAAAGACTTTTTATTTCCTCTTTGTACCCTGCCATTAGGGTAGTATCATCTGCATATCTGATGTTGTTGATATTTCTCCGAGCAATCTTGATTCCAGCTTGTGATTCATCCAGTCTGGCATTTTGCATGATGTACTGTGCTTATAAGTTAAATAGACATGGTGATAATATACAGCCTTGACATACTCCTCTCCCAGTTTTTAACCAGTCCATTGTTCCTGTCTTATTTTAATTGTTGCTTCTTGACCTGCATACAGGTTTCTCAGGAGGCAGGTCAGGTGGTCTGGTATTCTCATCTCCTTAAGAATTTTCCACAGTTTGTTGTGATCCGTACAGTCAAAGGCTTTAGTGTAGTCAATGAAGCAGAAGTAGATGTTTTTCTGGAAATCTCTTTCTTTTTCTATGATCCAACGGATGTTGGCAATTTGATCTCTGTTCCTCTGCCTTTTCTAAATCCAGCTTGAACATCTGAAAGTTCTCAGTTCATGTATTTCAAGCCTAACTTGAAGGATATTGAGCATTACCTTGCTAGCATGTGAAATGCGTGCAATAGTATGGTAGTTTGAACATTCTGTGGCATTGCCCTTCTTTGGGATTATAATGAAAATTGACCTTTTCCAGTCCTGTGGCCACTGCTGAGTTTTCCAAATCTGTTGGCCTATTGAGTACAAGACTTTAACAGCATGCTCTTTTAAGATTTGAAATAGCTCAGCTGGAATTCCATCACCTCCACTAGCTTTGTTCGTAGTGATGCTTCCTAAGACCCACTTGACTTCACACTCCAGGATGTATGGCTCTAGGTGAGTGACCACACCATGATGGTTATCTGGGTCATTAAGACCTTTTTTTTTGTACACTTCTGCTGTGTATTCTTGTCACCTCTTCTTTATCTCTTCTGCTTCTGTTAGATCCCTGCCATTTCTGTCCTTTGTTGTGCCCATCTGTGCATGAAATGTCCCCTTGTTATCTCTAATTTTCTTGAAGTATCTTTAGTTTTTCCCATTGTATTGCTTTCCTGTTTCTTTGCATTGTTCTCTTAAGATGGCTTTCTTATCTTTCCTTGCTGTTCTTTAGAACTCTGCATCCAGATGGGTGTATCTTTCCATTTCTGCATTGCCTTTTGCTGCTATTCTTTTCTTAGCTATTTGTAAGGCCTCCTCAGACAACCATTTTGCCTTTTTGTATTTCTTTTTCTTGGGAATGGTTTTGGTCACCACCTCCTGTACAATGTTATGAATAATTATCCATAGTTCTTCAGGCACTCTATTTGATCTAATCCCTTTAATCTATTTGTCACTACTGTATAATCATAAGAGATTTGATTTAGGTCATACCTGAATGGTCTAGGGTTTTTACTACTTTCTTCAATTTGAGTCTGAATTTTGCAATAAAGAGCTGATGATCTAAGCCACAGTTAGGTCCTGGTCTTGTTTTTGCTGACTGTATAGAGCTTTTCCATCTTTGACTGCAAAGAATATAATCAGTCTGATTTTGGTATTGACCATTTGGTGATGTCCATATCTAGATTCATCTCTTGAGTTGTTGGAAGAGGGAGTTTGCTATGACCAGTGTGTTCTCTTGGCAAAGCTCTGTTAACCTTTGCCCTGCTTGCTTTTGTATTCAAAGTTGGAACTTGCCTGTTACTCCAGGTGTCTCTTGATGTCCTACCTTTGCATTCCCATCCCCTAAGATGAAAAGGTCATCTTTTTAGACGTTAATTCTAGGAAATATGAAGTCACTTAACAGTTAATTGTATTATGTGGCCCAAATAAGTGGAGATCTTATTGTATCATCTGTCTGTTTTGCTCTTTGCAACTAGCAATGAACACAAACATTCTGGCCCACATGCTTCTTTGATTTCATTATTTCTCTATTGTCTTAATGTTGAGTGTCTTGAGAAGTATCAAGTTAATTCATTTGTTTTTCCATAGAGTATCTAAACACTTGGCCTTTTCAGTTCTCAGTTAGAGTTATAATCATTAACAAAGATGACTGACTAACCTGCCAAGCTCTAAAGGAATATATTTTAGAAAATAACACAGCATAGTTACGTGTCAAGTAGCTCTTAGAAACTAGATGAAAGACTGCGTGAGTGATGAGAATCTATGCACAACGCTCTGGAATCCAAGTTCCAGTGAGCCAGCCAGAGAAGAATGCTTTTAAGTTTTGTGAGGTGACTGTTGATGGAGCCTGGGGAAAATGGTAGACATTCCTTCCTGCTCTTACCCCAACTCCCAACCTTCTATCAGGCTTATCAGGGCTGAAATTCCCCAGCAATTCTCTAGTACCCCACTCACATAAACATAGACATTTGTAAATGATCAACATTAGTTCTGAGACTTTAGTGCAATAGTACAGGCCTACTTTGGGGATCAAGGGCTTCCCTGATGGCTCAGTGGTATAGAATCTGCCTGCCAGTGCAAAAGATGCAGATTCAGTCCTTGGGTTGGGAAGATCCCCTGGAGAAGGAAATGGCAACCTACTCTAGTATTCTTGCCTGAAATCTCATGGACTTAGTACCTTGGTGGTCTACAGTCCATGGGTTGCCAAGAGTTGGACATGACTTCTCAACTAAAACCACAACAACAACAACCTTGGAGATATCATGAGTTTGGTTTTAGACCACCACAGTAAAGTGACTGTCACAATAGAGTAAGTCATGAAATTTTAGATTCCCAGGGCAAACACAATTATGTTTTACACTATACTGTAAGCTCTTAACTTTGCAATAGCATTATGTTTAAAAAAACAATATATATACATACCTTAATTAAAAATACTTTATTGCTAAAAGATGCTGACCATCATCTGACAACACGAGGTTCCATAAACCTTCAATTTGTAGGAAAAAAAAAAAGAAAATACAGTATCTGCAAAGCACAATAAAGGTATGCACAATACAACAAGGTATGCTTGTATATTTCAACAGATTACTTGAGGAAAAAATTACAGATTATGAAGTGATTCATAATCGAACAAAGTAGTGAATTAGAGACAAAGCATAGGAGAAAATCAAAGTCCTCTGCAATTCTACTATCTAGAGTTAACCGAGATAACCCATTGAAATACACTAGCTTTTTTTCTATGTGAGCACAAAATTACATAAAGTTTTTCAAAATCGGGATCAGACAGTCAATATAGTTTGGTAACTTGCCTTAAAAAATTAAAATTGAGAACTTACCTGGTGGCTCAGTGACTAAGACTCTGAGCTCCTAATACAGGGGTCCTGGGTTCGATCCTTGATTGGGAAACTAGATCCTACATGCCACAGCTGAGAGTTAGCAGCTAAAAGGATCCTGCATGGCACAACTAAAAAGAAAAGGTCCTGTATGCTGCAACTAAGACGCAGTCCAGCCAAATAAATAAATAAAAATAAATATTAAAATAAGACTGAATCACAAACATAAATGCTTACATATCTTCCACTACATGAAATTACCATAATTTATGATTTGTTGCATACGTGGGTTGTCCTGAATTTTCAATAATATACTACTGTCAACAATATACTAATGATCTTTCTTTTACATAAATACTCCACCCACATCTTTATTGGTGGGTAACTGGTTGGTGCTTCTCCCAAGCTAGGTTCTAGAGCAACCATGTTTCCAGGCTGGGGCTGGGGTCATGGGAAGGGGAGAGTGAGGAGTGTCTGGCCACTACCCTGGTATTCTGGAAAAAACCCTGGGTACTGGTTGCCCTCAGCAGAAGACTCAATGTTTTTTCATGGCTGGTGACCACATTGGTGTTTGAAAGGGACAGAGGAGAGTCAGAGAAGTGCATGTCATGTAACTGAAACATTTTAAGCTTGCATGTTTCTAAACTAGGCCCAGCTGTTTCATCCAAGTGCACCAAGCATCTTTGTTCCCAGCTACTTTGAGAGCAGTGTCTTTGCTGGGCTTTGAGATCTCTAGGAACACATGCAGTCATTAACAGGAAATGCATTCACTTAATATTTATCAGGCATGAGAACTATTGCTTCTTTCATTCTTGAACCCACTCCTCCCCAACCCCCATCCAGGAAAAAAAAAAAGGCGAAGCAAATAGATTGTAAGTTCCATAAGGACAGGCAATACCTGCTTCGTTTGCCACTGTGTCCTCAGAGCCTAGCACAATGCCTGGCACATAGCAAATCAACAAATATTTGATAAGTAAAGAAAAAACATAAAATGAGAGCATCTCAAGTCAATTGCCAATTGGGCCGTGGCCCTTCTTTCTTTTAAGAGAAACAGGGCTCATATAGGCTTATTTCTTCAATCCTGTTAGCTGACTTGGGGAGAAGTGATAGAAGAGTCTGGACCTAACCCAGGCACTGTTGTCTGAGGGTTAATTATCTGTGCAGTGAAACTTGGTTGATTTTATTAGCTAGAGAATCTTTAGACCTGCTCTTTGACCATTTTTTCCCCTACAAGAGGAACCATAAAGGAAGGAGTCATTTCCCAAAGGATCTGCATGGACTGCAAGATCTTGTTCCTTTTAGTGGCAACAAACTGCCTTGGAATCCTTTACTTTTAGAAACATTCTAGGCCTCAAAATATCAGACCATTGTGATGGATGAGCAGATGTTTCTCTGATGACTAGATGCTGTTCTTCTAGAAACAGCCTCAGTGAATAAAAACTAATATAATTTTGCTCATTTTACCATTGACTGAGAACATCTTAGGTGCCAGCTTTGTACCAGATATTAGAAATAAGAAGAAGAGATGATCATAGGTTTGCAAGTAAATAATGCATTGTTATCATGCAGTGTGGCATGTGACACAGCTGAGTAGGGACAGGGTGCTGGGACAGCACAACTTGCTAATTTATCTCAGTGAAGTTGGGAAAAGTTTCATGGAGGTGAGCCCATTATGACATGGGGTTTGAAGGATGGATAGGAGTTTGTCAGGTAGAGAAATGGTGAGTAGAGGTTCAAAATGAGAGTCATACAAGCCAAAGCTCAGAAGGGCATGGTGGATCTGGGACAGTTGAGGCCTTTACTGTGGCTGGAGCATAGGGTGTTGGCAGGAGAGATGAGGTTATAGAGGTGGATTTCAGATGCGTCATCAAGAAGGCAATTAAGGAGTTTGTATTTTGTTGTGTAGACAATGAGGGTTTTGGTAAGGGACATTTCTCCTTCAACCATGAGTATCACCAGCCAAATTGAAACATTTTATTCTTGATAATGACCCATCAAGAAGACCAAGAAGACTTGATTTTTTTTTTTTCATTTGGGTTTTAGGCTTTTACATTGTCTCTTAATCCTGCTGACATTATTGTGTAATCCCCCTTAAGTTTTCAGTTTTACCTTTTGTTCATTTATTTGTTATTTGTTTTTATATCCAAGGTGTTTTCAAAGACATCTTGTTTGTTCTGCAAATGTTCATTGAGAAGTTAAAGCGAGGCTCAGTGCTTAGACCAGTTCCAATCTATAGCTAGGGCTTCCCTGGTATATATAGGCCTCAGTGGTAAAGAATTCTCCTGCCAATGCAAGAGACATGGATAGGATCTCTGGGTTGGGAAGATCCCCTGGAGAAGGAAATGGCAACCCACTTCAGTTTTCTTGCCTGGGACATCTCATGGATAGAGAAGCCTTGAGGGCTACAGTTCATGGGGTCACAAAGAGTCAGACATGACTTAGTGACAATGTATAGCTGTTCTGAATAAAAATTTAAAAACTCTTATCTATAGTTTATATAAACTTTAGCTTATCTATACTTTAATCTATTTGCATAAATAAACTTTAGTTTTTCATCAAAATCTGCAAATATGTTGGCTTTGAATTTTCTATTTCCAGAGGTAAGAAAAGGTCTGTTACCAGGATCAGTGTCTGCCCTTTGGTCATTCTGTTTGTGCACATTTGACTTGCCATATAAGTTGTCGTTTTCGTAGTTCTGGTGTCAGTTTGAATTCAAAGGATTTAGATGTCTGTGTCAATGTTTCTGCTATTCTGCTATCATTTCTTTTTCTCAGTGTTTTGCAAAATAACATCACTTTGTGGAAAGTGAAATAAATACCATGTAGCAGTTTGTTAAGTTAAAAAACTGTAGGACTGAGGAAATGTCTTATCAACTGATTTTTCTATTTTGTTTGTTTTGCAGGTGACAATGGCCAGCATTGGAATGAATATACAAGATTTTAAGGATTCCTGTGAAAGAACCCTTTTTACTCTTCGAATGGCAACGTGGAATCAAATCTTAGATCCTTGGGTGTATATTCTTCTCCGGAAGGCTGTCCTTAGGAATCTCTATGTGTGTACCAGACGCTGTTGTGGAGTACATGTCATCAGCTTGCATGTTTGGGAGCTTAGCTCCATTAAAAATTCCTTAAAGGTTGCTGCTATTTCTGATTTACCAGTTACAGAGAAAGTAACTCAGCAAACATGCACCTAGTTGAATAGGATGGTAAATCAGTGTAGGTCTAGGACCAAATTTAAAAAAGTGTTGGCAATATTTCAGTTAATTGTATAAATAGAGAAAGTCTAACTGGAAAAATCAGCCCTTACCCAGATAGTATGGGGGCACTTTTGTCAGACTTGGCTTTTAAATTTGTTAAATTAGCTGTATAATTACATATTTTAACATGCTTTTGTCAACTGGAGGTAAATGTGATAAAATAATGCCATAGGAGTCAAACTGAAAGCAGTTTGGGCCTTATCTGTGCTTATTGTTGCCTTTGAAATGAGTGACTCTCTTGATGCCTGAAGCATGTATTTGGTCTACTATCTGCACAGTGAAATGGCTAATTAGGGGGTCACTGCTTTATGTAGACCAGGCACAGTGAAATGGGGCACCCTCTTTTGATCTGGTCTGTTTTACTCCTCATTACATAGCCTCAGTTAATACATGCGTTGTCATGTCACAGGGGATTGATTGTGGCTTCTTATAATGACTTCCACATATGTGGTTGGCTGTCAGGTTGCCTGATCTTGTGAGCCTGTTTAGAATGAACTTTTCTTTGTCATATTTGACAGATATGACTGCTTGCATTTGTTGATATGAAGGTCAGTTTTTGTTTGAAGATATTCTTGTGAAGTCGTAGATTTGCACAGTTTTTAAGTAATCACCATTTCCTCTGAAAATGCTCATGTATAGTCAGTAATTTGTAGAGAAACAAAGTCTGTGTGAGCAGGTGTAGAGGTGACTTTTACTATAGCAGTTCCTAAGGAGCTCAGCCATGGATGATGCAAACAAGCAGAAGTTAAACCCCAAGTGATGGGTTCATAGAACATTGGTAAAGGTGCTTTACCTGAGCGCCATTGACACAGTGTCATTTCTGTGTCAGGGAACAAAAGAAACACAACCTCTAGAGGAAAATATTCAAGACCATCTGCAGCTAGTGTTTCTTCTCACTTGTACACACACACATCCTCTCACACACACCAAGGACATCAGAAATTTCAGTTGAGAAGAATTCCTTAAATCTGTAAGATGGCATCTTCCAAAGCCTGTACTACCAGTGTCAAGGGGAAGTTTGGCAATTAGCCAGGCATTTTGAGACCCTTATAATGATTACCCAAAAGATAAAAATCTCTCTCCAAATTTCCTAATAATACTTTAAATTTTTTCTTTGCTTGTTTGTGTAATTGAACTTGAAGAATTTTAGTAATCATTCAAAATGTCCCGAGTCTGTCAGAGCATAGGGTCGCTAGTTCTGCTTTATAGTCGGGAAATGCATTTCTATAAAAAACTAGTTTTTTCATTAGTTGGGGTCTGTTTTAACATTAATCTTCTTTGTGAAACTGACTAGATTCTCTAGGAAATCTGTACAGATCAATTAGACTTAAATTACTAGTTTTACAAATTTTTGCTTTTGACTGGTAGTTTAAAAGTTCTTGTTCTTGTTTACTTTGGTGAATGTTGGTAAATTCTAATGAATACATTAAAAGAATGTATGCTTAATGTAATGAATACACTAGAAGAATGTTTGTTCAAGCAAACAGCCTGAGTGAAGCTTTAAAGACAACTGTTTTTCTTCCCAATGAATTTAAAGTAGGGCAACATGCATATACACACTGGTATATGATATTCTTAGTTTATGACCAGTAAATGATGAATCACACCAAGTTAGGTCATTCACATATATAGAGCACATAGTAGATGCTTGATACTTGCCAAATTGAACTACTGGAAAGGATATGTTGGTGCCAATGAGCATGGAAGTGCAAAGGTTTTGTGTACTTTTAGTTTAAGCTGACAACTACATGTTGGCTATTTTAAGATATATGTATCTATCTATCTCCAGTGTATATACTTTTTAAAAAGCTGTTGCAATTTGTGATTGCTGTTATATTACATAAATGTTCTCACATGTTTTAGGAGCACTTAAAGACTAAAAGAATTTATAGATGGTTTAGAGGAGATATGTATTTCCTGCAGTTCCTTGAGAGAGTGTTGGTGTTCTGTGAGCTGAGGTAGAAGGAATCAGAGTTCCATCCTTTCTCCTCAGGCTGGTTGGGATGCTGCAGTGAACAGCTCCATAGAGCCTAATCTAGGAGATATATGGAGGAGAAAACCTCAGTTTTAGGCCTCTTCTCCTCGAGAAGACAAATGACAGAATTGCTTCTCTCTTGCTATGATGTCGCTCTGGCCATGTGTGTCTGTGTTGAGGAGATATTGTGACATGGCCGTGTGTGGGAGTGCATGAGCTTAGCATGCAAGATTTTGGGGAGTGACAGGGCAGTCATTCTCTGCATATCCTGGAAGGGTTATCTCTATTATCTGAGCTTAGGTTTAGAACAACTAGATTGGTTTCATGATGCTGTTAAACTCAAGAAATAAACACCAAAAATCGGGAAAAAAAATAGTCAAAGAATGTGTGTGCTTACATTGTGTTCGGCTTTTTTGTCCACAGAAAATGAAATGAAATGAGTACAACAATATGCATATCTGACTTCGCAATTTTATTTCTGTTATTATATGTATTTCCATGTGGTTTGACAATTTATTATATAATGAATAATAAAGTGGAGCATCTACCAATAACTTTCATATATTTGTTCAAAGGGGAAGGATATTTGTTCAAATGACTGGAAATAGTGTTCAGCAAGCTTAGCACTTTTAAAGCTTTACAGTCTACTTCAAAATTTATCATTAGACCATCAGAGTAACTGAATTTCCCTTCTCATTGGATAAAATAGTATCTAAGCAACTTCATATATAATTTGATTACATTATTTCTGGGGGATTATGTTTTTCTAGGCAGATTACTTGAAAAAAGCAGGCTTTTTCTAATGTTAGTGCACTTTAAGAAAACAAGACTAAAAACCCCCAGCAGACGTGTTTAGGTGTACAGAAAGAGAGTGCTGTTTCATAATTAGCTTTAAGTATATCCCAAAATATCAGACTTTTTACTGATGGGTTTAACTAGATGATAGAAATATGTTCTTTAAACATTTTTTTTTTATAAAAGCAGAAAGTTGCTTCTAATTATCTGTTGTTGCTAAAGTGAAAAATACTAAGTTAACACATACACATGTATACATAGATATATCTGTCTTGTAAAACAAATGATCTTGTTTGATCATTTTCAGTATGAAAATGATAAACCTGCTTTAGTTTTGTGCCCACCCTGAGTTCAGAGTCCAGGTAAAATCATTTAGTAAGTGAAGTGAACTTTTTGTGAAACTTAGTGCAAGCTTCACATATATATTATCATTGTTGTTCAAAACTAATTTTCTAAGGTGAGACTATAAAGGATGGGAGTGTACATTTTCCTGCTTCACTGGGGGTCAGAATATTCTACTGCCTGGTAAATAATATTGTTGGACTTCAACTTGTCATTGACATATTTTAACAGTTGATGAAATGTGTTATGTGAATAAATGTATTTTTTGCTCTTCATACTTGTTGGATTGTATAAGAGAGTAAATAGTGATATGTATATTTTGTGTCTTCCATCAGTATGCAACTCATGTCATTTTAGTGCTTTGACTTGTTTAAAACCTCAAACAAATGATTTCTAAAAAATAAACTTTTGGTGTTTATCAAGACTGGTTATTTTTAGGAAGATCATATACAGTTTGGAACTCTGGAACCTGAACTTTCAGGTTTAGGTTCCTGAAACCTAAACTAAGGATTTCAGCTTATTTTCCTTTTGCTATCCCTTTCCTGTCCGCTCTTCTGTGACATCTGCCTTCTTTCTTTTTCCAGTGCCTCATCTTACGTAGGTAGGTTATAATTCCGATGGGAATTTGATCATTTCCAAAACACAGTGGCACAAGTATACGTGTAATAACAAACAACCCCCAAATCTCAGTGCCATAAATCCAGGAAGCTTTGGATCTCACCCGTGGATACTGTCCACTCAGAAGGGGAGCCCTCAGAGACCTTGGGACGAAGCAGCAGTAATATTGGATGTTGCTGTTTGTGGTGCTAAAGGGAAAAACAGCCTGATGAATCAGGCACTGGCTCTAAGAGCGTCCACCTTTAGGTGACACATATTACTTTTGCTCACACATCTCTGGCCAAAGCAAGTAAAATGGCCCCACTAACTTCAAGCAGGGCAGGTAAGTGTAATACTATGAAATATCACAAAGGAGGGATGAGGAAAATCGGTGGATAGCAGTAGTGATTTCCATATTAGGTAATTGGGTTTTTGTTTTTTTGTTTTTTTTCCATTATTGACTTCCTAGGAGCATTCAAACTGGAACCAGGTTTAAAATTTTTTTTTAATGTATTTAGAAACATCCCTAATATTTAGGTCTCATTTATTTAAGAATCTTGTAATCTACAAAGATAAAGCAGAATGAATGCCATATATATTTCACAAGCCTTTTGCAATTAATAGAAATTTTAGATGACACCACAGAATAAAAAGTGAAAAGCTTGGTTTTTAAAAATGCAGGGAGTAAAACATTCTGTACAATGCCCAAGAATAGCCTAGTTGCGACATTGTCTGAAATAGTTGTTTTTCTAATAAATGAAGATGTTTGAAATTTGCTTTTACCTTTGCATTTTCAGTCTCTTTAGAAATGACAACCCACTCCAGTATTTTTGCCTGGAAAATCCCATGGACAGAGGAGCCTATTAGGCTACAGTCCATGGGGTTGCAAAGAGTCAGACACGACTTAGCGACTTCACTTTCACTTTTAGAATATCTTGATACCTTAATATACTCTTTGCTGTTGAATTTTATCAAACTGTTAGAAAATCCAAAGTAGGATAATAGCACTAGAATAAGATTAAACTATATTTCTTTTCTTTTTCACCAAGTCGCTTCATTTTGAACCCAAACATGACAGTATATGAAATGAATCAGAAACCTGGCAAAATTGAAATCTTAGGAATCTTGAGATATAAGTTTATGTATAGTGAATGTTTTGTTCAAAGATTCTGTAGGAAGTTATTGTAAAGAATTTCTGGCAGAGTTGTCTTTCTACCCTGCAAAAATATCAACTGAAAGTAATATGATAAAGATATGATATGCAATTATGAAAAAGTATTAATAGTTGGAAGATTTTTATATGACCAAAAATTTAATATTTGCTAAAGTATAATTTTTAGTTACTCATCTAGATTGTGGGAAAAATAGTGAAATTATGCATTTTTTTTTAATTTAGAAGGAATAGCATTTCTTTTTTACTCTTGGTTCCACATTTCAAAAATTACATTGTCTGCATTTTGAATTAAGTGAAAGAGTTGAGAAAGGTCACTTTTTCTCTTTTATATCTCAAAAATAAACCAACTTATAGTAAGTTTCAGAAGCAAAACAAGAGGTCCACCACAGACATTTATTTCAACACACTTAAAGTGCTCCAGGAATCAGATGGGCAACTATGGGCTTACATCACCTTTATCAAGTATTGGCAAAGGTTATGCCTGGGAAAGCCTTTGCTTGTTGAGTGGAAGAGATGTCACAGAACTGAGTAACTGATAATACTTTGATTGTGAATTAGGTTAGGTCTTAATCTGCTTCTAGCCAGTTGATCTCTTGAAATATGTGGGCTGTGGTTTTTGGTTTTTGGTTGCTCTATGATTTTCTTCTTGCTTCTAGATGTAATGTATTCTTAATTTGTTTTACAGATCAATCTTTTTTCTTTGTAATAAACCAGTGTGGATGAGGGAGCCCAAAAGGGAACTAATCAGTTTTGGTGCATATTTTGAAGACGTCTACAGAGAACAATTTGCTCTGAAGTTAGGGTTAAAGTGAAACTTTCCATTAGGATAGTGCAGAGGACAACCTTCTCTCAGGGGAAGGAAAACATTCTAAGCTTTTCTCTCCTGGGCATCTTCCCTCAGGCACTGAGACTGCAGCCCTCCAATACATGGGGACAGGCAAAAGAGACTTCAAAAGTCAAATATATTTCAACAGCTAATTTTTAAGCGAGTCTGGCAGTGAGATCTGTCCATTCTTCTGTATTCTTTGTGATGTATGTAGGAGTGATTTAGCTGCAATAGTGATTCTGGCTGTTGTCTAAAGGAGTTCTGACACAAGGCCTCAGTGTTACATATCATGTACATCCCACAGTCACAGCTGTTTTTGTTGAGCAGGGGCTTTCTCTTCCACAAAGGCCAGTTTGTTTCCTTTTCTGCCTGAGAAAGCCTCTAGTTTTTCTGCTACCTGCTTTGTATGGAATGAGTTGCTACCATAAGAATCATAATGAAAAAAGCCATTTTTACCTTGCAGATAAACCAACGAGCTCCAGTGAGTTCCCCCAACTGTGTGGTTGGAATTATCATTGATGGCTAAAAATACAACTCTCTTGTTGGGGAGATCCAAGGGTTCAAGGAACACGGTGATCTCTGCTGGGTTGACAGCCACTTGATGAACTGAGTAACTTCAGGGCTGATGAAGCAGACATGGTCAGAGCAGTCATGAAATTGACTGTTGGCAAGGTGCTCAAAGGAAAACCCAATAATGTGGTCATTGAGCCAGTTTGGAGGATCCAGTAGTGAGATGACTGCTGCAGGAGACTGTCCATGTAACTCAAGACTACTGGGTCCATTTTGTACTGACCAGGGCTGCTCAGAAAAACAGAAGCTGCTTCGGGCCTCACCACCCCTACCAGCCTCCAAGTAGCTCTGTACTGGCTGGAAAAGGAAAATTATGCATCGGTTTTATAGGCATCTTAGTCATAAAAAGGAGACGTAGAATTACTGAAATCTGAAGGAACTGTATTTTGGATTTGAAGTGCCCTTTACTTTTCTACTTAGGACATAAACTCAATCTTAGAGTTTCGTATTTAATTTCATCTGAGTTATTTTTAATGTCTGATTGGTAAAACTACAAATTAGCAAATTGCGCCTGTTGTTATGTTGCTACCTTTCCCATGTTAAAGGAGACAATTTTACACTAATACACACCTACATCATATTAGTTTTAACGAATGAGATCATATAAGACATGCTGTTGTGTTCTGCACTTTTTAATTTCAATTTGTCATTCAGTTGTTCAGTCATGTCCAACTCTTTGCAACCCCACGGACTGCAGGATGCCAGGCTTCCCTGTCCTTCACTGTCTTCTGGAGCTTGCTCAAACTCATGTCCTTTGAGTCCGTGATGCCATCCAACCATCTCATTCTCTGTCATCCTCTTCTCCTGCCTTAATCTTTGCCAGCATCAGGTTCATTTTGAATGAGTCAGCTCTTTGCATTAAGTGGCCAAAGTATTGGAGCTTCAGCTTCAGGATCAGTCCTTCCAGTGAATATTCAGGATTGATTTCCTTTAGGATTGACTGGTTGGATCTCCTGTAGTCCATGTCAATATATTCAGAATACTGCTAACAGTTAAATAGCATTACATCATATAAATAATATAAATAAATGTGTATACACATTTATAAATGTGTTACATAATATAAATGTGCTATAATTTAAATTAAAAATTTTCCTATTTGAGGGAAAGTTTTTGTTTTCAGTTATTTCCCTTTTAAAAATGATGTTATTTTGATATGCACACCTTTATGTTTTTGTGTATGTGTGTTTCGTGGAATTGCTAACTTAAGACCTGCTCGTTTTCAATGTTCATATGCATTGCTAAATTGTGCAACGTGTACCCCCATCCTCTTTTAAGAGAAGATGCCCTATTCGTGACATCAGGTATTGTGTATTCCAGCAATCTTTGTATTGTCACCAATCTGATTGGCAAAAAATAAATTATATTTAAGTCATTCTTGAGGTTACTTGCATTTTCCATCGCTAATGAAGATGAGCAACTTTTTATACGTTTATGAGTCATTTGCGCTTCCTCTGTAAATTTCCTGTCCCTGACCTTTATCCATTTTTAATATGCTCATTTTTTCTTCTTGACTTGCAGGAAGACTGTGTATATTAAGGATATTATCTTTGTCAGCTTGGGCTTCTCTAACAAAGTACCATAGACTAGATGGCTTAAACAATTGAAATTTATTTCTCCCTGTTCTGGAGGCAGGAAAACCAAGATTAAGGTGTTAGACAATTAACTGGCAAGGGCTCTCCTTCTAAGCATCTTCTTGCTATATCCTATATGCTATGTCCTCACTTGGCAGAGAGAGGAAGCAAATTGTCTGGTCTCTTTTTCTAAGGGCACTAATTCCCTTATGAAGATCTTGCCCTCAGGACCTCACCAAATGATAACCTATTGTCATAGTACAGGAAACTCAGTGCTCTGTGTGACCTAAATGGGAAGGAAATTAAAAAAAGAGGGGATATATGTATATTATAGGTGATTCACTTTGCTGTACGGTAGAAACTAACACAACATTTTAAAGTAACTGTACTCCAATGAAAGTTAATTAAAAAATAAAGACTAAATTACCTCCCAAATGCCCCATCTCTAAATACCATTACATTGGGAGACAGGGCTTACACGTAGGAATTTGGTGTGAGGGAGACATGATTGTGTCCACAGCAGGTATTGATACTTTTCTATGTTTGCTACAAATACTTTTCTATCAGGCTGCCACTTTCTTCTGCATTGAAGGTGTCTTTCAGCACATAAGAATTTTACATTTTCACTCAGGCAGAACTAACCTTTAATGGATTCCTTCTTTTGTTTCTTGTTTAGAAAGACTTTCTGTCCTCAAAGATTATAAATATATCCCCTTATGTCATTTTCTACAATTTGAGTTTTGTTTTTAATCTTTAAACTGTGTAGTTTTCATGGAATGTATGTTTGTATGTCATGTGAAATGGGCCTCTAACTTTTCTTTTTAAATTCCAGATATATAACCAATAGATCCCACATCATGAGAGTAATTTCAGAATGTTTTTTCTAAGTTATATTTTTGAAGTCTTATCTTGGATAGATTTCCACTAGGCTTTTTGAAATATTGCACTTAGCTCACCGGGCCTCTATTATTAACTCAGAATGGGAAACAGTGGTCTAGACCACACAATAATAAAAGCAATAGTACCCTTAGTATTAAACAATGCCACTATCACTAGTAGGACTCAGCATTTGAATTGTTTTTTGAGTAAAGAATATTTATGTAATACCATTTTTCCTGTTGGCCATATGTCTTCCATGACCGTGAGTAGTTTCCAGGTGGTTAGGTGGGTTAATTAGGAGGTATATTATTTTGCTGGGGCTGTAATAAAGCACCACAGACTAGGTGGCTTAAACAACAGAAATGTATTTCCTTACATTTCTGGAGGCTAGAAGTTTGAGACCAAGGTTTCAGTAAAGTTGATTTCTAATGAAGCCTGTCTCCCTGTCCGTTTCCTTTATCTTCACATGGTCTTTTGTCTGTGTTTAATATCCTCTTCTGATGAGGATAATATTGTAATATTGGATTAGGGTCCATCCTGGGGATCTCATTTAACCTTGCTGTTGTTTAATTGATATGTTATGTCTGACTCTTTTGAGAGCCCATAACCCGCCAGGCTCCTCTGCCCATGGGATTTCTCAGGCAAGAATACTACTGTGGGCTGCCATTTCCTTTTCCAGGGGATCTTTCTGACCCAGAGATGGAGGCTGCATTCAGGCCTCCTGCATTGCAGGTGGATTCTTTACCACTGTGTCACCTGGAAAACCCTTTTAAGCTGAACGTCTTGCTGAATCAGATTGCTGGACTCTATTCCACTGACTTATTCAGTAGGTCTTGGGAGGAACCACCAAATTTACATTTCTAACAAGATGTGGCAAGATGGCCGAGCGGAAGGATGTGCACTCATCTTCTCCTATGAGAACTCCAAAACTACAACTGGCTACTGAACAGCCATAGACAGGAGAATGTTGGATCCCACCAAGGAAAGATAGCCCACATCCAAGGGCAAAGGGGAAGCCCCAGCAAGATGGTAGGAGGGGTGAAATCACATTTAGAATCAAAACCCACACTCGCCAGAGATGCTAAGAGGGCTCAAGCAAATCTTGTGCACACCAGGACCCAGAGACCCCACAGAGTCTGGGCCAGAACTGTGTTTGAGTGTCTCCTGTTGACGTGCAGGTCAGCAGTGGCCTGTTGCAGGGGCAGGGGCTCTGGGTGCAGCAGACCTGGCTATGGCATAAGCCCTCTTGGAGGAGGTCGCCATTAACCCCACCAGACAGCCACCAGAACTTACACAGGACTGGGGAAACAGATTCTTGGGGGGCACAAACAAATCTAGTGTGTACCAGGACCCAAGAGAAAAGAGCAGTGACCCCAGAAGAGACTGATGCAAGAGAGGACCCAAGAGAAAAGAGCAGTGACCCCAGAAGAGACTGACCCAGACTTGCCCGTGAGTGTCCAGGAGTGTCCAGTGGAGGTGTGGGTTGGTGGTGGCCTGCTGCAGGCTGGAGGCACTCAGTGCAGCAGTGCATGCATGGGACCTTTTGAAGGAGGTCACCATTATCTTCATTACCTCCACCATAGTTTGGCCTCAGGTCAAATAACAGGGAGGGAACACAGCCATCAGCAGAAAATTGGATTAAAGATTTACTGAGCATGGCCCCGCCCATCAGAACAAGACCCAGTTTCCCCCTCAGTCAGTCTCTCCCATCAGGAACCTTCCATAATAAGCCTCTTATCCTTCTCTGTCAGAGGGAAGAAAAAATGAAAACCACAATCACAGAAAACTAGCCAAACTGATCACATGGACCACAGCCTTGTTTAACTCAATGAAGCTATGAGCCATGCTGTGTAGGGCCATCCAAGGGATGGGTCTTGGTGGAGAGTTCTGACAAAACGTGGTCCACTGGAAAAGGGAATGGAAAACCACTTCAGTATTCTTGCCTTGAGAACCCCATGAACAGTGTGAAAAGGCAAAAGGATAGGACACTGAAAGATGAATTCCCCAGGTGAGTAGGTGCCCAATATGCTACTGGAGATTAGTGGAGAAATAACTCCAGAAGGAATGAAGGGATGGAGCCAAAGCAAAAACAACACCAAGTTATGGATGTGACTGGTGATGGAAGTAAAGTCCAATGCTGTAAAGAGCAATATTGCATAGGAACCTGGAATGATAGGTCTATGAATCAAGGCAAATTGGAAGAGGTCAAACAGGATATGGCAAGAGTGAACATTGATATTTTAGGAATCAGTGAACTGGAATGGGTGAATTTAACTCAGATGACCATTATATCTACTACTGTGGGCAAGACTTCCTTAGAAGAAATGGAGTAGCCATCATAGTCAACAAGAGTCTGAAATGCAGTACTTGGATGAAACCTCAAAAATGACAGAATGATCTCTGTTCATTTCCAAGGCCAACCATTCAATATCACAGTAATCCAAATCTATGCCCCAACAAGTAATGCTGAAGAAGCTGAAGTTGAATGGTTCTATGAAAACCTATAAAACCTTCTAGAACTATCACCCCCAAAAGGTGTCCTTTTCATTATAGGGGACTGGAATGCAAAAGTAGGAATTCAAGAGATACCTGGAGTAACAGGCAAATTTGGCCTTGGAGTACAAAATGAAGCACGTCAAAGGCTAACAGAGTTTTGCCAAAAGAACGCACTGGTCATAGCAAACACCCTCTTCCAAGAACACAAGAGAAGACTCTACACAAGGACATCACCAGATGGTCAATACCAAAATCAGATTGATTATATTCTTTGCAGCCAAAGATGGAGAACCTCTATACAGTTAGCAAAAACAAGACTGGGAGCTGACAGTGGCTCAGATCATGAACTCTTTATTGCCAAATACAGACTTAAATTGAAGAAAGTAGGGAAAACCACTAGGCCATACAGGTATGACCTAAATCAAATCCCTTATGATTATACAGTGGACGTGACACATAGATTCAAGAGATTAGATCTGATAGACAGAGTGCCTGGAGAACTATGGATGGAGGTTCATAACATTAGACAAGAGGCAGGGATCAAGACTATCCCTAAGAAAAAGGAATGCAAAAAGGCAAAAGTGTTGTCTGAGGAAGACTTACAAAGAGCTGAGAAAAGAAGATAAGCTAAAGGCAAAGGAGAAAAGGAAAGATACCCACGTGAATGCAGAGTTCCAAAGAATAGCAAGGAGAGATGAGAAAGCCTTCTTCAGTGATCAATGCAATGAAATAGAGGAAAACAATAGAATGGGAAAGATTAGAGATCTTTTCAAGAAAATTAGAGATACCAAGGGAATATTTCATGCAAAGATGGGCACAATGAAGGACAGAAATGGTATGGATCTAACAGAAGCAGAAGATATTAAGAAGAGGTGGCAAGAATACACAGAAGAACTATACAAAAAAATCTTCATGACCCAGATAACCACAATGATCTGATCACTGGACTAGAGTCAGACATTCTAGAATGCAAAGTCAAGTGGGCCTTAGGAAGCATCACTATAAGCAAAGCTAGTGGAGGTGATGGAATTCCAGTTGAACTATTTCAAATCCTGAAAGATGATGCTGTGAAACTGCTGCACTCAATATGCCAGCAAATTTGGAAAACTCAGCAGTGGCCACAAGACTGGAAAAGGTCAGTTTTCATTCCAATGCCAAAGAAAGGCAATGCCAAAGAATGTTCAAACTACTGCACAATTGCACTCATCTCACTTGCTGGCAAAGTAATACTCAAAATTCTCCAAGTCAGGCTTCAACAGTATGTGAACTGTGAAATTCCAGATGTTCAAGAAGGATTTAGAAAAGCCATAGGAACAGAGATCAAATTGCCAACATCTGTTTGATCATCAAAAAAGCAAGAGAATATCAGAAAAACATCTACTTCTGCTTTATTGACTACGCCAAAGCCTTTGACTGTGTGGATCACAACAAACTGTGGAAAATTCTTCAAGAGATGGCAATACCAGACCACCTGACCTGCCTCCTGAGAAATCTGTATGCAGGTCAAGAAGCAACAGTTAGATCTGGAACAACAGTATGATTCCAAATCAGGAAAGGAATAAGTCAAGACTTTATATTGTCACCCTGCTTATTTAACTTCTATGCTGAGTACATCATGAGAAATGCTGGGCTGGATGAAGCATAAGCTGGAATCAAGATTGCTGGGAGAAATATCAACAACCTCAGATACACAGATGACACCACCTTTATGGAGAAAGTGAGCCTCTTGATGAAAGTGAAAGAAGAGAGTGAAAAAGGGCTTAAAACTCAACATTCAGAAAACTAAGATCATGGCATCTGGTCCCATAACTTCATGGCAAATAGATGGGGAAACAATGGAAACAGTGAGAGACTATTTTTGGGGGGCTCTAAAATCATTGCAGATGGTGACTGCAGCCATGAAATAAAAAGACACTTGCTTCTTGGAAGAAAAGCTATGACCAGACTAGACAGCATATTAAAAAGCAGAGACATTACTTTGCCAGCAAAGGTCCATTTAGTCAAAGCTATGGTTTTTCCAGTAGTCATGTATGGATGTGAGTGTTGGACTATAAAGAAAGCTGAATGCCAAAGAATTGGTGCTTTTGAACTGTGATGTTTGAGAAGACTCTTAAGAGTCCCTTGGACTGCAAGGAGATCCAACCTAAAGGAAACAGTCCTGAATATTCATTGGAAGGACTGATGCTGAACCTGAAACTCCAATACTTTGGCCACCTGATGTGAAGAACTGACTCATTTGGAAAAGACCCTGATGCTGGGAAAGATTGAAGGCAGGAGGAGAAGGGGATGACTGAGGATGAGAGGCTGGATGGCATCACAGACTCAATGGACATGAGTTTGAGTAAGCTCCGGGAGTTGGTGATGGACAGGGAAGCCTGGTGTTCTGCAGTGCATGGGGTCACAAAGAGTCGAACATTCACAAAGAGTTGCTCAAAAGAGTTGAGAACAGTCAGAAAGAGTTGCTCAGTTTGACTGAGCAACTGAACTGAACTGAACTGAACAAGAACCTGCCTACCAATGCAGGAGATGTAAGAGATGAGGGTTGATGCCTGCTTTGCGAAGGTCCTCTGGAAAAGTAAATGCCTACCCACTCCAGTACTCTTGCCTGGAGGGTCTCATGGACAGAGGAGGCTGTTGAACTATAGTCTATGGGGCCGCAAAGAGTCAGACACGACTGAAGTCACTTAGCAGCAGTAGCAACAAAATCCAGGGGAATGTCCCTAGGCAATGCTGGTCTGAGGACCACACTCTGAGAGCCACTGGTCTATCAGCTACTCACAATGAACCAAGAAACAACTTTTTGACAGGGCAAAATGGTATCACTGTTTTAGTACTGGTAATTTAATTCCTTTCATAAACACTCTTTTTGCTCCAATCCCAAAAAATTTGCTTGAAAAATTTAAGAGCTATCTAGAAAGAGGCTAGGAGAATATGGGATGATATAGATTGACAGTAAAAATCATATTCAAAAAGACAAAGGAGACTTAAGTGAGGCCACAGTTTAGCTGGTTATAAATTTCTTACGGGTGTCAAACGAAGTTTTGTGTTGTACACTTGCAAAATTCCCGTAGTAGCCCCAAAATATTGCTTACCTTTTATAACCCTAACCAAAAACCTTTTACAAGGCTATTTGGATAAATTTTGTATTTTCCTGCCTACACTTTCAATGTTTACAATCTTCTTTGATCTTCACATTTTCCACTCTTGCTTGAGTTCAGTTAATCTTAAAATAATTTGCTGCTTTGGTAAAATAAATCTTTAGTCAGTTTTTGGCTTCCCAGAGGGGTACTGAAATGTTTCAGTTTCCAAATAAAATATAATACTAGTGCTTTTGGGTCAAGTTAATTAAATTAGACTAACTGTAGACAGTAAACAGACCAAAACTAAATAAAAATACTTGAACCCAAAATCTCATTCTAAAGGTGTTAGAATACAAGGTCTGTTATGCAAGACCAAATAAATGGTATTTCTAAGGTAAAGGGAAAAAACTACAGAAGCAAAGGCCCAGGCTTTGCTTTTTCAAGACAAGGTTCTACCAGGGAAGCTCCTCTCCCTCTCAAGAATAGTGTATCATTGGTTACTGGGAGACTTACAAAGTAACATAAACACAGATAAACATGTTTTAAGTAGCCACTTCTTTAAATAAATATATCATTCTGAAATCTCAGTGCCAAATACACTAATCTGTAAAACATGGCACTATTAAAAGAGTGGAAAATAGCAACTGGATGCAGTTTCCTGAAGATTGTGACATTTGTCATCACGCTATGATTTTATTTTATAAGATTAGTGATTTCCTCACAGCAATGCTCTAAAGAAAATGCTACACAGAGCAAAAAGGTCCTGAGAATTAAAGAAGCTAAAATTAGAAGCACTACATAGCTGTTTGCTTTCCAAACTGCGGTTAAGCAGATATTAAAATTGTCACTGAGTGATGTTTTCAGTGATGCCTTAAGAAACAGTGGCATTTCCCATGAGGGAGCATGCGCCAGATGATCTCACTGTGGCTCCTGTGGGTCTTACCCTCTTTCTGGTATGTGGCACTCATCTCCCAGCCCGTATTAATTGTACTAATCAGAAACTTGTGGTGATCGGGATGGGTGTTCCAGGAACTCCACGTGCCAAAGCCTTGAGAAGAGCAGCTTGGATCTGTGCATTGGTTGTGGTTTTGTGCTATCGCAAAGAGGTATCAATTGGCTTTTTTTCTAAACATGCTAGTCCATCCTTCACACCTTTGATGATAAATTGTTGGCCCTCTACTGATTTAAACCCATTACAGTTTATGTCTGACTAAAATAGAAATACATTTTGGACCAGCTTGCCTTTACCTCTCAAGAGAACCTACCATGGATTGTGATTCGGTTCAGAAGTGAGACAGCAATTCATTCTGACCTAATGAAGCAGCATCAATTGCTTAGCTTATGTGCTGGCATTGCAGTCAATCACCGTAGGTATTTAGAAAGTTTTCTGAATTTTAATTTGTGAGAAGTAAGCATCAGGGGAAAAGAATTATTGTCTTTAGCCTCAGAAGAAAAACTTCTGCAGATCTGAAGAATAACAAAGCAGAAATAGAGACACAGACATAAAGAACAAATGTATGGATACCAAGGAGGAAAGTGGGGTGGTGGGAGGAATAGGGAGATTGGGATTGACATATATATATGTATACTACTGGGCTTTCCAGAAGGTGCTAATGGTAAAGAAACTGCCTGCCAATGCAGGAGACATAAGAGACACGGGTCAAATCCTTGAGTTAGGAAGATCCCCTGGAGAAGGGAATGGCAGCCTGCTCCAGTATCATTGCCTAGAAAATTCCACAGAGAAGCCTGGCAGGTTACTGGGAATTCTACTTTTAATGCACTGTGGTGAATTGAATATATAGTAGAGACTATAGTGGAATATATACTATATATAGTTGAGACTGTATAGTAGAAACTAAACATTGTACAGCAGCTATATTCCAAAAAAATTAATTTAAAAAGGAGAAATGGATGATGATACACCATCATATTACAACACTGCCCTTGGAAATAATTCAACTCTCATAAGCAATGCCAGTAACTCTTTACAAGATGATGACCCCCTGAAATTCAGCATTTCAATTGTAATTCTGAAAAGTTTTGCAAGTCAGTGAGAGTCTCATTATTAAATTTGTAACTATTAATACCATCTGAGCCTGTGTGGTTCGACCTTCACTTGCCCAGTGACACATTTCTTTATGGATACAAGTCATTCTTTGCTCTGATGATTAAGAGAGGGCTGTTGAGTCCCAACCTGTAAGTTTTTAAATTTTTCTCTTCATTATAATTCCCACTGCAATCAAGAATTACGTTTCACCTGATCTATGTCTGCCTAACTATTTTTTATAACCACTTTGTGCACAAAGAATAACCACTTTGACCATTTACATTGAATGTGGAATTTTCCTCCTAAAAATATTTCTATTTTAGTTACCTGTTTTTTTGATGTGGACCATTTTTAAGGTCTTTATTTGTTGAAGTTTTTACAACAATGTTTCTGTTTTATGTTTTGTTTCTTTTGGCTTCTAGGCATGTAGGATCTTCTCTCTTGACCAGTGATGTAACCTACACTCCCTGTGTTGGAAGGCAAAATCTTAACCACTGGACTTCTAGGGAAAGTCTTTACCAGGTAAAGCTCAAAATCCTTCAAGCTATAGGCTTCAACAGTATGTGAACCAAGAACATCCAGATGTACAAACTGGATTTAGAAAAGGCAGAGGAACCGGAGACCAAGTTGGCAACATCCACTGGATCATGCAAAAAGCAAGAGAATTCCAGAAAAACACATACTTCTGCTTCATTAACAATGCTAAAGCCTTTGACAATGTGGATCACAAAAAAACTGTGGAAAATTCTTAAAGAGATGGGAATAGCAGGCCACCTTAATTGCCTCCTGAGAAACCTGTATGTAGGTCAAGAGGCAACAGTTAGAACTGGACATGGAAAAACAGACTGGTTCCAAATTGGGAAAGAAGTATGTCAAGGCTGTATATCGTCACCTTGCTTATTTAACTTATATGAAGAGTACATCATGCAAAATGCCGGACTGGATGAAGCACAAGCTGGAATCAAGATTGCAGGGAGAAATATCAATAACCTCAGATATGCAGATGACACCACCCTTATGGCAGAAAGCGAAGAACTAAAGAGCCTTTTGATCAAAGTGAAAGAGGAGAGTGAAAAAGCTGGGTTAAAACTCAACATTCAAAAAACAAAGATCACACACACACACACAAAAAAACCAAAGATCATGGCATCTGCTTCCATCACTTCATGGCAAATAGATGGGAAAAAATGGAAACAGTGACAGACTATTTTCTAGGGCTCCAAAATCACTGCAAATGGTGACTACAACCATAAAATTTAAAGATGCTTTCACCTTGGAACAAAAGCCATGACAAACCTAGGCAGTGTATTAAAAAGCAGAGATATCACCCTGCCAACAAAGGTCTGTCTAGACAAAGTTATGGTTTTTCCAGTGATCATGTATGGATGTGAGAGTTGGACCATGAAGAAGGCTGAGCACCAAAGAATTGATGCCTTTGGACTGTGGTGCTAGAGAAGACTTGAGAGTCCGTTAGATAGCAAGGGGATCAAACCAGCTAATCCTAAAGGGAACCAACCCTGAATATTCACTGAGAGGACTGATGCCAAAACTGAAGCTCTAATACTTTGGCCATGTGATATGAAGGGCTGACTCATTAGAATAGACCCTAATGTTGGGAAACACTTTGAGCAGGAGGGAAAGGGGACATCAAGGGTGAGATGGTTGGATGACATCACTAACTCAATGGACATGAGTTTGAGCAAATTCCAGGAGATAGTGAAGGACAGGGAAACCTGGCGTGCTGCAGGCCATGGGGTTGCAAAGAGTTGTACACAACTGAGTGACTGAACAACAGTTACAAACTGATTTTAAATTATTTCCAGTCTTCATTACTATCAAATTTGTCCAAATTACTTAGCATGACAAACAAAGTTCTTCATTATCTTGTCTTTAGTGGGTCCTTTCTGGAGAGTCTGGGTAATCCAACAAACCATTTTCCCTTCTCTGAGATTTCTGAGTCCCCTTCTACTTTTCAGATGTGTTTACCAATAACTACGCTTGTGAATGCCTGCATACTCAGTCGTGTCCAACTCTTTGCGACCCCATGGATTATAGCCCTACAGGCTCCTCTGTTCATAGGATTTTTCAGGCAAGAATACTGGAGTGTATTGCCAGTTCCTTCTCCAGGGGATCTTCCCAAGCCATGGATTGAACCCACGTCTCCTGCAGGCAGATTCTTTACCTCTGAGCCACCAGGGAAGCCCCTAATTATGCTTGTGTTCTGAGACTAATTGAATTTGACCACAAGTAGGCCTCTTTATCAAGTTCTGAAAATCAAATTCTCTTGCCTGAAATTTTAGATTTATAAGCTTATCAGTGATCTAATTTGATCTGTACTTGGTAGTATTATTCCATTATACTATTACCTCATTTTAAATAGACAAAATCTATAACTTGGTGAAAATATTTGCTTAAAAGCACAGAGAGAGGATTAAAACACCAGTCTCTTAAGATTGAGGCTACACTGATGCTATGAAAAGTAATTTTTAATGTGATGGTATAATTAAAGAGCTGTGTAAATCACATAGTTTATAGGACTGGACATCGATACCATGATTGACAATTCCATAGCGCAGTCACTCAAGTCGTGTCTGACTCTTTGTGGCCCCATGAATTGTAGCCTACCAGGTTTCTCTGTCCATGGAATTCTCTAGGTAAGAATACTGAATGGTTGCTGCTTCCTACTCCAAGGTATCTTCCCAACTCAGGGATTGAAACATGCATCTCCTTCATTGTCAGGTGGATTCTTCACCTCTAGCACCACCATTACCCTGGTGTTTTTTTTTTTTTTTTAATGATTAAAGGATTCTATTATGTAGTGTATATACTCCAAATACTACTCATTATTTTACCACTTTCTTTGTTTTCTTCTAGAAATATACTCAACCATCTTTTTTTTTTTGCTATGCCTATATTTTAAATGTTTTTTTAATTGCAGTAGTCACATAATATGAAGCATACTATTAATATTTTAATCCTATTTAACCATACACTCCAATGGCACTAGTACATTCACATTGTTGTAAAACTCTCACCAGCATCCATCTCCCAAATTCTTCACCTTCCTAAATTGAAACTCTGCATTGTAAGTACATTTAATCAACAAGTTTTATTTACGGTTTCTAGAAAAAAAGAATAAATACTTTTTATTTATGTACAGGATGAATATACCTTTTAAAAAAGAAATATTCATTTCTAGTTGATAATTGGCTCTTAGAAATTTAGGGCTAATAACATCCTTTGACATTACTAATGTTCATATACCTCTACACCAATTGCAAGTGGGCAGTTGGGTAAAGGGGGCTATATGTGTGTGTGTGCAGAGGGGTGGGAAACACATTTTTGGAGTATTCTTCATTCCAATAGTTGAACTTGGACATTTTTTAACCCTCAAAAAAACCCCTTGAGGACTTCCCTGGTTGTAGAGTGGTTAAGAATTTGCCTGCCAATGCAGGGGACACAGGTTCAATCCCTGGTCCAGGAAGATCCCACATGCCATGGAGCAACTAAGCCCCTGCTCCACAACTACTGAGCCGGCAATCTAGAGCCCATGCTCTATAACAAAGAGTAACCCCAACTCGTAACTAGGGAAAGTTTGTGTGCAGTAGTGAAGACCCAGTGCAAACAAAAATAAATAAATAAGAAAACCCCATGAGACATATATTACTGTCACTATTTTACAATGAAACTGAAGTAAACAAAAAGTGCTTTGTAAATCTCCAAGAGGCTTTGTGCATTTATCATACCATAACATTACTATTAAATATTAATATAGTGGGGAATTATGTTAGTACCCCTCCCTCCAAAACCCCCCAAAACTATTAGGAGAATTGCACTAACAAAGTCGTAGTTGGCAGGTAAGAGAAATCTAAAGATAGTCAATCTCCCTGTGAGATCTAAGTTAATTTTTGTCATGGGAACTTTGTTCAGTTGCTCCATCATGTCTGACTCTGCAACCCCATGGACTGCAGCATGCCAGAGTTCCCTGTCCTTCACCATCTCCTGGAGCTTGCTCAAACTCATGTCCATTGAGTCAGTGATGCCATCCAACCATCTCATCCTCTGTTGTCCCCTTTTCCTCCTCATCTCATTGTTTCCCTGTATCAGGGTCTTTTCTATTGAGTTGGCTCTTCACATCAGGTGGCCAGAGTATTGGAGCTTCAGCTCATCAGTCCTTCCAATGAATATTCAGGGTTGATTTCCTTTAGGATGGATTGGTTTGATCTCCTTGCAGTCCAAGGGACTCTCAAGAGTCTTCTCCAACACCACAGTTCAAAAGCATCACTTCTTTGGCATTCAACCTTCTTTATGGTCCAACTCTCACATCTGTACAAGACTACTGGAAAAACCATAACTTTGACTCTACAGACCTTTGTTGGCAAAGTAATGGGAATGTTAAATGACTTTATTCTGAGAATTACCAAACTGTGGCAAACAGTGAGATGCTAGAAGCTTGTAAATCCCCAGTTTTAAAAATTATTTTACCACTTTCTTTCATTGGGGCAGATGATGGTTATCTAAAGAAAAATCACAGAGAATTGACCATGTCAGCACCTGGGACAGGAGAGCAAGACGCTGTTATAGGAATCACTCAGTCCTAGAGATCTGGAAACTGCCTTGTACACTGGAAAAGCCTGTGGTACAATATCCACATTTTCTTTTTCACTTTGGTATTCTGTGCCTTCAGGATTTCTAAGTGAATATGCTAGCTTCTTCTTTCCTCCTTTCTCTGCTTCATTTTCCTAGAATGCCTTTCTTTGGTACTGGTTCAATTTTCAGATAATGCATGTTGCTGGAAAGAAAAAAAGTGAATTGTGTGGCTGAATATGTTATTTTCTCCTATTCTATGGTTTGTTTATCCTACAAGTAATATTCCAAGAAGATCTGCTTTGTTCTTACTGTTTTTCTCATTAGTTTGTAAAGCAATTGGTTTTATTAGATGCTTTTGGCAAATAAAGGGTTACCAGCCCCCCTCCCCCAGCCCTTGCCCATCCCATCGGGGAACTGGCAAAATAAAATCCATGATGGGAACTCCTTTGCTAAAGGTTTTTGATCACTGAGCATTCATCTCTTGAATGCTTCAGTAATGTATTTCTGGAATCAAAGTGTTTGATATTTTCAAGATATTGAATAGGCATATGATATTTTAAAGATGTTTTAAAAATACCAGAATCCCAAAAGGCCTATCCTTTATAGGGTAATAGAATACATTAATCATTAATAGAATCAACCTAATCTTGTTGGTATGTACCTTTTCAATGTCAGTTAATCATCACTATGCATGACAGAACTCACTAGGTGAAGAATATTGTACTGAGCACTTTAGAAATCAGTGTGGAAACCTTAAAAGTGGAAATGAAGGCAGCAAATCTACTTATGTGTGTGTGTGTGTGTGTGTGTGTGTGTGTGTGTGTGTGTGTATGTTTTAATACATTTGGAATCTTGTGCCATGATAAGATGAGTGAGAACTTAGGAGTAATAATTATTTAACAGATTAGGTCAGGGGTGCTATTGCACTTGGGATAACTCAAGGTGTTTTGATGAGCCTAAATGCTTATTAAATCCTAAGTTTTGGCTTAGAATCCTGAGTTCACAAAGTTAGGAGCGAAGCCATGTTTGATCTGAGGAAATCAGTGTGGAAACCGATCAAGTTCAAGTACATGGAAGAATCCATAAATCAAACAGCATAGTGCCTGGCACATATTACATACTCGATTCATGTTACTGACAGCTACTAATTATTTTTTCATACATGGTCTTATTTTATCATCATAACTGTTCTGTGGAAAGTATTGCTATTATTACATTTCTGCTAATGGAGCCCCAAGAAGGCTGCCTCATTTGTAGAATCCTTAATGTACTTGTATCACTGGAGATCAATTTGTCTATTCTTACAAGGAACATGAAGGGAATTATATATGTATATTCTTCTGTCTGCCTTCTTTCACTCAGCAAAATGTTTTTGAGATTAACTCATGGATTAGTAATTTGTTCGCATCACCTTCTATTTTTTAACTGAGTGGTATTTCTTTGTTTGAACTTACCACAATTTGCTCATCTATTTTCCTGTTGATGGATATTTGGTCTGTTCCATGTTTGGGGCTTATTAAAGCTGCTGTGTGTATTCAGAGCTAAGCTTTTCTGTTGATAGACATCTATGTTTTAGTTTCTTTTAAGTAAAAAGGAGTTGAAGTAAAACATTAAGCATCTTTTTATGTGCTTGTTGACCAATTATATATCTTCTTTTGTAAAATGTCTGTTCAAGTGTTTTGACTGTTTTCTAATTGGGTCATTCATCTTTTTTATTTGTATCTTTGGATTGATCTTTAGCAGTATCTTTGGATTGAAAAAACTTTAGTAGTATCTTTGGATTGAAAAAACTTTAAAATTTTGATGAAGTCCAATTTATTATTTTTTCTTTTTTGTAGTATCTTTGGATTGAAAAAACTTTAAAATTTTGATGAAGTCCAATTTATTATTTTTTTCTTTTTTGTGTGTTATCCAAAAAATTCTTGCCTAATAAAAGGAAAAGAAGATATTTCTTTATGTTTTATTCTGAGAACTTTTGGTTGTGGGTTTTGTGTGTGGTACATGGACTTTATTAAATTAATTTTTGTATATGTGGTACCTTAGGTTTATTTCCATATGAATATTCAGTTGTTCCAATGTCATTTATTAGAAACACTGATGCTATTGAATTGTCTTGGCACCTTAGTTGAAAATCAATTGAATGTGTATATGTGGGTCTATCCCTAGATTATATTATTTTTTCTATCAGTCTATCCTCATATTTTTGAACTGTGGTATTGGAGAAGACTCTTGAGAGTCCCTTGGACTGCAAGGAGATCCAACCAGTCCATCCTAAAGGAAATCAGTCCTGAATATTCATTGGAAGGACTGATGCTGAAGCTGAAACTCCAATACTTTGGCCACTTGATGCAAAGAACTGACTCAAAGGAAAAGACCCTGATGCTGGGAAGGATTGAAGGCAGGAGGAGAAGGGGATGACAGAGGATGAGATGGTTGGATGGCATCACTCTATGGTCATGAGTTTGAGTAAGCTCCGGGAGTTGGTGATAGAGAGGGAAGCCTGGCGTGCTGCAGTTCATGAAGTCGCAAAGAGTTGGACACGACTGAGCGACTGAACAGAGCAGAACAGATCCTCATATCAATAGCACATTTTTTTTGTACTGAAGTAACTTCACAATGAGTCTCACAGTAAATCTGAGATTAGTACTTCAACTTTCTCTTTTTTCAAGATTACGTTGGTAATCTGGATCCTTTATGTTTCCAAATAAGTTTTAGAATTAGTTAACCAATATCTCACCACCAAATCAAATTTGGTAATGATTATGTTGACTCTGTGATCAGTTTGGAAGAATAGACATTTTTAACAACATTGAGTCTTTTAACCGATGAGCACAGCATGTTTATAATATAGGTCTTTGTTAATTTTTCTCAACAGTGTTGTGTATATTGGCCATTTTTGACCTATTGGGTAAGTGGCAATATGTTTTAACTTTAGTAGATCAATCAGTAATTTGGATCTTTACAGAAAATGGATCAATTTAGGAAAATGAATTCTATCATAGGTAAGGAGTGGGGAGACAAGCTCAGTAGTCTCAAATAGCTAAAATACAAAGGACACTTTTTTTTTCAATTGTTGCTTCCTAGGGGAAAACCAGGAGAAAGATTGTACTCTGTTTCATAGACACCATAAGAACCAACTCAAGGCTGACTTAATTGTATTAGTCAGTTAACAAATAATCAGAAATCTCAAAAGTGCACTCTCTATAATAAGAGTCTAGATTCTAAGAATATAATAAATAAGACACACTCATTTCTTTGAGGGATCTCGCAGTAGAAGAGAAACAGGTATTTAAACAAATCATGATGATATATTATGATAAACATTATGTTAGAATAAGCCATAAGAAGGCAGATTTTTTAAAAAAACACGTGCACCACAATGTTCATCGCAGCACTGTTTATAATAGCCAGGACATGGAAGCAACCTAGATGCCCATCAGCAGATGAATGGATAAGGAAGCTGTGGTACATATACACCATGGAATATTACTCAGCCATTAAAAAGAATTCATTTGAACCAGTCCTAATGAGATGGATGAAGCTGGAGCCCATTATACAGAGTGAAGTAAGCCAGAAAGATAAAGAACATTACAGCATACTAACACATATATATGGAATTTAGAAAGGTGATAACGATAACCCTATATGCAAAACAGAAAAAGAGACACAGAAATACAGAACAGACTTTTGAACTTTGTGGGAGAATGTGAGGGTGGGATATTTCAAAAGAACAGCATGTATACTATCTATGGTGAAACAGATCACCAGCCCAGGTGGGATGCATGAGACAAGTGCTCCGGCCTGGTGCACTGGGAAGACCCAGAGGAATCGGGTGGAGAGGGAGGTGGGAGGGGGGATCGGGATTGGGAATACATGTAAATCCATGGCTGATTCATATCAATGTATGACAAAACCCACTGGAAAAAAAAAATTAATTAAAAAAAAAAAAAAAAAAGCTACGGTAAAAAATAAAGATTTGCCAGACTCCAAAAAAAAAAAAAAAAACAAAAAACTGCTGAATGATTCTAAAATTTATATGGAAATGTAAAGGATCTATAGAATTGCCAACACAATCTTGAAAAAGAAAAATTAAGTTGAAGGATTTAAACTCAGTTCAGTTCAGTTCAGTCGCTCAATCGTGTCTGACTCTTTGTGACCCCATGTACCGCAGCACACCAGGCTTCCCTCTCTATCACCAACTCCTGGAGCTTTCTCAAACTCATATCCATTGTGTCGGTGAGGCCATCCAACCATCTCATCCTGTGTTGTCCCCTTCTCCTGCCTTCCATCTTTCCCATCATCAGGGTCTTTTCTAATAAGTCAGTTCTTTGGATCAGGCGGCCAAAGTATTGCAGTTTCAACTTCAGTATGTACTTCCAGTGAATATTCAGGACTGATTTACTTTAGGATTGACTGGTTTGATCTCCTTATAGACCAAGGGACTCTCAAGAATCTTCTCCAGCACAGTAGTTCAAAAGCATCAAATCTTCGGTGCTCAGGTTTCTTTATAGTCCAACTCTCACATTCATACATGACTACTGGAAAAGGCATAGCTTTGATTAGACAGACATTTGTCGGCAAAGTAACGTCTCTTCTTTTTAATATACTGATTAGGTTGGTCATAGCTTTCTTCCAAGGAGCAAGTGTCTTTTAATTTCATGTCTGTAGTCACCATCTGCAGTGATTTTGGAGCCCAAGAAAATAACGTCTCTCACTGTTTCCATTGTTTCCCCATCTATACTGTATAACTACTATAATGCAAAATGTGCATATTAACACAGGAGAGGGGCTTCCCAGGTAACTCAGCTGGTAAAGAAGCTGACTACAGTGTAGGGGACCCCAGTTCAATTCCTGGGTAGGGAAGTTCCCCTGGAGAAGGGATAGGTTACCCACTCCAGTATTCTTGGGTTTCTCTGGTGGCTCAGACAGTAAAGAATCTGCCTGCAATGTGGGAGACCTGGTTATTGGATTGGGAAGATCCCCTGAATGAGGGCATGGCAACCTAGTCCAGTATTCTTGCCTGGAGAATCCCCATGGACAGAGGAGTCTGGCTGGCTACGGTACGTGGGGTCGCAGAGCTGGACACGAATGAGCGACTAATCACAGCATCTGCTGCTGCTGCTGCTAAGTCGCTTCAGTCGTGTCCGACTCTGTGTGACACCATAGACGGCAGCCCACCAGGCTCCCCCATCTCTGGGATTCTCCAGTCAAGAACACTGGAGTGGGTTGCCATTTCCTTCTCCAATGCATGAAAGTGAAAAGTGAAAGCGAAGTCGCTCTTTTTGTAGAGTTCTTTAAACACTGAAAATGAGATAACACATGAAAAGAATTCAGCATAGTGCCTGGCATATATAACACACTCAGTTCATGTCTGACTGCCACTAATTATTTTTCATACATGGTCTCCTTTAATCATCATAATAGTTCTGTGGTAGGTTATTACTGTTGCTGATTTCTGCAAATGGAGGCCAAATGATACTAAGTTTATTGAGAGAATTAGAACTTAAATACTGATTATAATACATTATTAATTCTTATGCAATTTTTGCCACAAAATGTAAAGAAATAGAAAGCAACATTTGTCAGCTCCTCTGCCCCTGTCACCTCATTATCAATATCCTTGTTGTCTGTCACATTGTTATTTGGAATAAATACTTAATGAGATAAAAATGGTAGGAAGACTTCAAAGGCAAGAGCAAAATCAGTTTAAATAACTATGCTGTTTTAATATATCTGTTCTAAAAGCTTAAAATATGAAAAATGTCAGTTATTTCAGATATTATGTGTCATTTTCTTTACAAGGTAAAATGAAATAAATTCCTCTTTAAAATTCCTATCCTGGCTTGTTGCTACATATAAATTTCTCACAGGAAGAATCATGCTGATAGGGGAGATCTATATCGTGGTGATGCTGTAAACATTTTATAGCATTTGTTTATTTCATAAATACTATATGAGTACTTATTAGACCTGTATCTATGCTATCAATTAAATTGTCTGAAAAATATTTGTAATTTGGTAGATTTTTTCCAGATTTGGAATAAGTTTCAATTTTATCCTTTGCTACTTGCATATTCTTGTTCTCTGATTTTTTTTCTAGTGCCAGCTTTCCAGGCTAAAATTTCAGTAACTTCAGAAACTGAAGATAGAATCACAAAGCATCCCTCAGTGGCTGGAAGCAGTAATGTTTGTTGCACTGGTATTTTGTTAACAGAAGATGTTTTCCTAAGAGCAGTGATGAAATTTACTTCTGTGAATATCTTTAAAAACATAACTGATATCTTCTGATCGGGGATGGTTTTGGTGAAGTCTTACCCTGAGACAGAGAAGAGGCTTCTCCAAATCGAAAGAGCTTTATTTAGCATTTTGCTGTCATCAGAAGTTGTTTTTCTTAACAGGCTGCTTGCCTGATGGCCAAAGAGATTTTATTTTCTTTGACTTTGAAATTTAAGGAAACTTTAAAGGGGAGAAAAAACCAACAAAAAGCTAATTTGCTTTATTGTTTGATGAAAAGACCAATTACTGTCTTGTCTCCCTCAGTTTTGATTTTAGAGAACATCCAGCCACTTATAAAATGGTAATAGGCTACACACAGTCTTGTAAACCTTTGTAAACCTCAGGAAAGGCCTGCTGTACATCAAGTTTTAATGAAATAATTCACTTTCTTTGAAGAATCTTAATAAGCATTCCCAATCTGGGGAAGAGGAGGAGCTGAGAGATTTCAGTACTACGTTTTTGTAGTATCCCCCCCTCACCCCATATATTAGTTAAACAAACAAATCATTCAGCTAGTGAAATGTTAAAAAAACTCTAGCATAGTGGTTGTCATACCAAGAATAATAGATTTACCACATATACCATATATATTGTAAAGAATAGAAGGAATCCTGAGTTTCATCCATTGGAGCCATTTCTCCATTCCCTTGTTGGTTACTTAAGAATAAAAAAAATTCTCAGAACAAAACAAACAAAATCAAAACAAACTAAATACAATTTGCCAGATTTTTAGAGCTTGTTATAAAAAAAATGTAGAAACACATGTATGTTGATCATTTTATTAAATTACACATCAAAGAAAATTTCACATGTGAAACAGCTTTTAAAGTGTTTATTTTGCCAAAATAAAATTTTAGGCTCTTAAAGGCAAATATTAAGCAGTAAATATAAATGTATTTTATTTATTTAATTAATTAATTTTTTTTTAGTAAATATAAATGTATTTTAAACTAAGGTTTGTACTTTGAAATAATTCCACGTGATTTAGAAAAACATTGTTTGAAGGCCAATGTGAATTATTTTAAAAAATGTAATTTTAGGAGTGACCTGGTGGCTCAGATGGTATAGAATCTGACTGCAATGTGGGAGACCAGGGTTCAGTCCCTGGGTTGGG
The DNA here is from genome assembly GCF_910594005.1 of Cervus elaphus. Lineage (NCBI taxonomy): Eukaryota > Metazoa > Chordata > Mammalia > Artiodactyla > Cervidae > Cervus > Cervus elaphus. The sequence continues at coordinate 87,815,810 of NC_057834.1, read as the reverse complement.
AAGATCCCCTGGAGAAGGGAATGGCTACCCACCTCAGTATTCTTGCTGGAGAATGCCATGGACAGAGGAGTCATGTGGGCTACAGTCCATGGGGTCACAAAGAATTGGATGTGACTGAGCAACTAACACTTTCTACTTTATGTGTTATTGGTTCTATCTGATTTATAGGAGAAACTATCCCAGACTAATTCTGTGTGAGTGGACTTTTGCTTCAATTAAGATTGTATTAAATACTACTAAAAGAGCTAGCTTAAAATTTAACAATGAATAAGCAACACTAAATTCATCTGGTTCAAAATGCTTTTTAGACAGTAAATACAGATAGCCTTTTATTATTTACTGTAATGTAGACATTAGTGTCTATTGTCTATGAATGGAGACAAGAATAGCATGGAACAGGAATCGTGTTTTTCAATGACTTTTTACTCTGCTTGGTTTTAACCTAAAATATCCTCCAAATGTGATCTGGGCTTAATGGCTTACTTCTGAAGGATGGAATAGGAGAAAATAATGACTTTGCAAGTATTGCCTTAACCAAGTGATCCTGATAAACATTACCAGTGGTGAGTGTTGATAGCATGTATTCATTAATATGTTGTGATAGGAAGGGCACTTCAGTTTTACCTCTGTGGCACTTTTTCCTGACATCATAGCCCTAGCCTAATCATAAGCAAACCATCAGATGAATTCAATTTGCAGGACTTTCTATAAAATCACTGATCAATGCTCCTTAAAACTATCAAGGTTATGAAAAACAAGGAGAGACTGAGTAATTGTCACAGGCCAGAAGAAACTACACGAAATGTGAAGTCCTGGACTGTATTCTGGAACAATGATAAAAAAACAAGACTAGTGGACAAACCAGTGAAACCCTAATACAGTCTGGCATTTAGTAACAGTAATGTACCAATACTGGTTTCATAGTTTCGACAAATTTACCAAGGTTATATTAGATATTAGGGGAAACAGGGTGATGAAATATGGGAACTCTGTACTAAGTTGAAATTAAAAAAAATCTAAAATTATTCCAAAATAAAATGATTATTAAAAATAATATGCTGACCATTTGTTTCCAACTCAAACTCTACCTACCAGTTCAGTTCAGTTCAGCCGCTCAGTTATGTCTGATTCTTTGCAACCTCATGGACTGCAGCTTGCCAAGCTTCCCTGTCCATCACCAACTCCTGGAGCTTACTCAAACTCACATCCATTGAGTCGGTGATGCCATCCAACCATCTCATCCTCTGTCCTCCCCTTCCCCTCCTGCCTTCAATCTTTCCTAGCATCACGGTCTTTTCAAATGAGTCAGTTTTTCGCATCAGGTGGCCAAAGTATTGGAGTTTCAGGTTCAGCATCAGTCCTTCCAGTGAATATTCAGAACTGATTTCCTTTAGGATGGACTGGTTGGATCATCTTGCAGTCCAAGGGACTCTCAGGAGTCTTCTCCAACACCACAGTTCAAAAGCATCAATTCTTTGGCATTCAGCTTTCTTTATAGTCCAACACTCACATCCATACATGACTACTGGAAAAACCATAGCTTTGACTAGATGGACCTTTGCTGGAAAAGTAATGTCTCTGCTTTTTAATATGCTGTCTAGTCTGGTCATAGCTTTCCTTCCAAGGAGCAAGTGTCTTTTTTTTTTTTTTTTGCAAGTGTCTTTTTATTTCATGTCTGCAGTCACTATCTGCTGTGATTTTGGAGCCCCCAAAAATAGTTTGTCACTGTTTCCATTGTTTTCCCATCTATTTTCCATGAAGTGATAGGACCAGATGCCACGATATTAGTTTTCTGAATGTTGAGTTTTAAGCCAACTTTTTCACTCTCCTCTTTCACTTTCATCAAGAGGCTCTTTAGTTCTTCTTTGCTTTCTGCCATAAGCGTGGTGTCATCTGCATATCTGAGGTTATTGATATTTTTCCCGGCAATCTTGAATCCAGCACTGGCTCCTAAAGCCTTCTGCCTGATCCTATTTGTGTTTCTTCTTCCAGTGCTGGGGATATCACCGCCTATAGCAACCTTAGGAACTTTGTGTTGAAGATGGTGGAGTCTTCCTCAGCTTGGGTTCCTGACCTACTGCATGCAGCAGAGGGACACCCTCCATCCACTCCCCTACCACTATTTCATGAGTGAAGAATAAACTTCCCCTGAGTTAACCATTGAAATTTGGGAGGAATTTTTGGTAGAAGTTATTTATCAGAACTAACAATTCAGATTTAATGAAGCTTTTAATGAACAAATTGCCAACAAATGAAGCATTTTAATTTTATTGGCAAAGGAAGAGATTACTTCAAGTCTCTAAAACATTTAGATGATTTTGTGAACTGTTTTAATCCAAATTTAAGAACAGAAAGGGTTATGTAAATTGAGATAGTGAAGGACAGGGAAGCCTGGTGTGCTGCAGTCCATGGGGTGGCAGAGTCAGACATGAGTTAGGGGCTGAACAACAGCAATAAGATAATGGCAATCCTAAACTTTAGAGAAAGAGGAAACTGAGGCACAGAGAGGCTCATACAAGCTTATATGGCTAGTAAGGAGATAGGGTGGCTGTAGAATGGTACCTGTATCCCCCACATTGAACAACTCCTTTCTGCTAAAGGGCACTGATCAGCAGTTGGGAAAGTTACAGATATTGATAAATCAACTACTGCACTCTTGTGACTGTGACAACTCTCTGGCATATAGCAGCAATGGGAATAAATAGCAGCTGAACAATGAAACACAGCAGGAGGAAAGTAAAGAGGAACTTTGTGTTTAGATCACATACACCCTTTGGGTTGTCTGAAAATCCAGAGACGATTCTGAAGGAAAGGGTCGGATGATAGCGTATAAGGCATAACTCACAAAAGCTACTGAGCTACTTATCCACTGTGGAACTTAATGGTTTTATTAATTCTTATTTTTTATCTATTCTAGTTTGGGTAGCCTCTCCTAAAGAGTCACTGTCTGCATGCACATATGATTAGGTACACACATATGCTAGGGTATAGGGTTGTTGCTGTTCAGTCGTTCAGTCATGTCCAGCTCTTTGCGACCCCATGGACTGCAGCATGCCAGGCTTGCCTGTCTTTCATCATCTCCCAGAGGATGCTCAAACTCATGTCCATTGAGTCAGTGAGGCCATTCAACCATATCATCTGTCATCTTGTTCTCCTCCTGCCTTCAATCTTTCCCAGCATCGGGGTCTTTTCCAGTGAGTAAGCTCTTCACCTCAGGTGGCCAAAGTATTGGAGCTTCAGCTTCAGCATCAGTTCTTCCAGTAAACAGTCAGGGTTGATTTCCTTTAGGATTGACTGGTTTGATCTCCATGCTGTCCAAGGGACTCTCAAGAGTATGGAGTAGAATGAGAGAAAAATAAAATATGCCATAATCAGTTAAAGTACATGGGAACTGACTTTCAGTTTGTATGTTAGAAGTACTGGATGGATATGTGGGATTATTATTGGCTAGAAGTCTTGCAGTGACTTTTTCTACTGACTCATATTGTAAATCTATGCAAATTAGGACACTTAGTTATTGGAAAGCAGTAAATATTTGGGAAGATATGTTTTATTTTGTAAGGTTCATAACTAATGTTCCAATAAATGTAATTCAAATTTTTATATTCCAATAGAACAAATGCTATCTAATTTATTCTTATCCTAAAAGCTTTTTTTTCTAAAAACTTTTACAAATAATATGTATACCCATGCTAACGTGATATATAAAAATGTCTTTTTAAGATGGCCTAGATGTACATTTAAAAGTGTGCATAAAAAGCTGCTGATGCCCATGAAATATTAGTGTTGTACCTAAATACTTTTGAGATATCAAGTGTATTTCAAATACATGAGAAGGAAATGATGTTTCAAAGTCTACCTCTGGATACATATTTGGCTCTGTTGAAAACTTTGGAGAAGCAGTATAATAACTCAGTTATAAGAGCTATTGTTAATAGCTACATGGTACACGTTAAGGTACTCTAGGAAGCAACTTGCACTCATTTTTTAATCTTTTATCAGTGAGAATCTTGGTGGAAAATAGAATTCCACATAGTGAATCTACTGAAAAGACTTTAGCACAGGTGAGGACAGAATTAAGAAAGCCAACAAATGATACTGAAGTGCCTGGAGCCCAGCAACAGTGGCAAAAGGTTATGACTCATGGAGGCTTGAAGCAACAAGGGGAATGAATGTCACCTGAGTTCAAGAGGGCTGGAGCCGTGCAGAAGAGGGTACTTGGCAGGAGCTATTGGTCAGAGACACTCAGCCACTGCCTACGCTTCATAGAACTAAGGCAGAGCAGCTGGGGAAAATGGGGAAGAAATAGGAAAAGAAGAAGAAATCTAGTTTTGAAAGTTAATTTAGTCTCAGTCAACAACAGTAGTGCTAATTACTAAGTTGAAGATCTCTAACTGAGTAGTATTAATAATTAAGACGTGGAGAGGTCAGTGCAGTACACTTGAAGGACTTCAAGGGGCCAGCTTTACCTAACTGAAAATATTTTCTTCCCTTGCCATGGGGATCAAGCCCTTCACATTGGGATGGGGGCAAGGGGAGGCAGAGATTTTGGTTCTAGACAAAATTCTCAGTACTTTCTGCACAAGAGCAGGAGAGCGGCAAGCGCCAAGCCACACTTTCTTTTAAATTCACTTAATTTTAAAAAAATTACTTATTTTTGGTTGCGTTGGGTATTTGTTGCTGCATGGGCTTTTCTCTGGTTGTGGAGAGTAGGGGCTACTCTCTAGTAATGGTACAAGAGCTTCCCATTGTGGTGGCTCCTCTTGTGGGATACAGGCTTTAGGCACAGAGGCTTCAGTAGTTGCAGCACGCAGGTTCCGTAGTTGTAGCCTGCTGGTTCTAGGGTGCATGGGCTTCAGTAACTGCGGCCCAGGGGCTCATTGGTTGTGGCCCCAGAGTGTGCAGGCTTCAGTAGTTATGGTTCAAAGGCTTTAGAGCGTGGGATCAGTAGTTGTAGTGCACTCCTTGAAGCCATGCTTTGTAACTGGACATTATTCTTCTACCTTCTTCCCTATCCCTCCAACTGTCTTAACCATCAGCCCCCCCCGTAGCCCCCCATCAGGAAGTGAGGGACAGCTGGGAGTCCTGGGCTAAGATTTCACCTCGCTTGACTAGGAGTTAGTTACAGACAGTGGGGATTAAATAAATAAGTAAGTAGGCCATGGATCATGGGAGTCAGGTTTTTCACTGTCAGAGAAGGGATTTATAAATATGAAAAGGGACAAGGGTAAAATAATCCCTAAGTTAATGGGTTGGAATTGGAGGTATCTGTGTGAACTTCTTATTTTAAATATAGATGGTTAGATATAGAAGCTAATATAAGGATGTCTGTGTTTCTTAGCCCTTTCTCTTATAAAGTCCATAGCTTTTTAGGGCCTATAATAACATCCTGTTATGCCGCCTTCACCCACTCCTGGAATCAATGTAGATCTTCTGGTGGAAACATTATTATCACAGAGTGGAAACATTACCACCTTGACCAAGATATTTTCCATGGTTTAATCAACATCTTGGTCTCTCAGATATTGCTCTCCATCTCTTTAATGGTCTTTTCCACCATTGTACTTCACTGTCCAATACTGTATTTAACTCTGAGATATAAATCATGAGAAAACAGAATCACTTCTGAAATCTTAGAAATTCTGGTCATAACCTTGCTAGTTGCATGCTTTATCATTTGTTCAGGTTCTCCCAATCCCTTACTCCTTTTTTTTATTTAACTCATCTGGTTGGCAAAATTGAAAACCAAATTGCATACTGTCTTTGTATCTGTACTTAAGCAGTGGAACGTTGCTGGAGGAACACCACATTTGCAGAGCTTACTGGGGCCACAGACTGCTGATCAACAACATCAATCAAGTATTCAACACCATGAACTCACAGTTTCTTTGACATTGAGTCCTAACCCATTCTCTCCAATGACTATCTCGCAAATTTTCCTCTCTCACATAAATGTTTTCTCTCATTCTCTTATTTTTCCCAAATACTCATATTCAACTAGGCTAAATTTTTTTTGTAATCAAAGGAACATAATAAAGAAAAGATATTTTAAAACATGTAAGAATTAGAGTTAACACACATTGAATGCTTATTACGTTCCAAGCATTGTTTTACTTGTGTTCATTTATTATTCCAAACAACTATCTGAGGAAGATGTCATTTTCCTCAGTTTACTAATTAATAAGTGTAAAAGTTAAGAAAATTGTTCCAAGTAACTTAAATTGTAGAATTTGAGTCCAATCTAGCCATTTTTTTTTTCCTACAGAGGGCATGACACTGACCACCAATGTATTTGTGTTAATTTATTCTGCAAGTTTTACTGAGCACCTCCCATGTGTCTAGACCTGCATTAGATAGTGAGGATACAAAAGTGAAGACATAGTGTTGTTCATGTCGTCCAAAGTCTGACAGAAGCAACAGTCATTCTAAAAGACTATGCTGACCACAGTTAGTGAGAAGCTGTCGTAAGATCTTCTGAGTAAAGGTAATCTTCAGACTCTGTACACTCAACCTGAGCTCTATTACACGATGACAGTTGCTTGTAAATTCTGCTTACTGTTCTTTCAATCAGAGGGGGATTATTTCAATGTGATGTAATGACTCTTACCTTGTCTAAGAGACAATCTTTTATTTACCTTGTCTCTTCTGGAACTCACCTCCAACCCTCCTTTTCTTTTCATCATTCTATATAATTTATCCACTATGGTCCATGTTGACTGCATGCTTGTCTAGACCTATTCTTTCTCATCCTGTGTTAATTAATCCTAATGCTAGCATGACATGAAGTGAAGTAGCTCAGTCATGTCCAACTTTTTGTGACCCCATGGGCTGTAGCCCACCAGGCTCCTTGGTCCAAGGAGGAGTGGGTTGCCATTTCCTTCTCCAGGCATGAATACTGGAGTGGGTTGCCATTTCCTTCTCCATAGAAAGGATTAAAGTGTGAGTTTAAGGCCAGACCTTATCATTTATAATCTTTGTAATTTGGGAGGCTCCTTAACTTCTCTGAAGTCACTGTTTCACATCTGTAACATAATTTTACACCTTGGAAGGATGGGTACTTTTCTCTCTTTCTCTACCCTAATCTATGCTTTCATAGGCTGACATCAATGGACTGCATTCATGGATTTCTCTACTACTGTAGCTTATCATGTGGCAACAGCAGAAGATTGGAGGGCATGAAAAGAAAGAAGGGACTATGAAATCCAGAGGTTAGTATGGCAGTCACAGAGCTTCATTAGGCAGCCAAACTGATTCTGTGTTCCACCATGGAAGGGTGTGGTTTCCTTCTTCAGGTCACCACACAATCCAAAATGGCAGGAGGAGCTTCAGTCATCTTGTTTGAGTTGCAGAAGGAAGAATCAGTTCAGTTCAGTTCAGTGGCTCAGTCATGTCCGACTCTCTGTGACCCCATGAACTGCAGCACGCCAGGCCTCTCTGTCCATCACCAACTCCCAGAGTTTACTCAAACTCATGTCCATCAAGTCAGTGATGCCATCCAGCCATCTCATCCTCTGTCATCCCCTTCTCCTCCTGCCCCCAATCCCTCCCAGCATCAGGGTCTTTTCCAATGAGTCAACTCTTCTCATGAGGTGGCCAAAGTATTGGAGTTTCAACTTTAGCATCAGTCCTTCCAATGAACACCCAGGACTTAGCTCCTTCAGGATGGACTGGTTGGATCTCCTTGCAGTCCAAGGGACTCTCAAGAGTCTTCTCCAACACCACAGTTCTAAAACATCAATTTTTTGGCACTCAGCTTTCTTCACAGTCCAACTCTCACATCCATACATGACCACTGGAAAAACCATAGCCTTGACCAGATGGACCTTGGTTGGCAAAGTAATGTCTCTGCTTTTGAATATGCTGTCTAGGTTGGTCATAACTTTCCTTCCAAGGAGTAAGCGTCTTTTAATTTCATGGCTACAGTCACCATCTGTAGTGATTTTGGAGCCCCCCAAAATAAAATCTGACACTGTTTCCACTGTCTCCTCATCTATTTCCCATGAGGTCATGGGACCAGATGCCATGATCTTAGTTTTCTGAATGTTGAGCTTTAAGCCAACTTATTCACTGTTCTCTTTCACTTTCATCAAGAGGCTTTTTAGTTCCTCTTCACTTTCTGCCATAAGGGTGGTGTCATCTGCATATCTGAGGTTATTGATACTTCTCCCGGCAATCTTGATTCCAGCTTGTGCTTCCTCCAGCCCAGCATTTCTCATGATGTACTCTGCATAGAAGTTAAATAAGCAGGGTGACAATATACAGCCTTGACGAACTCCTTTTCCTATTTGGAACCAGTCTGTTGTTCCATGTCCAGTTCTAACTGTTGCTTCTTAACCTGGGTACAGGTTTCTCAAGAGGCAGGTCAGGTGGCCTGGTATTCCCATCTTCTTCAGAATTTTCCACAGTTTATTGTAATCCACATAGTCAAAGGCTTTGGCATAGTCAATAAAGCAGCAATAGATGTTTTTCTGGAGCTCTCTTGCTTTTTTGATGACCCAGAGGATATTGGCAATTTGATCTCTGGTTCCTCTGCCTTTTCTAAAACCAGCTTGAACATCTGGAAGTTCATGGTTCACATATTGCTGAAGCCTGGTTTGGAGAATTTTGAGCATTACCTTACTAGCATGTGAGATGAGTGCAATTTTGCAGTAGTTTGAACATTCTTTGGGATTGCCTTTCTTAGGGATTGGGATGAAAACTGACCTTTTCCAGTCCTGTGGCCACTGCTGAGTTTTCCAAATTTGCTGGCACATTGAGTGCAGCACTGTCACAACATCATCTTTCAGGATTTGAAATAGCTCAACTGGAATTCCATCACCTCCACTAGCTTTTTTCATAGTGATGCTTTCTAAGGCCCACCTGACTTCGCATTCCAGGATGTCTGGCTCTAGGTGAGTGATCACACCATCATGATTATCTGGGTCATGAAGATCTTTTTTGTACAGTTCTTCTGTGTATTCTTGCCACCTCTTCTTAATATCTTCTGCTTCTGTTAAGTCCATACCATTTCTGTCCTTTATTGAGCCCATTTTTGCATGAAATATTCCCTTGGTATCTAATTTTCTTGAAGAGATCTCTAGTCTTTCCCATTCTGTTGTTTTCCTCTATTTCTTTGCATTGATCACTGAGGATGGCTTTCTTATCTCTCCTGGCTATTCTTTGGAACTCTGCATTCAAATGGGAATATCTTCCCTTTTTTCCTTTGCTTTTCGCTTCTCTTCATTTCACAGCTATTTGTAAGACTTCCTCAGGCAAGCATTTTGCCTTTTTTGCATTTCTTTTCCATGGGGATGGTCTTGATCCCTGTCTCCTGTACAATGTCATGAACCTCCATCCATAGTTCATCAGGCACTCTGTCTATCAGATCTAGTCCCTTAAATCTATTTCTCACTTCCACTGTATAGTCATAAGGGATTTGATTTAGGTCATACCTGAATTGTCTAGCAGTTATCTCTACTTTCTTCAGTTTAAGTCTGAATTTGGCAATAAGGAGTTTATGATCTGAGCCACAGTCAGCTCCCAGTCTTGTTTTTGCTGACTGTATAGAGCTTCTCCATCTTTGCTTGCAAAGAATATAATCAGTCTGATTTCAGTGTTGACCATCTGGTGATGTCCATGTGTAAAGTGTTCTCTTGTGTTGTTGGAAGAGGGTGTTTGCTATGACCAGTGCGTTCTCTTGGCAGAACTCTATTAGCGTTTGCCCTGCTTCATTCCGTACTCCAAGGCCAAATTTGCCTGTTACTCCAGGTGTTTCTTGACTTCCTACTTTTGCATTCCAGTCCCCTATAATGAAAAGGACATCTTTTTTGGGTGTTAGTTCTATAAGGTCTTGTAGGTCTTCATAGAACCATTCAACTTCAGCTTCTTCAGCGTTACTGGTTGGGGCATAGGCTTGGATTACCATGATATTGAATGGTTTGCCTTGGAAACGAACAGAGATCATTCTGTTGTTTTTGAGATTGCATCCAAGTCCTGCATTTTGGACTCTTTTGTTGACTATGATGGCTACTCCATTTCTTCTAAGGGATTCCTGCCCACAGTAGCAGATATAATGGTCCTCTGAGTTAAATTCACCCATTCCAGTCCATTTTAGTTCACTGATGCCTAGAATATTGACATTCACTCTTGCCATCTCCTGTTTGACCGCTTCCAATTTGCCTTGATTCTTGGACTTAACATTCCAGGTTCCTATGCAATATTGCTCTTTACAACATCAGACCTTGCTTCTATCACCAGTCCCATCCACAACTGGGTATTATTTTTGCTTTGGCTCCATCCCTTCATTCTTTCTGGAGTTATTTCTCCACTGATCTCCAGTAGCATATTGGGCATCTAACGACCTGGGGAGTTCCTCTTTCAGTATCCTATCATTTTGCCTTCTCAGAAGGAAGAATAGTGTAAGGGAAAATAATGAACTCCAACTAACTTTAGTAATACCTTTCAGCCAATTGTTCTCAAGTCCTACAAAACACTTCTGCTGATATTTAGGACCAGAATTTAGTTATAGGTCTCTCACCAGCCGAAAGGAACTTGGGGCAGTATACTCTTTGAGTAAGCACTGCCCACCGATTTTGAAGCAATTGACTAAGAAGTGAAGTGAAGTGAAAGTTGTTCAGTCGTGTCTGACTGTTTGCCACCCCATGGACTATACAGTCTATGGAATTCTCCAGGCCAGAATACTGGAGTGTGTAGTTTTCCCTTCTCCAGGAGATCTTCCCAACCTAGGGATTGAACCCAGGTCTCCCGCATTGCAGGCAGATTCTTTACCAGATGAGCCACAAGGGAAGCCCTTTCATTCCCTCACTGAATCTAATAGCATATTATTCTATTTTATTTATACCCTTTAGGATACAGCTAATGACAGGTTTTAAATTCCATTGAACATTGAGCTTCAACAGCAGAAACATGAGAGAGAATGAAGTAATTATAGATCTGAAGAAGGAGACATATTTGAAATGTTTTAATATAATGCATATAAGGCATTTGGCAGTGAGCACTCTTAAGTGAAAAAGTTGGCTTAAAACTCAGCATGCAAAAACCTGAGATCATGGCATCCAGTCCCATCACTTCATGGCCTATAGACTGAGAAAAATTGGAAACAGTGACAGGTTTTATTTTTTGGGTCTCCAAAATCACTGTAGACAGTGACTGCAGCCATGGAATTAAAATATTCTTGCTCCTTGGAAGAAAAACTCCTTGGAAAAAAGTGTAAAAACTAGACCGTGCATTAGAAAGCAAAGACATCACTTTGCTGACAAAGGCCCATCTAGTCAAAGGTATGGTTTTTCCAGTAGTCATTTACAGATGTGAGAGTAAGACCGTAAAGAAGGCTGAACGCTGAAGTGATCCTTTCAAACTGCGGTGCTGGAGAAGACTCTTGAGAGTTCCTTGGACTGCAAGGAGATCAAACCAGTCAGTCCTAAAGGAAATTAACCCTGAATATTCATTTTAAAGACTGATGCTAAAGCTGAAGCTCTAATTCTTTGGTCACCTGCTTAGAAGAGCTGACTCACTGGAAAAGATCCTGATGCTGGGGAAGTTTGAGGGCAAGAGGAGAAGAGGAGAGCAGAGGATGAGATGGTTAGATAGCATCACTGACTCAATGGATATGAATTTGAGCAAACTCAGGGAGCTAATGAAGGACAGGGAAGTCTGGTGTCCTGAAGTCCATGGAATGGCAAAGAGCCAGACAGGACTTAGTGACTGAACAATAACAACTCTTAAAGGTCTAATGTGCTGGCCATGTCTCTCACTAAAAGTTGAATAAGATATATACTATAATGAGAATATTCCTTTAGATGCTCTGTCCACTCTGTTCCCATTACTATTCCAAGTGCCTCTCAGTTGAATTGTAGTGTGTGTGTTAGTCACTCAGTCGTGTCTGACTCTTTGAGACCCCATGGACTGTAGCCCACCAGCCTCCTCTGTCCATGGAATTCTCCAAGGAAGAATAGTGGAGTGGGTTGCCATTTCCGTCTCCTGAACTGTAGAGAGAATTACAATTGGTTGAGGAAACAGTTTATGGATGTAAAAAGTAAAGGTAGTTATTTTTCATTTCTGTCTCTGATTCTAGTCATCAGCCATTAGCATAATATAATAATGACATTAAAGTGACAACAAAGGTATTATATATATATATGATTAATATCTACAATCAGTTGAGTTAAAGGATATTACTCTTAATAAGGTGGTTGAATCACATCTAATCATTTAAAGAGCAAAAGACTGAAGTTTCCTTGGGAAAGAAAGAATTCTACCTCAAGACTGTAATGTAAAAATCTTGCCTGAGTTTCCAGCCTGAGGACCTGCCCTACAGATTTCAAACTCAAAACTGCAGAAGCAACTCTTGCCTGAGGTTCCAGTCTGCCAGCCTACTGTATGTATTTCAGAGTTGTCAGCCTCCACAATTGTTTGAGACAGTTTCCTAAAATAAATCCTATGTGTTGTGTTCTTCTGGAGAACCCTCACTGACATACTGTGTAACCTTGGGCAAGCTATTTAATTTCCCTTTTCCTCATTTTCCTCATCTATAAAAATTGGTGTAGTAATGGTACTTACCCCCATAAGGTTTTATACATTAAAAGTTATAAATTGAATAAATATATGTATGCACACACATAGCTCATTACAGTGTCTAGCACTGCCTAGTAGATAACTGTTATCTATTTTATATTCTAAGAAGCCTAATGTTAACCTCAATTATTAAAGGAATTTCACTTTTAATTATGTATATTACTTTGGCTCAGCAGGTAAAAAAATCTGCCTGCCTTGCAGGAGACGTGAGTTTGATTGCTGGGTTGGGAAGATCCCCTGGAGGAGGAAATGGCAACTCACTCCGGTATTCTTGCCTGAAAAATCCTGTGGACAGAGGAGCCTGGCGGGCTACAGTCCATGGGGTCGCAGAGAGTAGAACACAGCTGAGCGACTAAGTACATAGCACACATACTACTTCTGAGCAGATTATACTGAAGCATTCAGAATTTTCTCAACACAAGTATAAGCCTTCTTTGTGTATTATATCTGTCTTGAGCAGTATGCCCTAGATACCCTCAGTCTCGCCAAAACACACATTAACACTGCAAATAACTATAGATCCCCATCCCCAGGTATTTTGATGTGTAACTAAGTACTCATTAACTGTGTTGGAAGACACAAATGATTTCCTAACTCTTTAAAAGCATGAAATGAAAGATGTTTTGTGATTTATCCACCTTACTTTTAACAATCTGATCTCATGTTTCCATTGGGACTAAATTTGTGAATTCATATCTTCATTCAGGATATTCAATTTCTTCTGTAATTCATGGCCACTCTTTTATAAATTTGCTATCTGTAAAGAGATTCTGATGCCTGGGCAACTTTTCACTTACTTTATCATTTTTTTTTTATATATATATAGCAATGTCATGTATTTTATTTGCATTAAAAAAAGCTCAGTGGAAATTTGCCTTTTTTCTTATACACTAACTTTTGTAATGTGCGTATTTTTGTACCACAGCTGTAGTTGTCACTATGGTTTATTTCACAGTGGAGTCTTAAGTTTTATCTTTTTGGACACTGGGATACCTTATTTAGACATGTATTCATTTGGTTTTATCTTGATTTTCCCACTTTTGACAGGAAAATGGTTTTGTGGATACTATTGGGTTTCCCCAGCCACATCTTCTTCAAGCTTTGATTTTGGATGTGACTGTGATGGATACTTTCCTGCTTTGTGCCTCAAGCACCAGCAGTATTGCTCAATTTTTCTGCCTCAGGGCTTTCCCCAAAGCCAAGGGAGCTGATTCTGCCCTGATTTGGGGGTGGGATGAAGTGTCCCTGTTGCAGCTCTCAACTAATGTAGGTTGGAGGGAGCAGCGGATGAGTACAACAGCCTCTCATTATTTGAAGGAATGATTCAGATGGTAAAGAATCTGCCTGCAATGTGGGATACAGGGGTTCAATCCCTGAGTTGGAAAGATCTCCTGGAGAAGAAAATGGCAACACATTCCAGCATTCTTGCCTGGAGAGTCCCATGGACAGAGAAGATGGCTGGGCTACAGTCCATGGGGTCGCAAAGAGTCAGACACGACTGAGAGACTAACATTTTCACTTTCTTTTTTTTCTGAGGTGACACCTACACAGTTCTCAGAGGTCCTTGGAGGGCTTGTGCCTCCAGTGTTTACTGCACTAACCAGTTCACTAAAGTATATTCCCTTGTTTTTCTCTCTCTCCCTTTCTCAATCTTCCTACTCCCTCATTCTGGCTTCCCTCATTCCTTCCCAGGTAAACTCTCCACCTTCAAAGTCCTTGTCACAGGCTATGCTTTCTGAGAAACTCAACCAAGATGCATTTATAGGAAATGTTCTATTTTGCTAGCTCTGTTATTGGAAAAACTATATCAACAACAGCTTAAGAACACATGTTTATCCCTTCTTACTCAGCCTTAGTTTTGGAATAAAGCAAGGAGTAGTGGAGATGAAAGTGAACTGGAAAAAGCATTTCCCATGTAAGGGGAACAGTGCACCTAAACTCCAGCCAACTGGTAGCTTCTGGGAAGAGGCTAGACCTTTTAATTTGTCAAAAGTACCTGGAATAGTTAAAGTTTTTGAAACAAATTCAAAATAAAATATCTTGCTTTTAGTCTGGATTCAGACTTTGGATTACCAGTTAACAAAATAAAATGACAATACCTGTAATAGCTTTTCTGTCTGGTAGCCAAACCAGTGGGTGTCATATTTCTAGGGATAAGCATAATAAAAATGTTCAGGATCTAAATGAAAAATACAAAATCTTATTAAGAGACACAAAAGAATCTTCAAAAATTGTAAGTATATAAAACTTCCCTAAATTAATCACTGAAAGTAGCACAGTACCAGTGAAAATTACAATTGTTTTCTACCTGCAAATATTAATATAAAGGTCATTTAAAAATAAATAAATTAGTTTGATTGCTTCAAAAAATAGGAAGAGATACTTGCTAAAGCAGAAATCATTAAATTTATTATGTTAGGGTAATTAAAACATTGTGAAGCCACAATAAGATGTCATTTCACACTCACTAAGGTGAATTACAAGCTGGAATCAAGATTGCAGGGAGAAATATCAGCAACCTCAGATATGCAGATGATACCATTCTAATGACAGGGAGTGAAGAACTAAAGAGCCTCTTGATGAGGCTGAAAAAGAGTAAAAAAGCTGGCTTAAAACTCAACATTAAAATAACTAAGATCATGGTCTTTGGTTACATCATTTCATGGCAAATAGATGGGGAAAAAGTGGAAACTGGCAGATTTTATTTTCTTGGGCTCCAAAGTCACTGTGAATGGTGAATACAGCCACGAAAGTAAAAGATGCACTTGCTCCTTGGAGGAAAAGCTATGGTCAACCTAGACAGTGTATTAAAAAGCAGAGACATCACTTGGCTGACAAAGGTCCATCTAGTCAAAGTTATGATTTTTCCAGTAATTATGTAGGGGTGTGAGAGCTGGACCACAAAGAAGGCTGCACACTGAAGAACTGACGCTTCAGAACTGTGGTGTTGGAGGAGACTCTTGAGAGTCCCTTGGACAGCAAGGAGATCCAACCAGTCAATCCTAAAGGAAATCAACCCTGAGTATTCATTGGAAGGACTGATGCTGAAGCCCCAATACTTTGGTCATGCGAAGAACTGACTAATTGTAAAAGACCCTGATGCTGGGAAGGATTGAAGGCAAAAGGAGAAGAGGGTGGCAGAGGATGAGATGGTTAGATAGCATCACTGACTCAATGGACAAGAATTGGAACAAACTCCAAGAGAAGGTGAAGGACAGGAAACCAGGCATGCTGTAGTCCATGGGGCGGCAAAGAGTCAGAAATGACTTACCTACAAAACAACAACAACAATTCAAGACAAATCATTAAGCAAGATAATTTTATATGAATAAGCATGGTACACAAGAACAATATTATGGTTATAAGCCATTTCCTCACAGTATTTCATGTAAAAATGTGTTTGAAATACATAGATAACTTGATAGAAACAATAATTTTAGACTACCCATTAACTAAACAAATTTTACCCAAAGGCCAGATATTTCAATAACATATTGAAAATAAATTATTGTGCACAATCATGTAAATTACTATTGGATTTAAAATAAAATTCAAGCTCAATTTCATACTATTTAGAGAAAGTGAAGATGTAATTTTCATACTAAAATATGAAATACGTCCAAAAGCCCATTCAAGAGAAAATTCAAAACTTTAAATATTTTATTATTGAAGTAGATGAAATTTATAACAATTGAATTAAACATTTATCCAATGCATTTGAAGATGAACAACAGCAACAAAAATGTTGAAAGCACCATGAACTAAAGGAAAATGTGTAGGAAATGCAAAATTAATGTCATTCCCCAAACTCAGAGGATGAGCACAGCACCAAAAATGATAAAGAGCAAATAAGAGAATAATGACTCAGGAAATGAAAATGGCAACTGATAAAAATCTAAAAATTGGTTACTTGTCTAAGAGTCGGGAACTCAATAATCTAATATTCTTGAAAAGCCTAGCAAGCAAAACTGAAATAAAGAAGAAACTACTAAAACCAATAGTAAGAAATTAGAGTAACACATTTTTAAAAATTAAAAAGTGCTGCACACAGTTCCAGGCTTATGATATTAAAAAATCTGGATAAAGTTGGTTGTTTCTATTCATCCTAGTTTCTCTTGTCTCAACATACAATGTACAAATGAATAGTATTTTGCAGTGATCAATACTGGTTTGTTAACCACAGATACTGTGTTGTATAGCAGATCTCTACAACTTATTAATCTTGGAAAACAGAAAATATGCATATATCCAAACTCAAGAGTTGCATACGTGAAGTGTGTACAGTATTTTTGTGCATAAATTATACCTCAGTAAAGCTAAAAAGTGCTGCACTCAATATGCCAGCAAATTTGGAAAACTCAACAGTGGCCACAGGACTGGAAAAGGTCAGTTCTCATTCCAATCCCTAAGAAAGGCAATCCCAAAGAATGCTCAAACTACCGCATAATTGCAATCATCTCACACGCCAGTAAAGTAATGTTCAAAATTCTCCAAGCCAGGCTTCAGCAATATGTGAATCGTGAACATCCAGATGTTCAAGTTGGTTTTAGAAAAGGCAGAGGAACCAGAGATCAAATTGCCAACATCCACTGGATCATCAAAAAAGCAAGAGAGCTCCAGAAAAACATCTATTGCTGCTTTATTGACTATGCCAAAGCCTTTGACTGTGTGGATCACAATAAACTGTGGAAAATTCTGAAAGAGATGGGAATACCAGACCACCTGACCTGCCTCTTGAGAAACCTATATGCAAGTCAGGAAGCAACATTTGGAACTGGACATGGAACAACAGGAAAATAGGAAAAGGAGTTCATCAAGGCTGTATATTGTCACCCTGCTTATTTAACTTCTATGCAGAGTACATCATGAGAAATGCTGGGCTGGAAGAAGCACAAGCTGGAATCAAGATTGCCAGGAGAAGTATCAATAACCTCAGATATGCAGATGACACCACCCTTATGGCAGAAAGTGAAAAGAAACTAAAAAGCCCCTTGGTGAAAGTGAAAGAGAACAGTGAAAAAGTTGGTTTAAAGCTTAACATTCAGAAAACTAAGATCATGGCATCTGGTCCCACCACTTCATGGCAAATAGATGGGGAAACAGTGGAAACAGTGTCAGACTTTATTTTTCTGGGCTCCAAAATCACTACAGATGGTGATTGCAGCCATGAAATTAAAAGACACTTACTCCTTGGAAAGAAAGTTATGACCAACCTAGACAGCATATTCAAAAGCAGAGACATTACTTTGCCAACAAAGGTCCGTCTAGTCAAGGCTATGGTTTTTCCAGGAGTCATGTATGGATGTGAGAGTTGGACTGTGAAGAAAGCTGAGTGCCAAAAAATTGATGCTTTTGAACTATGATGTTGGAGAAGACTCTTGAGAGTCCCTTGGACTGCAAGGAGATCCAACCAGTCCATCATAAAGGAGATCAGTCCTGGGTGTTCATTGGAAGGACTGATGCTGAAACTGAAACTCCATTACTTTGGCCACCTCATGCGAAGAGTTGACTCATTGGAAAAGACCCTGATGCTGGGAGGGATTGGGGGCAGGAGGAGAAGGGGATGACAGAGGATGAGATGGTTGGATGGCATCACCGACTTGATGGACATGAGTTTGAGTAAACTCCAGGAGTTGGTGATGGACAGGGAGGCCTGGTGTGCTGCGATTCAGGGGTCACAAAGAGTTGGACACGACTGAGCGACTGAACTGAACTAAAATCTAAAAATGAACAGTATTCAACTAATTTCTTATAATAGCACGGGCTGAATTAACTTCAGAATATAGACCCTATTATTGTTTTACTTTTTTTGAAACATTGTTCGATTTGT
This sequence comes from Cervus elaphus, assembly GCF_910594005.1. Classification (NCBI taxonomy): domain Eukaryota; kingdom Metazoa; phylum Chordata; class Mammalia; order Artiodactyla; family Cervidae; genus Cervus; species Cervus elaphus. The sequence continues at coordinate 87,797,407 of NC_057834.1, read as the reverse complement.
TTTGTCTCTGGTCCCTTTGTCTAATAATATTTTTATATACTACATCTCTATCTCTCCAACTGTCTGTTAGATAATTTATCTTTTAGCCATCTTTTAAAAAATGTTTTATTGGAGAATAATTGCTTTGTGTGTGCTAGTTTCTGCCATATATCAACATGAATCAGCCACAGGTATACATATGTCCCCTCCCTGTAAACCTCCCTCCCACCTCCCACCCCATCCCACCATTCTAGGTTGTCACAGAGCACTGGGTTGAGTTCCCTGTGTCACACTGAAAATTCTCACTGTTTTACATGTGGTAATGTATATGTTTCCATACTAGTCTGTCAATTCATCCCACCCTCTCTTTAATCTCTTCTTTCATAGAGTGTTATACATAAAAGCCTTCCAATATTTGCAAAACTCTTTCAAAGTTTCTGAAAGCAGGTTGCTAGCTCCTAAGGTGAAGATAAATTGGAGTCTCATTGTAAACACCACAATATAATCTTATCCTGTGGGTACCAAAGCATCAGCATAAATTTGTGTGGCCTCACATCTTCCTCCAAATGCATTATGTTTTAGTGGTCTCAGCTGGATATCTGGATCGAAATAAAGAATCTTGGTGAGACGCTCATGGTTCACTATAACTCAACTTTCCCAAGGTCATAAATAATGAAAGACAAATTGTGCCTTCCTAGCATATCCAAAGAAGTCATCAGGCCAAAAGGCATGGCAGTGGAACAGGGCATTAGGAAATAATCAAGCAATTTGTGCATTAATAGAAGCAACATCTGTTGGATCCTATTCTCTGCACTTTGTGTTTTTCAAAACAGGTGCTTAATTTTCTTGTGCTAATAACTGTGTAAATTGTAACATTATATCATCTTCATGAGAAATACTAATCCTTCCTTCCCTCTTGATAAATATTTGTTAAACTCCTTTCAATATCTCCTACATTTAAAAGCCATATATTAAAACTATGTATTAATCATTAAACTCATGGTAACTTGAGTGGTCAATGTTCATTTCATAAGAATAGAAAACACAATAGGAATTTGAAGTCTATACTGGGTTTTATCAATTTAAGAACACCTGGTAGCTTTAAGCATAAAATAATTTGTCCTTAGTTTCTTTAAAAAAATACTTTATTAAAATATAGTTGATTTACAATGATGTGTTAGTTTCTGGTATATAGCAAAGTGATTCAGTTACAATGAATCACTGGACTTCCCAGGTAAGTGGTAAAGAATCTGCCTGCCAATGCAGGAGACCTGGCTTCAGTCCCTGGGTTGAGAAGATCTTCTGGAGAAGGCAATGGCTACTTACTCCAGTATTTTTGCCTGGGAAATCCTATGGACAGAGGAGCTTGGCGGGATACAGTCTATGGGGTCACAAAGAATCAGACATTACTGAGTGACTGAACAGCAGCAATATATACATATAAAATAGTTTACATGTGCTAATCCCAAACTCCCAATCCATCGCTCCCCCACCTCTCCTCTCCTCTGTTAACCACACGTCTGTTCTCTATGTCTGTGAGTCTGTTTCTGTTTCATAGGTAAGTTCATTTGTGTCATATTTTAGATTCCATATATAAGTGAAATTATATGGCATTTGTCTTTCTCTTTCTGACTTGCTTCATTTAATATTATAATCTCTAGGTCCATCTAAGTTGCTGCAAATGATATTATTTCATTCTTTTTTTCTTTACAGCTGAGTAGTATCAGGGTCCATGGAGGAGGACATGGCTACCCACCTCCAGTATTCTTGCCAGAGAGTCCCCATGGACAGAGGAGCCTGGTGGGCTACAGTCCACGGGGTCAAAAAGTGTTGGGCGTGACTGAGTGACTAGGCACCACACAGCACAGTACCAGGGTGCCCATGTTCCATGCCAAGTAACCTTATCAGCCATGTATGACCATATCAGGATTAACATTTTTAAGATGGCCTGGAAAGGCTTAATGGTAATTAGCAGGTCCCACTAGATTCACTCATTATCAAGAATTTGAATATGGAAATATGGAGAAAATTAGTTAATTGGTAGCTAGAGGGGAAATAGACATAGTAACTGAGCTGTGTTGGTAGCAGAAAACGAGAGTGATGTGAGGACTGTCACGTGGGGGGGATTAAAAGTTGACCAGATTTTTAGAGCTGTCCTGGTGACTGAAAGATGGTTTGGTGCCTTGAGGACCAAGAGTGCTGTGGACTGGGAGCTTGACTTTTTGTGAATTTCTTTGATGATTAATCATGTGCCTAGAATTCTTACTTTCTTCATTTGCCTGTACATACTATCAATTAGATTCTTATTAATTAAAATAAACATTCTATATTTTGGACAGAGAATGATGCGCACACACAACCACACACGCATGTACTTTATTTACTATTTTTGAACATTTTTGCTATATTCTAACCAAGATTTTAAGGAAATAGCCAGTAAAGTGAAATCAAGCACTCATGAAATCATGAGAGCAACATCTCTAAATTAAGACGAGTAAGGAAGGGCTTCTCAGGTAGCTCAGTGGAAAAGAATCTGCTTACCAGTGCAGAAGCCTCAGGACATGTAGGTTAGAGCCCTGGGTTGGGAAGATCCTCTGGAGAAGGAAATGGTAACACACTCCAGTATTCTTGCCTAGAAAATTCCATGCACAGAGGAGCCTGGCTGGCTAATCCATGGGGTCACAAAGAATTGGACAGGACTGAGTGTGCATGTGAAAGTTAGTGAATTCTCATCAATGTTAATTACTTTATATAGAATGGAAAAAAATAATAGTTATATTTTTAAAGATAATAGAACTATGGAATGTACATAAGTTAATTTCTAGATACCTTGAAATTTTAATTGAAGCCATGTCAAAAAAAATCAAGCACATTTAATATTATATTAGAAAATATATTAAGAAGCTGGGGAGTATAGCTGTCTATAAAACGAAATTATAGACTTTAAGCTTTCATAAATTATATGTTGTGTGGTAAAAAGAATAAACAATGCTTACTCAGTATTGAATATATGGCCTATAAACAAAACTGAATTTTCCAGAAAAACTTTGTTAGACTCTTCTTCATCAGTCATAGACACGGAATTGTATGGTGAGTCAGAAATAATCTTAGTGACTAGGACTTGAGGAATTTAAAGAGATTGAAAGCAAAAGATACGCAGATGCAGTGTTACTACTGCACGTAACTTTCAAGTGCCAAAGATTTGAGAAGACACCAGGAAACAGATTTATGAGTTATATCTCAGAACCACTGGCTAGTATATGGTCTGAAGTCACCGCAGTCCAAAGATTCTGACAGTGTTGTTCCTCCTCTTTCTGTCCTCCAGTTTGTGAGTTAATCCCACCATATCCCAGCTTGCAAACTTCCCATCCAACTGCATTCAATTCTACTTTTCTTGGACTATCTTGATACATTTAAAAAGTGCTTCTATTAAGTGAGGAAAAGGATTGTTGATTTAAATAGTTATAATTATGATCTGTAATATATATATATGTGTGTGTGTGTATATATATATATATATATATATATATTTGTGTGAATATATTCTCAAAATCTGGGTCTGCATTGCTTGGAAAACCTCTATGAGGACAAGGACCCTCTGCTGTGCATGTTTCTCTCCTCCGTGCTTAGCGCAGTAACCAGGCACATAAAAGATGGTCCATAAAGATTTGGTACATTAATAATACTTGAAAATAGTTTAAAAATTTCTCTGCCCAGTTCTCCAACCCTGCCATTTTTAATCAGCTGTTCATTCTTTGTTTCTTGACCCTGAATAGCATGGTTTAGATTTACTGGAATCTGATGCATGATAGGAAGGATGATATGAATAATAGAGGTGAAGAAGATGCTTTACAATTTGGCTTTCTAGAACACTGAAATGTACAACTTAATCAATATAATTCTCACAACACTCAATTGTCTTGGAAGTTTTTCATGGGATTTAGTAGGTAGAGTTTTGATGATTTGCTGAAGTAGCAGTATGAGAGAGGATTAATATTTGAAAAAAATTGTTGATTGAAACTAAATGGAACTAAAGATTCCAGTGCAAATCCTATTAGTTGCAAAGAATTGTTTTTAATACTCTGATGTTTTCTATAATATACTATTTACCACTGAATTGAAAATCAGACTTCAAGTAATAAGAAAAACTTTTATTTATATACATATATTTTCTATTATCATTCTTTATCTTTTAATTTTTGAATAGCTGCAAGGGGCTGTTTGCTGATTTGGTGGAATCCAAAATGCTTTTATTTAATTTCAAGAACTAAATGAATTAATGACTAATTTATAGAAAGAAAAGAGAGTTTTACTTATAATTCTTTTAACATTTGCTATTTTGTAGATAGTCTTCATGAGTAGAACATATGTTCATTGCTTATGGAACTGTCATTATTAATATACTTTTATTATTTTGACTGAATATTGTTTCTACGTTTCACTGAACAAACTTTTTTGTTCAGCCAAAGATTTTATTTATAACACCTTTAACATCTAAAAACTTTAGACCTTAAAACTTAATCCCCCGAAGTCCTAAATGTTTGCAGAAGGAATCAATATATTTCTCTGTAATCTGTTTCTTTCCTCTTCTCTCTGCCTCTCTGTTTCTTTCTCCCTCCCTTCCTCTCTCTCCTAGTCTTCTCATTATGTTACATTCTGACTAAAATTAAAATGTGGATATTTAGAAGCAGTTTTCTTTACATCAGAAAGTGAAGTCATTCAGTGAGAATGACATGTAAGTAGTGTCCAATTTCACTTTAGATAAATCTCCGTCTATTTTGCCAAACTGGTTTGGCTGCTTGGATTTGCATTGACCCATCAGGTTAGTGGAGAAAATGAACTTCTAAGTCAGGCAAATGTTGGATATCTGCCTTATTAAAGAATTGTCAAAGTTCTGATCTTTGAGCTGGCTTAAAAGGTGTTTTTAAGTGATAACATTTGGTTTACATAACTTCTGTTTAAGTAATCTATTTTATATAAATACTAGCACTGTTTCAGGTAATACAAAAATGGGCAAAAAACAGTTCTGATTCCTGACAACGGGAAATGTTTCCTGATTCCCAGCAACTTTCTACAATACGTAAGTGAAAGTGAAAGTTGCTCAATCATGTCTGACTTTGCGACCCCATGGACTCTCCAGGCCAGAATACTGGAATGGGTAGCTGTTCCCTTCTCCAGGAGATCTTCCCAACCCAGGAATCAAACCCAGATCTCCCGCATTGCGGGCAGATTCTTTACCAGCTGAACCACCAGGGAAGCCCATGGTATGTAAGGCAGAAGTTAGATTACATTCTCTGTTTTCGGTAATAGCTCCTTAGGGGCATGGTTGGTTGCGGGGCGGAGGAATGAATCATTGAACATTATCTAAATTCAGCCTGGGAAATGCATTCTACTGGAGTTTCTAAAAATCAGCTCACAGAGCATGAGAAGAGAGAGAAAGAAGAGAGAAGACAGAATAAAGGGATGAACAAGCTGTGAAGTGACAGGCATTCCTAAGAAGCTCCTTTATACTAGTATGTCTAACAGGCAACTGAAGAAAACTACACATAACTATTTAACATCTAAGTTGGTACACTCAAAGTGGAACTTTTGGATCCATGGGCCAAATTTGATTTTTCCTGTTTCCCTTTGGCTCAGAAAATGACACCTTCATATGGTCAATTGCTTAAGCCAAAAATTTAGATTTTTTTTTGTTCTTTGTTTCTCTCTTTCTGCCAGTCCCAGGTAGAATCCATCAGCAAGGCCTCCTGGCTTTACCTCCAAAATATTCTTCCTCCCTCTTCATTTACTACCATCCTGATCATCACCACCCTAGGTCCATCCATCATAACTCACTTGGATGTGTCACCTACTTTTGCTACCTTCCCTTGCCATCTGTCTTCTTCTCAGCATACATAGTGATGCTTTCAGACTATCCCCAGATCATATCTTCCTTCTGCTGAAAACCTTCACTGGCTCCCTATTATACTTGGAATGAAACAGTAACTCCCTGATGGGGTTGATTGATCCACACCAGCTCTGATCCTTGCCAACCGTACTGGCCTCATCTCAAACTTCTGCTGTTGCTCTCTGTACATTACTCTGATCTTCTTTCTCTCTTTCTCATCATGCTTGTCACTGCCTCAGATTGTTCTTTGATTGCTATTTTCTGTTCCTGCAACTCTTTTCTGGGTCATTTTTGTGGCTGGTTCTTCACAATTCAGGTCTTAACTCAAATGGTACTTCTTTAAAGAGGTCTTTCCTGTCTAAAGGAAGGCTTATGTAAAGTAACTCCCTGTAACTTACTACTACCTAAGTTTTCTTTTGTCAGCTTACCAGAATTTTTGCTATTCTGACATTAGCTTGCTTATTCATTTGTTCAATTACTTATTTTCCATTTTTCTCCCACTGAAAACAGAGCCTGAAGGCAGGAACTTGTCACATCTCAGCTTCTAGAAAGTGCTGAGCACCTTACTAGCATTTCATATATACTCAGTGAATGAATGATTGAATTCATGAGTGGACAAAATTATAGAAGGAAGTCCTCCTGCAATGCAGGAGATGTAGGTTCGATCCCTGGTCTGGGAAGATATCTTGGGGAAGGAAATGGCAACCCACTCCAGTATTCTTGCATGGGAAATCTCATGGACATTGGAGCCTGATGGGCTACCCTCCATGGGGATTGTACATATATTGTTTAAATATTTGTACAAAATCTTTAAACAGGATAACACCTAGAAAAAAAAAAATCTCAGTGTTTACCCAAATGTCAGTTTAAGAAGTTAGAGATACAATGTAGCTGATAAAAACACCTCAGTTGCCTTAAAAGAAGCTTATACTCTGTCCAAAACAGAGAAACAGACCCGAGGGACAGAGCAAGAATAAAGACTAGAAAGGGCAAAGGATGGGTTTAAATACTAGATTAAGATGCATTTTCTAGTAATTAGATTAAGAGCTTGCAGAAACATGTCCCACCACTGAATGACCACTTTTGAAGTAATCGCGGAGAGGCTTCACGTTATATTCTATTCTGTAGATTTACAGATTTTCAGTAAAGAGAGTGCCTTGCTGAATCCTTCAAAGATAAACAGGTAAAATGCCTCAGAACACCAAGAGAATCTAGAAAACAGGCAGTGTCATAAGTAAAGGAGTATCGCAAGGGTACCCCCTTGTGGCAGGAGAACATGTATTCTAAATGAAGACTGTAACCAGAATTTGTTAAATCTTTCCTATCTTATACCCAGGTGGCGCTCAGTTAGTCAGTTCAGTCGCTCAGTCGTGTCGGACTCTTTTGCGACCCCATGAATCACAGCACGCACGGCCTCCCTGTCCATCACCAACTCCCGGAGTTCACTCAAACTCATGTCCAGGTGGCGCTAGTGGAAAGAAATTGCCTGCCAATGCAGGAGACCTGGGAGATCCAGGTTGGATCCCTGCATGGTCGGGAAGATCCCCTGGAGAAGGAAATGGCAACCAGCTCCTGGAAAATCCCAGGAACAGAGGAGCCTGGTGGACTACAGTTCATGGGGTCGTAGAGAGTTGGACATGTCTGAAGCAACCTAGCACAGTCATACCCATTATATTTGAATTATGAGTTAATTGTACCATATTCATTAATTTCATGTCATTATGTTTGCTTTTATTTCCTTTTCTCTCTTTTAAGCAAGTTAAAGAAATATAACACATATAGAAAAGTATACAAATTACATGTTGATAAATTTGTCATAAATTGAACATACCTGTGTAACCAGCACCCAGATCAGGAATATTATTACACTAACATCTACAACATTCCCCTCGTTTCTGCTTCTAGTCACTACTCCTGCAGGGGGGCCACTATTCTGATTTTTAACACCATAGGTAGGTTTTGACTATACTTGAACATTGATAGATCATTCTTTTCCCACCTGGCTTCTTTCACTTAACGTTATGTTTGTGGGATCCATCCAGGTATATCGTGTGAAGGTATCATTCTTTTGTTCTCATTGCTATACAGTATTTCATTTTGTGAATATACCATAACATATTTATTTGTTCTACAGCCAGTGGGCATTTGATGAGTTTTCAGCCTGGGATTATTACAAACGGCTCTGCTGTGAACATTCTTGTGCATTTCCTGTGACGGATAATGCATAGGAGTGTGCACAGTTGGTAGAACTGAGGAGTCACGAGGTACTCTATGTTCCGCTTTCACTGATATTGCCCACTAATTTGCAAAGTGGTTGTACCAGTTTATACTTTTATAACCAGAATTGCTATTGTGCCACATTTTAACAAACAATTGGTTGGTCTTTTTCATTTTAGTAAATCTGGTAGGTGAATAGTGATATCTCATTGTGGCTTTAATTTTGATTTTCTTGATGATTGATGAAATTGAATATTTTGTATATGTCTATTCACCATTTATGAAGCACTAATTTTTCTATTGGTTTTTCTCTTCTGATTTTTAAGTGTTCTTGAAATATCCTGGATATGAGTTCTCTGTCAAATATATGAATTGGAACGCTCCCATCGAAATTTGTGGGAAGTATTTTCATTTTTATTGGTGTGTCTTTTGATAAGAAATCCTCAGTTTTTAATATTTTTCACTTTATCAGATTTTATAGTTAGCTTTTTTTTTGCATTTTATTTAAGAATTCTTTATCTACTCCAAAGTCTGGCAATGTTTATATAATTTTTTTTCTAAAAGTATGATTGCTTTACCTTTCACATTTCAGATTTATAATCCATTTAAAACTGATTTTTAAGTATCCAAACCCCTATTGCTAACACATTTAGTAACTGGAATACAATGTTTTACAGTTTTTAAAAAATAATTTTTAATTAAATATTTTTAAAATTGGAAGATAATTAGTTTACAAAGTTTTTTTTGGTTTCTGCTGTGCAAAAAGGCAAATCAGCCCTAAGTGTGTATTTATATCCATCCCCTCACTCTTTTTGTATATTTATTTTTAATTGGAGGATAATTACTTTACATTATTGTGTTGGTTTCTGCATTTCTGTCATATATCAACATGAATCAGCCAAAGGTATAAGTATGTCCCATTCCTCTTGAGCCTCCCTCCCACCTTCCACCCCATCCCACCCTTCTAGGATGTCACAGAGCATCAGATTGAGCTCCCTGTGTCATAGAGCAAATTCCCACTGGCTATCTAATATTACATGTGGTGATGCATATGTTTCAATGCTACTCTTTCAATTCACCCCACCTTCTCCTTCCCCCACTGTGTCCACAAGTCTGTTCTATGTCTGCATCTTCATTTCTGCCCTGAAAATAGGTTCATCAATAGTATTTTTCTAGATTCCATATATATGCGTTAATATATGATATTTGTTTTTCTCTTTCTGACTTACTTCACTCTGTAGAGTAGGCTCTATGTTCATCCACCTCATTAGCACTAACTCAAATGCATTTGTTTTTATGACTGAGTAATATTCCATTGTATATATGTGCCCAAATTTCTTTATCCATTCATCTGTCGATGGACATCTAGGTTGCTTCCATGTCCTAGCTACTGTAAATAATGCTGTGATGGACATTAGGGTGCATGTGTCTTTTTCAATTATGGTTTCTTCAGGGTACATGCCCAGTAGTGGGGTTGTTGGGTCCTATGGTAGTTTTAAAGGAAACTCCGTACAGTTCTGCATACTGGCCATATCAATTTGCATTCCCACCAACAGTGCAGGAGGGTTCCTTTTTCTCCACACCCTCTCCAGCAGTTATTGTTTGTAGAATTTTTTGATGTGGCCATTATGACTGGTGTGAGGTGTTACCTCATTATGGTTTTGATTTGAATTTCTCTAATAATGAGCAATGTTGAACATCTTTTCATATGAACATCATTCATATGTCTTCTTTGGAGAAATGTCTGTTTAGGTCTTCTGCCCACTCTTTGATTGGGCTGCTTTTCTGATACTGAGTTGAATGAACTGCTTGTATATTTTGGAGATTAAGCCTTTGTCAGTTGTTTCATTTGCTATTAGCTTTCTCTCATTCTGAGGGTTGTCTTTTTACCTTGTTTATAGTTTTCTTCACTGTGCAAAAGCTTTTAAGTTTAATTAGGTCCCATTTGTTTATTTATTTTTTAATTTCTGTTACTCTAGGAGGTGGGTCATAGAGGATATTGCTGTGGTTTATGTCCAAGTGTGTTCTACCCATGTTTTCCTCTAAGAGTTTTATAGTTTCTGGTCTTAAATTTATGTCTTTAATCCATTTTGAGTTTATTTTTGTGTATGGTGTTAGGGATTGCTCTAATGTTATTTTTTTTTACACACAGCTGTCCAGTTTTCCTAGCACCACTTACTGAAGAGACCGTCTTTTCTCCATTGTATATTTTTGCCTCCTTTATCAAAGATAAAGTGCCCATAGGTGCATGGGTTTATTGCTGGGCTTTCTATCTTATTCCCTTGGTCTATATTTCTGTTTTTGTGCCAGTACCATACTGTCTTGATGACCATACCTTTATAGTATAGTCTGAAGTCAAGCAAGTTGATTCTTCCAGCTCATTCTTCTTTTTCAAGATTGCTTTGGCCATTCAGGGTCTTTTGTGTTTCCATACAAATTGTGAAATTTTTTGTTCTAGTTCTGTGAAAAATACCATTGGTAGTTTGATAGGGATTGCACTGAATCTGTGAATTGCTTTGGTTAGTATAGTCATTTTCACAACATTGGGTCTTTCAATCCAGGAACATGGTATATCTCTCCATCTGTTTGTATCATGTTTGATTTCTTTCATCAGTCAGGGCTTCCCCAATGGCTCAGGTAAAGAATCTACTTGCAATGCAGGAAACACAGGAGATGTGGGTTTGATCCCTGGGTTGGGAAGATGGCCTGGAGGAGGAAATGGAAACCCACTTCAGTATTGCCTGAGAAATCCCATGGACAGAGGAACCTGGCAGGCTAAGTCCATGGGGTCACAAAGAGTCAGACATGACAGAGCACTAGCATGGATGGATCAGTGTCATAGTTTTCTGCATACAGGTCTTTTGTCTTTTTAGGTAGATTTATTCCTAGATAGTTTGTTCTTCTTGTTTCAGTGGTGAATGGGATTGTTTCCTCAATTTCTCTTTCTGGTTTTTCATTACTAGTGTGTCAGAATACAAAGGATTTCTGTGTATTAGTTAGATATCCAGGACTTCAGTATATTTAATGGTTAGCTCTAGTAATTTATCTTCTGCTGGCATCTTTAGGGTTTTCTATGTATAGTATCTTGTCATCTGCAAACAGTGAGAGTTTTACTTTTTTTAAATCCTCCCTCTGGAGCCTCACTCTCCACATCCCACCCCTCCAGGTCCTCACAGATAGTAGCATTATTTACATAGCCAGGACATGGAAGCAACCTAGATATTCATCCACAGATAAATGCATACAGAAGTTGTGGTACATATATACAATGGAACATTACAGTTGCTTTCATCTTTAGTGTTAGAGTATTAGTCAAAGTACTGTTTTTTGCCGTTACTTCAGTTCAGTTCAGTCGCTCAGCCGTGTCTGACTCTTTGCGACCCCATGAATTGCAGCACGCCAGGCCTCCCTGTCCATCACCAACTCCTAGAGGTTACTCAAACTCATGCCCATCGAGTCAGTGATGCCATCCAATCATCTCATCCTCTGTCATCCCCTTCTCCTCCTGCCCCCAATCCCTCCCAGCATCAGGGTCTTTTCCAATGAGTCAACTCTGCGCATGAGGTGGCCAAAGTACTGGAGTTTCAGCTTCAGCATCAGTCCTTCCAATAAACACCCAGGACTGATCTCCTTTAGGATGGACTGTTTGGATCTCCTTGCAGTCCAAGGGACTCTCAAGAGTCTTCTCCAATACCACAGTTCAAAAACATCAATTTTTCAGCTCTCAGCTTTCTTCACAGTCCAACTCTCACATCCATACATGACCATTGGAAAAACCATAGCTTTGACTAGATGGACCTTTGTTGGCAAAGTAATGTCTCTGCTTTTTAATATGCTGTCTAGTCTGGTCATAACTTTCCTTCCAATGAGAAAGTATCTTTTAATTTCATGGCTGCAGTCACCATCTCCAGTGATTTTGGAGGCCCCGAAAATAAAGTCTGACACTGTTTCCACTGTCTCCCCATCTATTTCCCATGAGGTCATGGGACCAGATGCTATGATCTTAGTCTTCTGAATGTTGAGCTTTAAGCCAAATTTTCCACTCTCCTCTTTCACTTTCATCAAGAGGCTTTTTAGTTCCTCTTCACTTTCTGCCATAAGGGTGGTGTCATCTGCATATCTGAGGTTATTGATATTTCTCCCGGCAATCTTGATTCCAGCTGTGCTTCTTCCAGCCCAGTGTTTCTCATGAAGTACTCTGCATATAAGTTAAATAAGTTAAATATACAGTCTTGACGTACTCCTTTTCCTATTTGGAACCAGTCTGTTGTTCCATGTCCAGTTCTAACTGTTGCTTCCTGACCTGCATATAGGTTTTTCAAGAGGCAGGTCAGGTGGTCTGGTATTCCCATCTCTTTCAGAATTTTCTACAGTTTATTGTGATCCACACAGTCGAAGGCTTTGGTGTAGTCAATAAAGCAGAAATAGATGTTTTTCTGGAACTCTCTTGCTTTTTTGATGACCCAGAGTATACTGGCAATTTGATCTCTGGTTCCTCTGCCTTTTCTAAAACCAGCTTGAATAACTGGAAGTTCACGGTTACTTAGGTTCGTTCTTTCCCCACCCCCGCTTCAAAGTGGTTCCATTGAATCAGCAGTGGGGGTGGAGCATCCAGTCCACTTCTTTAGCCAGCATTTCTGACAGCCTGGCAGTGGGTCTCTGTCCACACTGTCTTGCAGTGGCCCTCCACCAGCCCTGAGCTCCATGCAGTTCAACAAGGGGCCCATCTATAGGCTCTCTGGCAGAGGTCAAGAACTGCCTCCTGTAGGAACATGACCCTCAGGAGGAGGTGGAGCTCAGAAGCTGGATCGAGGGACTCATCAGCCTGTCCATCGGCCCGACTTCCAGAAGGCTCTGAAGGACGGAATCATTTTGTGCAGAAACACAAGCAGACTCACAGACACAGAAAACAATCTTATTGTTGCCAAAGGGGAAAGGTGGGGGAGGGAGGGATAAATGAGAAGTTTGGGATTAACAGATACAAACTACTGTATACAAAAATAGATAAAACAACAAAGATCTGTATAGCATAGGGAACTATGCTCAGTATCTTATAATAACCTATAATGGACAAAAATCTGAAAAAGAATATATTATATATATTTGTATAATTGAATCATTTGATTCTGTACACTTGATACTAATATAACCTTGTAAATTAACCATTTTGCAATTAAAAACACTAATTGTACTATACACTTTTAAAAAAGAAAAATAAAGTATGAGAATGAATCAAATCATCCAGGATGTGAGAGTGTTGATAGAGAAGTAAATGCAGGTTTGTTAGGGTTCCTTTTTTATAAGCAACAGTAGTCAGCTCTCATTGACTTAAAGAACAGCAATGTGTTACACGGATATCAACAGGGAAACTGGAAGTAAACTTGTCCAGGAGTCAAGGGAGAAGGGGCCCAGTCAAGCTCCTGTTATTGGAATAGTTTGCTTAGGACACATGCCCTAACTGCTTTAGGACATACATTGTCCTGCTTCTGGATTCAAAGTCCTTGGTCCAATTCTAAAAATGGAGAGTTCCCCCAAATGCCAGAGCATAAATTCCTGACACTCTGGCAGTGGGATTCAGAAATGAACAAATTGATTTAAAGAAAATGATGATTTACACATGAGTTGGAAGAATGAAAACTTAGGCTTCTTTTAAATATACCTCTATTTTATGCTCATGATTACTGTGAAAATTTTATTGTAGAACATTCTTCTTCATTTAATAATAAAAATGTTAAATGTACTTATAGTAAAATTTATAAAATTGATCATTTATCATACCATAGTTTGTGGTAGCCCCAAATCTGAAATTACATAAACTTTGTAGAGTTCTTCCTGAGTTTGACTATCATGTTTAAATCCATTCACTATTCATCTACAGTGCAGAATAATGAGAAATCAATCAATATGTAGTTTTATATTTAATCATAAGGAAAGGAAATTCTTAAATCATAGAAAAATATTTATTTTTATTATTTTTATTTTCTCAAAAAGATATTTTTCTTTAAATATGCTCTATCTTCCCTTTAGAAAACAGGCCACAGCAATCATGACTGGGTTCTTCTTTAATCTTGGGAGTTTCTAAATTGTCATGCATCTATTTCATTTAATTCATTCTTCAAATATACATTAAGCGGCTAAGGAAAAATAAGCAGAATTGGATACAAACCACAGAGGAGCAGAAAGAAAATCAAGGAAGGAAAAATGCTGAGGAGGCAGAAAATGGAGAAGGAAGGAACTATTAGAGGAGGAAGCAAATTAAGTAGAGTGGAGGGAAACCAAAATGTTCAAGGCAAGACAGTACTTCTCAGTACTATCTCAAGAGCATGTGAGCATGCTCAGTTGCTGCAGGCATGTCTGACTCTAACCTGAGTCTGTACCAAAAAGGGGCTGCAGAAGAACAAAGGAGAAGGAAGGCATGGCCATACCTTTCTGTTCCTCGAGAAGAGCTGTGGCTCTCTGGTTTTCCTGGCTACACTCAGTGTTGGGGATGCCTGTTGCTTTTAGAGCTGGTCCACTATTCAGCTACAGGAATAACTCAGTTGACAAAAATCTTTGGCCATTTGAGTCTTTAAAGGCCTGAGTCTTAAATTTAGATTCTTACTCTAGGCAGAACTGGAAATTGTGTTTTTTCCCCCTGTTTGATTAACTTTTTTTTTTTTTTTCTGAAGTGTAGTTGACTTGCATTATAGTAGTTTCTGGTGGTGTTGTTGTTTAGTCCCTAACTCGTGTCTGACCCTTTTGTGACTGTATGGACTGTAGCCCGCCAGTCTTCTCTGTCCATGGGATTTCCCAGGCAAGAATATTGGAGTAATTTGCCATTTCCTTCTCCAAGGGATCTTCCCAACCCAGGGATCAAACTCATATCTCCTGTGTTTCCTGCATTGCAGGCAGATTTTTTACCTGCAGAGCTACCAGGAAAGTCCAACACTTATATGTGGAACCTAAAAAATAAAACTATATACAAAACAGAAACAGACTCACAGACATAGAAAATAAGCTTGTGGTACCAGAGAGGAGAGGGATGGGAAGGTGGACAAAGTAGAGTTAGGGATTAATGGATACAAACTGCTATACATAAAATAGATACACAACAAGGATTTACTGTATAGCACAAGGAATTATACTCTTTATCTAGTAATAATCTATAATGGAATATAATCTGCAAAAATAGTGAATCACTATGTAGTGAAACTAACATAGTATTTTAAGTCAGTTATACTTAAAAACAAACAAACAAACAACAGATGAATGGATAGATGATTGAATAAATAAATAAATAAATGGAGGGACTTCCCGGGTGGTCCAGTGGCTGACTCCCCACTCTCAATGCAGGATGTTTGGGTTCGATCCCTGGTCAGTCAACTAGATCCTATATACTGTAACTAAGAGATCACGTGCTGTAACTACAGATCCTAAATCCCACAACAAAGACAGAAGATCCTGTGTGCTGAAACTAAACCCTGGTTTAGCCAAATAAATATTAAAAAAAAAAAGAAAAGGCAAAAAAGTGGTCAGTTTTATCTCAGTCTTATTCTTAGTGATAGTCAGAAATCTATGCTGGCCCCCTCTGACCTATATCATTGTGTAACTGACTCCCTTTGAGTGCAAGAGAGATCTGAAAATGATGGACTGTCACTTCCATGATTAATTTCTTGGCTTTAAAATAGAGATTATCTTCAATGGGTGGGCTCCATACAATCAGGTAAACCCTTAAAAGAAAGGGGCTTTTTCTGAAGGAGATTTGACATGAGAGAGATTCTGCTGCTGGCCTGGAGGATTCTGTTACCACCATGTCATGTAAGCCCCTGATGAGTGAGAAGACCATTGGCAAGAAACTGGGAGCAACCTTTTGGAGCTGAGAGTGGCCTCAGACTGGCAAAGAATAGGGGAGCTGAGTGTTACACTTTCTCAGAACTGAATTCTGCCATTACCTGAAAGAGCTTTTCCAGAGGAAGAGGAGACCAACGCTGGCCAACACCTTAGTGAGAGACGCTGAGGAGAGAATCCAGTTGAGCCATGCTGGTCTCCTGATCCATGGAAACTGTATGATAATAAATGTGAGTTGTTTCAAAATCTCCAAATTTATGGTATTTGTTACAAAGCAAGAAACAACAGAAGAACTTTTGTTTCTAAGACATTCAGTTTTGATTGTGTCACCTCCTGCTTTCAGAGTGTGAATGTTGTCTTTCTGAAAAAAATTCAAGTTAAATAAGACTTTTTAGAACCCCGTGCTTCCCTGGTGGCTCAGATGGTAAAGAGTTTGCCTACAATGCAGGAGACCTGGGTTCAGTGCCTGGGTTGGGAAGATCCCCTGGAGAAGGGAATGGCTACCCACTCCAGTATTCTTGCCTGGACAATTCAGTGGACAGAGGAGCCTGGTTGACTACAGTCCATGGCGTTGCAAAGAGTTAGACCCTACTGAGCGACTAACACTTTAAAACCCTGATCACCTCCCTAGCCTTGTTGCCTGCCAATCTGATGTCACTCCACTCCAGACAGACTAAAATAATTGGAGGTCTCATAACACTGCACTCTCTGTTGCCTCGCTTCTTCCTTGTAATTCCTGTCTCAACCTAAACTTCGATCTTTTAGCAAGTATTTTACTAGTGCTCTAAGACTAGTAGGGCTTCTTTGGTGGCTCAGAGGGTAAAGTGTCTGTCTGCAATGTGGGAGAGCTGGGTTCAATCCCTGGGTCAGGAGGAGTCTCTGGAGAAGGAAATGGCTACCCACTCCAGTATTTTTGCCTGGAGAGTTCATGGATGGAGGAACCTGGTAGGCTACAGTCCACAGGGTCGCAAAGAGTTGGATACGACTGAGCGACTTAGCTTCACTTCACTTACGACTAGTAGCGTGAGGCCACCATTATCCTGGTCCCCAGACAATCTCGTTCTTATTCCTCCTGTAGCCCTTGGCACGCTAACAAAGCTGTCGGTTTACCTGCCTGCCTTCCTGAGTACAAGGCACGGTCTCTGAGGGCGGAGGTTTTATCTTACTCAGCATTTTGCTTTCCAGGATCTGAGTCCATGCTGAATGAATGAACTGGTAAATGGGAAAAGAGGCTGCTCACTGCCTTACATAGGCATTCAGGAAAAGCCAAATTGTAATCTCTTTGTTCCAGTGCAGAGAGTCTGGGTTTGGAATACCAGCTGACTGCACTACTCTTAGCAGTTCAATCACTTTGGGTGAAGTCTCTGAATGTCTTTAAGTTTCATTTTCATACTTTGAGAAATATGGATGCTAGTAAAGTTTACTGTATAAGATTGAAGAAACTAGGAAAATGTATGTAGTCCCATAGATCAGTGCCAAATAGACAGTTAAATGGACAAAAAAATTTTAAACTATTAGTTTTATTGTAATTTCTTATTAATAATTACATTTCATGCATGCTTAGATGTGGGCTACTGAGGGACCAAACATCTTTGCACCTTTTTCTTGTGCTGAGCAGATCTCTCTTTCTTTTTTCTTGTTCTCTTTCTTCTCTAGGGAAAAAGAAACTTAACAGCAGTTGGCTTGCTGTTTCCTGCTCCTTTGCTGCTTGGGGTTTCACTTTCCTTTCTCAGGAACAGGAAGCCACTGATCTCAACAGAACCTTTGGTCTCCAAACTCTGGCTAGTCCATAAGTGTGACAGAGCACTTAACACTCCATTAATCCTTGTCCCATTCTGAAAAGCTGGTAAGTGACTTGCTGCCATCCAATGTTTCTTAGTTGTGGGCAAAGAAATTTGCCTGTTTTTCTTTCTTTGAAGAAGAGTTTCAAGTGAAATCCCTAGTAAGATCATGCTTTTCTCTTTTGTTGGTTTTGTTTTTTAATGAATATTTCAAATACAGGGAATACAGAGAATACATAAACTCTATTGTAATCTTACGCAGTTCTGGTTTTTTAAGTGATTTGCTTTATTAATAAGAATAGTTTTGTTTTCTTGACAACTTCAAGGCATTACAGATCTCACTGAAATTATTGATGAGTCTCTCTTATATTTTCTTCACTTCCCTTACTTCCTAGAGAGAAATTGTATCTAGACTTTGTCATAAATTATTGTCATGCTTGTTTTTATGCTCTTTTACTGTATATATGTGTGTATTTATTTATTTATTTATTTCTGAGAAAGTACTGTATATATGTGTGTATTTAAATGACCTCTAGTATTGCTTTGTAAATTAACAGTTTATTTATGATATCATACTAAGATTCTCATTCTCCACGTGTTTCTTTCCAGTCAATGTGAATTCTTTGAGATTTATCCGAATTGAGACAAATAGGTCTAATTCAGTTACTTCAATGCTCTTTAGTATTTCCTTTTATGAATATGCCAAAATTTGTACATCCAATCTTCTAACATCACCATAAACAATGATGCTATGCACATTGTTTCCAAAATGATGCATGCCCATCAGGACAATGTAAATATTCTTGAGTTTCTATATCCTGGTCATCTCTTTCACTGAACTTTTGTTTGATGTGAAATGATATCCCATTGTTGTTTAATTTACAGTTTCTTGTCACTAGAACTTTTGTTTGATGTGAAATGATATCCCATTGTTGTTTAATTTACAGTTTCTTGTCACTAGAACTGTTGAACATTTTTTCATATGTTTATAGTGAATTTCTTTCAAGGAGCAAGCATCTTTTAATTTCATGACTGTATTCACCATCTGCAGTGATTTTGGAGCTCAAAAAAATAAAGTCTCTCACTGTTTCCATTGTTTCCCCATCTATTTACCAGTGATGGACCAGATGCCATGATCTTTGTTTTCTGAATTGAGAATTTTAAGCCAACTTTTTCACTCTCCTCTTTCACTTTCATCAAGAGACTTTTTAGTTCTTCTTCACTTTCTGCCATAAGGCAAGTAAGATGGTCTGGTATTCCCACCTCTTTAAGAATTTTCCACAGTTTGTTGTGATCCACACAGTCAAAGGCTTTGGCATAGTCAATAAAGCAGAAGTAGATGTTTTCTGGAACTTTCTTCCTTTTTTGATGATCCAGCAGATGTTGGCAATTTGATCTCTGGTTCCTCTGCCTTTTCTAAATCCAGCTTGAACATCTGGAAGTTCATGGTTCATGTACTGTTTAAGCCTGGTTTAAAGAATTTCTTAGTATCTTCTTAATTTGACAGATGCATCAATGCCAAGTTTACCTCTCTGTATTCACTTCTTTTCCAAACCTTAGCCAATAACATAATTCTTTACTGCTTTGTTTTCTCTCCAATGCTTTCAAATATATCTATATCACAGTTATCCTTGTTTTTAATTGTTCTTATTGAAAGGATTGGCATGATGGCTAATGTTCTAGCCATCATGCACTTTCCTACCTATTAAATCCTCTCATGTTTCAATTTCTTTCTTTGTGCACTGTTTTCTGAGTTAATTTCTCACTTCTATCATCAAATTCATGGATTGGTAAAATATGCCCTCATTCCAGCCATCTATTTTTGTGAAAAAGTTTCTATTTGAACCCTGTCGTGAGCTTTGTCTATGGCTGTTTTTGCCTTATGCTGGCAAAGTTGAGTAACTTGGTAGAAACCATATTATCCACAAATCCTAAAATTTTTACTATGTGTTACTAAGAAAAAGTGTGATAATCTCTGCTCTAATTCATTAATTTTTCTCTACTTTTAAAACCCAGTCTCTAGTTTGTTTTTCCTAATGACTTAAAAAAAATTAATGATATTTAAATGTCTAAATTATCTATTTTTCATATCTACCCATTAATGTTATATATATTAAAATATATAATATATATGTACATGTATATACATATGTTTGTGTATATAGTTCTTTACACTCCAGATCCAAATAACATGCTTTAATTGGGTCAGCGAATAAAGAACTCACTGAAACTAGTATAGCAGAAATCACAATACTGTACTGCTCTCTGAAACTATTAAATTTTTTTCCTACTAGAAACAGAACAATGGCAGTGACAACCCGATTGACGTGGAATGAGGAAAGAAGTTTTCAAAAGCTGCTCGGAAATGTTTCTCTGAGACTTCTTTATAAGTCTAGTGTCCATGGAGATGACATTGCAGAAATGCAGAATAGGTGCAGATGTCAAGGATCCACTATCACAGTGATTTATCATTCCGACAGTATTTTTGGTATCTTTATGCTTGGGCATAGTTCTGAACAGTCTAAAAGTTTTATAGAGCCAGATGCTTCCTTCTTTTTTTCACTTCAAAAGGATGAAACAATGGAAATGAAATCTGTATTTTTAAATTCAACAGTGACAAGTAATAGTAAGAGCCTGATATTTAATTTCTCTAGTTATGACAATAAGTTTTTATCTCTAAATTTCAGCAAAAGATGCATTAATATACCTAGATCTTTAAAGGAAAAATTAAGAGCAAAATCTGACTCAAATTTCAGCAAAAAAGGAGGAATTATGTTTTTAGAGGCGGAATTAAGAGGAAAATCTGACTCAGACTCCCCATATTTAGAATGTGAAGTTTTTCGAGTTGAAGGTATGTTATTTTGTACACTACTATGTTCTGATTCTAGTCTTTGTGTTTGGTAGCTCATAATTAATCTACAAGAACAAGAAAAAAAAAGACAAGTGAATTTCATACCACAAATTTTTTAATAACCTCCAAAATGAAAACTGGAAGGCATAAAGGTTATGGGGTTATCACCCAGAAAGTATAGGCAGCTTTGATCAAAGTAAGTTGAGAAGTATGAGTGAAGAGATGGAGACGGAGACAGAAGCCTCACTATTTTGACACGTGACACCTTTTGAGTCAGCCCTGGGACTCCTAGGCATAATTATATGAGTTTGCAGAGTGACTTTTACAAAGAAGATACTTTTAGCTCCTCTTAATCTCATTATGCTGCCAACCCTAATTCCTGACCAAACAGCTCAGCTGGGTTATGCAAAAAGACTCAATGCCCTATTTAGAAGTTAGACTTGGTCACATTTAATCAGACAAGCTTAAAAATTGTTATGCCATGTTTATTTCTTTTAGGAATTAAGGATGAGACAGGCTACATAAACAGGATAACAAGAGCCACACAGTAAGTTAGTTTCTTGAACTATCTATTACTCATTTCATTTAGATCAACTGTATAAATGGCACTGACGGTGAGATTAAAAACCATGTTACTTGGAGT
The DNA here is from genome assembly GCF_910594005.1 of Cervus elaphus. Taxonomy (NCBI): domain Eukaryota; kingdom Metazoa; phylum Chordata; class Mammalia; order Artiodactyla; family Cervidae; genus Cervus; species Cervus elaphus. The sequence goes on along the minus strand of NC_057834.1, from coordinate 87,776,222 downwards.
GATAAAAATCAGTGGTCCTGACTTAATGTGTTGAAGACAATTTAGAACAGCAACAAAAACAAAACCACTACCAGCTGAAATTTTTAAGATCCACCTCATGGCAGTTTGACTTCATGTTTCACTATGGTCCTGCTAGATTCAAAGTTTTCCAGAGTTGAGATGACTATTTTAGATAATTCCTCTGAATCCTTGTTTTGAGAATCAAGTTTTCAGAGAACCTCAGAAAATTTTAAAAACAAAGTCCCCCCTCCCCACTTTATAGACAAACACCTGCATTGCATATATTTTATTTTTGTTTCCCCTTAATGTAACATTGTTACTGAAAATTTACTTTCAGTGTTGTTATTATTTCTTATTATACTTATGGGGTCTAAGGCTAATAGTTTAGAAATGATTTGGTTGCTGGTTAGTTTAACTTAGTCAGATGTAGATAAGTACATTTTCTTCAAGCACAGAATGTATAACCTTAGACCCTTTCAAGTTATATGAAAGAAGATGCTAATATCAGAATAATAAATAAGTGTTAAAACATGCTTTTTAGCAGGAAGAAAAGCTCAGCAGAATTATACTGTTCCTTATGGAAGTTTGGCTGTTGTATTTAACTACTGCAGTTTTCCAGGCACAGAAATAGTCTCCTAGCAGACGTCAGAGCCTACAGTCCCTTTGCAAACTTGGTTTCGGAAATCCGTATTCTCTTGCTGGGTCCAGTTGGGTCTGGAAAGTCCAGTTTTTTCAATTCAGTGAAGTCCATTTTCCAAGGCCATTTGACTCGCCAAGCCATAGTGGGATCTGATGTCACCAGCATTACTGACCAGGTAAGTTATTTCAGGATTTCCTGAGGATTTTGTTTTATAAGTTACAATTATGAGGTTTGTTAATTTCTTTGGCATTTTCTCTCTATAGCTTAACCTCCTAATCTGTGAACAATTAAATGCTAAATCAAATGTAAAACAGGAATAAAAATGGAATCAGAATTGCCCACATGAGTTATATTAGACAGAGAAGCTTTCCATTTTTATGGATATGAGCAGTTTTAAGAAGAATGCTTTTTGGTATTTGCAAAAAAATAATAAATGTTTAAAAACTTTGTAGAAATCTTTGTCCATTTTATTTGATATTTATATATTTACTCATGTCCCACATGGTTTTGCCTTGGGTTGAAATTATTTTCTCTTTTTTTTGTAATAAAATAATGAAAATTATGTATTGCAACACTTTTGCATTATATGAGATCATTTAATAGAAAATGATCATGAGAAGCAAAACCTTCATGGGGTAAATCAGTTTACCAATGCTCCTATAAAGACTGTCTTATTTGTAAATAAATATATTTAAGGAAATAAGTACTAATACTATTTTTAAAACTGTTATGCTAAAGATCTTTGATTTATAGTGCAATATTTATTTAGAAACTTCCATTCTATGCTTGTCAATATTATATAATCAAACAAAAAGAATAAAGCAAATTAATAGAAAATGTCAAAATCAAGCTGTGTTTTTCTATGATTGCTAAAGTCCAATATTGTTATCTTGTGATAGAGAATATGTCGTACATTGTCAATGCAAAATTTAGCATAAGACAGTTATAGCTGATTTTAGTTTTATGTCATATTTAATAACTGAAAGCATTTTCTAATACTTTTAAGAATCACATCTTATTTCTGGATGCTGGCTATTCTCTATCTGCTTCAGTGGCTTTATTATGATATATGGGCCTAGCCTCAGGAGCAAGATTCTGCAACAGCAATTCAGTACATTAAGCATTGATTGAAATGTTTTTGTTTGCTAAATATTGTGTTGTAATAGAGACCTAAATGCAAATAACACTACAGTCCCTTTAATCAGGGAGCTCAGAGACCAATGTAGATAATAATCAAGTAAATACTATTCAGTGTGAGACATGCTGCAATAGTGGTACTCATCAGGACAGAATTTCTGTCTTCTTTGTATGTTGAAAACTCCAAAGATGTGCTGCTTTAAGGGAAGATGTATTAGATCCTGAACTCCAATTAGAATGTAAATACTATATACATTAAAGGAAAACAGGACAGCATATTTGTGAAGGAAATGGAATACTTTATTGCTCAGAGACCCTTCTTTCTGAAAAATTGAAGCTGTAAATAAAACAGGTTAATGGTTATTGGAAATATGAATGTTGCCTATTGATCTTGAAATTTTACAATGTATTGAATATTATCTAACTCTAATGCTCCATGTAATTTCTTTCATGTTGAGGTACCAATAAACCCCATTCACTTAGATTAAAATCTCCAGTAGAATTGCTCTAGGCATTTTTATGAAGCCATGGGTGCTTTGACTCCATCACAAATGACAATAGGTTACAGAGGAATTCTCTACTTCCTGGTTTGTGCTGAAAGAACTGAGTATTGTCTGGTGTCTCTGAGAAGCCCTTTTCTTTGTGATTCTTCCCAAATCTTCCATAGTTGAGTCTATGTTGAAAGTGTATTTGACCAATAAATGAAATTTTTTCAGAGTTATCCTAAAAAAATAGTCTTGGGATCAGATAGAGTGTGTCTAGAAAAGAAGCTTTGTTAAAGTGAAAAGTTAAAGTGAAAGTTCCTCAGTTGTTTCTGACTCTTTGTGACCCCATGGACTGTCCATGGAATTCTCCAGGCCAGAATACTGGAGTAGGTAGTCTTTTCCTTCTCCAAGGGATCTTCCCAACCCAGGGATCGAACCCAGGTCTCCTGCACTGCAGGCAGATTCTGCATGCAAAGTGCTCCTAATGCATGTCAAAATATAGTGGTTGTAAGCTGAAATTTTCTCATGGAACATCATATATGATTGAAAAGACAACTGAAAGACTTTCTTATTTATACTTGGATATTTGGTAGACATTTTGGGGAAAAATGCACGAAATGAAGGTATCACTTCAAGGATAACAACCCATAGTGTTTGTTGTCAAAGATAACATTTGAGCTAAAGAAAAAGAACATGAGGAAGCTTGAAAACTTTGAGCTTGAAAACTTAAGAACTTAAAGACTTATTTAATGAGATTAATGATGGCATTAACAAATATGATATTTTAATGTTGTAAAATGAAATGTGCCAATATTTGGAAGGTCCAGATAAGCCAGTGAACCAATACTTTCAAATGACCAATGCATCAAGTTACAAAATCAAGGATGGATAAAAAATATATTCAAAGTGTAAAATAGATCAACAAACTTAATGTCATAGTTTGAAAGCATCACAGATTTCACATTGCAGGTAATCTTTATGGAATTATCACTTGTTCAGCTTTGATGTATTATTAATGAGCAATGTCCATATTCTCTAAAAGCTGTTAAATTAAATACTCCCTCCTTGCCTACTACCTGTATATGTGAGGTCAGATTTTTTCATATACTTCAACCAAAACAATATATCACAACAGATTGAATGCAGAGGCAACTATGAGAATCTTGCTGTTTTCTATTGATTCAGACATTAAAGAGAATTGCAAAAGGTAAATCAATCCCACTCTTTTCTATAATTTTTTGAAAATAGTTTTTTTCTAAAATTGTTAGTTTAATATATAACAGGTTCATATTATATTTTTAAATAATTTAAAAACTATTAAAAATTTTTGTTTTTATTTCTAGTATGTTGCACATAAATAGACAAGACCCACATGAATAAAATATCTTTGGGATCCTCAATAATTTTTAAGAAACTTAGTTGATCTTGAAGCCAAAATGTTTGAGGACCACAGTAAAAGTATTAATGAGTTTTTCTTCTTCTTATTACATCTTAAAGGCTAGTTGAAGAGTGAACTTTTATATTGCTGTGTTTTGTTTTACAGTACAGGATATATTCTATTAAAGATGGAAAAAATGGCCAATCTCTGCCATTTATGTTGTGTGACTCCATGGGGCTGGATGAGAATGAAGGAGTAGGCTTATGTGTGGATGACATACCCCACATCTTAAAAGGGTGTGTGCCAGACAGATATGAGGTAAGAACCCTTCAGAGTGTAGAACATTTCAAATCATTTTCAGCAATGCTTTTCACTGATGTTTTATCACATGCATTTTCAATTTTTATAAAGTGGTTTCAACACCAACCAAAATTACTGTATTTTAAATTAAAAAATATTTATGTAAAGAAAGCAGATAACTTCTCTTATTTTCTACAGCATTAAGAAATATAACCAAGAGGCAAGATTTTACTCATATAGCTTCCAGGAAAAGGTCAGGAGGAACTGTGTTTATATTACTCTTTGCAATGATTCTAAAAATAGGAAAGGAGTAATATAATCTCTTGCACTTTTATAAACACTTGGACAAAGTATTGAAACGACTACTCTTTGTTGATATGTGATGTTATACTGAAGGTAAGCAGGCTTCACTACTTAATACAGCCTAAATACTTGATTTCAAAGGCTGGCTCTGCCACCAATTAGATGTGTACCCATAAGTAAGTTACATGCTTGTCTCTGTGAGTTTTGGTTTTTTTTATGTGTGAAATGTAGAATAATAATGCTGATCTCATAGGTGGCTAAGTAGATTAAATGAAAAGATAAACTCTAAGTTCTCAGAAAGTTAACCATTATTGTCACCTTTCTTTCAGATATTGGGTGCAATAAAATTAGCCTCAATTTCTAAGCAGTGATTTCCTTTTCCTCAATTGTGCTTTGAGATTTGAAGAGACTGAGATTTGAAGTTGCTTTTTAAAATAACAAATAACATTGTTTGTACTTTTCTGAAATATTTCCATTAATAATTAATTAAGTTGTAATTATAATTTTTTTTTTTGCCAAAGCAATGAAGTGGGTTGTATTTTTTTTATATAATGATACCATGCTAACAGTGGAGAGGAAGTATGAAAGAATGCTATGAACTAATCTGGGGCAGGAGTATCTGGGAGAAGGGAAGTTTTGTGTTGGAGGTTAGTGGAGATCATGCTTGAAACATGAATTGTATCTGAAAGAATTCATCAGAGACTCTCTAATGTTACCTTATATTTCTAAAACAGTTTAGCCCCCATAAACCAATTACACCCAAGCATCCTACTTTCATCACCTCTCCATCACTGAAAGACAGGATTCACTGTGTAGCTTTTGTCTTTGATATCAACTCTATGGACAATCTCTCCTCTAAAATGATGGTGAAGTTCAAGCAAATTCAAAAAGAAGTAATAAACTGTGGTGAGTTTCACTGTATTCATCAAAACATTTTTACTTTGAAATAAAGATACATTCACAGAAAATTGCAAAAAGAATACACCAAGGCCCCATGTCCCCTTCTTCCAATTTTTAGAGTCCCGGTTTGGTTGGTGGCAATAGCAGATAGAGATCATTCAAAGGCTTTACTGAAATCCTTAAAGACTAGAATGGCTGTAATTTTTTCATCATGTGTGATTTTCCTATGGCTAGATAGAGGAGTTACCTCCCTATATTAGGTGACTAGACCAGAAAGATTAAAACCAGGAGATACAACACTCATAATGTGTGTTATAGCTCTGTTATTTTGTTACATGTGTAGATTCGAGTAACTACCACTACATACAGAACTATTCCATCGCCATAAAAGTCTTTGTCATGGTACCTCCCAATCCTCACCATCCTTAATTTTTGACAGCGATTAATCTTCTCTTCATCTCCATAAATTTTGAGAATGTTATACAACTAGAATCTCAACAGTATGTCTGATGTGAGGCTGGCTTTCTTCACTCAGTCTAATATCCTTTGAATTCCATAAAAGTTGTTTTGTATATCAGTTGTTCATTTCTGTTTATTGCTGAGTACTAATTCATGGTATAGATATTCCATAGTTGTTTTAACCGTTCTTTATCAAAGGACTTTTTGATTACTTCTGTTTTTTGGCTCTTGCACATAAAGCTCCTTTGAATATTAGTGTGCAGGTTTTTGTGTGGGTGTAAGTTTTATTTCTTCTGGGATCATTCCCCCAAAGTGTGATTGCTGGGTCCTATGCTAACTCTGTGTTTATTTTTTTAAAGAAAACGCCAAACCACTATTAAGGATTACTGCACATTTTATAATTTTACAATATATGAGAGATCTAGATTTTCTGGATTCTTGCTAGTATTTGCCATTATTGCTTTTTTTAAAAAAAAATTTAACTCTTCTAGTAGGTATATAGTGATAGTTTGCCATGGTCTTAATTGGCATTGCCCTAATGGTGGCTCACGCAAAGAGCTGACTCATTGGAAAAGACCCTGATGCTGGGAGGGGTTGGGGGCAGAAGGGATTGGGGGCAGGAGGAGAAGGGGTCGACAGAGGATGAGATGGCTGGATGGCATCACTGACTTGATGGGCATGAGTTTGAGTAAACTCCAGGAGTTGGTGATGGACAGGGAGGCCTGGCGTGCTGCGATTCATGGGGTCGCAAAGAGTCGGACACGACTGAGCGACTGAACTGAACTGAACTGAATGATGGTTCAGCTGGTAAAGAGTCTGCCTGCAATGCAGGAGACGTGGGTTCAATCCCTGAGTCAGGAAGATCCCCTGGAGAAGGAAATAGCAACCCACTCCAGTATTCTTGCCTGGAAAATCCCATGGATGGAGGAGCCTGGCAGGCTACAGTCCATGGGGTCGCAAACAGCTGGACACGGCTGAGGGACTTCACTTTAATGACGAGTTAAATTGACCATCTTTTAATGTACTTATTTACTTGTATATGCCTTCTTCAGTAAAGGATCTCTTCATGTCTTTGACCTATTTTCTATTTGTACACTTTGGTTTTTTTTTACTGTTGAGTTTTAAAAGATCCGTAAATCCTAGATATGATTCAATTGTCAGATATATGGTTTGCAAATAGTTTCTCCCAGTGCTCAGCTGCCTTTTCAGTATCTTAGCAGAGCCTTTCGCAAACACAATATTAAAAATTTTGGTGAACTCCTATTTGTCAATTTTTTCTTTTAAGGATCATTCTTTTCATTTTGTGTCTAAAATCCTTCACCAAGCTTTAAGTCTCGTTTTTTTTTTTTTTCTGTTTTCTTCTAGAAGTTTTATAGTCTTATATTTTACATTTAAATATGTAATTAGTTTTGAGTCACTTTTTGTGTAGGATGTGAAATGTAGGTCAAGATTTATTTTATTTTTCCTATGGATATTCAGTTGCTCCAGGACCATTTGTTGAAAAAACTGTCATTTCTCAATTGTATTGCTTTTGTACCATTATCAAAAATCCATTGTCCTTACTTCTGTGCATCTATTTCTGGGTCTCTATTCTGTTCCCTTGATCTATATGTTCATTCCTCTACCAACATCACACAGTCTTTATCACTGTGGTTATATAATAATAAAAACTATAGGTCTTAAAGTGGGTAAAATAATTCCTTCCACTTTTTTCTTACTTGTCAAAATTATTTTATCTATTCTAGTTCCTTTACATTTCTGTAGGAATTTTAGAGTTATTTTGTATATTTCTACAAAAAAAGTCTTAATGGGATGTTGATTGTTTATTAGTTCTAGGAAGATTTTTTTTCATCATTAAATTCTTAGGATTTCATGTCATCTCAAATGGGGACAATTTTATTTCTTCTTTCTTAACTTGTATGTGTTTTATTTATTTTTACTTATCTTACCATCCTGGCTAGTACTTTCAGTTGAATAGTGATGAGAACAAATACCCTTGTTTTGTTTCGGAACTTAGGAGAAGAGATTCAATGTTTCACCACCTTAATGTCAATTAATGTCATTATAGTTTTTAATAGCTGTTCTTTATTAAGTTGAAGAAGTTCTTCTCTATTCCAACTTCTCTGATAATTTTTTTTTAAAGCATGAATGGCTATTGAATTTTGCCAAATGGTTTTTCTCTATAGATTGATATGATCATGGGAATTGTTTCCCTCTGTAGTCTGTTTATATCATGGATCATATTGACTGACTTTGAATCTTGAGCCAACTTTGTCTCCATAACACAAAACTCATGTGTTCATGGTACATAATTCCTTTTATATATTGCTGAATCTTAGTTGATAATATTTTATTAAGAAATTTGGCATCTATATTTATGAGGGATATTGGTCTGTAGTTTTGTTCTGTTTTTTTAATTTCTGTAGTGTTTGTCAGAGTTTAGTCTCAGGTAATATAGGTATTATAAAATGAGTTGGGAAGTACTCTTTCCCCTTTCATTTTCTGGAAGGGATTGTGTAGAGGTGTTTTTTTTTTTTTTTTAATGTTTGGTAGAATTCTCCAATAAAACCATCTGGCCCTGGAGATTTCTTTTTCAGGGATTTTTAAAACCATAAGTTCAATTTGAAAATAGTTTTAGAGCTATTAAAATGATCTATTTCATATTAGATGAGCTGTAGTGTAGTTTGTAGTGTATAGTTTCATTCTATTTCACCTAAGTTGTCAAATTTATGAATGTAGACTTGTTCATAGCATCTTCTCATTCTTTTTATGTCCTTGGGGTCTGTAGAGATATCCCTCTGTCCTTCTTGGGGAAATAGCTGTTAGTAAAGTAGACCTTTGATTCAGTTACAGCCAGTTATTATTTACCTTGATCTCTATGGTTTTAGGGAAAAGGCAAGGTCCTTAGCAGAACTGTGAAATCAGTGTACTTCACATTCACAGATGCTCTCACACAACTCTCCTTGCTTTCTCTCTTTCGTGGGGTCCTTTAGTCTTCAAGATCCAGCAACCACTTTCCCCCCCTGACCAATTTAAAACACACTGTTTGAATGGGATAGTAGCTGATTGCAGTTTAGTATAATTTTAACTCCATTTAGAAATTGTCTCTCATGTTGGAAGAAATAGTTTCTCCCATTAGAAGAACTTCAGGTCCCATATTTAGATTTCTTGGGGATGTTGCATTCTCCTGATCTTAAATTTACCTTACAGAGTACTATTTTCACACATATTTAATTACCTTGTTGATACACTGCTGTTTATGATATAAAATAACTGATTTATCTACTTGATATAGGTGTAGCACAAGTAGCATTACTTACTAAAGTGAAAAATTGCAATGAAGTTCTTCAAGACAACTTCTTAAAGATGAATAAGGCTATGATTTCTCAAAGCCAGGTAAAGAATACTTTTTGCAACTAGATAGAATTGTAATAGTTTTATATTTTGTGTGTGTGTGTGCATGCTCACACTGCATATTCACAGGTAAATGAAGAAATGGATCAATTGGCTGGTTGATTGAAGTTAATACCCTACTTTAAAATAATAATCTGAATTATAATTATATTCAGAAAATAATATTAAGCCATTGTGTTTACTGTTTCTTTCTTAAATTATGTTTAAATTCAGTCAAATTTTAGATATAAGACTTACATTTATTAAATTCTTTTTTCCACAGATACAGAATGCCAACAGGAGACTAGGCATTCCTCTTTCTAGAATATTGGTGGTTGAAAACTATGCTTCAGAGAGGGAGATGGACCCTTTAAAGGACATTCTGATCCTCTCTGCACTGAAGCAGATGTTCCGGGCTGCAGATGACTTCTTAGAGGATTTGCATCTTGAGTAAACAGGTGATCTGGTCCCATCCTCCTCCTGTCACAAAGTTTTTGGAAAAACACTAAGCTATTTCTCAGTTGGATGGTTGGTACCCATCTGCCTGTGGTAGTCCTGACAGCCATGTAACAATATTGCTTTGTTATTACCCTTTTTATGTTTTGTTTCCAGATTCAACTGCAGGAATGTTCCAACTCTGCCTCAATTGACTTGATTCAGACACTTGGCCCAAGCTGGAGTTGCCAACAGCCTCTTTGAGATTCTGCTTCTACTTGTGTTTTACTTTCTGTCCCGACAACATCTAGCTGATGGTTCCTTCTAACATCGGTCATACCTCAAGTATAATGGCCAATCTTGAGCAGTAGTGGGCCAAGATATGTCCTATTGCAAACCACCTTTCGTATTTATGCACTATTTACAAATTAATTTCTATGACACCTTTGAATATATCCTCAGCAAAGTTAACTGTTCCCTTACTTACTTGTCTTAATTGTTTCAACACTTAATTTAAAACTCAGTGTCAGTACTAACCCCACTGAGTATAAAATGGTTATAGATATCTGCTTCTCTAAATAGTGAGCTTTTCACGAAGCAGGGTTTGGATTTTGCTTATCTTTGTATTCACAGAAATTCACACACTGCCTGGAAGGGTGCAAGTGTACCTGCTATTAAGCATATCTCCCGATCTCCCCAGTGTGATAACATGTATTTAAAATTTTTTCCTTATGAAAAGGAAGACTGTGAGAGAATGAAATGCTGGAGAGAAATAAAGGAAGGAGAATGTATCACTTAACTCTGGATGAAAATATGAATTTAAGTTAATTAAAAGAAACAAGTGTTCCCAAGAGATTAACATTTCATTTCTGTGAGAAAAAACAAACATTTTTCCTTTGATGAACCTATGCCTGATTTTCATTGATGGAATTCCAAACCACCCTAGCCATATTTCCAAAGTAGAGTGATCAAATAAGGTTACTAGTGCAAGTTAATAATAAGGTTCTTTTATACAAGTACTCCCAAATGATTCTAAAGTTCACTGAATAGCTGAAGAAATTAGAACTATTAATAAAGAAAGAAGAAGAATCAGGTTTTCTCTCTTTTTACTTAACTCCTTTAAATTTCTGTCTTTTTCAAATGAATATGCTTTGGATCAATAGTTCTTTACATTATACAATCTAACTTAGAATTATTATCTTTTGGGGGAAGTCCTGAGTATTACAAGGGCAAGAATTCCTTTGAGATATTTATGGGAAAAGGAATATTTCCAAAAGCAAAGCTACAGGTGAAGCCATATTCTAATGAATGTCCAGAAGCCATAATTCAATGGAAGAGATGGATAGGTTCTTTGGAAAATATTTGGGAATAGAATGGTCATAAGTATTGAGGAGTAGAGCCCAAAGTAGATGTTGGGAACAAAATTAGAGTGGCAGACAGGATAGTTATGACATGGATGTAAGACACAACAGGTCTGGAAAGTAAGGTATGTTTGCCTCCATGTATTCTAGGGAGAAAAAATAGCCATGGCTATTGTTGGTTGGAAAAGACTGAAAGTGACTCAAGACACACCATTGATTTCACCAACTGTAGGGCCATACTTCATCCTTCTCCAGAGTGGAGTCAGCAAAAATCTGGGCAGAGGAAAGTTTTTCTAGATGTAAAATTAAATTCAAAGTGGAACTTTATTTGAAAGGATAGCATGGAATACTGTTATGAGGGAGAAGGAGATGCTGAAAAAGAAGGGAAGTAATGGAATCATGAACAGACTTAAGCAATGAGGGACTGTTTAGGTGAGCCAACATTGTTTGTAAATACTGAGGTTTATTCTTTTTTTCTATAAAGGGCAATGTTAGATAATTGATGTCACAATTCTGAATCCTCTGACTTTACACTACTTTGGGCACATTTAAACCTTCAGTGGAGCTAAATGTTTATTTGGAGTTTAGGCTGGAAAAGATTGGTGATGGCAGGGAGCTTCAAAAAGGGATAAACTTCTCTTTTGTCTGAGAGAGGACTTGCCCTGACATTGTAGATTCTGCTGATCTTTCTCTACCATCCTGAGAGACAGTAGGACCCACCATTTTGCTGCATTTTAGAAGCCATTCAGGATTTTTTAAACTTTACATAATTTGCAATTCATCTAGTTGTATAGTCCAGCCAAAATTGCTAAAATACTTCTTAGCAAAATAGTGCTAAGGGGCACAGTACATAAAACAAGGGGAAATATAAGGTAGAATATTGTCTTACAGTGAGAGGGATGTTTGTGAGACAGTTTAAGTATCAGTGCTAGAACCTTTGTGTGGTAGGTGGGGTAGGTGACTGAGTGGGTTGGGTTGTGGCATTAAAACATGCCACAACATGTTTCTTAATCTACATGTCCATCAACAGATTGATGGATAAAGAAATGGAATATTATTCAACCATAAAAGAAGAAAATTCTGCCATTTTAGACAAAATGGATGGACCAGAGTATCATGCTAAAAGAAATTAGTCATATAGGGGAGACAAATACTGCATAATATTACTTAAATGTTAATGAAATGGTGGTGGCCAAGGGCTAAACGGGAGGGAAATGAGACATTGGTTAAAGGATACAAAATTTCAGTTGTTGCTTAGAGAGTAGTTATTAAATATTTTCTCCACACATACAAGAGGGTAATTATTTGAGATGAGATGATGGGTATGTTAATTAACCATATTGTGGTAATCATTTCATAATATATGTTTATTAAATCATCATGTTGAACATCTTAAACTTACATAATGTTTTATATCAGTTATATCTTAATGAAACTTGAAAAAAAGTAAAAACAAAAGTAATTATTTCTGACAGAAATTTGTAGCATTGTACAAATTCATCCAGCATCCATCTTAATAAGAGGAGTAGTTATGGTGGGTGATGTGCAAGACTTTGTCTTCTTTAGAAAACTAATCTTAAAAGATTATCGTGTTGCTTCTTCATAAAAAAGGGAGGCTAATAACTAGTTTGACAAAACTGATTGGGGGACTCAAGTAAGCCTCAGATGATTCAAATACCAGCTGATGATTAAGCATCTTGTAGGGACATAACTCCATCTGATGCTAAAGTGGCCACTTCATAACAAGGCTGATCAAAGTCTTTGTGTTAGTTGCCCAGTTGAGTCTGACTCTGAGACTCATGAACTATTAGCCCACCAGGCCCCTTTGTCCATGGAGTTCCCAGGAAAGAATACTGGAGTGTGTAGCCATTCCCTTCTCCAGTGGATCTTCCTGACCAGGAGTCAAACCTGTGTCTCCTGCATTGCAGCAGATTCTTTACCTTCTGAGCCACAAGGGAAGCTTGATCAAAGTCTTAAGGCATTCCATAAAGCTGTGAGAATTTGGGTGTCCCCAAATCCCATCCTTAATGTGATGAATGTCTGGGCTAATTTATGGAGGAGAGTAGATAAAATACTTCTGATTTTTGCCCTCAATCTAAGCAAGATGGAATCAAGCCTACCAAACCATTGCAAAAGTTTTCTCTGGTGCTGGAGAAAATGCAGGACACTGGGGTCAGTCAGACAATAGTTAGGATAATAGTCAATATCTAGCCGCACACCCCTCACATGGATAGATTCAAGCTATTCCAGGCCCCAGGGAAGAAATTTTGGTGTAAGCAAAACTGCAAGTACAGATGGCAGGAACTCACAAGAGGCAGGGAAAAGACCAACAAGCTGAGCTCAACAGAGGTGGGTAAATCATGATAATTTTTTTAAACAATTTATTTCTTTGGAATATTTCATGAGAATGCCAGTCTGATATTAATAAAAAATGCAAAGAAAATCGCACATAGTTAAGTTTTTGAGCACATTTGTGTTCTATTTTGGTGTTATGTTGTAGAAGCAATTCAAATGTGAATGGATCACTATAATTTCAATAAGCTTACTATTAATAAGATAAAAATACAGATATGTTATTCTAAGTGTATCAGACCTTGTTCTGCCGGATAGGCAATCAGTGTTTCTATTCTCAGTGTAGATTTATAGAGGGAGAATTGTCAAGTCCCCATGGCTGAAGAGTCCAGGGAGAAAAAATAGCTCATCTACATAGTAGGGCTTCAGATATTTCAAATGGGTTGCACATGCAGCTAGAATAACCTCTTAAAATAACTATATATATATATATATATAGTTATTTGTATTTTCCTGTGTATATTTCATCCCTTATTTCTCAGAGTCATGCCCATTGTTTTCTTAAGAATTAAGATTATTTAGAACAGGGGTTAAAAAAAACCCAAACAAATCTGAAACGGTGATCTGAGTTTTTTAAACTTCCATATAGACTCTTGGGAGTCCAGGCCATGAAAGGATCTGAACACAGAATTTATGGAATTGCTATGTACTAAAAAGGTAATAGAAGGACTCAGTTCTGTAGAAAGTACAAGGTAGTCACCGATCCTGGGAAGAAAGAGGGAAGAGACATTGGCCATAACACTGATGGAAAAATCAAGAGAAACAGAATCGAAGAGACCCAGAGGAAGGGTGTCATTAGCAAAGGGGGAAATTCTCAGTACCATGTGAAAGTTAAGATACTGACTAGAAGCCAGGGCAATGTGCCCAAAGTCTTCATTCCTATTTGAAGAAGTCCCACACCTTACAGAAGAAACTGTATGTGACAATCTTGTCAATGTGGCCTGTGAGCCTTTCATTAAATTCATTATTAAATGGCTTGATTATAATGATCTAACCTAGAGATAATCTAATCTGTAGATTATCCAATAGAAGGACACATTTCTGTTCTAAAATATGAGGCTGAGACTCAGGCTGTCTGAGGCTGTCTGAACGGTTGGAACATATCTTTTTATAAAGACCTGAGACACTCGAAATACTCCAAATATATAGGGTTGATCCTTGTTGCTAAAAGGACCAGCGGGAGTATGCAAGGGGTGGGGTGGAGGGGACACAAACACAGGCTTTTGGGCAGGATCTATCCCAACTCTGAGCTCATATTGAGCATGTATTAATATGCTTTTTTAAAGTCTCAAGGAAAGGAAAGCTGAGAATATAAACTTTTTGAAGGTGTTGATTCATTTAAATGACATAATTTATGAGCAAGTTCTGTCTAAGTTATTGGGTTATTGCCGAAGAATTGATGCCTTCAAACTGTGGTGCTGGAGAAGACTTCTGAGAGTCCCTTAGACAGCAAGGAGATCAAACCAGTCAATCTCAAAGGAGATCAACCCTGAGTATTCACTAGAATAACTGATACTGAAGCTGAAGCTCCAGTATTTTGGTCATCTGATGTGAATAAATGACTCATTGGGAAAGTCCCTGATGCTGGGAAAGATTGAGGGCAGAAAGAGAAGAGGGCATCAGAGGTTGAAATGGTTGGACAGCATCACTGATTCAATGGACATGAACTTGGCAAACTCTGGGAGATGGTGAGGGATGTGGAGGCCTGGTGAGCTGCAGTTCATGGGGTTGTAAAGAGTCGGACATGACTGGGCAACTGAACAATAATGTGTGTGTATAGAGTGGGTAGGAGGGCAGGTTTGAAACTACATCTTGATAAATGCCAGTTCTACAGCATCTTTCAAAAGAATGTGAGGTTAGTGCTGACTACCAAATGATTTCTCCTGCCATCTCCATGTCTTGTTTTCTTTATTTTTACAGAGCTAAGCCTTATTTATTTTGGTTTCATTGATCATACAAGGAATGTGTCAAGTATTACCCTAAGATTCCCATCTTTCTATTTGAGCTGACAGCTACCTTCCAGGTGATATTAGACCCCTCACTCCAGTCTGAGTTCTTAAGGCAGTCTTCAAAATGGAAGAAGAGAGGATCTTCTGCTCTTATGAGCCTTTCAGGGAACAGTGGAACCTGAACATAGGAGAAGTTCAGACAGTGGTCACACTGCATTTAACCCTCACTAATTCAGAGGTTCGGAGAAGGCAATGGCACCCCACTCCAGTACTCTTGCCTGGAAAATCCCATGGATGGAGGAGCCTGGTAGGCTGCAGTCCATGGGGTCGCTAAGAGTCGGACACGACTGAGCGACTTCACTTTCACTTTTCACTTTCATGCATTGGAGAAGGAAATGGCAGCCCACTCCAGTGTTCTTGCCTGGAGAATCCCAGGGACAGGGCAGCCTGGTGGGCTGCCGTCTATGGGGTCGCACAGAGTCGGACACGACTGAAGTGACTTAGCAGCAGCAGCAGCAATTCAGAGGTTAAAGCGTCTGCCCGCAACTGGGGAGACCGGGGTTCAATCCCTGGGTCGGGAAGATCCCCTGGAGGAAGGAAATGGTAACCCACTCCAGTATTCTTGCCTGGAGAATCCCATGGATGGAGGAGCCTGGTAGGCTACAGCCCACGGGGTCCCAAAGAGTCGGACACGACTGAGCAACTTCACTTAATCTCTGAAAGCCTTTTGTTTTATCAAATAATCTCCACTCGAGGCTGCTCCTCCCATCACAGCTTTTCAGAACCCTTCCCATGTTTGTTTGCTGGAGTCAGCTTTAAAGTCTTCCTTATCACCAACAGCATATAAAGCAGTGGTCCCTGATGCACTGAGAACTCAGGACTCTCAGGACTGGCCAGTTTGACAAGAGGTCTTCTCTACTGAGCATGAAAATAAGGAAATGGAACTGCTTACCCTTGAGCCATTCACTGAGGCCAGGGCGGGAGGCCTCCCTCTCCATTGCTAGCACAAACCACAGCCTCACTCAACTCTGTGGAGACAGCTTCCCTGAAGATTCACTTCTTTATTTGCAGCAGAGCTACCTTCTCTAACAATTTCCACCCTTTCCCTAACAAGAGATAGTCGCCACTACCCTAATGCCCTCTGCCACAGTGAGATGAGACTTTTCCTCAAATTCCCAGATCCTGAGAGACAGAGTGAGTCTTTTCAGATGTCTAAATGCAGGAGGCTCTGAAGGAAAGTATTCCACTATTTGATGGTGGAATATTTGATGGTCACTTTCTCATTCTTCACGTGGTTCCTGGGATAACTTACTCTTCTGGCTTTTCTCTTTTCTGGTAACACATTCTGAGTCTTCTTGGATAGACCCTTTTAATAAATATGACCTTTAGATATTGGGGACAGGGGCAGGTTTTGGTCTATAGGACTGCTCTCATTAATTTAAGGTCCCTTTTAGCTTTCTAGATAGATAAGTATAGATATTGCTGCCATTGTTTTGTCACTATGTCATGTCAGACTCTTTGAGACCCCATGGACAGTGGCCCAACACGTCCTCTGTCCATGGGATTTCCCAGGCAAGAATACTGAAGTGGGTTGCCATTTCCTTCTCCAGATAAATAGATGTAGATTTATGCTGATGATTCTCAAATTCAGTGTTCAACCTGGTCCTCTTTCCTAGTCTCTGATCTCATAAACCCAACTAGCTGTATTATGCACTTACAGATTTCAGTATAAGACAGAATATATGATATCCCCTCAAGAAATCTTCCAGTACACACATCTCAACAAGTGGTTCCATCATTTACCCATTCTCAAGACAAAAATCCGTGAGGGCCATTCTCCTTTGTCCAAAGGGTAAATTCTCCTTTGTCCTCCATTCCTGCTTCCCTCCCATCACAACCAGTCCTACAGTAAGTTCTCACAGCTTTTTGGTCATCCTTAAATGTATGCTGATTCTTACCACTTTTCATTGCTTCTCTCACTATCACACTAGGCTACGTGATCTTCACTTCGCAGCTGATACTGCAATAGCCTTCTCGCTGCCCTGTATTCTTTGTCTTTTTGGAGTGATCACTGACATTAACGCCTTCCACACCTACTTTACTGCTGCCATATCTCCCTCCTTACTACCGTCCAAGGTTTTGCTTGCCCTCCTCTGCCTACAACGCCCTTCCTCTGGGTATACCCAGGGCACTCTTCCCACCTTCACTCAGGTCTCCTCGCCAACCCCATCTCCTCAGCCACTCCCTTATTGTATGATCTAAGGTGGCAGATACCCCTCGTCATTCTTCTCCCTGTTATTCCCATTTATTTTCCTCACAACTTTTTTCTCTAGATAACATTTGTGTTGATTGCCTGCCTTCTAAAGACTATAGTTTTATGAGGGCAGGAACTTTGTCTTGTCTACTATATCCTTAGCCTCCAAAACAGTGGAGGCACATAGTAGGTATCTGATAAATATTGAAAGAAAGAATGAATGAAAGAATCTTAGTTCACAATGCAAATAGGAAGCTTACCTTGCATAGCTAGAGACTCTGGAGTTGACAGATAATTAATGGCTTTTGCAAAAGAGCATCTACTTGAGTGGAAGACCAGTGATCTTATGATGCTATTTTTCTTACTTTTATTTTCATGTTAATGAATTATTTAAATATATCTATGTATGTCATTGCCCTTAAAATGTGGCCAGGCAGTTTAACTGTATTACACACTTTTTTACTATACAGGGGAAAACAGGATAATATATTGTTTGGAACTTGTAGACTTTTTTAGCAGCTATAATAAGAAATAATTGAGATACATAAAATTGCACCTGTTGGAAGTATATAATTTGATTGGTTTTGACAAATGTATTTACCTGTGAAATCCCTATCACTCTGCTTTCACTTAGATTATGGTTCAAATCTTGGCTCTAGAATTTAGCAGCAGAGTGAATTTTGGTAAGTTATTGAACTCCAATAGTTTATTTATCTGAAAACTGTAGGCAAGATTGGTATTTTTCCCACAAGATTATTGAAATGAATAAATGAGATAACATGGATAGTGCCTTGTAAATAATAAGCATATGATAGCTTCTAGTACTTTTTTAGCTAAGTAAGTAATACCTAAAACTATCTAAAATATTTTTATTTTATAGTGCTTTTTAAAATAGAATAAAAAACTTAAATTCCTCTTTGGGCCAGGCAAACAATTAAAGATTTTCAGAACCAGAATTAGTGGATTTATGAGGGTAATCGGAAATTGAGTGATATAAAAATATTCAAACTTAAAATCTACTCCCATGCCCCATTCCCACCAAGAAAAAAAAAAAAAAAAACAGAAGAAGGAAAAGAATTGTGTTGGCCCTACAAAACAAACCTGCACGTTGTGTTCAGCCTATAGAACACAGATTTGTGACCCCCAGCAATGTGGAATCAGAGAAGGGGTTTTAGTGTGAAATTTACATTATTCAGTGTATATATTACAAATGACTGGCTCCATTGAAGAGACAGTATTGGAGAGGAGGCAAACAGAAAATTAGAGGGACGAGTTAGGAAACTGTTTAAACAATCTACATTTGTTGGTTTAGAATATATTGATAGCAGAGATGAAGAGAAATGAACACATTTGAGATGCATGCTGGAGGTAGAATAGACATTGCTTTTTTTGTGTGTCCATATATAGAAACTGAATTGTCCTTAAAATTTTTTTTAAGTCATTAAAAAAGTAGTGAGCTATTAGGTTTTCTTCCTTCTGACTTCAATTCCTTGATTCTTCTAATATAATTTTTATATGGCTTTACTATCTAAAATTAACTGGATCCCTTTATGCTTGCTTACTAGAGGAAGTGAGCACTCAGCCAACTGGGCTGGACCTCACTGTTTCAGTTTCCTTTTCCCTGCCTCTCCAAAGCCTCAAGGTTGCTGAGAAAGTTTTTTCTCCCACTTTGTGCCTGCCTAGCTGTCAGACAGAGCAGCTACCCTCAGCTTCAGCCCTTGAAGAGATTCTCCAAACAGGTAAATGATTTGTGGCTTTCCACTTTCCCTAGCCTCTTGCAAACAGTAGTCTTTTTTTTTTTAATTAAAAAAAAATCATTTAGAATGAAAAACTAGCTAATGACTTTTCTTGCTATTTATTCACTCTCTGTTTACACATTTCATTTGTAATGCAAAGTAAATAAGAAGCATTAATGCAAACTTTTTGCCAGTGCAAAAATTTCAATATTTAATGGAAAATGTTTGATTTTCCACCAGATTGAGAAGTATGGCAGTGGCAACTCGTTTGACATGGAGGCAAGAGAAAAAGCTGCAAAATTACTTTGGAGAAAAGCAGTTTAGTCTTCTCTATAAGGCCAGTGTCCATGGATTCTCTACTAATAGTTTGCTTAAGATATGCTCTGAACAAGGACCCACTCTAACAGTGGTTTACAGTGAAGATCAGATTGTTGGGGCATATATGCAAAAGAACTATGGGGAAGGAAACTATCTAATCACTGTTTTTGTCTTTCAAGAGATTACAATTACAGAATGCAAAGTAGGACCATTTAAACTACGTATGTTGTTTGATGAAGACTATTATGGAAATTGTGAAGTCAGTATACATCTAAACAAAAAAACGATGCATTTTAGTATAAATACAGTGAAAAAACTTGGACTATCTCAACGTTATATTTCCTTCCAGGATTGTGAAGTTTTTCGATGTGAAGGTAGGTTTAACCAGATAACCCTTCACATCTGGAGGGTTCTAGCTGACCCATGCCTGTAAAGGAACAATAATTGTTTATACTTGTCCTTATCTTCAGGAGGCCCAGACTGAAAACTGGCCCCAAATTGTTTTCTACAACACAACCATGGTCAAAAGTTGCATATCTAGAGTTCTCTGGAGTGTGGGGAAGGGGTCGGGAGGAGGAGATAATGTGGAAGGAAGTGAGAGAGAGAACAGAAAGCAAACTTGAAGATTGTGAGACTGTTAGAAAGAAACCAGAGCTTGAACTTCTCTTGGCTGGTACTCGATGCTTTCTGCTGCAGTTTCCTATTATATCCATCATATCAAAAGACCAAAGTTACTTTACCCATTGTTCTACTAAGGACATAAGTTGTTTCTTATATTTGCTGTTACAACCAATGCTCCTGTATTATCTGTATGCATATGAGTACACAAAAATACTTCTTTATGGTAACGTCCTGATAGCGGAGTTGTTGTTTAAGAATTATGTATGTTTACATTTGGGCAGATGCCTTACAAAAGCTCAGTTGTCTGTGCTACTCACAAAAGTGTTGTAGAAATGCCTGTTTATGTGCCAGATCCTGTCCTGGACTCTAGAATAACACTATGCTGCCTTTTAGCCTTTAGCTAGTTACATGTCAATATATCATTTTGAAATAAAGAAATGGCTTCCAGGTGGCTCAGTGATGAAGAATCTGCCTGCTACTGCAGGGGATGCAGGAGACTTGGGTTAGATCCCTAGGTCAGGAAGATCCTCTGGAAAAGGAAATGGCAACCCACTCCAGTATTCCCATGGATAGAAAAGCCTGGCGGGCTACAGTCCGTGGGGTCACAAAGAATTTGACACGACTGAAGTAACTCAGCACATAATTCTTAGTCAGGAACATACTGTTAAAGATATTCAAGCGAAAAATACCGTCCTTGTAGCAAATATCACTAGTTTATTTCCCAGGAGACAAGACTACTAGCATCTTTATAAGAAAATTAGACCTAGTTACTTTTTTTCCTTTCCCTGGTAAAGAGAGTGAATGTATCCAAGGTCAGCTGTTTTAACTCCTACCTCCCTAATTATTCATCCATAGTATTATATATAGTAGTAATTTTCTCCTTTTTATTTTCATGTAATATTCATTGTAATGAGTCCATCACACTATAAAAAAGATCAAGTCACTTTTGGTGACCATTTGGGTTTTCCAGTTTGGGGCTAGTACAAATAATATTGCTATAAATATTCTTGTATATGTCTTTTGGCTCATATATATATATATATATATATATAATTTTTTAAAAGGATATAAGTATGAAATTGCTGGGTCATCAGGTATGTGTATATTCAGTTTCAGTAGATACTGATAAAGTTTTCCAACATTGTCATACCCATTTTCATTGCCACAAGCAGTGTATGAGACCTTCTGTCTCTAAAACTTTCCCCAAATCTTTTATTACTGATCTTGCAATTTGTAGCCATTCTGGTATGTAACTTGTGGTGTGACATTTTGTGAATTTGGCTTTTTTTGATTGGACTAGTTAGTAATTTATTTATTTCATATTTTACATTAATGACTATTTTGATTTATTCTTTTTCAATTTATGAATTTTCCTTTTTATTTTTGTTATATTCTTATATTTCTAAGATTTGTTCCCCTTTATTCTTTTGTTTCTATTTTCTGTTTCTTTCCTTCTTTCTTGTTATTCATGAAATATACACATCCCAAGGTTGATATTAAGTATTCATATTCTTATATTCTATACATTTACAATTTTGATTTTTATTTCCTTTTGGATGTTGAAGCTATATAAAAAGTGCTTTGTGAAATCCTAAGAGGTTGCCCTTCTCTTTGTTTACACTCATTCTTTTCTAGTTTTATTATATTGTCGTCGTTGAACACAGTCTTCACTATTTCTACCTTCGGTAATTTAAAGAACATTTCTTTGTAATCATGCATTTAGCTATATTTAGAAATGTTCCACACAGTATTATTCTTTTGTTGTTTAGAGTTACCAGCATCACTGCACCTAATCCTTCCAGTTTTAAATCCACCAAAAAAGAGTAACCCTTTCCAAGAAACAAAAGAATGCTGAGCCTGAGTCTCACTGGTTCGGTGAAGACCTAAGTCTGCCCTTGAAACCTTTACTGTGCTCTCATTGTTTATGCACAAGTACTACATTTCCTTCTGCACCAAGAAGAAAATCAATTGGATTGGAAGTTCTGAGGCCCAACAGTTGATAGTAGGTTTTAGAGAAAATCTGGTGCCTGTGGTTTTTTATTTGTGTGTTTTTGTACATTATCCCCTTCAGATCTATTGGATTTATGGAGGAGAAGATATTTTAGAGTATTTTGATTCTTTCCCTGGCCTGTCTATGCCTCTAGGCTTTGCTTCTCTAATTCAGTGAGGACCCAGCCCACATCTCTGGTGTTGGAGTGGACCACACACTATTGCTAAATAATTTGGTGAGAAAAGATCTTGCAGTGCCCGCCTTGAGTCCGGCTCTGGACTCTTCAAATGAAATACATTAGGGAGATTTCCTGTAATTTTCTACTTGCTTTTCACCATACTGTACTGTTCCTGCAGAAAGGCAATTTTTGTAATTTTTTCTAGTGACTTCATTGACATTCATTCAGTTCCAATCATTCAACAACCTGTAATCTTCATTATTCTTTGATTATTTCTCTAGATTTATTGGACAAAAGGAGGATGAATGGGATTACTGAGTAAGTCAATGTTTTTAATGCTCTATTATTCTGTTCATTATCTGAGACTTATTCTACTATCCTTTCCTCCTTTAAGTCTCTTCAGTCATGCCCAACTCTTTGCGACCCTTTGGACTGTAGCCCACCAGGCTCCTCTGTCCATGGGTTTCTCCAGGCAAGAATACTGGAGTGAGTTGGCCATGTCCTCCTCCAGAGGATCTTCCTGACTCAGGGATTGAACCTTTGTCTCTTATGTCTCCTGCATTGGCAGGCAGGTTCTTTACCACTAGCACCACCTGGAAAACCCTATTCTACTGTACAGTCTGTCAATAAAATTGGTAGTGTAAATTATAGCATATAACGTGTACCTCACAAAGAACAAACTGTATCTATAATTACAAAATATTTCATAATTTCAATGTTAAAGCAAAAAAAGCACTGAAAGGCATTTCTAATGTTTTTATATATTAAAGGGAAATTATTATTTGGCTGAATGTCTGTATTTTTGCTTAGAATTTTTAGAGCTACAGTTTTAACTCTTTCAGGGCAGGGGTGGTTGGCAGGACGGGAATACTTATGACGAACTTCAAGAACATGTTAGAAACCATCTATGTCTATAAAACTTCAAAAGTCACATATTGTGTTGTGGTTTTTGAAGTCTATTATTGGTAATTTATCTTCTTGCTTAACATAATTGCTGTTTATTCCAAGATTTATATATACTTAAGTCCAAAAGGCTTTATGTCTGATTGGTTTTAGTTAAAACTGTTATTTTTACTTTTACTTCTTTTACAATAGGATTTGAGATAAGATAGTTTCATGTCTTTGTATACAAGTTGCTAGTTAGAAATAAATAATAACATAGAAGAAGAAAAGAGACTGAATTCTAGGAAAATTTATGGTAGAGTCTTATGATTTAACCTTAGTCAACTGTTAAACTTGTCTTATCTAAACAGGCTCAAGGAGAGCTTATTGTGTGCTATAAGAAATTACGTACCATATGGAGGCCTGGTTAACAAAATTCGGATTCTGCTTCTGGGTCCAGTTGGAGCTGGGAAGTCTAGCTTTGTCAACTCAGTGAAGTCTATTTTCCGAGGCCATGTAACGAACCAGGCTTTGGTGGGTTCTAATCCAACTGGGACATCTGAAAAGGTGAGTCCATGCTAGATCACTCAGCCTTTGCTTCTTTATTCAAGTTAACTAGATTTGAAATGTCTTTTGCTGATCAATTTAATTACACATAGAGTTCATTTCAATTTACAGTTTTTTTTTTTTTAATGAGCTCTTAAAGCTGCTTTTTTCCCTCTGCAGAACAGAACATATTTCATTAAGGATGCGAAGGATAACAACACTCTGCCATTTATTCTGTGTGACTCAATGGGGCTGAGTGAGAAAGAAGGCCTGGACATGGATGACATACCCTATATTTTAGAAGGCCATTTTCCTGACAGATACCAGGTATGATTTAGCTAATTATTGAGAATGTATAATTGATACTTAAAATGTTTATTTTTGCCCACAACTGACAATATCAGACTCTAGTGTGTTGGGATTTACTGTATTAAACTATACTTGTTCATGATCCTTTTCTGCATTTTGATATTTTATTTTATAAAGAATTAAAACATCCAAGGGGCTTGCCAGGTGGCACTAGTAGTAAAGAACCTGCCTGCTAGTGCAGGAAACTCAAGAGACCTGGGTTCCATCCCTGGGTTGGGAAGATTCATTGGAGAAGGGCACGGCAACCCACTCCAGTATTCTTACCTGGAGATTCCCATGGACAGAGGATAGAGTCCACACGGCCATGAAGAGTCAGACATAACTGAAGTCACAGCACACAGGGCATCCAAAGGATTCTTGTCATAGCTGTTGTAACCATGAACGCTGTTTCATGTTGGCTTGCTTTTGGTTGTGTGAAATAGAAATCTAACTACATCAATATACTCACGTGGGTGATTTTTCTTATGTAACAGGAAGTCTGAAGGTAGGCAGTTTTGGGCTAGTGTGGCAGGTTATTAATTTCGAGAGTCCTTCTGACTTTTGGTTCTGAGATCCCTCAGCGTAAGGCATAATGTTTGCCCTCCCAACCCCACACTCATATGTTGAAGGCTTAATCCATAACGTGCTGAGGTTTAAGGGTAGAGAATTTTGGAGGTGATTGGATCATGACAATGAAGCCCTCGTAAATCTAATTAGTATCCTTGTAAGAAAGGACGCAACAGATGACCTCTCTAGAAGCCATATGAGGACACAGCAAGAAGGTGGCTCTCACCACACACCAAATCTACTAGCATTTTGATCTTGGATTTCCTAGCTTCCAGAACCATGAGAAATAAAGGTTTTTCTCTTTAACCTGTGACAGCAGGCCAGGATGGCTAAGACATGTAGTTTTAATCTTTGTGTTCTCAAGATGATCATGCTAAGCACTGTCAATATTCCAGGCAAGAAAAAGGAAAAGATTAAAGAGAAGAACTACTTCAGTCAGCCTTTAAAAAAAAAACAAATTAACTTTCCCATTTATTTCTATAAACATTTAGATCTTAAGTTAATTATTAATTCATCTTGTTCCAAATGAATAGCTAAATGTGCCAACATTTTTCATTGAATGTCTTTGCATATTTTTCATTTTAAATATATGTATTACTTTTTATTCCATAGTTTGTCCTATTAATATATATTTCAATTCCTTTGTGATATTGTTTTTATTATATTGTCTAATTGTTTTAATTTCCATGGCAATAAATTGTGTCTTGATAACTCACTGGATACATCATTCATTATTCATTTCTCACAGATTTTTGACTATTTCATACATACAATTTTTCAAATGAACTTGTTTGTGCCTTATTTGGTTGTTTCTGTGTTTGATTTGTTGTTGCTTTGATTGGGATGATGTGAAAATTTTACATTGCATGTCAATATACATCTTTACACATCCAGTATTTTTATCCAGAAACAGAAAATACTTTATTTTTAAATTCATGCAAGGTTCTTTCATTCTTTAGTGTCAAGTTATCTTACAGAGGTAGCTAAGCTTATTTTAAAATATTCTTTAAAAGAAATATTTATTATAGAGAAGGTTAAACCTATGTAAAAGTGGACAAAACTATTTAACAAATTTTCATTTACATAGCTTCAACAATTTTTTTATTTATAGCCAATCTTGATTCATCTATGTCTACCCACATTCTTCTCTCCTGTATTATTTGGAAGAAAATATGAGAAGTCATAACATTTCACCCATAAGTGAATATGCCTTTAAATATATGTTGCTCTTGTTGTTGTTCATTTGATAAGTTGTGTCTGACCCTCTGGGACCTCATGGACTGCAACACACCAGACTTCCCTGTCCTTCACTATCCCCTGGAATTTGCTCAAACTCATGTCCATCCTGTCAGTGATGCCATTCAACCATCTCATCCTCTGTTGTCCCCATCTCCTCCTGCCCTCAATCTTTCCAAGCATCGGAGTCTTTTCCAATGAATCAGCTCTTTGCATCAGGTAGCCATAGTATTGGAGCTTCAGCTTCAACATTGGTCCTTCCATATGAATATTCAGGGTTGATTTCCTTTAGGATTGACTGATTTGATCTCCTTGCAGTCCAAGGCACTCTCGGGAGTCTTCTCTAGCACCACAACTTGAAAGCATCCATTCTTCGGCACTCCACCTTCTTTACCGTCCAACTCTTACATGCATACATGGCTACTGGAAAAACCATGGCTTTGACTATATGAATCTTTGTCAACAAAGTAATGTTTTTCCTTTTTAATATGCTGTCTAGTTTTGTCATAGCTTCCCTTATAAGGAGCAAGTGTC
The DNA here is from genome assembly GCF_910594005.1 of Cervus elaphus. Taxonomy (NCBI): domain Eukaryota; kingdom Metazoa; phylum Chordata; class Mammalia; order Artiodactyla; family Cervidae; genus Cervus; species Cervus elaphus. Next base: position 87,749,920 of record NC_057834.1, on the reverse strand, counting down.
TTTTAATTTCATGGCTGCAGTCACTGTCCACAGTGATCTGGAGCCCAAGGAAAGAAAAATATATAACTGCTTCTATTTTCCCCCCCTTCTATGTGTCATGAAGTGATGGGACTGAATGCCATGATCTTAGTTTTTTGAATGTTGAGTTTTAAGCCAGCTTTTTCACTCTCCTCTTTCATCCTCATCAAGAGGCTCTTTAGTTCCTCTTTACTTTCTGACATTAGAGTGTTGTCATCTGCATATCTGAGGTTGTTGATATTTCTCCTGGCAATTTTGATTCCATCTTGTGATTCATCTAGTGTGGCATTTGCATAATGTACTCAGCATAGAAGTTAAATAAGCAGGGTGACAATATACAGCCTTGATGTTCTTGTTTCCCAATTTTGAACCAGCCTGTTGTTCAATGTCTGACCTGCATACAGGTTACTCAGTAGACAGGTAAGGTGGTCTGGTATTCCCATCTCTTTAAGAATTTTCCACAGTTTGTTGTGGTCTGCACATTCAAAGGCTTTAGCATAATCAGTGACACAGAAGTAGATATTTTTCTGGAATTCCCTTGCTTTCTCTATGATTTAAAGAATGTTGGCAGTTTGATCCCTGGTTCCTCTGCCTTTTATAATCCAGTTTGTGTATCTGGTTCACCTACTGCTGAAGCCTAGCTTGAAGGATTTTGAGCATTACCTTGCTAGCATGTGAAATAAGTGCAACTGTACAGTAATCTGAACATTCTTTGGCATTGCCTTTCTTTGGAATTGGATTGAAAAAGGAACTTTTCCAGTCCTGTGGCCTCTGCTGAGTTTTCCAAATTTGCTGACATATTGAATGTCACACTTTAACAGCATCATCTTTTAGGATTTGAAATAACAGCTAGAATTCCATCACCTCCACTAGCTTTGTCTGTAGTAATATTCCCTAAGGCCTACTTGACTGCACACTCCAGGATGTCTGACTCTAGGTGAGTGACCACACTGTCATGATTATCTGGGTCATTAAGACCTTTTTTGTATAGTTCTTCTGTGAACTCTTCCCACATCTTGATCTCTTCTGCTTCTGTTAGGTACTACCATTTCTGTCCTTTATCACGTCCATCCTTGCATGAATTATTTCCTTGATCACTCCAATTTTCTTGACGAGATCTCTAGTCTTCCTGGTGACTCAGATGGTAAAGAATTTGCCTGCAATGCAGGAGACCCATGTTTGATCTCTGGGTGAGAAAGATCTCCTGGAGGAAGGAGTAACCACTCCTTTCCATTATTTCCTGGCTACTCTTTCCAGTATTCTTGCCTGGAGAATTCCATGCACAGAGGAGCCTCACAGGCTACAGTCCATGGGATTCCCAAGAGTTGGACATGACTGAGAGACTAACACTTTCACTTTTATTTGAATATATATATCTATTTAAAATTTGTTATTAAAATATATATATTTAATTTATATTTAACATGTCAAATTTTTTATATATGTATGTATATAAACATAAATATATAATATATACACTCATGGCACATATGTGTCTTTTATTAAATATAGCCATAATATGCTTATCACATCTAAAAGTTATACTTCTTCTTAATTTGCAAGCTATTACCCATTTCTCTTTATCATGCATCTTTTTTTTAACAATTTGTTAGAAACATTATTCAAATAAATCTCTCCAGCCTCTTTTAGTCTGTATGTTCTGCCTCTATATCTTCTGGTATTCTTCTTTGAAATTAATTTTTTAAGAAATCTAGTTGTTTGTTCTCTAGACTAACCTATAGTCTGAACTTCGCTGTTTGTTTCAATTGATGTGGGTTTCCAAAACCATGGAAAAAATTCCAAAACCATGCCTGTGGCATGTTTAAATTCAGCTTTTGCTTCATAGGTGGTGGTGTGTTCTTTCATGAAGAGGCATACAACTTTGGGTTTTGTCATTTCTCTAATATAGGTATTCATCAGTGTTCAATGTCTGGATCCTTTACTGCAGTGTGAAAATAGTGATATTCTCTTTCTATCACTCCTTCATTTCACATATGAAAGAGAAACTTCCCCTCTTCTATTACTAGATTATTTAGTGGTAGAGCTTATATAGGAAAGGTAGAAATGTATGCTCCATTTTTTCTCTTTTTTACAAACTTTTGAAACAGTAAGTTAGCTCTTTGTATCTGCCAACAATTACCATTTATTATTTTATTATCCATATGAACTCATGAATTGAACATACTTGATATGTTTCTATTTACTATGTTTTTCTCCATTTTGATGCCAAATATACCATTTTTGACAAGTGGAAACCTCTACATTTTGGATACTAAGTGATTTTTTTTGACAAAAACCTGAAAAATTTTCTATATTTCTTATTTATAATATACTAGATATTCAAGCCACATTGTATATATTTCCAGTTCTAGATTTTAAATCAGTGATTTCTCTAAGGAGTCTTTGCTTGGGTCATTAGAACTGTTGATTGTTTCTTAGTTGGCTACTGGTTCTTGCCCTTTTCTGTAGACAAGGCTAAGATACCTCCCCCCCCCACACACACACATATATAATATATGTACTTATGATAAAATATATTTTGAATTCATGCAGAAACTTTCCATTCAAATTCTTACTTAATCTCTTCTATTTTACATAATCCTAAAGGAAATTAGCTCTGAATATTCACTGGGAGGGCTGATGCTGAAGCTGAAGTGCTAAAACTTTGGCCATCTAATGTGAAGGGCCTATTCATTGGAAAAGACTCTGATACTGGGAAAGATTGAGGGTTGGGGGGGGTGACAGAGGATGAGATGGTTGGATGGCATCACTGACTCAATGGACATGAGCTTGAGCAAACTGGGGGAGATAGTGAAGGACAAGAAAGCCTAGAGTGCTGCAGTCCATGGGGTCGCAATAAGTTGTATATGACTTAGCCACTGAACAACAATCTTACATTTGTATCTGATTTCTCCCAAGCAGAGAATCCCTATTCTTAAGTGCATCAGAGTTGGCAGAATATCATGTCACAACTCATTTGCTTTATTGCACATATTATTCACTGTGGTCTCAGAGCAAAATTTCTATTACTACTATGAACAATCTAATCATGATCATATTTAATACCAACATAATATAAACACAATCAAAGATGGAAACAACTTAGTCTTTTAGCAGATTTTTATATTCAATTTAGGAAACATGTAGCAGAAATATACAAATGACTATGTTTTCAAGTCAATCAAATTGTATATCTCTGTGTGGTTATGATCCCACTGGATATAAAAGCTTATTTGTTTAAAGTTAAGGATAGCTTTTAAAATTTAGTTTTATATTTATGTTTATCATCTATACAAGGTCAAATCTAGAAAAGAGGGTGTACTCAAAGAATCCATCTTTTCTCTGACTCATAAAATACATTCCTCCTCTTTTCTTGTAAGTACCCCATATAAAAATTTATAGTTTATTTGTGGTTTCTCCTTTCTTAGAGAGGTGACAGAATACTATATGTCATTGATGAATCAGATTTTTGCCACTACAAATAGTCCTGAAGTTAATAGCTTTGTATATATATCACTTTGTATTTTGCTAGTATATATATAGGACAGATTCCCAGCAGAGGAATTGCTAGTTCAAGAGTAAACACATCCTATTTTGAATCACTTTCCCCCTTGTATTCTGATGATACCAGATTTCTTTCTGAATGCTTTCACTTCCACCTTTATCCACATTGCTGCTTCTATCGCGAATGCTCTCTACCATCTCCTTATTCCCTTTTTCAGACTAACTCCCCCCAACATTTTAGCTTTCTGAGTATATGACCCTTCCTCACAGAAGCTTTACCTGACCATGTGAAAGGACAGCTATCTAATTGCATAACAACTGTCTTCTCTACCAGATCGGTAGCCCTTTAATGGTAGAGACATGCCCGTTTGGTTCAGTTTCAGTCACTTGAACTGTGCTTGGTGCGGAGTGTGATTCATTGAATTAATATGTTGCTTTATGTTTACTTTACAGTGTAATTCCTTGAAACTAATGCCAAAAGGTATTGGTAACCATACAGGCTGCCCATTGCTAGAGGACAGAGTCCATTGCGTGGCATTTGTGTTCAATGCCAACTCTGTTGAACAGCTCTCCAATCAGATGGTGAAAAGGATCAAAAGAATTCGAAGGGAGTTGATTAAGTCTGGTGAGTCTCTTTCCACTTTACTTCTAAGACAATTGATTATATTGTTGCGTAGTTTGGGGACAGGATGAAGAACTTAAGAAACTGCATATGTGAATGTGTGTGTGCTAAGTCACTTCAGTTGTGTCTGATTCCATAGGACTATAGCCCTCCAGGTTCCTCTGTTTATGGGATTCTCCAGGCAAGAATACTGGAGTGGGTTGTCACACCCTCCTCCAGGGGGTCTTCTCAACTCAGGGGTTGAACCCACGTCTCTTATGTCTCCTTCATTGGCAGGCAGGTTCTTTACTACTAGCGCTACCTGGGAAGCCCTCATAGGTGAATATTCCTCTGGCTAATCAGTGTGATTCAATCAAATTAATCCCTCACAAGCTGAGTGACTTTGTGCCTCAATTTTCTGATCTATAAAATTGTAGTGTAATCATAGAGCCTACCTCAGAGATTTATTACAAAGATTAAACAAATCAATATAGATGAAGAGGTTACTATAATCCTCACTGCCTGCTACCTTGGCATTCTAGCATGTGTTTATTTACCAAGAATCCTAAATTCCCCTTTGATTCTTAAAGGATTAGAAAGTGGAGAAGAACATTTCAGTAAGAAAAAGATGTAGGAAAGTAAGATGTTGAGTAGGGAGAGGTAGCATCAAGGCTTCGGAGAAGGTAAATAGGATTAGGGAATTAGGGTGCCTTAATAGTTTTTCTAGGCCCTGTTATTCACTGTTTGCAGATGAGCCAATTTGTCACAACTTTGATTAAGTTAGAAGCAGGGAATGATTGATTTACTTGTTCACTGAAATTTAAAAGCTTTCAAGGGTGATGTGCAGTGAGGTCATTGCTAAAATTCCATCTCCTTCTTGAGGCGTCTTTTCCCCCATCTTGTGTGTTAGAGTTCTTTTGGTTTTCTCTAATCTCCATAAAAACACAAATGTTTGGATAGGATGTGAAATCAATTAATAATGCTATTATAGCATACATTTTAGTTACCTCTTCCAAGAGGTGGTTTCTTTTGAAGTCTTGTCTTTTCCCATAGGAGGCAATGAAGGATATTTCCCCTATTAGACGAATTCCAAGTATGAATGAATAGTTAAAGGGGACATTTTTTGTGGGGGATATGGAATCTTCTCAAGTCTCTGGAATTGCTCCATAGATAGCATATTGCATAAATGATAGCTGATTAAGTGAAAAATATTGGTGTTGTCTTTAATAATAAAAATAATATGGATCTTTTTGGCATAGATGTGGTCCATGTGGTGTTGCTCACTCATGTAGATACCTTGGATCTGATTACAAAAGCTGACCTCATAGACATATACAAATGTGTGCCTGTGAAACTTAAGGTAAAGGGTGATGCCATTTTTAAACACATTTTCTGGGGTATTATGTCACTCTAATCACATATTACTGTGTATAAAAGTAAAAACAAACACCTACTAAGTTTAAGAAGAATTAAAACAATTGCTTGGGATAACTCAGGCTCATTTTCCAATTTTTAAAAATTAAATATATATTTATCTTTACACTGACACAGATATTTCCATTCATTACAACTTAACTTAGTTAGATTCTATTCAACTTATATCAATTACCTTGCTGATCAAGCAGATGTGACAGTCTCCAATCAAGTACAGAGGTAATAAAAATAATTTCCCTGCACTAAAAAAGCTTATAATTTTGTAGGAAGAGGTAAAGAGACTGGGGGAGGTGGTAGGAAAAGAAGAAATTGACAAAAGAATATGATATGATTGAGTGTGATAAACAGAAATGATTAAAAATAAAATGCTTTGAAAGTTTAGAGAAGGGAAAATAGTATATTAAAGGGAAGGGGAATGATTTCATTACTGGGTTGATCCTGAGGAGGAGCATTTCAGGAAGTGAAGGGACCAAAAGGGGAAAATCTGAGGCCCCGGGGACAGCATAAGTCAATGCATCAATGAAGCAAAAGGCAGTGTGTATGGGAAGCATGGCACTGTTTAGTTTAGCGGAGGGCTGAATCCTTGGAGTGGTAGAGTGAGGAAGTTACATTTGCATGAGATGATTCTATTAATTAGGTGCATTATATGGAATTGCAGTAATTTTTTTTGAAAGAGCAATGGTATGACCAAAGTTAAGCCAATAAAAATCTGCCACCCATGTGCAGAATAGATTGGAGTCGAGGGAACCTGAAGGTGGGAACCATAGGTGGGAGGAAATAAAGACAGTTAATATTTGTTGAGCACTATTGCTGCCTAGTGGCTTCAGTCATGTCTGACTCTGCGACCCCATGGATTGTAGACTGCTAGGCTCCTCTGTCCATGGGGATTCTCAGGGCAAGAATACTGGAATTGGTTGCCATGCCCTCTTCCAGGGGATCTTCCTGACCCAGGGGTTGAATCCGGGTCTCCTGCATTACAGACAGATTCTTTACCACTGAGCCAACAGGGAAGCCCGTTGAGCATGTTATGTATTTTCTTATTCAGTACTTTATAACAACTTTATGAGATGGGCACCGTCATTACCACGTTTGTTAGATAAGGAAACAGAAGCATACAGAGTAAAACAATTGCTAGTTTACTGATGGTGCTAGGAGGTGACAGAGTCCTATTTTGAACCTAGGAAGTGTGGTTCCACAAATAAACTAGGCTAAGCCTGGATTAAGCATAACATTAAATTAGTCTAGTAAAACCGACTTATCCTGATCATAACCTTTAAAAGGAAACTGAAAGGGAACTCCCTTCCCTGGTGGTACATTGGATTAGAATCCACCTGCCAATGCAGGGAACTTGTGTTTGATCCCTGGCCCAAGAAGATCCCACATGTCCTGGAGCAACCAAGCCCATGTGTTGCGACTACTAAGCCTGAGCTACTGGAGCCTGCGCTCTCTAGGGCCCTCACACTGCAACGGCTGAGCCCCTGGGCTGCAACTACTGAAGCTCGTGTGCCTAATGCCTGTGCTCTGTAACAAGAGAAGCCATTGCAATGAAAAGGCCGCGCATTTCAAAGAGAGGGTAACCTCCATTCGCTACAACTAGAGAAAGTCTGTGCAAAGCAGCAAAGACCTAGCACAACCAAAAATAAATAAATAAAAATCGAAAAGAAATTTAAAAAGGAAATTAAAGGAAATGATAGATTCTAATATAAAGGTGTTAAAATGCTTGAATTTCAGTGTAGTTTGTATGAAACTATTAGGTACCTTTCACTTCTCATTCATATCGAATCTATTATGTGTATTCTAAATGAAAATTAGCAATGATGTTAGAAGTCGACTTGTGAAGTTCTCTAAGAAACCCCTTTATGGGGCCAGATCTCTGTCTCTACATTCTCCAACAGCAAAAGCATTGTCAAGTCCTTACTATATGTTAGTGCTTTCATAATTTATATTGACATAAAATTGTATTTTTCACTGTTTTAAGATTTTTGGGCTTTACAATCTCTATTGCAGCTAGAGGCAGTTCACAGAAAACTTGGATTCGCTCTTTCTGACATCTTTGTGGTTAGTAATTACACCTCAGAGTGGGAACTGGAGCCTGTCATAGACGTCCTGATCCTCTCTGCATTGAAAGAGATGCTGTGGGCTGCAGATGACTTCTTAGAGAATTTGCCTCTTGAGAACACAGGTAGATGTGCTTGATGGTGTAAAAGCTTCAGGGTGTCCACTATGTGGCTACTTCCAATTTGGGTGCATACTGGACCTACATTACTTCTTACCCATCTTGTCTTGTTTTAAAATGAAAATTTGAAATGATTCACCTCTGTCTTAACAGACCAAGCAGTATCCTTGTTCTCTTTTGTCAAAGTGGGCTTTGCTGCTTGGGACTCAGAAAAGGATTGACTCAGCATTGTTTCTGATCAGATGTGATCTTTGATTATTGGTCCTTCCTTGGAGCTTTATACTTATGCCTTTTTTTTCACTTGACTTTTCAATGGCTTTCCCTCATCAGAGGCTGTCTTAATGCAGTGTAATCAGTTCTGGGTAGAGGCGGGTGCTTTTCCTGTTTATGACTTCAGATTTTATTATTTTTTTTCAAACATTTAATATAGCTGTAATTGTAATCCTGATTAAATATCTCACATGATGCACAGTTCATAATGTTCATACATATATAAACATATATACACAATATGCACTATAACACAAAAGAATAAGAGAATTCAAAAACTATTCAACAATTCTAGATCCAGATGAGTTGGGGTAAGCACACTGCTCCCTGTCCCTCCCACTTAACATAGCTATAAAGCCTGGGTTGGCCAGAGAGCTGCTATTTAAAGACTCCAAAAATTTAATAGTAAGTTGCAGATTAAGTGAAGACCCCAAAGAGCTTTCATTTATGCAGGTTTTTATCTACTGATACTTATTATATTAGAAATTAAAACTAAAAAATTGTTAAAACACAAGTTATATTCCATCAGAACTATGGAATATAGCTAATATTCCATAGCTATCAGATTAGTTATGTCATCACCACATATCACAAGCTTCTGGAAATGTTCACTGTGCATTCATATGAAAAAGAGTGAAAAGTGCAGGTAACATCTTAGTGATACAGGAAACAATTTTCACCACACTTTAAGAACAGCTTTATGACTTTATGTGTATTTCCTATTATCAACCTGTGGATAGTACATGCTGCACTGTTCCAATCAAAGATAAGGCAGGAGTTAACCTAAACTCAAATCTTATTTCAGTCTGTGGGAAATCAGAGTATCATATCTCTGGCTCTCTGGCTTGCAAACTCCTGGGAAACTATCACATTACTACGTTTGCGGTTCTGACTCTGCCATCTTAGTTTTTCCATTCCATCTCTTCCTCATGGGGCATGCACTCCCAAAGTCAGGGGTGACTTAGACCTCCCGTAGCCCAGTGTCTCTTCTTCCTACTGGTTGCTTTTCCCTGCTGCTGCTAAGTCGCTTCAGTCGTGTCCGACTCTGTGCAACCCCATAGATGGCAGCCCGCCAGGCTCAGCCATCCCTGGGATTCTCCAGGCAAGAACACTCTGGAGTGGGTTGCCATTTCCTTCTCCAATGCAGGAAAGTGAAAAGTGAAAATGAAGTCGCTCAGTCGTGTCTGACTCTTAGCGACCCCATGGACTGCAGCCTACCAGGCTCCTCATCCGTGGGATTTTCCGGGCAAGAGTACTGGAGTGGGGTGCCATTGCCTTCTCTGTGCTTTTCCCTAGATAACCCATTAAGAATATGTTCTTTTCCTTTACTCAGAGATCAGAAGAAAGAAATGATCAAGTGTGAATAAAGAAAATAAGCGAGCATGTTGCATATTAAAGCTTTTAATCTCATCATAGAAGAGTGAAAAGTGTGAAATGAGAAAATACGGGGAAAAGGGAAGCAGCTGAACCTGAGGGGGATATTTTATTTAAGTCTAGAATGAAATTACACATACAAAATCATAATACCTATAAAGAGGAACAGCACAATTTAAGTCACTAATCATACAAAAGACTAATAATTTCTTTAAAAATTATGTTCTGTATCTGTGAAAAATTAAAGTTTCTTCTTGTAAAACTGAAGTCTAACTTGAGTGTGTCTATACGTGTGTGTGTGATTTTGGAAAAGATTATTCTAACATGACTTGTCAACATCTTCTGACCTTCGCCCATGTTGTCTTAATTTTTGCCTTCTTATGTTATTTCTAAAGTGCTTGATTCTCTTTGGGTCTCTGTTAATCTATTCTTTAACCTAAAGCCACTTTTGTTTGAATATCTGAACACTTCTTCAAGGAGGTAGCAAATTAATATTACATAGAGATTTCATTTCATGTAGCAATGAAAATTAAAGAGCTATAACTATATACAACAGTATCAATAAATATTAAAAATATACTATTGACCAAAAGAAGAAGGATATGAATGAATCTATACATGATGAATAGATTTATATAAATCTCACAGAAGTGCTAAGTAAAACAAAGGAAATGATGATCTTAAAAATGATGATGGTCATAAAAATGAAGATGGTGATTACATTTCAAGGTGGAGAGGGGCTCTATGTAATATACTGCAATTTATTATCTATTCTATTAATACTATTCATAGGCCTGGGGATTATCACCAATTTGGGATGATAATGGATAATGCTACTACAAAGATTCTTATATACATCTTTTGAGGCACATATAAAAATTGCCCCTAAGATGTATAACTGAGAAATTGCTAGCTCACTGGGTCTGTCTACATATCTTCAACTTCATTGGAAACAATCCAAAAGCCTATTGACTGGTGAATAAGTAAAAAGATGTGGTATATCCACACAGTGGAATACTATTCAGCAATAAAAAGAAGGAAATATTTGGAACAAATATTTGGAACAAATAAACCTTTGGAACAAGTCCAGAGGGAACAATTCATAATTTTGAAAACAAGATATGATCCTGGAGTTGGAAAACTGACCTCAAACTGTTTCTCAGCTGGTGTCTCAGAGTCACATGTTTTACGTATCTGGTGAAAAATCTGTAGATAAGAATATTAGTCTTAGTTACTGATTTGTTATTGATTACTGTTTCTTAATTCAGTTCAGTCCAGTTCAGTCACTCAGTCGTGTCCAACTCCTTGTGACCCCATGAATCGCAGCACGCCAGGCCTCCCTGTCCATCACCAACTCCTGGAGTTCACTCAAACTAATTTCCATCCAGTCGGTGATGCCATCCAGCCATCTCATCCTCTGTCGTCCCCTTCTCCTCCTGTCACTAATACCTCCCAGCATCAAGATCTTTTCCAATGAGTCAACTCTTCGCATGAGGTGGCCAAAGTACTGGAGTTTCAGCTTCAGCATCAGTCCTTCCAATGAACACCCAGGACTGATCTCCTTTAGGATGGACTGGTTGGATCTCCTTGCAGTCCAAGGGACTCTCAAGAGTCTTCTCCAACACCACAGTTCAAAAGCATCAGTTTTTCGGCGCTCAGCTTTCTTCCCAGTCCAACTCTCACATCCATACATGACCACTGGAAAAACCATAGCCTTGACTAGACGGACCTTTTAATCAATGGTTAATGATCATTTTGTTCTTTGGCCTGAAGGCCACATGAGTTATAGCTTAACTCCCCACATACTCTTTCATTCACAGCTGAAAGTATAATAAAGCTGGCTTGGATTCCTTTTCGGCACCTTCACCTTGGAGCGGTGTTGGTCCCCTGATCCTCGCTTTTATCCAAATTCTTGTGTCTCGTTTCTCATTCTCTCGCCATATCGCACTTTTGGAAACCCTGCTTGTTGAGCTGGTCTCTACAGGCAAGAACATAGAAAATCAGGTAGACTCTTTTATTTCTTTACCTCCCAAGGTGGAGGGGGTTTATGAAGAGTAAGTAGCCACCTGGTACCTCTGCAGGAGCTAAAAGTGTCCTTTGTTTTGATCAGAATGGTGGTGAAATGGATATTTGTTTTAATATCATTTTTAAGTTGAATATTTGTATTTTATGTACTTTCCTGCGTGTATTATATATTCCATTCTAACACAGAAAAAAATTCGTATCATAGAAAACTTTTGGAATTTGCAGAACTGGGTCTAAATCCCTATTATGCTGCATAATTTGCAATCTTTTAAAAAATCATTAATTTCCCCATCTTACAGATGAGGATGCTAACACTTTATTCATAGACATGTCATAAGCACTAAATTAGGTAATATACATAACTAAATCATTAGATAATATATGTATATACATAATTAGATAATATGTGTAACTACATTAATATGTATAATGTATAATATGTATAATATGTATATATGTAATTAATAATATATGTGAATTAGGTAATATTTATAACTACATTAATCATTAGTGTAGGCACTTAGAAACATAAACCCAGGTACTGAAGGACATTGCTAGTCTTATACTACAACAAACCAATAATCAACTATCAAACAAACCAATAATCAACTATCAATCTCTCTATTGTAAATTTAATTTTATTGTAGTTGAAAACAAAAGATTTGGACTTGGTAACTAATAAAAAATGAAAGAGACTTAAAATTGAATTAAGTTTTTTTTTCTTTCTTTTTGTTTGTTTGATATGCAGTTTTAAAGAAAATACACCTTTGGCTTTAGGAGCATACATCTCAGATTCAAAATCTGAAAACAGAAACAAACTAAATGATTGGGTCATTTCTGCCCCCTAGTGTTCAATGCTCTAAATGGAGAAGGTGGTAAAGGTTGAATTTGGAAGCTCAACTGAAAACTAAGGCTTCTAATTTTTTTTTTTTTTAAAGGAAAACCATCACAACAGAAAAAAAATGTAAAATATAATTTTGTTAAAGGTATGCACTCTTTAAGTGGAAGATGATTTTCTCCTGGTGTTGAATATATGATAGCATTTGGGAATGCTGTGCTCTGTGCTAGAATTTTTTTATTCCTGGTGTTATATCAGACATTATTCATGCATGTTTGCAAACTAAGATGTTATTAGCATATACTATTTTAGCATGTTTAAATAGAAATTTGAATGTATAATGCTCAAGGCCTATGGTGATCAATAAACACATAAAATGGGAACTTTTGTCTTTTGCTTTAAAACAATGTTATTCCCAATTACATTACTTTTGGATAATGAGGTTCGAACCCACTTACACATGAGTCAATTTGTGGAGGCAAATTACATTCATGTAGAACAGAAGAAACATTATGCTTCAAGAGTCATGTTCCTTCAATTTATATTTGATTTAGCATTTGAATTTATATTTGATTTAGCATTATTCTATATGAGAGAAGAGTCTACAAATTAGTTACTATAGCACATTGCTCTAAAAACATGACCATGTGCCCTGGTTTCCTACCAATGCTTCTTTCAGAGATTTATGATGAATTCCTTTGCCTACACAGCATTATGTCCAAACTTCTCAGGATATTTTTCTTAATCTGGACATACTTGATCTCAAACACTCAAACAAGTGCTCCACTGAGTGACTTTCTCTTCCTGTTTTATGCATTGTCCCATATCCATGCCATTGTTTATACTTTGGGAAAGTTATTTAATTTCTATGTACCTTGTTTTCTCATCTGGCAAATGGGAATAATTATAGTACCTACCTTGGAGAATTCTTTTGAGGATTAAATAAAAGTATACTTAAAGTATATTTTGAAGTGTCAGAAACACAGTAGACAGTAAATGTTGTTGCAGTTGTTTAGTTGCTAAGTCATGTCCAACTTTTTTGTGACCCCAGCAACTGTAGCCTGCCAGGTTCCTCCATCCATGGGATTTGCCAGGCAAGAATACTGGGGCGGGGGTGCCATTTCTTTCTCCAGAGGATCTTTCAGATGCAAGAATCGAACCCATGTCTCCTGCATTGGCAGGCAGATTCTTCACCACTGAGCCACTAGGGAAGCCTAGGCAGTAAACAAATGCCTATTACTATTCATGTTTCCCTTCTGTAATATTTCATCTCGTATACCTCTCTACCACCTGTCAATCAGGAATTGATTTCTCTGTCATTTGCATTCTGCTGACTCTTTGTAGACACTGTTCAAGCATTATCACACTGTATGTTATTTAGCTACTTGGCCATGTATGGGCACACTGCTTTTTGTGGTCAGTTCACTTAGTACAGTTTCTGTGAATAATAGATGTTCAGTAATGTTTGAAGGAATAAAATAAAGACTTATGTGGATGTGAACCTGATTCCTGAAAACCCAGCTGAAAATAAGATAAAAAAAATCTACAGCTGATTCTTGAGCAACACATGTTTAAATTGTATGGGTCCACTGACAGTAGATCTTTTTCAGTAAATATATTGGACAAAATTTTGGAGATTTGCACTGGTTTGAAAAACTTACTGATAAACCATGTAGTCTAGAAATATAAAAAAAGTGAAGAAAAAGTAGATATGTCATGAATGCATAAAATATATGTGTATATCCTAGCCTATTTTATCATTTATAGTCATAAAATACATAGAAATCTATTATGAAAACTTAAAATCTATCAAAACTTATGCATTAAAACACATAAAGACCATACTTGGAACCATTTATAGCCAAGAGAAACGTAAAAAAAAAGTAAAGAAATGTAGTATTAAATCATAATTGTAAAATTAGCTGCAGTCCGCACTGCACTACTGTACAGGCCCCTCTCGTTGCTGTTTAGGTGAGCTTAGGTGTTGTTAGGGTCTGTGTAAAATGCCACGTGATGCTAATCATCTCTGTATGTGCAGTTTCTCTCTCCAGTAAATTGTGCATCACAGTAGAAAGTGATCTTCCTCAGTTCTTGTGTGGTTTTCATCATGTTTAGTTCTATACCATAAACCTTTACTAACACCATGGGACCCATACGAAGTGCTGCTAGTGAGGTTGGAAATGCTCCCAAGAAGCAGAGAAAAGTCATGACGGTGTTACAAGAGGAAGTTTAATTGCTGGATACCTACCCTAGATGGAGGTCTGCAGCTTCTGTTGTCTGCCATTTCAAGATAAACAAATCCAGCATAAGGACCATTATAAAAACAAACAAACAAACAAAACAACAACAACAACCAAAAAAAAAAAAAAACCCCAAAAGGAAATCCATGAAGTCATAATTGCATCTACATTAGCAAGCAGGAAAACTTTGCACTTTTTGCAAAGTACCTTTTTATCCTGTATTGAAAATGTTGCTTTTATGCAGGTACAGGCATATCTACAGACTAATATGTTTTGGAAAAAAGTGAAGTTATTATATGACAACGAAAGCCAAAGGAAGGTAAAGGATCTAAAGCTGTAGAATTTAACAGTGAAGGGTGTTTGGTAATTTTAGAAAGATGTTGGCTTTAAAAATATCAAGATCACAGGAGAGGCAACTTCCACTGACCAAGAGGCAGCAATTTCCTGGAAAGAGTATCTCCAGGAATTATTAACATTTATTAATACAGAAGGGAAACAAGCACCAGGATTTAAGGCAAGAATGGATAGTCTAGCTCTCCCATTTTGTGCAAATGCAGTCAGGTTTATGATCAGAACTGCCTGTATCTATAAAGCTGCTAACATCTGAGCCTTGACAGGAAAGGATATACACCAGCTGTCCAGTCTTCTGGTTGTACAACAAGAAGTCCCGGACAGTGAGAAGTCTTTTTCTAGATTGGTTCCACTGATGCTTTGTCCCTGAAGTCAGGAAATATCTCACCTGTAAGGCACTGTCTTTTAAAGATCTTTTGATATTGGACAATGTCCCTAGCCACCCAGAACCTCAGGAGTTCAGCACCACAGGTGCTGAAGTGGTCTACTTGCTCCCAAATACAGTGTCTGAGGTTCAAATTCCAGATCAGAGGCTCTTAGGGACTTTAAAGCTCATTACACATGGTACTCTATGGAAAGGATTGTCAATGCTGTGAAAGAGAACTTCGATGGAAACAACATTATGAGTCTGGAAGGATTACACCACTAAAGATGCCATTGTTATTGTAAAAAAACCTGCAAAACCCATAAAGCCTGAAACAATAAGTTCCTGTGGAGGAAATTGTTTCCAGATGTTGTGCGTGACTTCTCAGGATTTATGACAGAGCCAGTCAAGGAAATCATGAAAGAGACTGTGGATATGGCAAAAAAAGACAGGGTGGTGGTTGCGAAGGGTTTCAGAATATGGATCTTGGAGAAATTCAAGAGCTAATAGACACCACACCAGAGGAATTACCAGAAGATGACTGAGTGCTTCTGAACCAGTGCCAGACAATGGAGAAGATGTACAAGAGGCAGTGCCAGAAAAAAAAAACAAAAACAAAAAAACTAACGTTAGACAAAAGTCAGAAGGGTTCTGACTTTTCAAGACTGCTTTTACCTTCTTTTATGACACGGATGACCCCTTCTATGATTTGGGCACTGAAGTGAATGGCAATGGTAGGAGGATTGAGTCTGTATAGAAACATTTTGAGAGAAATGAAAAGCGAAATCAGACAGAAGTTATGATATATTTCCATAGTTACACTAAGTGTGCCTGCCCCTCCTGCCGCCCTTTCCACCTCCTTTCCTTCTTCAGTCTCTGCTACTCCTGAGACAGCAAGACCAACCCTCCTCTGCAGCCTACTCAGCATGGAGATGGCAAGGATGAAGACCTTTATGATGATTTACTTCCACTTAATGAACAGTAAATGGTCATCATGCTGAACAGTTAATAAACTTATCTGTTGTGTATGTGAAAATCTAATAACTGTAGGACAAGAACCATAGGAGATATTTTTGTGTCATCATCATCGTCACCTAAGTGTTCACATTCTGTTAATTCCTTAAAATAATTTTTATGTCAGAGAGGCATATTTTGGGGTGACATATCCTGATTTCCTTCTGTTGAAAGAGGAAGCTGCTACCTCTCTACCTAGGCAGAGAGGACAATGTGGTGAGATGGTGTTACCAGAACCAAGAAGCCAAAGCTTTCTGGAGGAAAGCTACACTATAGTGGGAGCTTCCTGGTGAGAAACTGCACACAGTGGACTGTCCCATGGAAGCTGGAGCCATAAGAAGGACTTAGTTGCTGCTGGAGGTCACCTCCAAGGGCGATAAAGGAGCTGAAAAGCCCCCATCTCTGCACTACAAACAGCCTTCTAGTCTCTAGCTGGCAACTCCCACTGGCCAAACTCAGTCATAAATCAGAAGAGGTAGAAGCCTGGATGAAATAGTCCATAGGAATGGGCTTGTCTGAGGTGTGGAGTGGAATGGGATGCAAGCCTGAGGAACAGATCTGGAGGCAGAAGTGCAGCTGACCCTTCTTTAGCTTCTTTTCTTTCCTACAAATTACATTCCTATCTCTGGTTTTCTGGTTATTCCCAAACACAGGATGCACATTCATGCCTTTACTACTATTCCTGCAGCACAGAACAAAATCTCTATGCTTTTTGTCCTACTAAAATTTAACCAATTGTTCAAAGTCCAACTGGTCTACCACACCATTTAAAAACATTTCTCATACTGTCAGTTAAATATTATGTTCCATTGGTTCTTTATATAGCACTCTGATTATGCTTCTGTTGCAGCAGTAATTTTTGCCTTATAGTAGGGCTTCCCTGGTGGCTCAGATGGTAAAGAATCTGCCTACAATTCAGGAGACCTGGGTTCAGTCTTTGGATCAGGAAGATCCTCTAGAGAAGGGAATGGCAACCTACTCCAGTATTCTAGCCTGGAGAATTCCAGGGACAGAGAAGCCTGGTGGGATACTGTCCATGGGTCGCAAAGAGTCAGACATGACTGAACAACTAACACACAAAGTGTTTTATTTTCTCTTAATATTGAAACACATTTGGCTATTGCTTGATGAAAAGTTCCCATGGGTTCAACACTTCCTTTAGTGCTCAAATGAGTGTGAAAACATTGCCTAGTATGGTCTTACCTGTACTGACAGCTCAAGGACCCTGGTATATAGTCTCTCTTTCCAGACACCAGGGAGATCTTCTGTTAGCTCAGAAATGGGAGGAAAAGGACTTTCTTCCTGAGGCATGGAGAATTTGAAACTACAATGGATGTCAAGATTTTGTCCTCACTCTCTGGAGAATTCACCATCCTAGCATGATTCTAATTTGCTTAGGGGAAAAAAGTGCATTGAGTTTCTTTTAAAATATCATTTTCTCCTAAAGACAGAAAGCTTTCTACCTTTTTCAAGAAAGCCTGCAGAGGGTGAGATGATTTTCCTTTATCAGTGGTTATGGTTTATTAACACAAATATTAGGCTTGGTCAGTATCTGCTGTATCTGTATGTCAAACCACATATTTTCCAGTATATCAAATAACAACGTTCTCAGCATTGTGGGAGGAGATAAATTCACCTGTTTAACACCATTCTTTATTGAACATCTATGTACTGTAAACTGTGCAAGTGTCTTGAGAAGGGTCATTCTGCACAAAGTTTAGTCATGATGGTAGCTGGAAGGCAAGGCAGTTCTTTTCAGGGATGTGGACTGGGGTTGTTGAGGGCTCTTGATTTAAAATGACACAATTTAACTGCATCATAGCAATGCTAAGAACATGCATTTCAATATATCATTCTCAGTCATTCCAAGATCTCAGTATCTAGAAGATTGCAAATATTCTGTAGTCTCTGCAAACTTGAGATATTCTTCAAGTCTCAAGCTATAAGTTTTTTAGACTTACTCCTTTACTGTTCTAATTTTGCTCCTTCTCCATGCATATTTTGTTTTTAAAACATTTAGCAGTCATCTGGGCTACATTTTCTTTGCATTCCATATGCATGGAAAACATGCTTATCCTGAAAATCATGTAAATCGTAAGTTATAAGAATGGGCTCCTAGCTGTATTCAAGAAAATTGATTCCTTCCAACCTTCATGATTATTATTCATGAGAATCCCCACTGTGTAGCATATTGTTCCCAATTCTAGAGTTTGGGGAGTGTAGCATTAAAACGGGACTCTGGAAGCATACAGTCAACATTTTGCTTTGTTGTTAAGTAGCTCTAAGATTTAATTTCTTTACTTCTGTAAGACTTAGGTTTTTCATTTGTAAAGTTAAGAGCATGGACTTCACAAGATTAATTCTAAGCCGTTTTCCAGGTCTGAAATTCTATGATATTATAATGATAAAAATCCTGATGTAAATATTTGCATATATGGGACAGGCAGTTAAAACTCTATAAAGTATATCCCTCTGATACATGAAGTTCTAAGCAATTAAACTTGATTTTGAAAGTATCTTCACTGTATGAGTGGTGGGAGAAATCTTTAAATAAAGACATTGGCCCCTGTAAGTTACGAACTTTTTCTGTGACTTTTCTCTTACCTTTTCATAGTTTTCTATTCAAAACAAGTTTTATCACCATTTGCAGCCAAGTAGAATCAAAGTAGGATATAAAAATCGATCCATGTTGATACCATTTTCATACATCATTTAAGATTACCACATGATGCACCAAATATCTGTAATTGGTTCCAGTTTGTCATTTATGGGCTCAAAAGACAACACTCTATGTCCAGAGAAGTGAGAATGTCATTTCGTCACTTCAACCAGGTTAAGTCCGTGACTAAGAAGAGACAAGTTCATAATTGGCAATGAAAGCCGGGCAGGGAGCAGAGAGGAGAATCAGTCCATGGGGAGAGTGAGAAAAAGGCAGAGCAGTGGGAGAGAGAATGGGGAAACTGAGAATCTGACTGCATTGAGAAGGAATGATCTCTCAGGTCTCTGGGAGCTTCCACCTGGATCGCTGATCAGTATGTTGGCTCAGTCACTCTGTTCAGCTGCTCATTTCATGTTTTCTCTTTGTTTTCTTTTTCTCTTTGTTGCTATTAGTCACAAAATGAATTGGTTGCATTAGAGCCAGTATCAGTCATAAAACCACAATACATTTTATTTTCCCTGCACAACATTTATTATTGCTGTTTTCCCTTAATGTCAGTTATTGCAGAAATTTAGAATAATATACAGGAGTAAGAGGCTTTCCAGGTGGCTCAGTGGGTAAAGAATCTGCCTCCAATGCAGGAGCCGTAGTAGATGGGTTCAGTCCCTGGATTGGGAAGATCTCCTGGAGAAGGGCATGGCAACCCACTCCAGTATTCTTGCCTGGAAAATTCCACTGACAGAGGAGCCTGGCAAGCTACAGTCCATGGGGCTGCAAAGAGTTGGACACAACTAAAGCGACTGAGCATGCATGTGTGCACAGGGTTATGAAGCAAAAACTCACAATGGCTAATTGTAATCCATTCACTCTTTGAATCATCACTTATTAGTTTATATGACACTTCAGGGTAATTAAATCCCCTCACCAAAATCAAAGATAAGGAGAGTCATCAGTGCACAGTAAAACTAAGTTTGAAGCATCTGAATAAAAACATTGTTCACTTCGTTGTCTCAGGTGCCTGCCAAGAACTACGTGAATATGCAAACAGCGGAGAATCAGGTAGCACCTTGGCACTATAAGTCATCAACAAAAACTGTCTGAGAGTTCTTCCTAAAAATGAATCATTAAGAAGGTTTGTGTGCATGTGTGCTCACTCAGCCATGTCTGACTCTTTGCGATCCCAAAGACTGTAGCCCACCAGGCTTCTCTGTCCATGGGATTTTCTCAGTAAGAATACTGGAGTGGGTTGCCATTTCCCTCTCTAGGGGATCTTCCCAACCCAGGGATTGAACCCATGTCTCTTATGTCTCCTGCATTGGAAGGTGGGTTCTTTACCATTGAGCTATCTGGGAATCCCTAAGAGTGTTTCCACCTTGGCTCAAATGGGTAACCCACTGTTCTAATGTGGTGCTTCCTCGAAGGAGCTATGGAAAAGCATAATAAAGGGCATTCATGCTTAAATATTCAATTGATTTTCCAATCTAAGTTCCAAAATTATTTAATGAGAAAAGATAGCCCTTTAAAAACCTGTGCCAGAACAAATGGATAAAAAAACGATTGGGGAAAAGAAACTCTAACCCTGACCTCACCCCATATGCAAACATTAACTCAAAATGAGTCATAAAATTAATTGTTAGAGCTAAAATTATTAAATTTCTAGAAAAAAGCTTTAAGACAAAATCTTTATGACATTGAGCAAGACAGATTTCTTAATAGACTCTAAAAGCCGCATAAGAGAAAAAAATTGAAAATTGATTAGATCAAAATTAAAAAATGTTTTCTCTTTGAGGCACCTTGTTAAGAAAACCACTGAGAGGGAAAAAATGAAACTATATCAACAAAGCGCTGATATCAGGAAAGTAAACAAAGACTTTATCCAGAACACATAAAGGACTTCTACTCAAAGAGAGGAAAAACTTTTTAAATAGGCAAAAGGCTTGGCATATTTCACAAAAATGGCCAATAATCACAGAGGATGATCAACATCAGTAGTCATCAAGAAGATGCAAGTGAAAATGTTAGTGAGATATCCCTACACACTCACCTGAATGGCTCAAGTCAAGAAGATGAACAATACTTCCCACAAAAGATGTGAAGTAACTGAAATTATCATACCTTGTTATGGAAATTTAAAATAGCACTTAGGAAGATAATATGGTGTAAGTAAGTAAGTGTAAGTTGTTCAGTCATGTCCAACTCTTTGTGACCCCATGAACTGAAGTCTATCAGGCTCCTCTGTCCATGGAATTCTCCAGGCAAGAATACTGGAGTGGGTTGCCATTTCCTCTTCCAGGGGATCTTCCTAACCCAGGGATCGAACCCGGGTCTCCTACATTGCAGGCAGATTCTTTACCTTCTGACCAACAGGGAAGGCCCTTCTTATGAAATTAAACATGTTTTATGATCTGATACAGCAATCCCATTCTAGGTATTTATCTAATGTAAATGATAACATATGTCCATACAAAGACTTGTACATTCATGTTTATTGTAGCATTATTTATAACAGCAAAACCCATCAACTGATGAATGGACAAATTGTGATATATGTACTATATCCATATACGATAGTCTATTTTATGACCTGACTTTACCATGGACTGTCCAGATGTCTCTCCGTGTGTGGTTGTGTGTGTGCTCAGCCATGTCCAACTCCTTGTGACCCCATGGACTGTAGCCCACCAGGCGCCTCTGTCCATGGAATTTTCCATGCAAGAATGCTGCAGTGGGTTGCCATTTCCATCTCCAGGGTATCTTACCAACCTAGAGATTGAGCCCACGTCCTCCTGCATATCCTGCAATGGCAGGCAGATTCTCAACAACTGTGTCACCTGGGAAATTAGGCGCTATTTCTGGTTAAGTTTGTGGCTATTTCCGGAAGAGACTGGCATGTGAATTGATAGACTGAATGAGGTGCATTGCCCTCCTCAATATGGGTTGGCATCTTTCAATCTGTTGAGTGTTTCAATAGGATATAAAGGTGGAGGAAGGGGTGATTTGCCCTGTCTGCCTAACTAAATCCTGAATTAAGCTATTAAACATTTAAATTTTGAAAAGTAAACCCATCCACAAAGAAAACCCCATTCCCAGATGAATTCGTCAAAGTATCTTACATACTTTTATACACAGAATGGATAAAGTGGAAACACTTCCAAACTTATTTTATGAGGTCATGATCAAATTAATTTCCAAATATGTCAAAGATAAAACAGTAAAACAAAAGCCAATATTCTGCCAATATCACAGTATATCTATTTATATGTGTTTTAATTTTGCAATATATTGTAGTTTTCGTTGTACAAATTTAGGCCCCTCCTTTTTTTGCTAAATTTGCTCCTGTTTCATATCTTGATGTTCTAGCAAATGATGATAGTTTTTAATTTTACTTTAATATCTTTAATTGTGATTATTACAGCAATAAAATTGATTTTTGTATTATTGATGGTGTCCTATGATCTTGCTAAATTTATTTATTAATTTTAGTAGCTTTTGTATAAATTCAATGAGATTTTCTGTGTACATGGTTGATAATGTCCTTGACAAGTAAAGGCAGTGTTTAGTCTTTCTTTCCAATATTTATGCTTTGCCTTTATCAATCAATCCCCTGTCTGTCTGTCCATCTATCTGTCTAGCATCTATCTCTTTACCTGATTAAATTGACTAGTTAGAACATCCATCACAAGATTGAACAGAAGTGAGATAGACATCCTTCCCTAAGTTATGATCTTAGCTAGGAAGATTTGAGCCTTTCAAGATTGACATTAGTTATAAGATTTTCAAATATGCCTTTTATCATGTTAAAGAAATTCCCTTTTATTCCTAGTTTTCAAAATTTTTATCACAGATGGAAGTTAAGGTTTTTCTTGTTTTCTCCCTGCATCTATTGTGATGATCACATGGATTTTTTCCTTTATTTTACTTTTATGGTGATTGATTTATTTTTGATTGTACAATTGATCATTCATTATCAATATAAGCCTTTCTTGGCCACTATACATTTTTCTGTTTGTATATTTATAAATTTGTGTATGTGTTTATGGGACTTTGGTGTGTAATTCTTTTTTCTGGAGATGTCTTTTTCTGATTTTGGCTCTGTTACATGAATTGGAAAATGTTTTCTCTTCAATTTTCTGAAATGGTTTTTGTAGGATTGGTATTATTTTTCCTTAAATGTTTGATAGAATTTATCACTGAATCCTTCTGGGCCTCTCTTTGTGATAAGGATTTTGATTATAAATTCTAATTCTGTAATTGTTACAGGCTTATTTATGTTTTCTATTTCATTTTGGATATCTTTTCATAAGTCATGCCTTTCAAGCATATGGTCCATAGGCCAGCTTTATTGGCATTAAGCTGTTCATAATATTTCCTTATTATTCTTTTAAAATAGAACCAAAATCTACAGTGATACATCTCTTTTTTGATTTTTCTTTTCTTTTTGGTCAATACAGCTAGATTTTGATTAATTTTATCAATTTAATCATTACAAAAATAAGCTTTGATTCTACTGATTTTCATCTTTGCTTTTCTATTTCTATTTAATTGATTTGTTCTCTTATTTTTGTTAGTTATTTACTTTTACTTTGAGTTTACTTTATGCTGTTTTTTCTTGGTACTTACTACTAGGGTCTTGTCAAGTTTACTAGTCATTGTTAAAAATCAGATTTTGATTTTGTTGATCTCATCCATTATATTTTGTGTCCTATTTAACTGATTTCTGCTTTTACCATTATTATTTCTTTCCTTTTACCTCACCATATACGAGCTTACTCCTTTCTTGAAATAGTGATAGGTCTATTTTAGCTACGAAAGTATTGCTTTTCTTGGAATCTGTTTCAAGTTAACAGACTTTTAATGAGGTTAATTAAAGAGTTTCTAGAATTTCCATGAATCAAAACATTCATTGACTATGACTTGCTTACAGCAAGGTCTGCCTTTAAGAAATCAACTAATCACATGTTGAAGTTTTCTACTTCCACATTTTTGGGAAATAAACATTCTATGGTCACTGAAAAGCAGGAGGAAATAATGAAGAGAGAAAAGTGGAGGTAATTCAGTTCTGAGCACTTTGGGGCTCAGTATTTGCATAAATATATGATAGAATAGGGCAGTTGATGGTACTCAACTGCAATTCTTATTCTCAATGGCAATTCTGAGAGTAGTTGTCATAGATTTATAGTCTCCCAATGGCATTTTACTTTCTAAAGATGTCCTTGGGACAAAATTCTGTTCTTATGTAGGTTATAGTTTGGCTTCTTCTGTCGCACACAATTAATTATATCTGCTACTGTAAAGTGCACTCTTTGAACATTCAGTGAAAATATACTTTATACTAGGAAGACATCTTCTGGGATTTTCAGCCTTAAGTCACTTTTTTGTTGGGATGAAGCAGACAGCTTTATCATTTGGCAATCCTAGTAGAAAGAGACTTGAGACTGTAAGGTAGTTAGAATAGAACAAAGAACGGTCAAAGGAAGGTCTGAGGACTGGAGGGAAGACCTCAGGTAGAACAAACAGCACTCCTGGCTAAGCCCAATTTGCATAGGGCAGGCCCAGGGGGAGGAAAAAACATAAAAGGAGGAGCCAAAGCGCACGCACGCGCTCTCTCTCTCTCCGGCACGCTGGTGTGCTCCCCCACTCTCTTCTCTTTACGTCTTTGGGTCAGCATGCCCTCACGCCTCGAGAATGGATTCTCTTGCTATTTTCTAAATATAATAGAGCTGTAACACTGATTTGTCTAAGAGCTATAACATGGTCTGTCCAAGACTCGAGAGCTGTGACTCGCTGAGGGCTTTAATGTCCGTCACTCCAAATCTTCGTTGTGATGAGACAGAACTGAGGAGCATACACTCGCTTGACAAGACCATCATTTCCTTTAAAAAGAGAGAAATAATAGCTCAACCTGTGGTTTTAAGAGAGTACTTTGCATCAGAACAAACTTCGTGTCTTGGAAAAAAAGTAATAAAAGTCGGATACAAAAAGAGAAGAATCAATGGATAAAAACAGCTATTGGAGAGAAACCAAGTCAGCCAAAAATAAGAAAAAATACAGCAAGGTGAGCTCTTTCTCTGTACCTTTTACCCTTTGAGGGCCTTGATGATTAACAGTTTTGAAAATCAAAGGCCAAATAAAAGCAGAGGCTTAAAGCTTGCTTTTAGTCTCACTGGGCTAGCGATGTAAAATAGAGGAGTTCAGAGATACCAAGGAACTCATCATTTCATGGGAAAAAATTCTGAAGAAAACAGAACCATGGAGAAGTAAAACCATCTATATGCTTGGCTTTTGCCCACATATTATTATACAATGAAGAACAACACCACTTTAAAGAATCTTAGCTTAACCAGATCTGAAAGAGACACGTGCACCCCAATGTTCATCGCAGCACTGTTTATAATAGCCAGGACATGGAAGCAACCTAGATGCCCATCAGCAGATGAATGGATAAGGAAGCTGTGGTACATATACACCATGGAATATTACTCAGCCATTAAAAAGAATTCATTTGAATCAGTCCTAATGAGATGGATGAAACTGGAGCCCATTATACAGAGTGAAGTAAGCCAGAAAGATAAAGAACATTACAGCATACTAACACATATATATGGAATTTAGAAAGATGGTAACGACAACCCTATATGCAAAACAGAAAAGGAGACACAGAAATACAGAACAGACTTTTGAACTCTGTGGGAGAAGGTGAGGGTGGGATGTTTCGAAAGAACAGCATGTATATTATCTACGGTGAAACAGATCACCAGCCCAGGTGGGATGCATGAGACAAGTGCTCGGGCCTGGTGCACTGGGAAGACCCAGAGGAATCGGGTGGAGAGGGAGGTGGGAGGGGGGATCGGGATGGGGAATACGTGTAAATCTATGGCTGATTCATATCAATGTATGACAAAACCCGCTGAAATGTTGTGAAGTAATTAGCCTCCAACTAATAAAAAAAAAAAAATAAAGAATCTTAGCTTGTTTTCTGTGTATACACTTGGGGCTTTTCAATTCTTTGTTTGGACCTAACCTCCATAGACCACCAGAGTTGAGATTAGTAAGGGAAATACATAATATAAGCCCTTCCTGTTTCATATTTGTAGTTTAAGATGAACTAACACACCAAGGGAACATCAGTAAAGGAACCTCAAGATTCTTGAGACTAGTGTCTGATGATGAAGGGACTAAAGGTATGAGGAATAAAGAACAATAGATTTTGAGAGTGAGAGGCTTGCTGCATTGGTTCTCATGTTTTCCTTGGAAACCCTTTCACAGGTGTCTCAGGTTGGAGACACTACCTAGAACTTCTTAGCACTTCATCTCACTTTCACCAGTTGTGACCTTCAGGCAGGTGTCAGCAACCTCTTCCTGTAGAGGCCAGTTAGTAAATATTTGCAGCTTAATGGGTGATGTCCTTCTCTGCTACAATTACTGAATCTGCTGGTGTATTGTTAAAGCAGTCAAAGACAGAAGGTAAGTAAGTGGGGATGGCTGTGTTCAAGTAACATTTTATTCATGGACACTGATAATTAAATTTCACATAGTTTTCATGCTTCAGGAAATATTATTCTTCTTTTGATATTTTCTTCCACCGTTTAAAATGTAAAAAACATTCTTCCCTTGCAAACTGTACAAAACTGGTCCATGGCTGCTGCTTGCTGATCCCTGTCTTAGAGTTTCAGGGTTTCCCTGGTGGCTCAGATGGTAAAGAATATGTCTGCAATATGGGAAACCTGGGTTTGATCCCTGGGTTGGGAAGATACCCTTGAGAAGGGCATGGCAACCCACTCCAGTATTCTTGCCTGGAGAATTCCATGGACAGAGGAGCCTGGTGGGATACAATCAATGTGGTCACACAGAGTTGGACATAACTGAGTGACTAACACATTAACGTTAACATGTTAATATCTTAGGGCTTCAAGTCCTTCTTGATATTCTGAATCCTCAGGAGACTCAGTACTGTTTTCCCATAACAACAGCATTATGGATCATATGAGATTTTGAGGAAATATTCTGAGGACGATCTGTTCCTGGAATCAGTTTCAGCCACTTAATAGCCACACCATCAAGGAAGAGATGATGGTTAGTAAGTTTCGTGGTTATTCTCAATTATTTCTACAGAAATAATTCACTTGATTTTTCTCTTTCTTTAACTGGCAGACTCTAAACATGAATGAGGAATGATTTAATATGATATGCTATTCCATTAAGAAGGGAATGTGGAATGAGACAGGGTTTTTTGGTTGAAATTTTACAATTGTTGTAGTCCATGGGGTCGCAAAGAGTCGGATGTGACTTAGTGACTGAACAACAACAACAATAAATAATTTATATTCATGAACAAGTCTAAGACTTGACTAGATTCTTCCACACATGTTCAGGGGGACCATCAGTATGAAGTAAGTGACTGGCTGGTTGGCTGAAACAGCATTACAGAAACTGACATTTATCCTTGCTCTATGAATTGAACCAGAGAATGGTCTGACATAAGAAATTAAAAGAGAAAGATGGGGAAATGACAATAAAATAATAAGGCATTTGATAATACACTTTCAACTGTAAGATTGTTATAGTTCATAAATTTATATTAAATTAAAAAAAACTAGAAATTCATCCCCAAGATTATAATGTTTATCCAAATCTTTTAAATTCAGACAGGAAAGTATTATACATGCATATTAGGTGTCTATAAGGACACTTAAGTTCCAAGACATGTTTCCAGCTTTGGAAAAGGAAAATCAAGGCTGATGTTTACAGCAAACTTGGGAAATGGATTTTCTTGCCCCTATCAGAAACTACACTCTGTTTCTTCCCTGAAAGAGTACTTCTAACAAAAGAATTAATTCTGCAGAGTTTCTCTAACAAAGAAAAGGCTTAAGATGAAACATACCAGAATGAGGTCAAGAGGTTGCTTCAGAGAAGATGTCTTTAGCAAGAAATGGGGTATTTGAGTGAAAAGACTCACTACTGGCTCCCAAATAAACATAAAATTGTCCAAGTCAAGCAAGAATTTTGCAAAGGCTATTAATTGAAAGGACCAGTAGATGGCATCAATATGTCAGGATAGACTTAAGGCTCAAGGAAAGAAAAAGGGCAATTTGGCAGCCCCTTACTTTCACGATCTAAGCTTGTACTGTTTGCCTCTCTGATCCTATCTGACACTCTGAGTTACTGCTTCAATTTTATTCCACACTCAGGAAGGGTCCATGAGCACATCCTGGGGGACTTAGGACCTAAATGAAATGATGTGATCAGAAGAGAGTCATATTTACCATTATAATTTCCCTACTTCTGTCCCTATGCTCATTTTCCTTTCTTCCTGCCTCCCTTCCTTCATCTTCCCCTTTCTTCTTTCCTCCTTCCCTCATCTTCTCCCTTCATCCCTTCCTCTGAACCTCAGGTGCAAATATCTGAGCGAACTACATTCTGCTTACCATCATCACAGGTTGAAAATCTGTCTCTTTCTCTCATTTTCCTTCTTTCCCTGGACTTCCAAATAGATCTCCACATAGGTATTCAAGGAACATAGTTGATACCTACCCTTGACAGTATATGCACACATGTAAACTATGTGATGTTTGATGCATGTACATATATTTTTCATTTTTATGAATAGTAATATATCATTGATCTTTGTGTCCTGTTGTTTTCACTCAACACTCCATTTCTAAGAAATGTTCAAGCTGCTATTACTTCTGACTGCTAGCTATTATTATTCCATAGTATATATCTATTATATTTTACTTGGCTATTCTTTTAGTGATGGACAAAACTAGGTCTTGGTTGTTTGGGGGTAATCTATTTTTCTCTTTTCTTCTCTTAGGGCATGGTCAGACTTTAGAAAGAACACTTTGTAAAATGGCTTCCGAAAATGTGATAAAAAGTGAATGAAACTGAGGAAACAGTTGTTGGGAAAAACATTCTCAGTTCTTTCCTCTGTTTCTTTAAGCCTTCTAGAAGGGCTTTCTGATTCTCATTATTACTAATTTTTACATTTTTTACCAAGCGCAAGTTTAAAAACCAAGGAGATATTTATGTTCATTCTACTCTTAGGTTTGTTTTCTCTTGTTCAAACAATGTGTTTTAAAAAGAGAACAAAAATGAGAGTTTTAGGAAATTAAAATAACTGGTTCATGCTTTATAACCAACATCGTGGGTACTTCTAATCTTACTCTGCTCTACATATATAAAATGTTTTAATGGAAAATGCACATGCATTCTGCAGCATGAAGTATTGGTAAACTTCCCTTGCCAGATAGATGGGCAATACTACATGTCTTTGATGCTACAAATTGAATTGTGCTTCTCCAAATTTGTGTTGAAGTCCTAACTCCCCATGTGACTGTGTTGGACAATTTAAGTTAAATGATGGCATAAAGGTAGAATCCCAATTGTCTAGAACCGGTCCTCTTTTATATGAGGAGGAGACACCAGGGTGTGCTCTCTACCGCGTGAGGACCTGGCAGGAAGTCAGCCTTCTGCAAGCCAGGAGGAGGGCCCCCACCAGCATGTGACCTAGTGGCACCCTGATCTCAGACTGCCAGCCTCCAGAACTGCGAGAAAATGTTTCTGTTGTTTAAGCCACTCAGTCTATGATGTTTTATGATGGCAGCCTGGCTGACTAATGCAAAGGTGCAGATAATAAATATTTTAGGCTTGTGTGCCAGGACCAACATTACAAGGCTTATTCTGGAATGCCTAAGAGGCTGACAGTTGGCTGAGAAATCAATCACAAGCAGGATCCAATTATGCAAAACTCAAGGTGTTCCTGACAGTGTAAACAGTAAGTGCAAAGTCCTCAAGGTGGTGGAAGTGGCATCCTGCTTGTGGGGGAACAAGAGAATAGGGGCAACAGTGGGACCAGGGTCTGGCTTACAGCCTGGTATAAGAGTGTGTGATGTATGAAATAAGGCAGGCTGATGAGAGGGTGAGATCCTGGTGAGAATTTGGAAAGGAACTTGGATTATAGTCTAAGGGTCGTGAGACAATTTTGCTGTGTGTGTATTTGTATTTCTTTTTGGAACACTTTAAAGACTGAAAGTAACTTCATCTGATTTATGCTGGAAAAATCACTTTGGCTACCTAATGGAGTGGAAGCTAGGAGTCTAGTTAGCAGGTAATTGCCGACCTGGAATATCGATGCTGGAAAGCATGGGTAAATTTCTGGCAATATTTAGATGCTGAATCATCTAGATTTATTGATAGAGTCATAATAGAGGGCATGAGAAAGACAGGATGACACATTGTTTTTTTGGTTTCAATAGCAACAAAAGGGGAAGCGCTATTTTCTCAGATGGGAAAAATAGAGAAGGGATAGAGTCTTTTCCAATGGGTGGGGGAGGTAAGAGTTTATTTTGGAAATGTTGCATGTAAGATGCTTATTAGAAATGCATGGAATTATTGAATAGGTAGTTATGTATACAAGTCCACATCTCAGTGTAGAATGGAGGGTGATGTATTGTCTTCTATATGGAGATAAAAGAAGAGTTTGAGTGGAAGCCCCTAGGGCAGGAGTGAGCAAGACAAAAGAGAAGAAAAGGGCCCAGGGCTGAGGCTGGGGCATTTATAGGCTGAGCAAGGGAGGAGGTGCAACAAAAGACATGAAGAAAAAGCATTCAGGGAGGCAGGAAGAAAACTTACACTGGACAGCAGTCATTTTGGAAAAGGGGGTCAGAGAGGATTCCCAATTGCTCTGTGCTGACAAGAAGTGGTGAAGAATGAAGATGGATGCCGACCACTGGATTTGGCAATGGAGGTGGTCAGCAGACCTGACAAGAGCTATTTCTCTAAGAGAATAGGATGGGAACCCCAGTGGACCGTGTTGAAGAGAGAGTAGAGGTTTGGATTTGGAAGTCAGGAAGGAAATAGGATAAGTACTGGATTTGCCTTCTGAGATTTGAGACTGAAATTCATCCCTGCCATGGACTAACCGAACCATCTGGGAAAAATCACTTAATTTCTTTGAATTTCATTTTGCTTTTCTCTTAATAAAATGCTACACATTTGGGGATAAAATGCTACACACCACAGTAGTTATGGGATTCAATTAAACAATGCAGGGAAAGTGCATTATGCATATAATAGACACAAGATTTTTGTTTTCCTTTCACATTCTATTCCCTTGATCCACCCCTTCCGTAGGTTGTGAACGTTTCCAAGTAAGGATCCACAGGTGGCCTTTACAAGTGCCCAGAAACTCTGGAGTTGTGAATACAAAAACTACTTTAAAAAGAAAAGAGAGAGAGAGAGAGAGTTGGCTGCTCTAGGTTCCTCACCTGTGCTTGACGTGCAGTCTGTACCTTGGTCTCTGAAGGCCACCCAGCTGGGAGAGTGAGAGGATATTTGCCACATATGCTGACAACTCTGCCTGGCATCTATCAAAAGGTTCTGGGCTAAGGTCTGTCCACATCTCAGATGGATATTCCTACAGACTGTGAGCAACAGGAGAACATGTATAAGCCAAGGGAGATGCACTTCCAGCAGAAAAGCGAGACTGGCCTTGTCAAGTGGGAGTTCGAGAATTTCTAGGAGCCTTGTAGTGAGTTGCTCTTGTATGCACTTTAGTCGTTTAGTCACTAAGTTGTGTCTGACTCTTTTGCAACTCCAGGGTCTGTAGCCTGCCAGGCTCCGCTATCCATGGGATTTCCCAGGCAAGAATACTGGTGTGGGTTGCCATTTCCTTCTCCAGGGCATCTTCCTGATTCAGGGATCGAATCTGTGTTTCCTGCATTGGCAGGCAGATTCTTTACCACTGGACCACCGGGGAAGCTGCACATGAACTTACCCACATAATAGAAAAATGGGTAGAAAGGAACCAGCGAATGGTCTCCCCTGAGTCTTCTGTAGTGCTGCCACTTCCCCAGGAGGTACTGTTTCCTAGAACATCACACTGAAGCCACAATCAAAAGAGAGTGAGTTATTCCAGTTGAGGGATATGCCAACATTTTACCTTCTTTGAAGAATGTCTCCTTTCTCTCTCTTTCTCCACCCTTGTACCTGCACTAGAAAAAACATTCTTTTTAAGCTTCATAATTTAAAAAATGCTTTACTAATTAAAATATTTGTTTGTGTAATAACAATAATAATAACTAATTACACCCAGCCTGATGAGTTGAATATCACATTTCAGCCAAGTAGAACTCAAAACAGCTGAGCTATTAAATCCTGATAAGTGATAATGGAAAAGACTGCTCAGCCTTAACTCTAGAGATGCTACCAGCAGCTCTGTAATGATAATTTCCTCTTTCATTAAGGACCGTAATTTGCCATTGATTATGTAAAATCCCATTGACTTCAATGGGAATTCCTTACACATAGCAAAGGGAAAATATGGCTTTGTTATTTCCTTGAATGTTTCTAAAACTCATTTTTAAGGGTATGATTGGACACCATATCAGGCAAATTTTCATCCTATTCTTTATATTTTATTTTATGTTATAATATATATATAAAGTTACTACTAGTCACCTTAGAATGCTTGTTATTTTTGAAAAAAGTTGAAGAGAACAATCTTCACAGAATCTACAGACTCCCATCTCCCAGTTTCATGACATGTTTCACCCTGTTTTATTGTTATTTTATTTGTGCCTATGTCTGTGTGTATGTTGATAATGTCTGAAGTCTGTGAACTTTCTGGATTATGTTTACACGGGACATGAGACATGTTAGAATGCAAATTCCCTTTTCCTTCTCAACCTACTCACTCACTATTCCAGCCAGCCATGCTTCCACAGCCCCACCTTCTGGTTCCTCTTGAGACACACGGATTCTTGCACCTAGGTGCCTTCTATTACATGGGCACAATCACAAGTATAGTGCCAAAAATACAATAATGACCATCATGCTCTTCATCCATTTTATTTGCCATCAAAGCAGTAGAGCTGGAGAAAGGTAACATTATATTTGTTTGTATATATATATATATATTTTAAAGATGTTCTTGATGTGGACCATTTTTAAGGATTTGATTGACTTTGTTGCAGTACTGCTTCTATATTATGTTTGTCTTTTTTTTGGCCATGAGGCATATGTGAATGTTAGCTTCCCAACCAGGGACTGAACCCACATACGCTGTATTGGAATCCATACCCACTGCTTAACCACTGGATTGCCAGGGAAGTCCCGTAACATATTCTTGTCAGTATTCTTTATGTCTCCCAGCTTTTTTCTCTCCTTTCCTTTGTTTTTCCCTTCTCATTCCTCCCTCCCTCTCTCTGGATGTCTCTCTCTTCCTCCCTCTTCCTTCTTTCCTTCTCCCCCTGATAAAGACTTGATGCTCACTGTTGAGAGGACTGTGCACTCATACCTTTCAGTTAAAACAAAGGCATGAGTAATCTTCACTGTGGGAGGCAGCACCCCTCTCTATTGCTTACTGAGCATCATGTGAGATGATCCTGGGGATTACAGTTGGATCTGGATTCTATCTTTAGGAGTGGTGCTGGCTCCAGGCCCATGCACAGTGCTGGGGGAAATGAAACATAGTTCTCCCTTGGTTATTTATGATTTTCTAAAATAAAACTGTCCATTCAGTTCTGGGAAATGTGGCTTTATGAACACGTAGAAGTGCAGGTGTGCATAGAGCTCAGCTCTGCCACTGTCTCAACGACTGTGGACAAGTTACCCAACTATTTTTGGCAAAGTTACTATTATTACAAGACAGGGGTTAAGAATCAAGTGACTCTAAGGTCTTATGTTATCATTTATTGTTGTTTAACAAACTAATCCAAAATTTAGGTGCTAAACAATTTATTCCTGCCCATGGACTTCCCAGGTGATGCTAATGGTAAAGAATCCACCTGCCAGTGCAGAAGACATAAGAGACGTGGGTTTGATCCCTGGATCAGGAAGATCCCGTGGAGGAGGAAACCCACTCCAGTAATCTTGCTTGGAAAATTCAATGGACAGAGGAGTCTGGTGGGCTATAGTTCATGGGGTCACAAAGAGCTGGACATGACTGAGTGACTGAGCACATGGGTGGCCTGGGAAGGAACAGATCTAGGGTGAAAGAAATGGGGTGGCTCTAGTTTAAGCTGTGGATGAAGCTGTGCATGATAACTGGCTCTTTTGGAGAGTTGAACCTAGATCTGCTCCATTTGTGTTTATTCTGGGCCCAGGCTGAAGGGGCACTAGCTGCTCTGGAGAGGCTCTTCTTATGTTGGTATCAGAAGCGCGAGTGAGTAAAACCCATTTGCCAAGGTCCTGCTCAGCCTCGTTCTGTGTCACATTTGCTAACATCCTGTTGGTCAAAAGCCATCCTGTGTGGCTTTTCCTGAAGTGGGGCAGGGAAGAAAAATAACTACTTGATACCAACAAGATTAAAAGCAGAATTAATTTTCTCTAGATATTTATGTTTCCATTTTATATATTGGTACCTCCAGAAAGGAGGGCTTCGGTAGAATACATTTAGAGGAGAATTTTTAAAATTATGAAGATGGGGTACTGAGACTAAATGAAAAACAGGGCTTTCAAAATAAACATCATGGAAAGGTTCCCTGTAATTGTTTTATTGTTTCTTTGTTCCTTTTTAAAATTTCATCTACTGATTTGATAATATTTACAGACTAGGTAAAACGTTAGTCGTGTTAGTTGCTCAGTTGTATCCAACTCTTTGGGACCCTGTGGTCTGTCCATGGAGTTCTCTAGGCAAGAATACTGGAGTGGATTGCCATTCCCTTCTCCAAGAGATCTTCCTGACCCAAGGATTGAACCAGGGTCCCTGTATTGCAGGCAGATTCTTTACCATCTGAGCTAAAGTAGTGCTAGTAGGTCCAGAGCAGACACACATGCAAGAGATTTGAAGCAAAATTTTTGAGTGAAAGATTATTATTCCATTTTTAACATTGTCTTACCAGAAATAGCACATAGCAAATATTAATTTTCACATAATATATAATCTTTCATGCAGAATATAACTACTTTTTCTTTTCTTTTTTAAGTTTAGTGGTAATTGAGGCATGCAGGATCTAGTTCCCTGACCAGGGATGAGAGCACAGAATCCCAGCCACTGGACCACCAGGGAATTCCCTACCTTTTCTTATAACTGATTTTAATTTCTATTTCAAGCTATATTCCATCTGAAGGCAGAGAAGGTTTTTATTTTCCTCCTTAGGCTTGCAGGGAAATTCAGTCCAACTGAGGGATTTATCTGAAGATAATTTCAAGTTTAAACTAAAAGGAAATTGAAGTTGTTTTTTTTTTTTTTCCTCTTGTCTTTCTTCTCCTTGATTATAATTTTCAGTCCTGGGGCAGTGATCCGCTGCTGCAGTGTCAGTGGACAGAAGTCCTGCCCTATTCTGATATCCAGCAAGTTGTTCAAACCACTTGCATAGGCCTTGAAAGTGAAAGTGTAGCTGCTCCGTCCTGTCCGACTCTTTGCGACCCCATGGACTGTAGCACTCCAGGCTCCTCTGTCTATGGGATTCTCCAGGCAAGAATACTGGAGTCGGTTGCCATTCCCTTCTCCAGGAGATCTTCCCAGCCCAAGTATTGAACCCGGGTCTCCCCTGATAGCTCAGTTGGTAAAGAATCTGCCTGCAATGCGGGAGACCCTTGGGGTAATAAACTACCCTAAGGAAAGATGATCACAAGGCAAAAAGGAAGGGAGAGAAAAACTTGCCAATTAATACTTCACTGTAGATCCCATCTCAGTGATCCTAGGGGATAAGAAAATATACTTTAACAACAGTGATGGTTTATGATGATAGGGCTTCTCAGTGTTTTCAAGTATTTTCACATCATCTCATTTAATTCTCAGAGTGACCTTCTGGGGTTGAGCTCATTTGCAGCTGTGGAAGTGTGAATATATTTCACCACTTAATGAGCTATGTCTTCTGGGTTTGTTACTTTAGCAGGGTTAGGAAATACAAGTATCTATGTAGCTGAAGCCCCTAGGGAAAATGCTGCACCTTTTCAAACATCATTCTTTTTTATTTGTAAATTTAAAATTGCTAAATTAGCAATGGATATTTATTGAAGTTTTTCCAACCGTACAGAAAGATGCTTCTATTCATAGATATTTAGCCTCTTAGGAAACCACAGTTATTTAAATTCACAAGAATATTATCCTTTCTTCTCTACCTTATGCTTGCCCACATATCAGCTTACAAAGGGGGATGTCCCAGCTGAGTCTACTCCTAGATTTGGAGAGGCTGGTCAATTGACATGTTGGCCCCCACAACTTCTTCCATTTTGCTTTTGGTGATGTGGGGAGGATCAGGTGGCCTCTACGAAAGAAACTGAAAAATCCAGAGATAGAAGTAGGAGAGACAGGAAAATGGAATAGGATGAAGCAAGCAGTAAGATGGAAAGGATTAATTACAAAGTAGTGTATCTATCACCTGGTCCTGCCTCTTTGACTAATTCTGAGCCTTAGAGAAAGAGAGCTGTAATAAAAAAACTGAAGAGAGCTTTTCTTGGGAGGGTTTTGTGGGATTTTGCTTGAAGCCCTAAGTGGTAAAATATGCAGGATGGGGTAGTCTCTCAGTTTCTGCCTGGAGCAACCTAACTTCATCTTAGCCAACACTCAAAGCTATACTTGTGAGTAAAACTTAATAATTTTAATGGAAGTCCGTTCTGGGTTCAGCCTCCTGCATAAGTAGGGAGACTAAAATGGCTGCAAGCAAAAACTGAAAGAAAAATATTGCTTCACTTTGTAAATCATTAAAGGGCACAAGTCCATCAGAGTTTCATAGGAAGGAAAGCCAGTCATTCTTTTGCTGCAAAGGCTGGTATTTATTAGATCCTAGTTCAAATCCTAGGAGATTAGGCAAGTAATTAAATTTTCTGTGGCTCAGCTCAATCATCTCTAAAATGGGGGTAATAAAACAACTACTTCATTGTATTTTTAGGATTAAATGAGTAAATTTAGGACATGACATCACAAAGAATCAGACACGACTGAGCGATAGCACTTCATACAATAGGACCTGGACAGTTTGTGGTTTTAGGGAAAATATGTCCCCATATTTCTATGATTATGAGGAACTGGAAAAATTTGCTT
Source organism: Cervus elaphus (assembly GCF_910594005.1). Classification (NCBI taxonomy): domain Eukaryota; kingdom Metazoa; phylum Chordata; class Mammalia; order Artiodactyla; family Cervidae; genus Cervus; species Cervus elaphus. The sequence continues at coordinate 87,713,063 of NC_057834.1, read as the reverse complement.
CCTTTTCCCCTTCTTTCCTTCTTCCTTTCTCCCTCCCTACTTCCTTCTTTCTCTCCTAACCTTGTTCTTTTATTTCTTTGCAATTACCACCTTTCATCATTTTTCTGTTCAATTAAGATTGCTTTTATTGGCCCAGTATACCCCCTTATTGATATTTCTCAATTTTACTTCTATGCTAAAAGCTAAACTTTTTATTCTGGAATATTTTAAATTTATAGAAAAGTTGCAAAGATAGTAAAGAGAATTTTCCTTATATCCTTTACTTCATTGTTATTGTTGCTCAGTCACTCAGTCGTGTCCGGCTCTTTGTGACCCCACAGACTGCAGCACACCTGGCTTCCCTGTCCTTTACCATCTCCCAGAACTTGCTCAAACTCATGTTCATCGAATCGGTGATACCATTCAACCTCTATTGTTCCCTTGTCCTCCTGCCTTCAATCTTTCCCAGCATCAGATTCTTTTCCGATGAATTGGCCCTTCACATCATGTGACCAAAGTATTGAGCTTCAGCTTCAGCATCGGTCCTTCTAAAGAATATTCAGGGTTGATTTCCTTTAGGATTGGCTGGTTTGATCTCCTTGCTGTCCAAGGGGCTCTCGAGAGTCTTCTCCAGCACCACAGTTTGAAAGCATCAGTTCTTCAGCACTCAGCCTTCTTTAAGGTACAACTCTCACATCAATACATGAGTACCGGAAAAACCATAACTTTGACTATACAGACTTTTGTCGGCAACGTGATGTCTCTGCTTTTTAATGTACTGTCTAGGTTTTTCATAACTTTTCTTCCAAGGGGCAAGTGTCTCTTAATTTTGTGGCTGTAGTTATCATCTACAGTGATTTTGGAGCCCAAGAAAATAAAGTCTGCCACTGTCTCCACTGTTTCCCTATTTGCCATGAAGTGATAGGACTGGATGCCCTGATCTTCATTTCTTAAATGTTGAGTTTTTTTTTTTAAATTTTTATTTATTTTTTTTTAGATAAAGTAGGTCCTCTTTACTGCTTTTCAGAAATATTTTACAAGAGACTGGAATTCCTTAAAGACAATTTTTTTAAATGTGGACTATTTTTAAAGTCTTTATTGAATTTGTTACAATATTGCTTCTGTTTTATCTTTTTTTTTTTTTTTTTTGATCACAAGGCATGTGGTATCGTAGTTCCCTGACCAAAGATTGAACCCATTCCTCCTGCATTGAAAGGTGGATTCTTAACCATTGGACCACCATGGAGGTCCTTGGAATTTCTTTATTTTATTTGTTTATTTTTAAAATTTTAATTGGAGGCTAATTACTTTACAATATTGTGGTGGTTTTTGTCATACATTGACATGAATCAGCCCTGGGTTTACATGAGTTCCCCATCCTGACCCTCCCTCCCACCTCCCTCCCCATCCCATCCCTCAGGGTCATCCCAGTGCACCAGCCCTGAACATCCTGTCTTATGCATCGAACCTGGACTGGTGATCTATTTCACATATGATAATATACATGTTTCAATGCTATTCTCTCAAATCATCCCACCCTTGCCTTGTCCCACAGAGTCCAAAAGTCTGTTCTTTACATCGATGTCTCTTTTGCTGTTTTACATATAGGGGCATCATTACCATCTTTCTAAATTCCATATATATGCATTAATATACTGTATTGATGTTTTTCTTTCTGACTTACTTTGCTCTGTATAATAGGCTCCAGTTTCATCCACCTCATTAGAACTGATTCAAATGTACTCTTTTTAATAGCTGAGTAATATTCCATTGTGTATATGTACCACAGCTTTCTTATCCATTAGTCTGCCAATGGACATCTAGGTTGCTCCCATGTCCTGGCTGTTGTAAACAGTGCTGTGATGAACATTGGGGTGCACGTGTCTCTTTCAGATCTGGTTTCCTCGGTGTGAATGCCCAGAAGTGGGATTGCTGGGTCATATGGCAGTTCTATTTCCAGTTTTTTAAAGAATCTCCACACAGTTCTCCATAGTGGCTGTACTAGTTTGCGTTCCCATCAAGAGTGTAAGAGGGTTCCCTTTTCTCCGCACTCTCTCCAGCATTTATTGTTTGTAGACTTTTTGATAGCAGCCATTCTGACCGGTGTGAGATGGTACCCCATTGTGGTTTTGATTTGCATTTCTCTGATAATGAGTGATGTCGAGGAATGTTGAGTTTTAAGCCTTTACTTAGTTTCCCCTAAAGTTAACATACTACCTAATTATGGAACATTTGTCAAAACTAAGAAATTAACATTCAGTTCAGCCACTCAGTCACGTCTGAATCTTTGCGACCCCATGGACTGCAGCATGCCAGGCTTTCCTGTCCATCACCAACTCCTGGACCTTGCTCAAACTCATGTCCATCCAGTTGGTGATGCCATCCAACCATCTCATCCTCTGTTGTCCCATTCTCCTCCTGCCTTCAATCTTTCCTAGCATCAGGGTCTTTTTCAGTGAGTCACTTCTTCGCATCAGGTGGGCCAATCACTATTATCTAAACTAAAGGCTCTATTTGGACCCTATCAGTTTTTCCATAAGAGTAATTTTTCTATTACATGATCCAATGATAGATATAACATTGCATTGAGTTACTTCTATTTTTAAGAGAAGTATCTTCATAAAATATAAATACCAAGAAAAAAATAAACCAAATTATATCAATTTGTTTATGACACAATTTTGATAAATTAGGTAAAAAATGACAAGAAATTAAAATATTTTGGCTTTTAAATCCCATTAATATAACTGCATTTTGTCTCTATATAATGTCCTAACTCTCTTTTATAATTCTAAAATGTTGGAGAAAATTAATAGTACCATCCCAGAAAATACAATGTTTAGTTGGGATCTTTTAAGGTAACTTTCAGGAGAGATATATATTACATATGTTATTTACTATATGCAGTCATTTATGCATTTGAGCTTTAATTAGGATCAATGCTACATTTTAGTTTTAATATATATATCTATGAATAATAAAATAAGTAATATACTTTTAATAAAATTATTTTATTAGGTCATAATTTGGTATTAATTTAATTTAATCACCACTTAAATACTGGGTGACCTTGGTAATGTTACTTAACTTCTTTTTGCTTAAATTTGCTCATATAAAAATAAAGAGATTGATTCAGATGGTCTCAAAGGTCCAATTAACTCCAGAAATTCCCTGTTTTATTTTGATATATATATACATTTTTAAAAATAGTAACTCTGTGAGACAGGTAAGGTATGTGGCCCATTGGGATTAAATGGTTCGTCCATCCCACCCAGTGGCAAAATAAGGTTTTAGGACTAAAGACAAGTATATATTTATCCCATGGAGTCCTCTTTTGTGAAATACTTTAGGAATAGAAACCACACATATGCATAGCTCATTAGAGATGGAGGAGCACATTAATTAAAAAACTTTGGATTACTAACTCTGTAGCAGAATTTTGCTTCATTTTCCCCGATACTCAGAACTGTTAATATTATAATTGTTTTATTGTTGCAAGGTTACATCCATGGTTTTCTTTTTATTTTGAGAAAATAATCTTTCATTTAGCTCAACTTTTGGCAGTTTGTGATCTAGAGAAAGATTACTCTATGACTCATATATTTGGAAAGAAAATTTAAAAGTACAGAAAATTAAATGCCTTTGACACCATCACCCGAGACCAGCGCTTTAGCACTGATGGGACAACAGGTCCCTGAATTTGATCTTGCATACATTTAAAAAAAATGTTTATTTTTAATTTATTTATTTGGTTGCACTGGGTCTTAGTTGTGGCTTGTGGAGTCTAGTTTCCTGACCAGGGATCAAAACTGGTCCCCTTGCATTGGGACTTTGGAGTCTTAGCCACTGGACCACCAGGGAAGTTCCCTATGTATATTTTTAATCCATCCCTAACAGCCCTCTGCTTTTTTTGCCTTATCTCAGCACTCTAGTTGCAAAGAATTACATAGTTAACTTCTTTTAGTTTCCCTAAAGGTCTTGTATGTAGTAGTGGGGCATGCTTATTACTGAGAAAACTGGGAATAGTTGTGTTTTCAAACTCTCATTTGGGTTCTCATTTTTTACAAAAGCAAATGAAGATCTAGATTCTGAGGCTTGCAGGGGATGCACTTGGGTTTCATTATGGCCAGCATCCTGATGCATCCATACAATCTGTCTTTCTTATAAAGATGTGCAGTCCATCACTGAGCAATGGCACTAATGAGCCTTCCAAACAACCAGGATCACACTTTTTAATAAGGATTGGAAAATGAGACCTACAATTTTTTGCTTGTCAGAGAGAAAAATGAGTGTGAGAGATGTACAAAATCCTGCCTCATGTAAAGTGGTACTTGCCTTTCCAAATGACACGCTTGCTAGTGAAGTATACAAAGATGCCTTAACAGGTACTAGAGAGAATCACAGGTCTGCTGGTGTGCAGCAAATAATCATATAAGATCTGAAGTTGGGGGGCTGTGAAGTGGGGGTAGGAGGAAGTAAAAACTGTTGTATATTATCTTGTCTTTCTAAAGACTCCTCTCTAATTCTCATAATAATCATCCAGAAATTTGACTGCAGGAATGCTACCAACATTTCAGGCATTCTATAGAATCTGCCTAACTATATACTAAAATGAACCATGGCTCCTTAACCTGATAATTGTTTATCAGTTGAATGTGGCTTTAAATGTACAGGGGTATGATGACATCCAGCAATTAAAGGGTCATTTGTCCACATGAAAAATAGGAGATCAGAGGGGAGCACATTGCCAGCACCCAGCTTAATGCTCATTTTGAACACAGAATCTTGATCTTAGCTGAAGAAATGCTTTGGGCAAACTCTGTTGGAGAGATGTGATTTGGATGCCTAACAACTCATAACAGTGGATATGGGCTGTTCAAACTGACAAATGGAGAAGAATATTAAAAGAACAAACATAGAGTCAAATTCCTTTAGAGATCAGGAACTAACATTATGTCCATTTACTGATAATCAAAATATGGCCTTTGTAGCACAAAATGTCCCTGGATGCTTCAGGGTAACTACAACCAGTCTCAATTACTAACCTGTATTATACTTTAAGATTAGTTCCTGGGTTAGGAGTAAAAAGCTGCAGTTTTTTTTTTTTCTCTTCTATGCCGGGAAACATGAAAGAAAAAAAATGCATGTAGTATTTTCAGCAGGCTAAATATGAAATACTTTATACAATGAAATATTAAAGGTAACCATTTCTTGTTTCTTTTCATCTGAGCATGATTTAAAAAGGGAAGGATGTAATTATATTTTTGTATTGGATGGAGCAGAATTTCTGGATAATCTTATGCTCAGCTTGATTGCTTTATTGATAAGAAAGGAGGACATGTGGATGTATATTTTATGAGTAATGCATTTATTAAGCACAAACTGTACATAATGCATTAGGCTTTATGTGAATCACATTGGATTTATCTTTCTTTTAGAGCATATTTTAAAAATATTTTACTGCATCTACTATAACCCCTTTATAGCTAGGGTATCCCTCCATGGTAATCGTGGTTTAACATCTTAGAGTAACTTTTAAGATGATTATCAAGGGAAAAAGATCACTTGGGCACTTGCAGTTAATAATCAACATCTCTTGTCTCCCCATTTCCTTCTTTCCCTGGAGCAATGCTTTTTTCCCCTTGTAATATTCCAGTCAATTTCCCTAGCAAATCTGTGAAGAAAATAAGATGATTATAAATTAATAGTAGGAGAAATAAACAGATCTAAACTTAGTTTCTAGAGGTAGAGTCAAATGTTTCAGTCCAACAAAAGTAGCCTAAAGCTTGAGAGTGCGTCATGTTTTCTGACAAAGGGAAGCACACTTCTGATTGCTCTTTGTTGAGAACAAACAACCTCTGCAAGCAACTGGAGTTGGCTTCCACAACCAGCCTTAAAAAGGAGACCATTTTACAATTTATGTACCAGCTACCTGTTTTCCCTTAATCACTGCCTGCATATTAGCTAATATATTAGCTCTAAATTTGTTTTAAGTTCATTTCATTCTTAAGGATAAACCCTTCAGAGATTTTTTAGACTTTTATAAACTTCTAATTAAAATTTCCCATGTATTCTCAAATCTGGCACAGCATTAGTCAGTTTTAGCATTAACCTGACCACACGGCTTTATCATCTGCAGCATGAATAAGCCATATCCTTTAATGCTGAAATAATCTAAATGGAATAATATGATTCATCCTCCCACTAAAAATTCTCAGCTTTTGGAGGTTTATCATGGTATAGAGATGAGTGTTAGAGCCTCTATTTGGATTAAGTTTGCATAACTAGCATGTGCAAAGCTTCTTTAATTTATTCCTGGCTTTGCTATTTATGAGAAATATATTGCATATAAAGAACATTTAAAACCATATAAAACAATACAAATTACACTGTAAGTTTGAATGGGAATCTCAGCATCATTTCTTTGCTGAATCAAACAATAGTAAGGTCATCTTAGAATTATACTTTCCTGACCAATCTGACCCACAGATTTCAAAACATCATAAAATGTTATATTGTCCCAACATGGTGTCTGTTATTCACAATTTAATACAAAGAAAGAGATATCAATAAAACATTAGATCTGATTTCAAGATTCTAAATTATCTCATTCAGTTAATCTTTTTCCCTATTGTTCTTTAGTGTAAATTCTGACTGAGGTCAGCAAATACATGTCACCACTGAAAAGGAAATTTGTCAGCTATTTCCATCACTATTTCTGTAAAAATGATTTTTTTTCTAGATTCCGCTATTAATGCCCACTGTTATAGGACATCAGATTGTTCATAGACCTGCCTGTTGTTGGCGCATTTCCAGTGCTTTAAATTCCATGGAGGGGGGCCGACGTTGCCTCTGTTACTTACCACCAGCTGCTGCTGACAGTGACCGGCACGTGTCAGGACTTAATCCATGTTTATGGAAATGTGTGAAAACGTGCGAATGAATGAATGATTTAACTGTTCTCTGCCATATTTGCTTAACTCGCAGTGTTTGTGTAGAGTGGGCGTCTCTGTTTCATTCCTCTGTGTAATAAACCTGAAGCTTGGTGATTTAAAACATCTTTTATTTTGTCTAAGTAGCAGGAATCAGCCTTATGAGCTGGGTTGGTAAGGACACCTAATTTTCTTTCCACCTAACATGGCTGAGGCAGTCCAATGTTTGAGAGCCAGAATCTGCTGAAGACTTCTGACTCATGCATCTGAAGGCTGGGCTGGGAAAACTCACATTGCCCAGAGCTACAACAGCTGGGTCTTCTTGGGCATTTCTCCTTCTCTCATTGTGGTCTCTGCTGAATTAAATCTTCATTATAGCTAGTCTCCTATAGAGTGATTTGGGACTTCAAAGGCATGAGTCTCAAGAAAGAAATGGAGGCCAAAATGTCTTTTGCAGCTTAGCGTAGGGAATCACATGGCATCATTTCTGCTATACTCTGTTGGTGGAGGCAGTTACAGGGGTCCACTCAGATTAAAGGGGAAGACACACAGACCTCACCTCCCCATGAAGGAGCATAAATATTGTATTTTAAGATGAGTACATGGAATGAGCTATGTAAAGGTGCAGTCATTTTTTGAAAAATACTATCTGTCACAATTGCTGATCTTGTTTTTTATTATTTTACTTGGAGAGTTAGTAAGATTTTTGGTCAGAAACTTACAAATCCCCCCCCTTTTCTTTTTTACTAGAAATGAAAGCAAGCTTAACTGAATCAATAAAAGCTTAACTGAATAATAATATTATTTTCACAAGGCCACTTAGAATACTGGCCAATGTGCATTTCTTATTTTGTTTATAGGAAGATGAAAGATTATTTACATTTTATTGATTTAAAATTTTCTTTTGATTATTGGTCAATTCCAGTTTTTAAAAGTGGAGAAAAAGAAATAAAAGCATCCAAAACCCACTTTCTTATTATCTGAAGATTGTGAAGTACAGTATCATCTGAAGAATGTGAAAATTTGACAGCAATCTTCAGAATCATTTTATTCTATATTATTAGCCCCGTTCCAACCCACTTCTTAAAAATACATCATAATCTTATGATAGCCTGCATTATTATTACACCCTGAGGTTTATATAGATCAAATAATTCTCCACAGGTCATAGTGTCTCTGATCAGAAACAAAAATCATTAATTTTATTATATTTATATAATTATATAAATAATTATATGTAATTATACAATTAGTTAGAGACTAGAATAGCATTTGTCAGATCATATTGTAAACAGATGCACTCCTTAACAAATTAAGGCAACTTATATTAACTTAGTCTACTGACAATGGTTTCAGTAAAACTAGAGGAGAAAATTTAAAGGCTGCCTATCTGTTTTCTATTGGTTTTTACACTTTTAGAAAATTCAATTTTAATTGCTCTTAATTTCCAAACATGAAGTATAGTGAGTTCTCCAATCTGAATTTTAAGCAAAAAAATTAATGGAAAGGCAAGTGTACTCAAATGATGACAGACAGTTAGGTTGAAGTCCCCATAAAACCACAAACTCTGCACCCAGGCAAATCACTTAGCATCCTGTAAACCTGCTCTTCAAACTGAGAAGTGGAATCATGAGAGATGGCTGGGTGAAAAAGACAAAACATTATTAATAAGCAGTTTGGGAAGAAAGCTCACAAATTTGAATCCCTAAGAGACTCTCAAACCTGGCCAGGGTGCTAGAACCTTAATGAAATAAAATAAATGAAGAAAATTATACTTATCAGTATTTCTCAGGAAGGAATTGAATGTGGATGAAAGAAATACAGTACTTTGATAAACCTCTTTGGTGGGGCATGAAACCTCACAAGAGCTGGAAACAGAATTGTATTCTAAGGTGGTGGGGCTTTGGTTTTGTGGGGTGAAGATTATGAGGAGGGTTCAATGTGTTCAATTTGGGGGCAATAATAGAAAAAAATGCTAAGCTGTGTCTCAAGGAAATTTCACTCCTTTTTTACCCAGTGCTTTCCCCTTCCTTCCTCCATCCTTCCCTCCCTCCCTTCCCTTTCCCTTTTCACTCACATTAATTGGCCACTTATTTTGTGCCAGGTACTGTTTTAAGAACTTTCCATATATTAATAGTAATCCTTTCATAAGTAACTGTTGGACACTTACTTAATGAACTTTATGATCCTCCAGAGGCACTCGCTGGAGCAGTTACATCTGCTTCCTCATTGAGTCAGACTTTCACTTTCATCCTGTTCCAGGTCTTGGGTTTACTGGGACCCTGTATTGATGAACAAAGACTTCTCTTAGGGCTCAGCATGTTCACTTCGGGTTTTCCTTGATAACTCATCTCTTAGTCATCAGTTTAAATGCCTAAAAACCAGAACACCAAGAAAAAAGAAAAGAAAAATTGGAGGAATAATAACAGAAACCATCACGATTACCACTACAAGGAGGAGGTTGTTTCTTTGCAAACTAAGGTTTATGAAGGTGAGATAAAATAAATATCATGGCATTATGGGCAGAACCATAACAAAAGATGAAACTTGTGAAATGTCAAGATCAAAGACAAAACTGGAATGAAAAACTAGCTATTGTGTGGTGCTGAGAGGCAAGGAAAGGAATGGGAGAGATTAGGAATCTGAGATAATTGAAATGGATGATTACTACAGTCTATGAATATTTGTTAAAGAATATATAATAAGAATTTCAAAATGACAGAGACTCTGGACAAACTGTCACACATATCATGAAAGTATAGAGCTTAAAACAAAAATATTGTTCTTCATGTTTTCAAGTAAAAATTCGTCTCTCATTGAAAAGGGCACCTCATCTTATTTTTCTTTACATCTCCAGATGTATTCTTGGCATGCAATAGGAGGTCAAGAAATATTTGTGAAAGAATTAATGATGAAGTTAGTTTGCACAAATATTAAGGATCAATAAGGATAACATTAAAAACCAGGAAAAATTAAAATTTGAATCACTATGTTTAGGCTATCATTCAATACCTCAGTAGTTCATATTTTATAAGCAAAATCTAAAGAAGTTTTTCTGATTACTTTTGCATATTAATATTCCTTTTATTTATTTATTTAACACTTATCTGTGCTAGCATTTGTTATTAGCTCTACCTAAAAAAATGATTCTCAACTGTTGACTCATGTTTGAATAACTCTATCTGAATTTCAAGGAGTTGATACAGGCCTCTACTTTTTAAAAAGGGTCTTGGATCATTCACATGATCTCCCCTCGTTAAGAACCCCTGGAATACAATATTGTTTCCCACCTCACACACATGGCTGATCCCTACTTGTTTTTCTGGTTTTCTCTGAGATTTAGCAGATGGTTAATAATCAATGTAATAAAAATTTTAAAACTTTCCCTTTTCTGATATTTATGAACAAACACAGATGGACAATACCAGTCAGGATATATCTTAGAAGCTTAAGCTGCATTAAAATGTTAAATGGCTGTTATTTTTTATTATGATTCAGATTTATAGGGACAGACATTGTCCTTTTATTGTGCATTAAGTCTAGCATACCAGCATAGAAATAATTTGTCCCAAGGAAAGAAAAATTCTAAGGGTTTTATAGCATTAACTACGGCATTCTATAGAATGGCTATGCGAAAACACACTTGGAAATAAACTATTGCATTTAGAAGTGTAATTTTATTTTCAAGAGAAAATTGTTTATAAATAAATAAATCTATAATATCCCAAGAGATTCTTACTACTTTACAAGCTATAGTTCCTGTATAGTTAAGTTAATGATAGGGTTTCCCTGATAGCTCGATTGGTAAAGAATCCACCTTCAGTGCAGGAGACCCTGGTTCAATTCCTGGGTCGGGAAGATCCCCTGGAGAAGGGAAAGGCTACCCACTCCAGTATTCTTGGGCTTCCCTTGTGGCTCAGCTGGTAAAGAATCTGCCTGCAATGAGGGAGGCCTGGGTTCAATCCCTGGCTTGGGAAGGTCCCTTGGAGAAGGGAAAGGCTACCTACTCCAGTATTCTGGTCTAGAGAATTCCACGGACTCCATGGACTGTATAGTCCATGGGGCCACAAAGAGTTGGACATGACTGAGTGACTTTCAGTTTAATTAACTATCTTCAAATTCCTTTATGGTAGAAAATATAATAAAAATACATCAACTGCTATATTCAGAATTGCCTATCAATATCAGCATGATATTCAAAGTTAATGGTGATTTAATGATGCAAAGTATATTTTTATTTTCCAGAATGAGAGGAAGTACTAATTTTAGTTCAAAGACTAATATTTCTGACTAATTAAATAGTTCTAATTATACTTTTAACATCTAGAAAAATTGTATAATGCCTTTAAGCTAGGGGGCTTAATTTTACAGCCAGGATTTTGAATAAAATCAATATGCTTGATGAAAGTATTATACAATTGTCTGAAAATTGTCCGGTTTAAAGGCTTAATGGTATAGAACTGAAATTAATGCTTATAATCATTAACTCTGAAAAATAATGAATAAAGGGTTTTAATTCATTAATGGAAAACTGACTCTTTAGCTTCTGACTGGTGCAATGTGGTTGATTTGCATTTCTACTCCTCCATATGTTTGTGTTCATATTATGAATTTTGCAGCTCTGTTAATAAATGAAAAATTATGGTCACAGATAGGTTTTATTTTAGCCATTATTAAACTAATTTAATACTTATGATGGATAAAATAAATACTTTGGACCTTCTGTTTTAAATCTAGTTGATGTTCATGCTAAGGCTCTTCAGTCGTGCCTGACTCTGTGTGACCGCATGGACTGCCAGGCTCCCCTCTCCATGGGATTCTCCAGGCAAGAGTCCTGGCATGGTTGCATTCCCTTCTCCAAGTTGATGTTCACCTACTGTTTATTTTATTCATTTTCTTTCAGCAAATGTATAACTTCCTAAAATTGTCAAGTTCTAATGATAACAGATATAAGTAAGTTTTGTATTCATCCTTCAGGATACTAAAGGACTAGTAGATTGATGAGAGCATTTGAAAATCTCTTAAGATTTTATAATTGCAGAAGAATGTACCCACAGGGATATTTAACAACCCTATCTTAGAAGGAAAAAGATCTGACAGGGAGATTATATTTAAGTTGAGTCCTCTAGAATGTGTTGGTATCGACCAGGTTGGCTGGGAGAGAAAAACAGATACTGCCTTGCATGACCTAAGGAACCAGGAGATGAAGGCCATCTGGGCGAGGAGGAGATGGCATTCATGGCCAGGGTTACAGCATAGACAAAGGTACACGTATGTGATGCCTGCAGATCAGACCACCATCTGAATAGTGTGAGAGAACAATGTTACCGTACTGAAGTGATACATTTCTAGTCAAATCAAAGTACTCTCCCTATATATTCTTTTAGTATTAGGCTAGAATGGAGGTAGAGTGCCACTTCAACTGAGTTTAGACGTTTGGACAGTGAAGGAAGGAAAAGTTTTTCTTGATCCTTTTGGATCTCTGGTTTGGTCTAAAAATTGAACTACCAAAGACAGATTAATCAGAGAAAAGCATACGAATTTTATTAAATTTTTATACGTGCATGGGAGCCTTTCCAAGAAAATAAAGACCCCAAGAAATGACCAAAACAGGAAGTTTTTATACCGTTTAGACAAGGAAAAAGAAACTCATGAAAAATTGACAAGATAGAGAAACTTGGGATAGAGATAAAGGAAAATAGTGAAGAAGTAACTAGGAAGATTAAGGGTTAGTTGAACAGGTTTTATTGTACAGATTTCTTGGCTCCAAGTTCCCTGTCTCTGATGACAAGGATGTCTTCTTTCCTCCTGGTGAATGGAGGGTACTTTTCACATAAGAGTTTTATGATCAGTTTCCAGACAGATGGGGGAGGTGGGAAGGTCAGAGTACTCCTCCTGCTTCTGCTATTTCCCCAGACTCCTTCAGCATAAGACAGTTAATTTGCAAGGTGGTGTATTTTGGGGTAGTATACTGACACCATTAATATACTAAAGGCCAGCTGTGTTCCTGTCCAATGACTTTTGTCTCCATGCAAGGGATCATTATGGTTGTAAAATATGGCATCTTTTGGATCTTCATAATGTGGAACATTCTACTACAGAATACAGTGGTATTAAAGGGGTTTAAGAAATACATTCTGGGGCTTTCCTGATGGCTCAGTGGTAAAGAACCCACCTGCCAATGCAGGAGACATGGGTTCAATTCCTGATCCAGGAAGACTCCACATGCCACAGAGCAATTAAGCCCATGGGCCACAACTATTGAGCCTGTGCTCTGGAGCCTGGGAGCCACGACTACTGAAGCCTGGGTGCCCTGGAGCCCATGCTCTGCAACAAGAGGGCCGCCGCGATGAGAAGGCTGTGCGCTGCACCTAGAGAGCAGCCCCCACTTGCTGCAACTCGAGAAAAGCCTGAGCAGCAACGAAGACTCAGAACAGCCAAAAAGAAATACATAAACAATTAAAAAAAAAGAAACATTCTAATATCTTGTCACTTCATTGTCTAACAAATCATTGTGCTGTAAACGGAGTGATGGAGTTGTTTTTTTTTTTAAAGATTGATATTTTCTGAGGATATCTAACCTTAATTTTTTATTCAGAATTAACTCCAATATCTGTAGGGCAAATTTAAATCCATCACAAAAAGGCAAACAATTTTAAAAAATCATTCTTTGTAAATTCATTGCTTTTCCAGATAATGGGGACAATAACTGGGTGATGATGGGAGTAGAGGGCAATCTAGAGTCCCCTTCCCTCACCTGTGGCCTCACAGACTCCTCACTTCAGTATTGTCTAGTTCACTGTTTTCCTTTGGAAATTATAGAGCAATTCAGGCTTCCCTGGTGGTCGGACAGTAAAGAATCTGCCTGCAATGCACAGGACCTGGGTTTGATTGCTGGGTCGGGAAGATACCCTGGAGAAGGAAATGGCAACCCATTCTAGTATTCTTGTCTGGAGAATTCTATGGATGGAGGAGCCTGGAGTACATGGAATTGCAAAGAGTCAGACACGATTGAGTGAGTAATATTTTCACTGTTTTCTAGCTCCTGAGATTAAATTTAACTACACAGTAGTTAGTGAAATACATTATTCCACCAGTTGCCTGGACCCACACTCTTCAGAGATAGTAACTGTCACTTTTTATTACATAGTCATACCCTTGGAGGCATACCCCAATGTGATATTTTTATATATTTATTTAAAAAAATTCAATGACAAATACAATTTGGTGGATAAAATTTTGTCTCCCTATTACTGCATATATCTCAAGGACCTATTTGTGTCCCCCTTATCCATCTTTACATAGATTTAAAATTTCCCCTAGTTAGGAAATATTACTATGAGTAAGTGAGCACTTATTTCTATCCCCAATTAATTAACTTTCCAGTTTGTCAGATTTTTTCTGTGTGGCAAACAAGTGTCCCATTGAATATCCCCTTAGAGAAGATGTCTTTGTAATCATGTGCATAAAGTCTATTAACTTTTATGTGATATGTGTGGGCATGTGTGTACGTCTCTGTATGCATGTGTTTGTGTGATGATAGGGTTTATTTAAATGATAGTGTAGAAGTGAAAGTGTGAGGCATGCAATGTGGTGTGATATACAGCAGCAGTCCCCAACATTTGGTTCTAAGGCCTGATGATCTGAGGTGGAACTGGTGTAATAATAATAGGAATAAAGTGCACAATAAATGTAATGCTTGAATCATCCCCAAACCATCCCCTGCCCTGGTCCGTGGAAAAACTGTCTTCCACAAAGCCAGTCCCTGGTGCCAAAAATGTTGAGGACCCCTGTGATACAGCATTAAATAGGGCTTAGAGATGTTCCCAATGGGAAAAGAAGCCAGGAGCAAACCAAATTCTTGATGGAAGCCTCTCCCATGTTCACAGATCTTCTTCTTGTCTCTGGAATATGCAATTATAAAATTCTCGATGGCATTTATCTCTGTATTTCTAGTACTTCAACTTAGTTTGAATATGTATTTACCGATTGAAGAAAATATGGTTGAGCTGGGAAAGTCAGATGGTTGCAAAAGTGCCAGTCTCTCAGAAGTGGAAATGGGATGAGGGAAGGCTAAGTGACAGGTGTCTTGAGTGGAGGTGAGCTGAGGAGACTGTAGGGATGAAGGCAGAACCAGTGGTGTCATCTGTGGGAAGAGGGATTTCTCCTTACTCATCAGTATGCTGCTGAGGTGACTCCTTCCATAATAATTGATTAGAAGAGGTCATGCATTTGAGACAAAACCTGAAGGAAAGGGATTATCGCATTAAATCAGATTTCACTAAAAGGAGATAAAAGTATTGTTTTTGAATAGGCGTATTTTAGATTTTTTTTTTCTTGGCAAGAAGTTTTAGTTTGACCTACTGTTAAATGTCCCTACCTTTTTTTTTTTGGAAAGCTGAGCACCAAAAAATTGATGCTTTTGAATTGTGGTGCTGGAGAAGACTCTTGAGAGTCCCTCAAATGGTAAGGAGCTCAAACCAACCAATCCTAAAGGATATCAACCCTGAATATTTATTGGAAGGACAGATGCTGAAGCTGAAGCTCCAATACTTCAGCCACCTCAATGTGAAGAGCCAAGTCATTTGAAAAGACCCTAATGCTAGGAAAGATTGAAGGCAAAAGGAGAAGAGGATGAGATGGTTAGACACCATCACTGGTTCAATGCACATGAATTTGAGCAAACTCAGAGATAGTAGAGGACATAAGAACCTGGTGTGCTGCAGTCCATGACTAAGAGTTGGACACATGACTAAACAACCGCAACAACCTTTTGTAAATACAATAGACACTGCTGAATCTGATGGAAATTTTATTTCATGAAAACTGTTAAATCCTGTTAAGTGGATGCAGCAGTCAAGGGTTAGATCGATTCCTGTGCTCATACCAAGAAATAATTGCACAGAATATACTTACTTAAGAAACTGATTAAAAGAAAGCATTACCTGGGAATAATGATGGTGTCCTGTTCTTACCTCTGAGGTTCCTTGTTTTGGTGATTTTTCCTCGCCAACACAGAATAAGAATACACTGAGAAACAAGTGTGTGATTTGCCTGTGGATATCTTGTTGAGAAGAATATTTATTATTCAAATTCACACTTATTCATGTCCTGTCTCCCCAAAGATTTGGGGACAGGTTAACAAATATGCATCATAAAATCAGGGCAAAGAGAATTAAGAATAAAAACCTAGGAGGAAGAAGTTATACGTAAGAATAGATTGATGGGACTGCAACAAAATTTGTGTAATCTGTTAGGACTGAAATCATTCTTTTGTTCTAACCTCAGATTTAGTGTCAAACTTCCCGGAAGCCAAAGTAAGAAGGGAGATATAGCCAGTATTATAAGACTTAGGATAAGAAAGGAAGAAGCACACTAACTGCTCAAGGGAAGCAAACCTTTTCCTAGAACAGAATTCCAAAAGAAATTTTTCATGTGGAACTTTGTTTAGAGGGCATTTTGTGACATGGTATACACTACCTTTAATAGCATTCCTCTGAAGTGATGGATTCCATATGGCTGTTCCTGTAATTACTTTTAATAAGAGCTGGAGACATTGCTAAAATGAAATTCGGTGAAGGCAATTCTATGAGAGGCTACAATAACATGATCTAAGTACACAGCCTTCTTTTAGCTCTGGATGATCAAAAGATGGTTCCTAGGTCTAGGTCTTTGAACCTAGAAGATCTTTGGAAAAAAATCCCCTCTTGCTTGTCATTCGGTTAATTTGAGTTTTCTATCTTAAAGTTAAATTCTTACAAAGTTTGTAATTTATGGTGTACTGTGAATGTTGACATTTAAAAATAAATCTTCATTATCTTTTTACATGAATTCACTGGAAACTAATCAACTCAGTAATGAGAAATGTATCACTGAAATATATAAACAGTATAAGCTCCTTTGACAAAGATTTTACATTGTTTTACACTGATTATCCTTGAACTTTTAATTCTATTCCACTTTTCTCACAGTTGTTCAGTTGATAAGTTGTGTCTGACTCTTTGCAACCCCGTGGACTGCAGCACGCCAAGCTTCCTTGTCCTTCACCATCTTCTGGAGCTTGCTCAAACTCATGTCCACTGAGTCAGTGATGCCATCCAACCATCTCATCCTCTCTTGCCCCTTCTTCTCCTGCCTTCATTCTTTCCCAGCATCAGGTTCTTTTCTAATGAGTCAGCTGTTCACATCAGGTAGCCAAAGAATTGGAGCTTCAACTTCAGCATCGGTCCTTCCAATGAATATTCAGGATTGATTTCCTTTAGTATTGACTGGTTTGATCTCCTTGCAGTCCAAGGGACCCTGAAGAATATTCTCCAGCACCACAATTTGAAAGCATCAATTCTTTGGTGCTCAACTTTCTTTATGGTCCAACTCACATCTGTATATAACTAATGGAAAAGCCATAAATTTAACTATATGGACCTTTGTCATCAAAATGATGTCTCTGCTTTTTAATATGCTGTCTAGGTTTGTCATAGCTAACTAAATCCTAGTGAAAAAGATTTTCCTGAAAGTTTCTAATGATGACTCAGACATATTTCTGTGCAACAAAAAATGTACATAAGTTATTTTATTTTTTAAAATTCCTTGACCACAAACTTCAAATGTTGAAACTTTCTACTGAATTGAGATTACATAACAATGATTATTAATAGATAGTAGAGAAAAAACTTACAGATATGGGTTCAAATTGTGTGAATAACTATTAAGCATTTAAGTCAAGTATCTCTCTTAATTGAATAGGTGGGGTTTTCCTCCAATTATTATAAAACAGTGAAGGATATCCTGTTCTTTTATAAAATGATAAGACAACTGTAAAAGAGAGTTAAGAAAGAAAAACTTGGACCCAAGGCATTCTCTTAGAAAGACCAATTTTAGGAGGAAGCATTACATGCAAAAATTAAAGATGTAGAAATTGATTCCCATTAACTTTTCTATAGATTTTTTTGGGAAAATGTTTGCATATCCTTGTTTGGAAATGTCTGGACCCCCAACTTTTCAGTCGTGGTGCACTTAAATGGGGCACGACTCCCTGTGGCTCACGTGATCTTGCCGTGTTCTAGGGGCTCATGATGTTCTAAATAGGTGCACATGTGTAGGCATAGTAAGGATTTATTTGGATTTCTTACTAAAATCCTGAAATAATAGTGCTCAGTAAAATTTAATAATACATTTAATTTAGGTTATGAACACTAAATTTAGAAACTGTGTAGTTACTACTAAATTCCTTTAGCAATATGAAAATAAGAAAGTCTTTGGAATTTTATGTCTTCACTGTTAAGAACTAAAGAAAGGTCTTAAGTTTCTGGATCAATCTGTGGTTACATAGGAGCCAAACAATGACTATTCACCTCAGGACAAACTTAAATTACTAATCTATGTCATGGATGGTCTGCATGGTTGCCAAACAATCTTTTATAAATGTTACCTTTTAAAACTGAGTTCATTCTCCCACTAGAAAATGGGGAGAAGTTATCCAGTCTCCCATCTCCTTCTGGTAGAGAGAGGTCACACCCAGGATGGGCATAAACTCTGTACATGATCAGGTTTGCGTGATGATGCCTGAGAAATCCCTCAGATGGAGAAAAAGAGAGAGAACTGGGTCTGAGGTGGGAAACTATTAGTGGGCCAGAAACTGTTCCCCGTGGCTGCAGGCAACTCATGTAGGTCCAGGGAGATACAGCCTGGGGTATCACCAGCATCTGCTACAGTGAACTTCTATGAATGTATCAGTCAGGTCCCTGATCATGGGGACCCTGTTAACATAGTCATGCACTCAGAGGTTCTCAGGTCACAGAAGTGAGGCCTGATCTGCTAATATTTTGCCTAGAAATTCAGTCCAAGTTCTCATTTTCTCCTCTGTAAAATAAGATCATTACAAATCTGCCATGTGAGATTGTGGTGATCATAAATGCATGCATGCAAGCTCAGTCACTCAGTCGTGTCTGACTCTTCACAACCCCATGGACTGTAGCCCGCCTAGCTGCTCTGTCCATGGAATTTTCCAGGCAAGAATCCTGAAGCAGGTTGCCGTTTCTTCCTCCACGGGCTCTTCCTGACCCACGGATTGAAACTATGTCTCCTTCATCTGCACTAGCAGGAAGATTTTTTTTTTTTTTTTTTAACCTCTGAGCCATCCCTTTTCAACTGTGAATCATTATTATCTAGCTCAAGTGGTGACTGTTTTCCAGGGACTCTGGATAATTTGTCTCAAAGGATATTCTTGAGACTTGTCTGCATGATTCACTTGAGCCAGTATAAAATGCCATCTATTCACCAAAAAAAAAAAAAAAACATAACCAAAACCAAAAGACACACAAAAAAGTGAGTCCATGAGTTCACAATAATTTGACCCTAAGATTTGATTTCTATGTGTTTTTTTTTTTCTTTAATCCCTCACTAGCACACTGAAGGCAATCACAGACCCTACCAAAGCAAAGCAATGACTCAAGAAACTCATTTTTGAGTGCAAGTCAGAAAGATCCAGAAGCTCACCAACAAAACTGATTTTTCTGCTCTCAAAGACCATAGAAAACCTGGATTAGTTCAGACTCTGCAACCAGGGTTTTGGGATTCTAGTCCCAGCTCTACCACTTATTAACTGTGTGTTTTACCTTGGGCAAGTTACTTAACCTCCCTATCACTCAGTTTCCTTATCTATAAAGTGAGACTTAAATGAGCTAATATTTATGAGAAGAAAGATGCATAAAATAGTGCTCAGTGTATACTAGCTGGTGTATAAGAGCTTGCTTTGAAAAAAAAATACATATATGCACATAACACACACAGCATTTTGTACTACTCTCATATTAATTAACTACTGTATTTAACTCTTTCATTATTTTACAATGGATACATTTAAAGAAAATACAGCCTGTTACTTCTAGATCAAAGAACTGTTAACTGACATATTTGCAACTCAAATCCAAATTTTCTAGGTCCATATTTAGAGGTTTTGTTTTGTGTTTGCCAAATCTATAGCTGAATTGACTTTACTCCTGGAATTGTCTTATGATTTATAAATGGATTTTCTGATATTTAAAGTTTTAACTTACAGAAAACTTTCATATGATTAAAGCATACTACACCTGAGATTGGATTTTAGCCAGGCTTTCCACATCCTAAGGGCTGGTTAGAGACTACTTTTGCCTAGGTTTTCCTGGTCCTTGGTCACTTCTGGAATAGTTAAAGAACTGTCATGCAGACAAGGGACGATCACTTCAAATAGTAACAGGTAACACTTATGCTTAATGTGAAAGGCCTCGTCCACACATAATACTCTGTCCAGGAAGCAGACTTTCCCAGACTTCTGGATAAAAATTGTAGTTAGTAGAGGATGGTCTGAAGACACCAAAAGGTTATATATTCTCTTTCTGCTTTCAGCTCCTCTAATAAAATTTTCATTACATTCTCCATGATTGCTAATTATTTTCTCCTTTTGTTTGAACAGAACTTGAATAATAATTTCTTATGCTTTTATTTTGTTAAGACAAAATTACTGCTGGTCTGTAAAGAGAGATACCTGTTTTTTTAGAATTTTTAGAATTTAGAATTTTTAAGAGCGTTTCTCCTAATTTTCACTAAGTTAATCTGGAAATTGTATGTATGAGTTTGAGGGGGGAAAATCTAGAAAAGATTTCCCTCCCCTTGTTGGTTGGAACTGAAAAATCTCCCAGCTCTGTATGAACTTCTGGTTTGCTCATCTTAGAGGCCCCTAACAGTTTCTGCCCAGTCTTATGACATTCCAACATAATGTACAGTTAATGCCTAACTTAGAATTCAGCAACAAACTCAAAGAGATTTCTCTTCCTCACTACCTCCTTTCCAGGACTCTGCCCGTAAAGTCAAGCTACCCCAACCTCACTGAACTGTGATGCTTTGACTCCTCAATTCTGTGAGCCTGTTCTGCTCTGCATGGGTTCCCCTTTCTTGTACCACATCTCTAGGTAAGCAGGTGACAATAAGGCTCCTCTTATTTGTTTTCCTTCTCTTAGGAATCAAAGACCCGTGTTGCCTGTTGTCTAATGTTTGAAAATAACTCATTTCATGTATGTTTCTGGTGGGAGAGCAGATTTGGTACTTCTTATTCCATCCTGGTCTATTGAATCAAATAACAAAACTTAGGTTGGTGCTTTGTTTTTTTTTTTTAAATGTGTTTTTAGCAATCTATTTGCATTATACTTTAAAAGTATATCAGTCGGGAACAGAAGGGAAGTAAAAAAGAGCAGCTTTGAACCAAAATAATTTAAATTTTAATGTGTATACAAATCACCTGGGTATCTTGTTAAAATTCAGATTTCGATTGAGCATGTATGGGGGCTGAGGGTCCAACAGTCTTCCAGGTGATACCAATGCCACCCGTCCAAGGGCCACATTTTATAAAGTGAAGTTTTGTGTCACAGCAGATTCTGCTTTTGGACTCAGACACATTCTGAGCATTGATAATGAGCACATTAGATTCACTTAAGGAACACAATCAGTGAGGAAACACAAAGGCCTTCCAGGTAAGGAAAGAGACTTTCATCTCTTTTCTGCTCCCTTCTCTCTACCCCACACCTGATGGTTGGTATTGAAAGGGGGACTAGAAAGAGTTGGCTCAGTTCATCTCTTACCTTTGCCTGCTATAGTCAGAGTCAGGATTTCAGGGCAAGGCTTTGAAACTGAATCAGGGTTCCAGTTCTTGCTCTTCTAGCAGCAGGTAAACCACTAACAGATTTGAATTAAACTTCTACATATCAAAGGTGATAGAATCAGCCCAAGACAACATCAAAGCCCAGGAAAATTATACAGAACATAACTGAAAATGGTGATTAGAGAAAAGAGTTATTTCGTATTTATATTTCTCCATATTAAGACTGCTTGACAAAGTGGTTATGTATATACAACATTTGCCTTGAGAACATTTTTCAAACACATTTTAAACTCTGGATGAAAGTGAAATGAAGTTATGCATACAATTATTTTAAATGTTACCATAGAACTGTGTTTATATCATGGAAGGTTTAAAATAATCTCTTTATCCAGAACAAAATACACACCCATACATACCCACACATCCCAATCTTCATAATAGAGCCAAGTCACTATTTTTATGAGTGGCATCTCCTGTCATCCACTCAAGGTTGGTCACTTTATTTCTAATGTGTTTACTTTCTGGAATGCAGACTTGTTCAACTTGAAAGTTATTGGGCGATGCAGTGAAATCTAGGTAATAGAAAACATTCAGTGTAAGGCTGATTAACTCTACAGAGAAAAGATATTTTGTGAAACTGCATAGGCAATAGGATTGGATGATTTTTTAGAGGCATAAATTGAATTACAATTATTGCCAAAGGCAAGCAGCACCATTAGAAAACACATCAAAACAGTAACCAAACCAGACACACTGCCAGCATTTTTAATGGTTGTATCAACTGTCCGTGGAGATGCTGTTGAGAAACAACTTGATGAGACACTTATTCTGCTGTGCTTTGAAAAAAGGAATACTTACAGTGTGCATTGCATTGGTTTAGAAAACAATGCTTGTTTTTGGAGTGTAAGTGAGCAAACTCATGAAAACTTGTGCATGTGTACCCACACACAATCATATGCACACATGCACAGACAGGAAACTAAATCTGTGCTCATCTTTATGATATTCATAGAGAATATTTGCCCATCAGCCTTCAGCCAAAAAGTTATATTTCTTCACAACTCCCCAAAGAAAATTTGAGTTCTCTTTCATAATTCTGACATCTGAAGCTATTTTTAAACATTTCTATAGGAAAAAGAGAAAACATAACTAAAGTTTCCTTAAATAGAGCTGCTCTTGGGTTTGACTTCAGTTCCAACTCTTCTGTGAAATTTTTCTGGTCATTTCAGCAAAAAACCATTGATCTATTTCTCCATCATTTTAGCTTATCAGCCTTCTATTTATCTCACTTGTTATTTAAACACTGCTAGTGTCAATAACAATTTTTTCTTGTGTTATTTTCCCCAATAGCTCTTCAAGGGCAAGGAATTTGTTGTTTGGGGGTATCTCATAGTATTTTCCATGATGCCAACACACAATATTAGCCATTCCCAGACATGTCCTCACAATATAAGCAAATTTCTTAAACGAAGAATAAAAATGGACATTTCTCTTTTTTATTCCTTTTAATAAACTCTTTATCATGGTTAAAAATAATAATAATGACTATCTTCTGTTGCGCTTTAAATATTACCTGCTAGATACTGCTACATTATCCACATCTAATACTTCAGTTAATTCTTATGATAACTTTTTGAGGTACATAGGTATTTTCTCCATTTTCTAGATAAGGAAATTGAGGTTCAGAGGTTAAAGACTTGTTAGTTGCAGGCACTGGGTCAGAGTTTAGGTCTGCTTCAAAGTTTTATTCCTGTTATAGTCAGCCTTCTGGTACCCAATATGTGCTAAGTCGCTTTAGTTATGTCCAATTTTTTGCAAACCCGCAAACTGTAGCCCACCAGGCTACTCTGTCCAAGGGATTCTCCAGGCAAGAATACTGGAGTAGATTGCCATGACCTTCTGCAGGAGATCTCTGTGACCCAGGGATGGAACCTGTATCTCTTAGGTCTCCTGCATTGGCAGCCGGGTTCTTTACCACTAGCACCATCTGGGAAGCCCTGAACCCACTATATATGTTAACTAATAAGTCAGAGACTTCCCTGGCGGCTCAGATGGTAAAGCATCTGCCTGCAGTACAGGAGACCTGGGCTCGATCCCTGGGTCGGGAAGATCCCCTGGAGAAGGAAATGGCAACCCACTCCAGTACTCTTGCCTAGAAAATTCCATGGACAGAGGAGCCTGGTGGGCTACAGTCCACAAAGAGTTGGACATGACTGAGTGACTTCACTTTCACTTTCAATAAGTCAGATCAGATTCTAGGTTCAGCTCTGCCTCTAAATAGGTCACTGATGTTATAGTAGCCACTACACACTCATCTCTATAAGTTGCAGTTTTCCTTGCTATAAAATAAACCTAAGTCCATAAAACCTACATGTGTGTGTGTGAAAGTAGCTCAGTCATGTCTGACTCTTTGAGACTGCATGGACTATACAGTCCATGGAATTCTACAGGCCAGGATACTGGAGTGGGTAGCCTTTCCCTTCTTCAGTGGATCTTCCCAACCTGCATATGTGTTTCCAAAGAACTAACATTTATTGAGTATCTATTATGGACCACAAACTAATCAATTTCTTATGTACACTCATCTCTTGAATTCTTCCAATGCCCTTAAATACATATGTTAGTATATCTCTTTTGTAATTGATGAAAGTGAGATGTGAAGACATCAAATGAATTACCTAAAGATATTTGATCTGAAAGTGAGAGTCTGCACTTGAACCTGACCCTAAAATCATTGTCCTTCAACTTCACCATACCCACAACAGGAAGAAAACCTGCTGTTGAGTTAATTTGATATAGAAAATTTTCTATTTGGGGAAGAAAGATAAACATCATTCATGCCCTGTATTCCTCTATTAGTGATCACATTAGTCTCAATTTAAAAATATTCTCCTTGCCATAAATGTGTAGTTTAAGGCAGAAGATAATCATGCCAAAGTATTAATCACTCAGTTGTGTTCAACTGTTTGCAACCCCAGTAGCCTGCCCTGTTCATCTGTCCATGGGATTTCCCAGGCAAGAACTGGAGAGGGTTGCCATTTCCTTCTGCAGGGTGTCTTCATGACCCATCAATTGAACCCAGTTTCCTGCATTGCAGGCAGATTCTTTAACATTTGAGCCACCAGGGAAGCCCCAATCATGCCAAATTGGTTATAAAAAAAAAAAGCAAAACATAAAGTTATCAAAATATCTGTCTCTAGATACAATTGCAATTTGTATCACCTTTGAGATTCAATGAAGTGTAGACAATATTTCAAATATTTACTTCAGGCAAATAAAATAAGAATGTCATTGAAGCAATTAAACTTGTTTAATTTTCCGGTTTACAAGTGATGTTTGTAGATACCTCTAGTGTGGTAACATGTTTAATATGTCCTCCTAAAGACATGTAGTAAAGCAGTTGCTTGCCTTCTAAATCTAACAGTCTAATTTTTTTTTAACTGCTGGATATATATATATATATATATTTGTAGCAACGAATTACTTAGGGATATATTTGGGGATTGCTAGTGTTTGTCAATTTTATTCACCCTAGTCTGGCATATGACCTGCTGTCTCCCTTGCACCCCCATTTCATCATTGAGTGTTACGTCTGAATTCAGAGGAGTGAGCCGCATTTATGCTGCTGTTAAAACAGTGTAGAGTCAGAAAACCCATTTCCTGTTTAGGGGGAAAGAATGAACAAAGCCATAACTATTTCTCTCAGGATGTGTCCCAGTGCAATTTTCACCTTGAATTAAACCTTTAAGTCAAAATCTGCAAATAGTGCCAAAAACTTTTTGGCTTACTACTATAGAGCAGTTAAGACTATTATTTTCTTTTTCTTCAAATAAGTACACAAATCTGATAATGATCAGAAAGTTGTTATTGTTTGCTTTTACACGAATATACTTTATTTAGTATTAGGTGGTTCTGCAAGAGAGTCCTCTTAAAATATACATATAAAAAGGAGTTTTCTCTGTCACAGGCAGGTCATCCTAGTTGTGAACCCAACTTCATTGGGAAGGTCTTTTGTGCAACTGAAAAATAGGGAATGTGCTTATTTCCGTTTCTCCTCAGGTCCTGACAGCAAATTTCTCCTCAAGGTGATAGTCAACATATGAAGTGAAAAGCTACAGCAAAACTGGCCTTTATGTATGCAATCTAAACAACTTCTTTACTATTAATATATTTTCCCAATGACTATAGAGCCCAAGAATTCATTTTGATCTTTGTGGCAGCATAATTGAGATAATCTGGATCTTCTGCAGTTCTTAAGGACTTCTGAGGATCCTTAGTGAGTCAGACCCTGAGTTCCTCTGACAAGTATATTGAGAAAATGTCTATGATACCTGGAAGTGAGGCAGTTCCTGTCGCACTAGTTAAATCTGGAAAAATACCAAGAATGCAAGTTTTTATAGCAGTGCCTGCTTGTGTCAAGTCTAACCATGGGTAATATTTTGGCTTAATTTCTCTCTTGTGAAATTGATTCACAGAGAATCTTATGAAAATTGAGCACAGCTCTGTTCTGCTGTTCTGGGTAGATGTATTAGACTACAGGAATACATGAGCACTAACTGGTCTGCTATAGATCTATATCAGTTTACCTGTACATTAAGGTAGGATTTGAGGGTATGAAATTGTGGATATCTCTTAGCAGGTTAAATTCATAATCTAGCATCTGTTAACTGCTTTTCGCAGAACTTGACACATCTCTGCTGCCTATCATTAAAATGATCAATTTCTTATTCTTTCTTGAAAGCATGGGATTCAACCCTTATCTAGGGTTAAGTATAAATAACAATGTTCCAACTAAAGTTACCTGAGGGAAGAAGGCATATCTTGAATTAATATAGCTGATCTCTTAAAGAGGGCTCTTGGCAATTGCATTGATTTCATTTTGCTGAGTGACTTTTAGACATTAAAAAGTAATTGAATATTTTACTCCCTTTACATACTCTGAGACATCTAAAACAGACAAGGATATTTAGGAGTCATTTTATGTAAAGTAACACATACTCCATAGTCACAGTTGAATACTTTTGTGCATTTTCAGTGTGCTGTCTTTGCAGAATACACATCAACAATCAATGCGTCTTTTTTTTTCTTTCTGGGTATTTTTCTCTCTTTAGTTTTACAAAGAGATACTAGAACTAGTAAGTAAACTCTGTGTATTGCATTCTGAGAGAATATATTTCTAACTGTGGTCAATGTATTTCCTGCTGTGTTAGGTTAATAGTGCCTTTCCATTGTTTACTCCAGAAAATTCATTTTCCCAAGGTTGTTCCTACTGCATTAAGTTATTAAAAAATAAAAAGGCAATAACCTCAGGTGTAAAAAAGGTACTACAGCTAATATATTGCTGCCACTGTTGCTAATATTTTTCCTGCAACTCCCACCATACATGCTTCCTGGGATCCATTTTCTTCCCCTGAATCCTGTAAAGTCATGGTGAACAGAATTATATTTGGAAAGTATGCAAAGCTGAAATCTTATGTTATACGCAAATACAATATTTCTTTGATACAAATAGCCAATTTAGCATCTCAACAGTAGAACAACATCAAATTGAATGCACAAAGTTCTTTATTCAAATGAGGACGGTGAGAACTCGTCTAGCAGAATCTCCCTACTTGTGACTACCACTACAACTAACACATATTTACTAATAGCTGCTGGTGTCACTGAGTTGAAATTCAATGCTTTGGCCTGGAACCTGTGGTTGGGAAGAAGAAACGTCTCTATTTAGAATAAAAGAATTCTAAGAAATCTTATGACATTTTATCTTTGATTTTTGGTTTCATCCTACCTGAAAGCAGTAATTTTAAATCACTCCCATGGTGTTAGTTATCATGGATCCTTGGATATAGTAGGATAGTGTAAGGATTTGAGAATGTGGGGGTTAGAATCAAATTTGATATAAAAGACAAATTTAGCTGCTTACATGCTATACTAATCTCTGAGTCTGTAGCATCACTGGTAGTCTTGCATTTAGAGGCATCTTGCAGTCTCTATACCCAAGACAGTAGCCTGAAGAACCACTGCTGGTCCAACAGGTTTTCTGGAGACTTGGATTTTAGCAGAAAGAAGTCTCTCTCTTCTGGTATTAAAATCAGTCATGGTTATGTTTTACAAATGTTGGTCCAGACTTTCATAGCCCCTAGAGACACAGCTATCTCAGTTTACACTCACATACACACACACACAATTTTCCAAGACAAACACACAGTGCCAGAGTGCCAGAGTAGGCGACTGTGGGCAGTTTCTGCCTTGGCCATGTGAGGGTGAGAAAATCTTAGCAAAGAGCCCATGTATCATTTATTCATTCATTCAACAAATGCTAGTGAATATCTTTAATATGTTATGCATTGCTGTGTATTAACAGGTACTGCAGGTAGGGTCATGAAAGACAGAGTGCCTGCATTCTTCTGAGGGACACAAATAATAAATAATGTAACCTCAGGCAAATCCTACCTGAAAAGCAGAGTAAAGAGAGTGACGACTGATTTGGAGGCATGATTCAAAGGCAAATCCTCTGAAGAGATGCCATTTGGACAACTGTGGACAAACTGAAGGAACTAATCATGCAAAGATCTATGATAAGAATGTTCCAGGCATGGGGAACAGAAGTGTGGAGGTGTGAGGAAGGAGCTAGCTTTATGTGTTTGAGGACCAGCAAAAGGCAAATATGGATGGAGTGCATTGGCTGATGTAGGAGGAGAGAGTAATTTTGGTTCCATTAACTGAGATAAGAAAAAGTACAAGTGAGGCCTTCTTTTTCCCCTTCAATTCAGTTCAGTTCAGTTGCTCAGTAGTGTCCAACTCTTTGTGACCCCATGAATCGCAGCACACCAGGCCTCCCTGTACATCACCAACTCCCGGAGTTTACTCAGACTCATGTCCATCGAGTTGGTGATGCCATCCAGCCATCTCATCCTCTGTCATCCACTTCTCCTCCTACCCCCAATCTCTCCCAGCATCAGGGTCTTTTCCAATGAGTCAACTCTTCACATGAGTTGGTCAAAGTATTGGAGTTTCAGCTTCAGCATCAGTCCTTTCAATGAACACCCAGGACTGATCTCCTTTAGGATGGACTGGTTGGATCTCCTTGCAGCCCAAGGGACTCTCAAGAGTCTTCTCCAACATCACAGTTCAAAAGCATCAATTTTTTGGTGCTCAACTTTCTTCGCAGTCCAACTCTCACATCCATACATGACCACTGGAAAAACCACAGCCTTGACTAGATGGACCTTTCTTGGCAAAGTAATGTCTCTGCTTTTTAATATGCTATCTAGGTTGGTCATAACTTTCCTTCCAAGGAGTAAGCGTCTTTTAATTTCATGGCTGCAATCACCATCTGCAGTGATTTTGGAGCCCAAAAATTAAAGTCTGACACTGTTTCCACTGTTTCCCCATCTATTTGCCATGAAGTGATGGGACCAGATGCCATGATCTTAGTTTTCTGACTGTTGAGCTTTAAGCCAACTTTTTCACTCTCCTCTTTCACTTTCATCAAGAGGCTTTTTAGTTCCTCTTCACTTTCTGCTATAAGGGTGGTGTCATCTGCATATCTGAGGTTATTGATATTTCTCCCGGCAATCTTGATTCCAGCTTGTGCTTCTTCCAGCCCAGCGTTTCTCATGATGTACTCTGCATATAAGTTAAATAAGCAGGGTGACAATATACAGCCTTGTCATACTCCTTTTCCTATTTGGAACCAGTCTGTTGTTCCATGTCCAGTTCTAACTGTTGCTTCCTGACCTGCATATAGGTTTTTCCTCTTACGGGACATCAAAAGTTTAGTTTCAACTTTGCTAAGTTGGAGGAGCTTATTTTACATTCAAATAGAGATTTCAAATGGATATTGGCCATTTAAGTCTGGAGTTCTGCAAGAATGTTGGGACTGGAAATATGAATTTAGGCGGCATCTAGCTTTTGATGGCATGCAACTTCAGGTGACTAGATACAGTCATCAAGGGAGGCAGATAGAGATAGAGGAGACAGAGGAGAAGAGGTCTAAGAACCATGCCTAGATATACTAACATCAGAGGGATAAAAGAAGGGAAGGAAACATTAAGGAGGTTCCACATTGTAAGGATTGATATCTCATCATGCCGGTGAACACTTAAATCTCACAATACATCAGAAAATGGTTTTACCTAAAGTCTAAACTTGAGTTATCATGGAGAGAGGGGAAGAATTCTCTGTAACTTCTAGTTAAAACCATTATAGAAGGAAGAAAACTTTCCAAAACAGATGAGGTGAAGGTCAAAAGTCACGTGTAATCAAAACAACCCTAGCTCCCCATCTCTCCAAAATTAAAGATTTAGACCAGACATGTCACCATATGCCATGGTTAGAAATTAATTCCAGAAAAAAAATTTGAAATTTATTGAGTACATAAGAATATTTAAATTAATTAATGAGAGCAGCATATTCTTCTTATTAATTTGAATTTAGCCATTCTTAATAAATGCATGTTTTTCTGTAATACCAAAGTAAAAAATAAAAATTTCTTTAAGCCATTGTAATAGATAGAATTCTAAATCCTATTTAGAACATCTCTTCTGATGCTCATAGCAGGCAAAAAGCAGTTGACCTCCTCCTTTTTCAGCATAATGTCTTAACTGGGCTTTTTCTTTTTTACCTTGGGTATACTAAACATTAGAAATGCTCCAAGCAAATTGTCTAAAGAAACATCTCCCTTTTAAAGTGTCCTTTGATAAGGTAGTTTTAAGAACAGGAAAGAGCTCATTTGAAAAATATAAAAGAAACCCTGTCATTACATCAGACAGAGTGATTTTCTTACCACCGAATTTGCCCTTCACTTATCAAAGAGTTGTTTACAAGGGTTGAGAAGGCTGACATATCTCTCTGTTCTTTAATTCTTTGTTTATGAGCTGGAGTAATCAAACAAGAGTGTATGTAGCATAGGGAGGGGCAAACAACCATTGCTTTGTTATCATAGTTTAAAAAATTACAGAATTTCTCAGGAGATTTGTATCATTGTTTGATGCAAAGCATTTTCTCTTTAATTAAGAAATATTCATTTTCAGAGATTTAGTAAACACATTTTAATTATTTCCCTGGTAGTGTCTGAAAGCAAATGAGCTAGAAGGTAATGTAAAATTCTCCTACTCACCTTGAATTTATTTGCAAGATTTTTAAGTTCAAATATCTTTTAGCCCAAGGGCTTCCCTCATAGCTCAGTTAGTAAAGAATCCACCTGAGATGCAGGAGACCCCGGCTCGGCTCCTGGGTGGGGAAGGTCCACTGGAGAAGGGATAGGCTATCCACTTCAGTGTTCTTGGGTTTCCCTTGTGGCTCAGCTGGTAAAGAATCTGCCTGCAATGCAGGAGACCTGGGTTCGAACATCCCGGGGTTGGGAAGATCCCCTGGTGAGGGGAAAGGCTACCCACTTCAGTATTCTGGCCTGGAGAATTCCATGGACTACGCAGTCCATGGGGTCACAAAGAGTCGGACATGATTAAGTGAATTTCACTTTCACTTTCATCTTTTAGCCCACATTGTCTACACTAGCTGGTGAAGCCTTCTTTTTATTTTGTGTATTTGTGGCCACTATCTTCTTAGCAACTAAAGCTGATGCTACTTCATCTTCTATAGAGATGACAGGTTTAAAACATAGCAGCCTTTGGAGACATAAAGGAGGAGGTCCACTTAAAATGAGACTTCTCTTCATTTTTGAGGATGGTCAGTCTATTTGAGGTCTTCTCAGGATCCCTGAAAGCACCATCTATATTTCAGCATTTAACTCCATGAAACCCATAGAAATTAACAAACTACAAACTAACCGTAGGAGTCCCTCAAAATTTATGGTGATATATTTGAAATACTGTAGGAACATCACAGATTGCAACACTTTTTATTCTTAGGAGAATTCCATTCGTGTATTTGATCTGTAACATTTCCTTCTATATAAATGTTCAAAGACCAAAGTAAGCATTATTAATGCTAGAAAGGACAACACAGACAAAAAAATAAATGCTGTACACAAATCCTATCTGATACCGTACCTGCTTCTACAACGCTAAGACTGAAAATTTGTGATCCCCACACAAACTTTGAGGTCCTAACCTCAGTTGATGACACCAAGAGGTGGGGCCTTTCTTTAATAGTTGATTAGGTTGAGGGCAGAGCCCTTTTGAAGGATCCTTTTCAGTTGGTAAAGAATCCGCCTGCAATGCAGGAGACCAGGGTTTGATCCCTGGGTTGAGAAGGTCCCATGGAGAAGGGAAAGACTACCCACTCCAGTATCCTGGCCTGGAGAATTCCATGGACTGTATAGTCCATGGGTTCACAAAGAGTCTGACATGACTGAGTAACTTTCACTTTCATTTTCTAAAAGAAACCCCAGAGAGTTCCCCCCACACCCTTGCTTCTTCAGGTGAGGACACAACAAAAAGATGACCTCTGTAAGCCAGGAAGTGGGCTTTCACCAGACATCACGTTTCCAGTGTCTTGATCTTGAATTTCCCAGTCTCCAGAACCATGAGAAATAGATTTCTGCTGTTTGTAAGTCACTCAGTCTGTGGCATTCTAGTATGGTAGCCCAAACAGACTGAAAGACATAGTTAACAAATGAATGTGTGTGTGTGTGTGTGTGTGTGTGTGTGTTTAGTCATTAAGTTGTGTCAGATTCTTTGCAACCTCATGGAATGTAGCCCACCAGGCTTCTCTGTCCATTGAATTTCCCAGGCAAGAGTACTGGATTGTCATTCCCTTCTTCAGGGGATCTTCTCGACCCAGGGATTGAACCCGTGTTCCCCTACTGCAGGTGGGTTCTTTACTCCTGCGCCACCAGGGAAACCCACAATATCTGTCTCAATATTGTTTTCATAGTGGAGCATTTTGTTACTGAAGATGATGCTTACTGTAGTGAATCAGCCCAAAATCTCAATGGATCAATAAAATAGAGGATTCTTTCTTTCTCTCATAAAATCCAGATTAAGTATTCTTGATTGTTGGACAGCTTTCCATACTTCCAAGCTCCTTCCATTTTGTGGCTCTGTCCTCTTCCAGAGCCGTGGATTCCTCCTTGATAAGAAGGAGAAGGTGAAGAAGGCTCATTTCTTTATCAGTTTGGCTGGCAAGTGTTTCACATTTCTTCTGCAGACACCATCAGCAAGGCTCAGTCCCAGGGTTCCAGTGACAAGCAAAGAGGCCTGAGAACTGCAGTTCATTGTTTGGCAGGTGATCCCAGTAACAACTCTGGACAATGGAAGGAAACCTTTTATTGTCCTTCAGATTTATATCTTTCAAACATCCTTGACAAATTCTGAAGTGCTGGTTTTTCATTTAAAACAAATTTGTTAGGTCCTTACCAAACTTGAAGAATTTTTAAAAATGTAAAAGAATCTGTTAAGGAGAGCTTCCAGGTGAGAATTTATTTTTTAAGGGATTTTTTTCTTTTACTTTAGAAAGAGTCTTTACTTTTTGTCTTCCTTTTATTTCTAGGAGAGTATTTAATTTTAAAATTAGTGAAGCATTGGTTTCCAAATGGTTTACTCATACAAATGTTCAGCAGGAGGCCAAAGTCAAATGAATCAAGAGACAGTGTCTTGTAAATTGTGATTTCTATTGAATGAGGGTAGGGTAGGTGTTTTTACCTCAGACGTATATTCTCAGCTTTTGTTTGAAATATTGCTTTTAGGGATTTACTCCACTGATCTTGAAATTTTTGAAGAACCATACAAAAAAATACAATTAAAATGAAAGTGAAAGTCACTCAGTCGACTCTTTGTGAGTCCATGGGCTATACAGTCCATGGAATTCTCCAGGCCAGAATACTGGAGTGGGTAGTCTTCCCCTTCTCCAGAGCATCTTCCCAACCCAGGGATAGAACCCAGATCTCCCACATTGCAGGTGGATTCTTTACCAGCTGAGCCACAAGGGAAGTCCAAGAATACTGGGGTGGGTACCCTATCCCTTCTCCAGCAGATCTTTCTGACCCAGGAATTGAACCAGGGTCTCCTGCATTGCAGGCAGATTCTTTACCAACTGAGCTTTGAGAGAAGCCAATTAAAATAGTCTTGAATTATAAATACTAGTATTTATACCTCTTGGCATTTTGGCTAAATCAAGTGCAGTATGATCTTCCCAGGTGGCACAGTGGTAAGGAATCTGCCTACCAATGTAGGTATGCAAGAGACCCAGGTTTGATCCTTGGATCAGGAAGACCCCTGGTGTAGGAAATGGCAACCCCCTCTAGGATTCTTGCCTGAAAAATTCCAAGGACAGAGGAGCCTGGTGGACTACAGTCCATGGGGTCACAAAGAATCAGACATGACTGAGCACACACACACATTATAAATACTAGTATCATTTAAAATTTAGCCTTGGAAAAGATTCTTGTGATCATGGGACTCAGTATAGAAGCTTGAGGAAGGAGAGAATCCAAAGGACTGAGTCAGATGGGAGACGGAAGGATGATGTCAGTGAAGAATTTTATCTATTTTCTAGTTAGGTCAAGTGCCAGCTCTGGGTGGGGATGCTGATTTGGGATACAGTGAATAAGCATCCGTGAATAGAGAAAAATCATTACTTAATTCTCTCAAAATATATTTTCTAGGTGCCTATTATTTGCTAGAAATTTTGTGAGATGCTAGAGTAATGAAGAGGATGACAGTTTCAGTTTTTGTGGAATTTAGAGTCCACTGTAATTAAAATTGAATTAGTTATAGTGGCAAGTTGAATCAATAATAATGATATATAGTAATGAAATTTGGTCAATAATTTGACAGTTTCAGTTTCACTTGAAATAATTTGACTTCCAGTAATATATTTTAATTTAAATTTATGTGTAATGTTTCTACATTACAAATTGATATATTTACAGGTATCTGGCTATAGGCTTGGAGAAGGCAATGGCAACCCACTCCAGTACTCTTGTCTGGAAAATCCTATGGATGGAGGAGCTTGGTAGGCTGCAGTCCATGGGGTCGCTAGGAGTCAGACACAACTGAGCGACTTCACTTTCACTTTTCACTTTCATGCATTGGAGAAGGAAAGGGCAACCCACTCCAGTGTTCTTGCCTGGAGAATCCCAGGCACGGGGGAGCCTGGTGGACTGCCGTCAATGGGGTCGCACAGAGTCGGACACGACAGAAGTGACTTAGCAGCAGCAGCAGCAGTTATAGGCTAAAAGGCAGCATAGTGTTATTCTTACAGTCCAGGGCAGTACCTGGTACATAACAGAAATTCAATCAATGGTATTGGATGAGTGAATAAATAAAAACAACTCTCGGTAAAAAATTAGGACACTCCTAATTTTAGGAGTCTGTTGGTCTGCCAGTGGCTTCCAGTGTGACATGATAAATGACTCGCTGTTTCAGTTTCCGAATCCATAAAATGAGATGGAAATATCCACCTTACAATGTAGGCAGTTCCTTGTATAGAAACAAGATAGCAGATAGGTGAGACTCGGGAATATTACAATAGCCAATAAACCCAAAATGGAGCATATTTTTATTTGACTAAGATATTTCCACACTCTCTTTTAGAATAATCTCTCTGATTGTCACATATTTTAGTGGAATAAAAATAATTTTATTTTAGAAAATTGAATTGTATTATCAAGAAGCAAGTATATTTTCTGAAATCTTAGAACGTAGTATCTCTTAGAAATGTAGCCTAATAAAAGTAACTTGGAGCCCTGCAAAAAATATCAAGGAAGTGGTACCCCTTCCTTGATTCTTTCCATTCCTGGAGAGATGCTTCCCCAGGTAAATCCTCAGCCCATCCTTTTTCAACCTGGATTGTGTAAGAGAAAGAAGTGTTATTTGAAGGCAATCTAACAACAGACTAAGAGGGAGGAGGTGTACACACACACATTTGAGATGAAGATGAAAGAGGCATGTTTTATTCAAAGTTCAACATCCATTTATTTTGAGGATAGAGATGTCTGTGTTGTGACTCATGCATGCTGAGAAAAAATGCCAAGTGTCTAGATAACTAATGTTAGTAAGGAGAGATTCACCAAGAGGGGGCAGAAGCTCATGAAATGCTAATCTTTGAATACAAGAGTGGGAATCAATTTTATATTTTGATCTTTTTGGAACATTTCAAAGGACTTAATATTTTGGTACAAAAAGAGAAATTTATACATTCTGAGAATAATGATAAGCACTTCTCTCTACTACAATTCATCTTTGAGGCTTTTTTTTTCTCTCTGACTGCTTCAGCTTTCCCATTTTTCTTTTGTCTTTATGCCGCCCCTCATCTTCCCTCTAAGCTTTCAGACTAAATATTATATTCATTTACCTTTTAGGCTTTCAGACTAAACATTCTATTCCTTTACCTTTAAAGGAATTTTGATTGTGAATGTGTTCCTTTTATGCTAAATGTTGGAAAACCATAAAATTTAAGCTAGAATGACAATACTTCCTTCATAACCCCTCCTTTAACAAATAATATTTGGGAGCATTAAAATGTTATAAAGAGACAGTACATTTTCTCCAGTCATTGACTGTATGATGAGTGGTATATCCTGAAAGTGAACAGAGAGTTATTTTATAAAATGTAAAGAACAAATACTAGGGCTTAGATACGAACTGAACACTAACAAGAGACACAAGGCAGTTTAGCTGGATGATGGTGGATCAAATTAATCCTTGCAAAATGACAAGGGCAAACACCAGGGATCTCTATTAGGAAATGCCTTGGAGTAAAGGCTTAGCAAGAAGTCAGCCTTGCATAAGCATAAAAGCCAAACTCTTTTAGAAACTAAATTGCTGGAGATGATTTATTTTGAGACAAGAAGAGTTTATTTTTTTTTAAAATTTTAGACCTTTTTCTTAAATAGAAATATTGATTTGCAAATAGGACATATAGTTTTATATCCAGATAACAATGACTTCAAAAGGAAAGGTGAATGGAACACAAAAGGAGCAATCACAGACTATAGGCATAGAACAATTTCGATAGCTTTTGCATTTGAGTGTAAATATTGAGTTAACAAAACCATAGCCTCCTTCAACTTGTAATTCAAACTCAAAAAAACAACGTGACTTCATCAAGCAAGGTAAATTCACACTTGGAAATTTCTAAGGTAT
The DNA here is from genome assembly GCF_910594005.1 of Cervus elaphus. NCBI lineage: Eukaryota > Metazoa > Chordata > Mammalia > Artiodactyla > Cervidae > Cervus > Cervus elaphus. The sequence goes on along the minus strand of NC_057834.1, from coordinate 87,676,470 downwards.
TTACAGGAAGTCAAGGAGAAGACATAAAGTGAAGAAAAAAATGTATCTGATTAAAACTAAAAAAGCTATTGCTGATTTAAGGAATGTTATTGAGTGGAATCTTTCAACATCTTAAATAGGTCTTGATGTTAAAGGCAATGCTATTGAATGGTTGTAAGGGAAATGTTGGCTCTGTAATAACACATCTCCATTTAGCACAGAAATAAGTGGGTTTAATGTTTGCATTAGCCAGTCTTGATAGAGACTAGCCATATCTAAATTCATGTATTGTGTAATTTGCATGTTTTGAGTGTGGTAAATGTAGCTACAGAGAATCCATGCTTTAAAAAAAGTAACCATGCCACTTGCTCTTTTAAATTACTCTGCTGCATTTTTAAGAGTTTTAAAAATGGTTACTTGGTGTGCATAGAGATGCAACTGCTGTTCATTCTGTCTTTGCTTCTACTTTAGCAAAGGATATTTTGAAAAGGAATACATCAAAATATGTAATGCAATGGAAATAAGTTTCCGTTTTCTTTTTTGAAAACTTCGTCCCAAGGATTTCATCTGCCTAGCAGAAGAGAATGTGTCTCACAAAATCTTCATGGCCACCTATCACTGTGGCCACATACTTAGCTCCATCTAAGCAATTGGCATGGGTCAGAAAATACTATATAAATTTTAAAAACAGGTTATCCTTTATTGGAATAACATGAGGGTTTTGTCTGAAAATAAACACAGTTGAACTGTTTGTAAAAATGTGGTACAGCTGAATTGATTAGGAAAAACCCCTCTTTTAGACTGCTCTTCCCTTTTTCAACTCTTTTGTATCTGTCATGATAATTGAGAAAGGCTATTTCAACTAGTAAAAATAGCAACATGAAACACCAAAGTAGAAAATTTGGATCTCAAATATGAACTGAGGGACTTCTTTCAGAAGTTTGAAAGATCAAACTTTTGAGTGGATTATCTTCCAAATTGCAGAATTTGAGATTAATCAATGACCATAAAGCTGAACACCAAAAGATTGTTCAGAATTTTGAAACATAAGCTGAATATACAATCGTTTGACATCACTAACATACAAATTCATTTTTGAAGCAAGGCAAAAAGTGCTTTGGGCATTTTGCATTCCTTTTTCTGTTAGTCTTTTATATTAAATATTTAAGTATTTAAAATATACCTAAATTATTTTTGACATATTCAAAGCACATGTATATATTTAAAATATATGTGACATGTGAATGCTAAGTCACTTCAGTCTTGTCTGACTCTTACAACCCTGTGGGTAGTAGCCTGCCAGGCCCCTCTGTCCATGTGATTCTTTAGGCAAGAATACTGGAGTGGGTTGCCATGTTCTCCTCCAGAGGATCTTCCCTACCCTGGGATTGAATCTGTGTCTCTTATGTCTCCTGCATTGGCAGGCAGGTTCTTTAGTGCCTCCTGAGAAGCCCATATGATAGGGAAAAATATAATAAACATTGGTGAAGCCATTATGCAACCTAAGAACTTAAATGTTAATGTGAGTTTCATCTATTTGTGTACATTTGACTATTCCATGCTTTCCACTGGACAAAACTACTTTGAAGCATTTTAGTAGGGCTAGTAGTTTCTACACTAGTATAGAAAACTATATATGTCATTATTTTGACATATGTGTGTAAACCAGAGGCAACATATGATCCAATTTTTCTTGTGTTGAAATTTATAAAAATAGTTCTCTGTTTTATGTAGTCTTGGCTCAGATGGTAAAGCATCTGTCTGCAATGCTGGAGACCTGGGTTTGATCCCCAGGTCGGGAAGATCCCCTGGAGAAGGAAATGGCAACCCACTCCAGTACTCTTGCCTGGAAAATCCCATGGACAGAGGAGCCTGGTAGGCTACAGTTCATGGGGTCTCAAAGAGTTGGACACGACTGAGCAACTTTACTTTACTATATCTATTCAGCGTTATAAGGTGCATCCATATTTTTGTAAATAGCTGTGATCCATACATCTGCACTGCTTTGTAATATTTGATTCAGTAAAAATGACATAATTTATTTATCTATTCCTTGGTCAAAGGACATTTGTGTCACTTCCAGCATTTCATTGTTATTAGTGTTGCAGTCATGAATACTTTGCATGTGTCTTCTTGTATACTTCTGTAATAATTTTTACAGAAAATTTTAGATTTTACTCTAATATCTGTTCATAAGATTGGAATGATTGCTTCACAGGGAGTGTAGAAGTTTGTTTAACTTTACAAGATAATGTCAACATGTTTTCTGAAATAAATCCAAAATTGCAATCCACCAGATTGTCTGAGTTCCTGCTGATCTACATCCTTCCTGACTGTCATATTTCTTACATTTTTGGCACTCTAATGGGTATGGGCAATGATTACAAATAATTAGATTAATTAATTAATAATTCCTATCTCATTGTAGTAAAGTTGCATTTCATTCATTGCAGTCTTGGACAAATATTTGACCTATGTGCTAGGTATCAATTGACTGTGCTGTGGATCTGGCAATAAACAAAACAGAAGAAAAACATCTCTGCCCTCATGAAGGTTAAGTTTTAACTGAGCAGAGACTGAACATGAACATAATAAAAAAGAGAATGATGTAGTACATAAGGAGTTACGAAGGATGAGATGGTTGGATGGCATCACCGACTCAATGTACATGAGTTTGAGAAAACTCTGGGAGATAGTGAAGGACAGGGAAGCCTGGCGTGCTGCAGTCCACGGGGTTGCAAAGAGTCAGACACGACTGAGCAACTGAACAAGGAGGTAACAATTACCATTGAGAAAAATAAAGTGAGATGGGGAATCTGGAGGTATAAGGCCAGCTGCAGTTTTAGGTAAGGTAACCAGGGTTGATGTTTTTGAAAGAGAATTTCAGCATAGGTGAGGGTTTTAGTGATGCAGAAAGAACAGCCAGAGAAGGAAGGATCCTGGGATGTTGTAAGCATAGCCCGGAGGCCATGACATCAGGAGCAAGCTGAATGAAGGGAGAGTGATAGAGTGAATGAAGGACCCAGATCACCATGTGTGTTATCAGTGATTTTAGGGATTTTAACACGTATATGGAGAAATGTGAATCTACTGAAGATTTTGAGCACAGGACTTACATGTTCTGAGGTCAGTGGTAGAAGTATGGAGACCAATAAGGAGAGGATTAGAAAAATGAGGAAAGAGGATGGGGTTTTGGACTAGATTGATATAAGTGGAGGTGGTGGAAATTGAGGAGAGTATACACTTTTAGAATACGGGATAATTCTATCCTTGAACATGGGCTATCTCTATTTAGATCTTCTTTAATGTCTCTTGATAATGTGAACATTTTTCTCCACATGTGTCTCTACATCTTTCATTTCCGTTGTTGTTGTGCTAGTCTCTCTCTCTCTCTCTCTAGCACTGGCTCTCTCTGCTTTAAACATGATTTCAGTGTTTTCCATGTGCCGAGACATCATTTATTTTTGTATAGTAAATTTATAACAAGTTACTCTGCTAAATCAGGAGAAGGCAATGGGAACACTCTAGTACTCTTGCCTGGGAAATCCCATGGACGGAAGAGCCTGGTAGGCTGCAGTCTATGGGGTCGCTAAGGGTTGGAGATGACTGAGTGACTTCACTTTCACTTTTCACTTTCATGCATTGGAGAAGGAAATGGCAACCCACTCCAGTGCTCTTGCCTGGAGAATCCCAGGGACGGGCGAACCTGGTGGGTACCATCTCTGGGGTCACACTGAGTCAAACATGACTAAAGCGACTTAGCAGCAGCAGCAGCACTCTGCTAAAATTTATTAATTCAAGCAATTTGTCTATAAGTAATTTTGGATATTTTATGTGGTCGATTACACCGTTTATAAATATTTTCTTTCTTTGAGTATTCTTCAAACACTTAGGCCTTTAATTGACTCTTGCCTTTCTTACTATACTGGAAAAGATCCCCAATAAAATTGGAATAAAAGTGGTGATATGGGCATCCTTGATTTATTCTTGATTTTGAGGGAAAAACATGTAATGTTTACATACTACAGGACACTTGTGGCAGACTTTTGGGTAATTTTGGGCATGCGTGCTCGGCTGTGTCTTACTCTTTATGATTCTATGGACTGTAGCCCACCAGGCTATCTGTCCATGGGATTTTCCAGGCAAGAATTCTTGGAGTGGGTTGCCATTTTCCCTTCAAGGGATCTTCCCAACCCAGAGAATGAATCCGTGTCTCTCGAGTCTCCTGCATCGCAGATTCTTTACCATTGTGCCACCTGGGACTTTTTGGTACGTATCTTTTATCAGGTTCAGAAGCTCCTTCTCTTCTTAGTTTTCTGTTGGCTCTTTATATGAAGATGGGTGGGTATTTTATAAAATTTCCAAATCTTAGGTGCCCTTGTGCTCTTTCCCCTTAATATAATATATTTATTATTAAAGAGTTTAATAGGCTTTTTAATGTTAAAGCTTATTTGTATTCCTAAGATAAGTCCATGATGTATGTTGGCCATGGTGTATATTTTTATGTTGTTTTGGATTCAGTTTGTATATCTAGTGTTTGAATTTTTGCTTCTATATTCATAAATGAGATAAAGATATAATTTTCCTTGCTAAAACTATCCTTTTCTAGTTAAAAATGATACCAGTATTTTCTAGTTTTTGGCTGCCAAATCCACTATAGAATTTGTCCACACTAAACTAGTGAACAATATTTTAGGACATTACTCCAGTGGATTTTGTACATATTAACACAATTTAAAAATTTTGTGTCTGGATCATTGGTTATTTCAGGGTAACAAATACTTGATTAAGCTAATGAAATCAAGACTTGGTCAACATATACTATGTCCATTGTGCTTTTGTAATTCACAGAGGGCTATTCACTTATGTGTATAGATAAACAACATACAAATGATTATTCTGCAGGGCTGAAGGTGTTGCAAACTGAGTGCCGTAGGGATGCAGCACTGGCATATAGGTCAGAATCATTTTGTGAAGTGCCTACTATTTCATGTGATGTTTTGGTTTGTTTGATTTTTTTCTTTTTTGCAAAATTTTGTGTATGTTTATCAGTTCCCAGATCTTTACCCTAGCCATGTGGGCTCTTGTCATGTGCGCCTGCTGTATCTAATCAACACTTTCAGGTTAAGAGTCTTATAAATAGTGATTTGACCCAAGGTCAGAGGTCTTTTTAAGCAGTAAGGTTCTTTAAATTGTTATCATTTCTAGTTTTCACCAGACCATAAGAGTTGTCAAATAAATATGAATGATTAGGCCTGAAAACTTTAACAACTTAGAAGAAAAATTAAACTACCAACTGCATAATATTAAGTTGTTTAAACTGATTAATTCTTTTCTTTACAGTATTATGGTGTTAAACATCTGCTTTCTAAAATAGCACTGGGCTCGAAAACTCCAAAGGCATTGTGTTTCTTTGACAAATTGATGACTTTCTTGTGTAGGATTATCAGATAAAAATACAAGACACAATATTTGGGACATGTACTCCTACATTTGTTGTTTATCCAAATGTTATTTTTCCAAGTTTTCAATTTATCTAAATTTATCTGGGTGTTTGTATTGAATACCCACTCCAGTATTCTTGCCTGGAGAATTCCTTGGACAGAGGAGCCTTGCAGACTGCAGTCCACAGGGTTGCAAAGAGTTGGACATGACTGAACGACTAACACACACACACTTGCTAAATCCAGTAAACTTCTCTCTAGTGGGATTAAAAACAAAGACAAGTTTGTTTGTGTGCACTTTTGGTATACTTAAATAGAATTCTAGACAGTTTTTGGTATATGGTATATCTGCTACATTTGAATTAGGAATATTTGAGACCATAAAAACAAATAAGAGGAAAAGGAGCTGCTGGATCCTCTCCTAACAATGACTGGAAAGTGAAGACTACTTTCTAGTCTGGGTCCAAATTCACTTTGAGCAACTAATTCAGGAGGATTGTGACCTTAACTGACATACTAGAGTTGAATACATGTGATAGAACACGATAAACTCCACAACAGAGCTCTACCTTGGAAAATAGACTCAGGAGTCCAAAACCAGAAAATAGTTTGGTTAAAAGTAGAAGAAATAACTGATATTTTCAACTGATCCTCATAGACACCCAACAAAACTCAGTGCCTTCAATTGCACATTCTACGATCTGATAAGAATTCCTGGAATATTTCAAAGAGGAAGTGTGAAAAATCGTTATTCTGCCGATAAATCCTCAGTTTCTGAGAAGTTCATTTTCCAAGCAGAATAAAAAATATAATTTCCATTTCCATGAACAAATCTGCAATTATGTTGAAAAGAACAGTTCCAAAGAACTTTAAAACTGCCTTGGGAATTTGTATGAAACCAAACAGAATAGTCATGTAATGACTGAAGTGGCTTTGTGAGCTGAATATGCAAATAATCTTGTACAGTTAATTATTTCAGGTAATATTATAATTCAAGCAGAGAGGAAGGATGCTTTACTAAATTCAGTGAAAAAAGTAGATTTTTTTCTATATTTAGTAAAAGCCAGTAAAACCCAGTATGACTCCCTCACTTTGAGTTTAACTCTCATTTACCAAAGTCAAAGCAAAACAAAAAATAAAACAAAAACAATATGCAAAAATTATCAATATTAAATTTCCCATTTAAATGTATACTTATGTTAATTTCCAGAAGAATATTTAAAATATGTCATTACAGTGATTTTAATATTTTCTGTAATAATGTACCTTTAATTAGAAGACTGTTTTTAGAAAGTTGAATTCCAGTCCCATTTCAACAATTACTCATGTTAGTAGATGATGAGTAGAATATTCTTAACGCTTATAGTATTATAGTATTAATGTTTATATTAACAATAGTGCATTCTTTCAAATGAAAGCAGATGTGTCACTACCCAAACTTATTAATGTATTTTGGAAATTAATTTAAATTCACTCATTTCCTATCTCATATATATATATATATTTATTTAATTATTTTTGATATTTTTCTTATATTTTATGATGATTTTTCCCTGCTTTCAATGATTTAATATGTGAATACACTAAAATAATTTAGGGCAAATTACCTGCTAAGTTAGGGTTTATAATATCATGGATTGTGGAAGACTTAATTTGCAGTTAAATAACACTCCTTCTATATTAATTTAGATTGTTATCTCTCTATTAAATACCCCTTTTACTCAGAATAAACTTATCTGTAAAAAGTATTATTGAACAGAAAGAGTTCATTTTATCTTTTGATTCTAGCAGTGCCCAAGACAATTTCCAGTGCATAAAAAAAAAAAAAAAGATTGAGTCTGGGAGTGTTTTTGGTGAATGCCTATAAATAAGGGAAGGAAAGAAACTTTTAATAAGATATTTGACTTTCCAGAGTGGAGATCTAAAGATATCTCTTTAGTCCAGGAATTGATTATGAATGATTTATCTGACATATAATAAATTCTAGGTGCTATGCTATGTAGTGCCCCACATAGTCTGTGGCTTCAGGAATTTCCCGTTTATTTGAAAAACAAGATACAGGCTCCTGGTCAATGAACTGCACTAAATTGAGATGTAGTAAAACTATGTCTCTCCCTGTAGTGTCACAAATTATATGTAAACCCAATTCTGGAAATTTACACTTTCCATATTGTGACTACATCCACTTCAAGATGTACTGCCCATTGTTTTCTGCACAAAGATTCCACAATAGTGATGGGGCTATTTGTGATGAGTTACAAGTAGTATTCATTTGTTGAATTTTTGTCATGTGTTAAGCAGTTTACATGTTTGGAATCATTTAATTTTCCCAATAGTTCTGTGAGATAGTTACCATTGTTATTCTCATTTTATAATTAGGAAAAAAGAAAAAAAAAAAAAAGCAAGACTTGAAGATGTTAGACAGCTTGCCCAAGGTCACAGAACAAGAGGTGGGCCATTATGAGGACTGGTACCTCAGTTGGCTGGTCCCAGAGCCTGAAGTTTAAATCACCGTATCTTGCTCCTTCTTGCCTGCTATGTGTTAGTTGTCTTCTTGACCTTCTGTCCTTGTTCCTGTGATGCTTCTTCCTTCCATCATCAAAACTGTTTTCCTTATTGGATTCCTACTCATCTTTTAAGGTTGACCTCAAAAGCCACCTTTTCTTATCACACACAGAGTAGCTCCAAAAAGTAGCTCCAAGATCATGGCATCTGGTTCCATCACCTCATGGCAAGTAAATGGGGAAAAAGTGGAAACAGTGACAGATTTTATTTTCTTGGGCTCCAAAGTCTCTTCAGACAGTGACTGCAGCCATGAAATTAAAAGACATTTGTTCCTTGGAAGAAAAGCTGTGACAAACCTAGACAGCCTATTCAAAAACAGAGACATCACTTTGCTGACAAAGGTCCATGTAGTAAAAGCTATTGTTATTCTGGTAGTTATGTATAAATATGAGAGTTGGACCATAAACAGGGCTGAACGCCGAAGAATTGATGATTTTGAATTGTGATGTTGGAAAAGACTCTTGAGAGTCCCTTGGACTGCAAGGAGATCAAACCAGTCAATTCTAAAGGAAATTAACCTTGAATATTCATTGAAAGGACTGATACAGAAGCTGAAGCTCCAATACTTCGGTCACCTGATGCTAAGAGCTGACTCACTGGAAAACACCTTGAGGTCAAGAAAGATTGAGGGCAGGAGGATAAGGGGGTGACAGAGGATGAGATGTTTGGATGGCATCACTGACTCAATGAACATTGGTTTAAGCAAACTCCAGGAGATAGCAAAGGACAGGGAAGCCTGGCATGCTGCAGTTCATGGGGTTGAAAAGAGTGGAACACGGCTTCGTGATTGAACAGCATTAACAAGGCATAGTTATGTATTGTTGTGAACTACTCTATAACCAGTTTATTTAACTCTTTTCTGCTGTTTATTAAATTCCACCTTACACTATTGGAAACTTTGTGCTCATCTGCATTATGAGGTTATACACTCCTTGACCCTGTCTTAATTCACTCATTTATTCACTCACCTCTCTGTCATTGTGCTAATCTCTGCACAACATAGAAAAAGACAGAGTTCTTGACTCTGAGAAACCTTTTAGAGTAGGAGATAATTGCAACAAACAATTATGATCCAGGAGGGTCAGTGCAATGACATAGAAGCAAACACTGCAAAACTAAAAGTGACCTGAATCTAAATTGGTGACTGGGGAGGTCAGAGACAGGAAAACGTTTTAGGAATTGTTGATGCTGAGCTGAGGTTTTAGTGTTTAAACTTCATTAACTGGTGAGGAAATGAATGTTATAGACCACAGACTTACCAAACCATGTTCTTGCACATAGTAGACACTTAACGAACACTGGTAGGTTTTAATCAGATTAAAATCACTGCATACCTTTCCCTGCGTTCTCGCAGAGATAGCGAGAACAACTTTGAAGCCATTGATTAAAAAAGACTTTATAGAAATGAGAAGTTTCAGCTTTCTGTGAAATTCCGTGTCAAACAATCTCACAATTGCATATCACAGTTAATAGTTTGGCAAATATTATGAGCTTTATTGTCTTTATTTTTTAAAAGCTCTCTATTTTGTTAGAGATTGCTAGATAAATATGTGGCAGCACTCCATGCAGTGTGCACAGAACAGAACATTCAAGGATAAATCCTACCAAGCTGAGCGGATAAAAGAATTAAAAAAAAATCAACTTGCATTTCAGGTGGTTCATATGGGCAAATAGAGAATAGAAATGGCCTTTATTTAGCCCATTCCATAATTCAAATTACTGGAGAACAGTAGTCCCCAGGCAGAAAATTTTCTTATTTAATTTTAAGAACAATTTTTTATGCTAGTGGTCTATTTCGACCACCTAATGAAAGCTGACGATCAATTCTTCCCTGGTGAGTGCAGAGTTGGCCAAATGTAGCTTCATCACAGGTCGTCACATGTGTCATCTGCGGAATTATACAGAAGAGAAAAAATAGAAGCCAGAGTTGGCCCTGGTGTTTTAATATATATACATTATATATTTTATATATAATATATGTATGAAATATGAGAGTTATGCTCCCTATGATCTTTGTACTAGGAGAAGCATGATAGATATTTCCAGTTTAAAAGTACTTACACACATTTCTATAATATTGTGGAAAACTGAGTGTCTATAATAGTGAATGTATGCATAAAATGTTTACTTGGGATTTATTTAAATAGCTTCTCCTTAACATAGTATTAAAGAAAAAGAACAGTATTTTCCATGGCATATGCCCACATTTGTGCTTTAATCATAACAGCCTCATTTTCCAAAGGTTTATTTACATAAGTGCTTTCTCTGTAAATGTTACATTCGAATAAAAATACACACATTCAAATAACCTTTTAAATCAACGACTGCTGGCAAAATGAATGGAGAAGACCAAAGAAATATGCCAAAAGTGGTTTGGAAATGTAGTTAGTACTGTTTGTAAAATTCATTTTAACTTTGATGCCTGATTGCATTGCAACACTTTTTTCAAGATTCCATCTGGTGCTATAAGTACAGTGGGTAATCTGTGCTGAAAAGGGAGTTTGGGAAGTGTTAAGTACATTGCCTCATGGGGATCTCGGACTAGGCTTTTTAGGCAGAGGTATTTTTGACTGATTAATATAGGGTGAACTTAACCTTACATCTTCATCTTGTGGCCCGGAGGCCTGCTTTCCCAGAGTAGGTCCTCACTTCAGCAACTTGTTGTGGATGTTAATGAGATCAAAATATCCCCTCCTAATCTGGAGAAGGAAATGGCAACCCACTCCAGTATTCCTGCCTGGAGAATCCCAGGGACAGAGCAGCCTGGTGAGCTGCCGTCTATGGGGTCACAGAGTCGGACACGACTAATGTGACTTAGCAGCCAGCAGCAGCAGCAGCAATCTGAATGGAATGGTCCTCAAATGTTGACTCCTTTTCACTTTCTAGATACATTATCTAAAAGAACTGATGAAATTGACCAAATGTTCTGATCTTGGGTGGATAAAGTCTATAAACGCTGCTAGAACAAGAGTCATAAATACTGGGTGAAATTTTTAATGAGTTATTCAAAGAATTGTTAAATTCTCAAGCTTACTTTTATCATTCGGATGTCATAGTTTCTAAATTCATTAGGTAAATCTTTTCATTGATCTAACATAGGCTCAAATGTTGTAACTGACCATAAAATAAAATAATTTATTTTCGCTCTTTAAATTCTGGCTTATTTTTATAGATTTTTACCTTAGAAATATAAACATGTTTAAAACTAAAAGAGATACTAGCAAAACTTATTTTAGTCGCTTTTAATGCTAACTTTCTGAGGGCAATTTAAGAAAATTCTATCTATATTGTATCTTTCTGCTCATTCCTCCTCCCACCTCTGAGCAAAATTCTTTCTCCAGATTACACTGCCATCTGTTTTCATTCATTTGGTATTTGCTTGCAATTGTTTTACAGCATAAATTTTTGAATAATAATTAATAGAAGTAAATCAAACCTCTCAGAGAAATAATTCTCATATGTGGAATAGCAAAACCAGATGAAAATATGACTGGAAATATCAAGCTAATTTTCAAAGTTAAGGAAAGGGGATTTTGCCTTGTGGCCTTGATCAAGGTCAATAGGACTCCTGTGGGTAAGTAGTTTTGGCAATGTGCTCTAAAATTGTTATCCTCTGAAAATATCTAAGGAAACTGAAACTGGGTTAAAAAAAAGTCAAGAAAACACAAGGGCATAAAAGAGAAAATCTCAGAAAACTGTTTTTTGTAAAAGCTCGAATAACATGTTGTATGAAATCATTCAGTATTTTTGGCAGTATATTGGAGGTAAAGTTTTATACTCCAGAGCAACCATGACTAATTCTTCTACCTGCTGTTCCCTTGGTTTCTATATTTTTTCATTTGTGTTCTCTTTCCTTGGCTCTGCTGAATGCAGCCTTTCCCTCTTGGGGAAAAGTGATGAGGAGTCCAATTTTTCATTATTCAATATGGTCTAAAAATCTCATCTGCATGCTGATCCCACTTTGAAATCAATGGAGTCTCAGCCCCCTGAAGAGGTATTTAACTAAATGAGAAGCAGCTCATGGGAAAATGACAGGGAAAACATTTTATTACACTAATGTACATTTCAAATCCAAGTGTAAAAACGTGATGGACAACAGAGGCATCATTGTCTGACAAAGGCCTAATATCAAGAAACATACTATGTCAAAAATTATTTTAGTTCATGTAACAAATGTCTCAATTAGACTGAGAGGAGAGTAAAAAAAGGCAAATGTTAATGTAATTAGATTAATGCAATTAATGTTTAGTTACTATAATTAAGCATGATTCAATACTAACTCCTAAGTCAACAAGTATTATATCAGGGTCTATCATGCTTAATTACCTATGACTAGAAACCATATTTTGATAATTACAAATAGTATATTATAGAATATATTATATTATAGAAGTTTATGCATATGATCTATATGTTATTTTTAAAGGACTATCATTTCTGGGAACCATAAGGAAAACTGGGTATCTCCAGAAAGCACCATTTCTTCTGTAGATCTGTTCAGTGGAAAACCTCATTCCCTGGAGCGTCTCACTTTTTTCAAGATTGTGAGAACTGTCATTTTCCCAGGATTTTAAAATTCATGTATGAAATTAAAGGACGCTTACTCCTTGGAAGGAAAGTTATGACCAACCTAGACAGCATATTAAAAAGCAGAAACATTACTTTGCCAACAAAGGTCCGTCAAGTCAAGGCTATGGTTTTTCCAGTAGTCACGTATGGATGTGAGAGTTGGACTATAAAGAAAGCTGAGCTCAGAAGAATTGATGCTTTTGAATTGTGGTGTTGGAGAAGACTCTTGAGAGTCCCTTGGACTGCAAGGAGATTCAACCAGTCCATCCTAAAGGAAATTAGTTCTGAATATTCATTGGAAGGACTGATGCTGAAGCTGAAACTCCAATACTTTGGCCACCTGATACGAAGAGCTGACTCATTTGAAAAGACTCTGATGTTGGGAAAGATTGAAGGCAGGAGGAGAAGGGGATGACAGAGGATGAGATGGTTGGATGGTATCACTGACTCAATGGACTTGAGTTTGGGTAAACTCTGGGAGTTGGTGATAGACAGGGAGGCCTGGCATGCTGTTGTCCGTGGTGTTGCAGAGTCGGACATGACTGAGATACTGAACTGAACTGAACTGACAAAGACCTTTCAACATGAAACTGGAACCATTTGCTATCTTGCCTGTATTCTTCTTTTCCTCATTTAATTTTCATTTCCATTTATATAAAGTTAATGTGCTGTGCTGTGCTGAGTTGCTCAGTTGTGTACGACTCTTTGCAACCCCATGGACTGCAGCCCCCCAGGCTCCTCTGTCCATAGGAATTATCCAGGAAGGAATATTGGAGTGGGTTGCCATGCCCTCCTCCAGGGATTTCCCCAACCCAGGGTCCGAACCCAGGTCTCCAGCATTGCAGGCAGATTTTTTTTACCATCTGAGCCACCAAGGAAGTCCAAGATAGAGTGGGTGGACCATCCCTTCTCCAGGGGATCTTCCTGACCTAGGAATCAAATTGGGATCTTTTGCACTGCAGGCAGATTCTTTATGAGCTGAGCTACCAGGGATATAAAGTTATGTAAGTGTATATAAATAAAAACGTATATTTTAATTCACATTTTCAGGCATTTATTGAAGACAGTGACTTCTATTTCATGGTCACCCTCACCCAATCACCCATTATCCTGTGTGATTTCACCCCACACATCAGCCCAAAATACCTCAAATCTCACTTCAGTTCAGTTCAGCTCAGTTGCTCAGTCATGTCCGACTCTTTGCAATCTCATGGCCTGCAATATATCAGGCTTCCCTGTCCATCACCAACTCCCGGAGCTTACTCAAGCTCAGGTCCATCGAGTCGGTGATGCCATCCAACCATCTCATCCTCTGTCATCTCCTTCTTCTCCTGCCTTCAATCTTTCCCAACATCAGGATATTTTTAAATGATTCATTTCTTTGCATCAGGTGGCCAAAGTATTGGAGTTTCAGCTTCAGCATCAGTCCTTCCAATGAATATTCAGAACTAATTTCCTTTAGGATGGACTGGTTGAATCTCCTTGCAGTCCAAGGGACTCTCAAGAGTCTTCTCCAACACCACAATTCAAAAGCATCAATTCTTTGGCACTCAGCTTTCTTTATAGTCCAACTCTCACTTCCATACATGACTACTGGAAAAATCAAAGCTTTGACTAGACAGAACTTTGTTGGCAAAGTAATGTCTCTGCTTTTTAATATGCTGTCTAGGTTGGTCATAACTTTTCTTCCAAGGAGCAAGTGTCTTTTAATTTCATGGCTTCAGTCACCAAGTGCAGTGATTTTTGAGCCCCCCAAAATAGTCTGTCACTGTTTCTGTTGTTTCCCCATCTTTTTGCCATGAAGTGATGGGATCCAGATGCCATGATCTCAAATTTCATGACTCCTTATTTCCTCTATGTTAGCGTCCTCCTCTTACATTTCTCCTTGGTAACTTACATTCATTCATTGCCATAATCTGAGTTTTGCTCTCACCTGGAGTGGAGCCTCCACACAGTAGGATAAGAAAGTATTGGGAAGAAAGCATTTTTCTTTACACTTCAAAAGTTCTTTTGACTGGTCTAATAATCAAATACATCTGAGACAGATTAATAGGAAAAATCAAATTTAATTTTGCATGCACAGGAACTCCTGCATACACGAGAGGTTCAAAGACAGAAGGGTAAAATGAGGTTTATAGACCATCCTGAGCTAAGCAATGGGAAAGGGGCCTGGGGCTTCCACAAGGAGAATAAAGCAGTTCACAGGACAATGAGATGCTTAGTAATTAGATGTTTGCTCTGCCATACTGATGGATGACTCAGATAAAATTTATCTCTGACAATAATTCTCATTCTGAAAAAGACCCCAATTAAAGTTTGTCTAGGTAGTTAAGGGAGGAGCAGATGTTTCTCTTAGGCCTACAGGATGTTGATTGCCCTTAGCTCCAAACATTTTGGGGAAGCTTATTCTGAACCCCTCAGAAGCTTAGGCGCCATTGTCTTTCTTTCTGATTACAGCATCATTTATTTTCATATGTCATGCCAGTACTCCCTAAACTCTTGTTTTTGATCTTGCCGAAACATTCAGTCTCTTGATGTCCAACCCTGTCTTCTAGTCTCTGGGCTTACTTGAGGCATTTCTTCCTTTTCTAAACTTTTGGTTCACTTCAAGGGTCCTTTGGCTAACGGCCTCAATTCCTTTGCCTCCCTGACCTCTGTCATCCCTTATAATCCTCTAACAAATGAAAAACATTAAAAATTGCCTTTTACTTCACTACACAAGTGTATAACCAGAGGCAATCATACAATTCAACAGATGTTCTCTGATTTATTTCAACAACTATCCTGATTCTTCCATTTGCACGTCATGCAGCTTACTTTGTTTTCCGGCAAGTTGAGAAACAATCTTGACTTCTATTTCAAAGAGAAGAGTATAAACCATCAAGCATGAATTTTCTTTACTAACACCTCATCCTACTCTATCTATAGTATATCTATATCTATAGTATATCTATATCTATATCTACTTCTAGAGCCATCTTTTTTTTCTTCAGTCTTTTAGACTGAGACTAATCCTCATTTTGTTCTTAAAACCTATCCTTTCTGAGATTTTTCATAATGTTGATTTTTCTTTCTTCCTGCATTCTTTCTTATTTCTTCAACCACTTTATATTTGCCCTTTAATATCAGCATTAAAAACAAACAAAATTTAAAAAAGAATTTCCAGATTACACACTCCCCTTTATGGAACCAGTTTATAACAGCCCTGTGTGTATCCCTGGTTGTATTAACCTGGGAAATTCAGATTCAGCAATACTGAGATTTGGTCACCGTCACATTGCTAATGGTAGAGCACCAATCTGTTTTAAGTCTTCTTCCTTCCACCATGCATCATTAAATAACTTTTCTTATGCAGTCTTCTAAGTTAAAGGTATGCCCTTTATGCATTGTATCCATCATAGCACTTAGTCCAATACCTCACAAAGTGTTGGTGAAATATGACTTCAGTTATGATAAAGTCATCACAACAATTCTGTGCTTTAAATGCTGCACTTACAAGGTTCAATCATGTAAACTATGCTCATAATGTCCAGTTTACAGAAGTGTAACAGATGCTCCTTTCTAATGGCAGTCCAATGGAGGTTGGCATGATCTTTTGAAAGTCTGAAAAGAATAATAGTTTATATCACTGAGCTATGAAACTCTACTGCCAACTCCTAATGACCTTCTTGACTGTTAAGAGAGTCCCCTCAGGTTCTCCAAATGCTTGAAATTATATAAAATAGAAAAATCTGAAACACTAAGATTATATTATAAATTACACCTGGAGAAAATGCTTCCAGGGGTCATAAAATCACTAGGTTTTGCAGATCAAACAATTTTATTTGAAAAAAAATATAAAGGGAACTTATGCCACGAATCAAAGTATCTAAAGAGATAGAAAAAAATATTGAACATTAAAAAAAATTTCTATTTCATTTGAAATAAGTATTTATCAAGTACAACAAAGAAACATTTCTGTCTAAATAACTCTGTATATACTGTTGTTAAATTATTTGTAGATATTGCTTTTCAGTTATGACAATGGAATTGCACTGCTCTCACTTGAAGTATGAATAGCTCAAAAGTCATTTTCTTGCTTTACATTTACTTTTCTTGGGCTTCCCTTGTGGCTCAGTGGTAAAGAACCCACCTGCCAATGCACGAGATGCGAGTTTGATCCTTGGGTCGGAAAGATCTCCTGGAGAAGGAAATGGCAATCCACTCCAGTATTCATGCCTGGAAAACTCTATGGACAGAGGACCCTGGCAGGATAGTCCATAGGGTCACAAAGACTTGGATTCAACTTAGCAACTAAACAACATTTTTTCTACTACTTGTTGGATGTTACTGCTTTTATATGCACTTGTCACATATGATTAAATGCATTTTCAGGAGCATACTTTGTTAAGTGTGCATCTCTATTTATTTTAGAGGGTAGATTACAACAAAAAGATTTAACCCACATTTTAAATCCAGGACCATCTGAGGAGAAATATATAAAAATCAAGATATTATAGAGTTCTGGTGAGAAAGTGATGCCTGTCTGTCTTCCTAACTTAGCAAGTATTGAAAGGCATTTCCTGTCATAAGAAAATGTATAAAGGAAAGGAAATGCACATCAGTACAAGGATAGTTGGATTTTAAAGCCACCCTGTGCCATTTGAATCAATTTACTAATTGCCTAGTATGACATACAGCATAATATGAGAAATGCTGGAAATTTCAAACATAAAACTGATATCATTAAACAGTACACTGTTCATCTTTGTCCTATTAATGTGTCTAATTAGAGGCTCCTTGTTCATTTCATGGCAATTATAATGTTTTTTCCAAATGTACCAGCCAGATCATTTGCATTCCTTCACATTCTGTAGTAACAGCTCATGAGATGTGTTAAATGGACATCACTAGAGATAAAAAGGAGATCAAGGAATGAAACAAATGAGATTCCTTTGCTAGTAGTTTGGGAAAACTGGTGAAACTTTTGGAAAAAAACTAGGCCAGGTGGCAAGTCTTTTATCAGAGACTAAATTAAAACAAGGTGGTTTGATATATCCAGTGATATCTGCTAAAATATTAAAAGTGAAATTCAATAAAATCACATCTAACTTCAGAAACATTTGTCCTAGGATTGGGTAATCTTCTCTGAACTCATTTTTTTCTGCTCTGATAGAGTTGGGGGATGAGATTTGGCTTTACATGCACTCATTGCATTTAGAATTAGATTAATAACTAGTTCCATCAGAACTGGCAGTAGAATTTGCCAGTATCATATTCCAAAATCTGAACAACTATTCTCTAGAGAGATTATGTGACGGATACAGATTTCTACATCTCAGTGTGAGTGGCTCTTCTGTTTAAGTTTCATGGAAAGGCCTTCCTGGTTGTCTGGTATGCTCTTATTATTATTATTATTATTTTATCTTTTGGCCTCTCTGTGGAGCATGTGGGATCTTCGTCTCCTGATCAGGGATTGAACCAGCATGCCAGTATTGGAAGCCTGGAGTCTTAAGCACTGGATCATCAGAGAAGTTTCTGGTATGCTTTTAGATTCCTCTCCATTTATCAACTCTATGATTTTTTTATTTAAATTTATTCATTTATAAACATGTAGAAGTTCAATTTGGAGAAAATTCCATGCTTGCAAACACCTTTCTCTTCAACCAATTATCATTCACTGGGTTGCACTTAAAGAGGAATATTCGATGTATCATTGTTGACATAGACCGTCTTCTTGACCTAACTTCTTGACCAGACTTCTCTAATCTCTCTCTAGGCATCCATCTTCAATTTCAGTCCTTGATATCTGATCACCCTCCATATCTGGTCAAATTCCTATCCCTCATCCATAGTATGTGATCACCCTAGTCTGACCTTGACAAGAATCCTGTCAAGTAGATTTAGCTAGAATCCCCCCTTATCCTTGAGTTTCCTCCTAGTAATTTTCCATCCACTGACTTCCTGAGCCATAAATTTCCATTTTTTCCATGCAGTATTTGGAATGGAGCCCAGTTCTAAACTGAGGTGTCTTTTCCTCTATCGCAACAGTTCTTAAATGAAATCTGGTTTTGCTTCTTAACTATTTTTCAGCTTTGATTTTCTTTGACATTGTGAATATGTGTCATATCAAGAAAAGGGCTTTAATTTGAGAATCAAAAAATAGATACAGACTTACAAACTGATCAAATTTAGCTGATATTGATGTGTCAAAACTTTTAAAGTTACATTTATTTCTGATTCAGACACCTTAATCTCTTTTAGAATGTCCTATAAACATTTTCTCCTCTCTCACCTTCAGCACTGGGGTATAATATTGACATTATTCCGGTGTCTATTGGTAGTGGAGGAAAATGACCTGATGAATACATTCGTGTGTGTGTGTGTGTGTGTGCGTGTGCTCACTCAGTTGTGTCCGACACTTTGTGATCCCATGGACTAAAACCCGCCAGGCTCCTCTGTCTGTTGAATTTTCCAGGCAAGACTACTTGAGCAGGTTGCCATTTCTTCCTCTAGTGAATCTTCTGAGCCCAAGGATTAAATCCACATCTCTTGTGCCTCCTGCATTAGCGGACAGATTCTTTACCACTCTGCCACCTGGGAAGTCCAAATACATTCATAGTGATGTGTAAAGCAATTGATGTGCTATTCTTTTCAGAATTATAGTTAAATAATAGATATTTTAAAGTCCCAAGGACAAAGCTAATTAAAAGGAGAAAAATTAAATAATGATAATGCTTTAGGCATTAGTGGAAGAATTCTCTGGACTTGAGGAACCAAGTAGCAGTATTTAATTCCCACCAAGCAGTCAATATCCCATTACCTGTGCCTAAAACCTGCACTGATACAGGCCCCCTATTTTTAAAATCTTAATTATTTATATAATTATTGGTATTTTAAATAATGGCATTAGCAAGAGTTTAAAGATAATTAATTTATTATTGCATCATTATTTTTTTCCTTCTGAGTTTTTACAAACCAGTTTCACAAATAGTGAACTTCTTTTAATATATGTTTCTGTTCTTCTTTACTTATAGTCCAAATGCAAAGCTATTTCTCTCAGTCTATAATGTTAGGGTTAGTTTTCTCATTACACTGGGTGAAGTACATAATTTATATGCCTCAAAAATTATTGAGAAGTAAATTTGTCTTATATTTGTGTGGCTTCTAGGAAGAGACTTGTGTCAACCTCCTTGGACAGTGTCCAACACAACCCTCTTGTCTTTAAAGAGAGTGCTGATTTATCAGACCAAATAGAAATGATAAAGACAATATGATATGTTTGCTATAATTAAGGTATTGCTTTCAGTTGCCTATCATGTTATACATTTTTGCCACTGCTGTTGTTAAAGAATAATTGTCAAAGGAAAGGAAAATTATGATTCTTATATAGATGTAAGAATGAGTACATATTAGAGATTTTATTTAACTCATTCATGAAGAAGCTAAGATGTTATAAATCTGTTCAAAGAAACACAAATTTATATAGAATCATGGAATGTTGAAATGAATGGACAACTGGAAACAAAACTGGTTTTTCCATAGCAAGAGATATTTGTCTCTTTACATAATTTTTTTGCATGTTGATAGACAAGAATTATTCTTGTACAATAGTTCCCATAGTCAGAATCAGACAACCTAGAAGCACATCTCATAGAAAATGTATTGTTTTCCTTTGAAGCACAAAGTTTTTCTTACCCTGTCTAGACATTGTGAGTTTGATTAATCTGTCTTCCTGAATGGCAGTCATGTCTCTGATGATTTAGTAATATGAGGACAATGGACTTTAGCTGAAACTCCAAAGGAAAATTCTAGACTTGAATTTACTATCCTGACAGGTCAAACACTGACTAGTCTGCAAAGCTGCTCCAGTCATCCCTGTAATTGCTGGCACGTGGGGGTAGTCTAGACTTGGTGTCTCCAAAATAACCTTATCAGTTAAATAGCAAAGGAAGACCCATATTAGGAAATTTGAAATAATAACAAAAAAATAACTAGGTGGCTTCAATGGAAACTTTGAATTGCTTAGACTATCATACTTTCTGGGTTAGTAATTCTAGTGTTTTTCTTTTTTGCCTTTGAGCTAGTTTAGAATTCTGCAACTTGTAGATAACTGTTAGCAATGAGAAAGAATTCTTGTCAATAAACATGCAAATAACTTACGTTGTGGGGCAATTTAATTGATTCCTCTCACTCCCTAGTACTCAAGTACCCCTCTGGAAAACGCCACTTTCGAGTCATTTGCACACCTATTTCAACAATTCTTTATTCCATACAAATTTGTAGTCCTTTGGTTCTCCTTTGGACTGGTTGTAACACGTTACCAGTTACCTCAGTTAAATAAATTCTTTGACATGTATTCATTTGATATTTGTATGATATATATATAGGTCTTTTATGATTTGTCATTTAATATCACAAAAGCATATGGAGACTATTCTTGTATAAGAAATGCTTGCAGTCTCACACTGGCTGCGTTACGTTACAAAAGCAGAAACAGAAGGAAATGGTAAATTTGATTACTTGTAATAGAACTCTGTCCTCATTATCATCTCTCCTGTACTTCTTAAGGTGAATATAACTAGTTTTCAGGATGTATATGTTCTCAGTAACTCAGTCATGTCTGACTCTTTGTGACCTCATGGACTGTAGCCTGCCAGGCTTGTCTGTCCATGGGATTCCCAAGGCAAGAATACAGGAATGGGTTGCCATTCCCTTCTCTAGTTTTCAGAATAAAAACTAAATATTTGGTTTATAGGGTTTATTTATTACATGAAACAAATTTCATTAAATTAAAAATACATAATTACCATACTTGCTGTGTCTCATTCTCACTATATCTTGTATTTTTATAGGGAGAAATAAGATATTCAACTTAATTCAAATCAACATAACTCTACTCTAAGTAATGAAGTGCTTTTAATAAAAATTCTTGTTATCCAAGTTAGATATATTTTGTGTAGCTTTCTGAGATTTTTGTGGAAAACTATTTCATAATTGCAAGGTATTGTTTCAGATTTTTAGATAAGCAATGATCAGTTACCAATATTTTTCCTATTTCTAGAAATCAATGTCTTCTTATTAAAAATAGGTTGGTTTTAATCTATAGGTTAGATATTTTACAGCTGTTTAGGCCAGTCCCTCAGTCTTCATTAGTATCAAGGAGTTATGCATGATGAAGAGAAAATATTTACCAATGGAAAACATGTTTACACAACGAAATGATGCATTCCAGTTATTACATTTAGGAAGATAAGACTATATATGCAGGCAACTAATTGAAGTGATATTTTTCATGCTCAGTTGCATTTGTTTGAAAATCTTTTAAGGAAGTACTTATAATTACCTTGATTAAATATAAGCAATAAATAAATACTTTTTAAAGACCTACATTGCTAAGCAATTTCTTTCGATTTTCTTCGGGAAGGCTCCTCCTTTGCGTATCTAATGCTGTGACACTTTGAAATTGAGGACCATGTATTAGTCAGTTAGGGCTAACTAACAGACTGGGTGGTTTAAACAACACAGATTTATTTTCTTACCATTCTGGAGACTGGGAAGTCCAAGATCAAGATGTTGGCAAATTTGGTTTCAGGTGAGGACTCGTCTCCTGGCTTATAGATAGCTCTCTTCTCATTAAAGGCCATTCCTTGGTGCACAAGGAGAGTAGGAAGATGAAGACATAGAGAGAGAGAGAGAGAGAGAGAGAGAGAGAATACTGATGTCTCTTATAATGACACTAATCCCATGGGAGCAAGATCTCACCCATACGTCTTCATTTAACTTTGTTTCCTTAGAGACCCCATCTCCAAATACAGTCATATTGGGTGTTAGGGATTCAACACACGCATTTTAGAAAGATACAAACATTCAGTCCATAACAGACCATATAGTTCAACTTTGTTGAAAAAATTTGACAGTGTGTATATGCATTTTGTTACAAATTAAAGAAAGGTGATCACCGAAGAATTGATGCTTTTGAACTGTGGTGTTGGAGAAGACTCTTGAGAGTCCCTTGGACTTCAAGGAGATCCAACCAGTCCATCCTGAAGGAGATCAGTCCTGGGTGTTCATTGGAAGGACTGATGCTGAAGCTGAAACTCCAACACTTTGGCCACCTGATGTGAAGAACTGACTCATTAGAAAAGACCCTGATGCTGGGAAAGATTGAGGGCAGGAGGAGAAGGGGACAACATAGGATGAGATGATTGGATGGCCTCAGCGACTCGATGGACAGGAGTTTGAGTAAGCTCTGGGAGTTGGTGATGGACAGGTAAGACTGGTGTGTTGCAGTCCATGGGGTTGCACAAAGTTGGACATGACTAAACAAGTGAACTGAACAAGTTAAAGAATGATTTATTTGAGTTGAATAATATTTGCTTATATTAGTACACTTGTACTTTATATACAAATTGTCTCTAGCTTTATGAAACTGTCTTTAGTGCAAATGTAAGACATTTACATTCTATTACTGAAATATTTCCACAGTGCAGTGTGATTGGTGAATTCTGACTGACTGTTTCTTGAGTTTGGACTAGAACCTCACATTTGAGCAAAAATATAATAGTCACTTACATTACCACTCTTTTGAAAAAAGTATATGTTTCATATTTCTTCCCTTTTTTTCACAAAACTCTTTGAAGAATTCTTTTAATAATCATAAGTCTCTAATAACAGCTGAATATATTATAACAAGGAATAAGTTAGTTAGGAACTTAGTGTCAAGAGATATCTGTTGATCATTGTGATCTCTTCTTTAAAATATTTACTATTCTGGCACAGTAGAGATGCATGGCTATTTTAGGTTATATTATAGGCTATATGTCTGCCAAAGTGCGATTGTGTCAACCTATATATTTTATACACATGTTAAATTTCTCTTCGAGTTTAGCACACGATTCCATTGAATCACCACATTGCTGGTAGTATCCTCTCTACTCCAATGTTTCCTGAAATACTTTCTTTTGGACACAAAGAGAAGTGCAGTGACTTATCTCAAGCCCATCTTCTTCCTTCCTACACTTCACTTTTCATAAAGATTTACATTAAAGCATAAAAGAGAAAAAGAAGTAAGTCCTTCTTCAAACCCTGAATGCCTGAGGTGTATTTGGCTGTTACTATAAAACTGCTTTTTACCTTCAGCACTTCCTGAAAAATATTCTTTATACTTTTAGTGCACAGTGTTGATTGCATTGCTTTAAGAACACCTTGCCAAACGTCCTCAAGTTTCTAGTGTGTGTATTGGATATTACTGTTGTTTTTATGGTCTGTTTTCTTTTTCATTTTCTTGAAATGGGGATTAAATGCTATTGTAGAGTTTATGGAATTAAAGAGAAGGCTCATATCCACCAATGATATAAAAATGCTACATTTTTATTTTAAGAAAAGTGTTACTCAGTCATGTCTGACTCTGTGACCCCATGGACTGTAGCCCGCCAGACTCCTCTGTCCATGGAATTCTCCAGGCAAGAATACTGGAGTGGGTAGCCATTCTCTTCTTCAGGGGATCTTCCAAACCCAGGGATCAAACCCAGGTCTCCTGCATTATGAATGGATTCTTTACCATCTGAACTGTCAGAGAAGCCCCACATTCTCCTTTGGGGTTTCAAAAATATTTTAAGGGCATCCCTTCCCATTGTTTTCTCAGAAATTGACCTTTAATATTATTTTTAGTCACTTTCTTGACATTAGAAAGTCCATGGTGTTCTTCTAATAAGTTATGTGGACACTTCTGGAAAACTCCTAACATTACTTTTTCTATTATGATGATTTACACAAGAGAATGCATAAACTGACACATTTGGAAACCCTGTATTGGGGAGTTTCCATGCGAGTGTTATTTATTGGGAGCTAATCACTGAGAATCTTAAGAAAAATAGTTGGTATTGACCCAGCTAGTGAAGCTCATGTAATTATCATACTCAACCATATAAAACACAGCTATATGCAGCCAAAGATCTATGAACATTTCCCAGTAACATCACTGAAATTCATCAGACAGGCTTTGGAGCCTTACAGACCTGAATTTAAATTCCAGCTTCACCACACGTGAACTTAACCGTCTGTAAGTTACTAACCTGCTTAAACTTCTGTTTATTCATTGGCGACTGATGAAATTAGAGATTATGCATGTATCATCTAGTACAATTTCTGGCAAATCTTTGAGAATCCATAAATTGTCAGTATTACTGAGTTTTTGTTACACATTTGCGAGGTCAGGCTAATATTTGACCTTCCGAGAATTATTATGACACAAATCTAGTCTTTAGCTATTATGACTTTGTAGAAAATGTTAGTAATATTAAATATTTTGTTATTTTTCATAAGATCAATATGAAAACCTTAAAAGCTTTCATACATTTGTTCTCATAAAATATCATGCTACATAAATTGTGGTGAATAAATGTAAGGCAAGTGGAGACAGAGGTACCAGTTAGGAGGCTACTAGTTCAAATACACCGTGATGATAATTTATGAAACAGGTTCAGGAAAATTTGATGGTAAGTAGTAGGCTTATGGAGGATAGATTCAAAGAGAATTCCTATGTTTATGGGTGAATCAACTGTTTGTACTGTCATTTACCAAGAACAAAGGCTATAAACAGAGTAAAATCAGCTTCAAGAGTAAAGTAAATTCAGTGTTTTTTAAATTGATGCATAATTGGCATACAATAACATGCATAAATCTTAAGTGTTCAATTTTACATGTTTTGATTTATTCTATTCATTGGTGTCTTCACAAAATGAAATAATACCTGGAATATTTTCTTCACCTCAGAAAATTCCCTCATGCCCTTTTCTAGCTGATTTCAATTCCTCTTTCCTAAGCAAGGAACTTCAGACTGTAGGCTAGTTTTGTGAATCCAGAGATTGTGTATCTATGGACTCATACAGAATGTGTTCGTCTTTGTCTGGGATTGTGTATCTATGGACTCATACAGAATATGATTGTCTTTGTCTGGGATTTTGATTTTAGCCAAATAACTGAGGATTTTGAGAATGTTGTGTGTATTGGTAGTTTATTCTTTTACATTATTGAATAAATGTTTTCCATTGTCTGAAACTATCTCAATATGTCCATTCTCCTATTAGACAGACTTTTTGATTATTTCCTAACTTTGGCAGTTTTTGAATAAAACTGCTATGAATATTATAAATCTTTAATGCAGATATATATATTTTCATTGCTTTTGTGTAAATACCAAAGAATGGAATTGATGGGTTGTAGAGTAGACCTATGCTTAATTTTAAAAAGGAATTGGCAAATCTTTCTCCAAAGTGGTCTCTATTTTATACTCTCAAAAACAATGTATGATAGTTTCAAGTGTTCTATACTCTGTGTAGTGTGGTGTTTATTTGCCACTCTAATAGATGTGAAAAGATATCTTTTTGTGGTTTTCATTTTAATTTGTATTTCCCTGATCACAAATTATTTTGAGTGCCTTTTTATGATTTCATGTGCCTTTTCATTTTTGTTTGAATATCTTATTTTGGAAATTGCCTGTTGTAATAATTTATTGAAATGAAAGTTGCTCAGTCATATCTGACACTTTGTGACAACATGGACGGTAGCCCACCAGGCTCCTCTGTCCGTGGAATTCTCCAGGTAAGAATACTGGAGTGGAGAAGATCTCCAGGGGATCTTCCCAGACCAGGGATCAAACCTGGATCTCTAGCATTGCAGGCAGATTCTTTATTATTTGAGCCACCAGAGAAGCCCTGAACATTTATTAATTTAAAATAGAGATAATTTTTCACAATTTTATTGTTTATTATAAGAGTTTGTATATAATCTTAATGTAAATGTTTTTGTCATATATATGTCTTTTGACTCATTCTCTCTGCACTTGATTTATCTCATTTTTAAGGGAAAACTTTCCAGAAGTAGCAAATTTCCACTTAAGGAATTTCACTTGTGCTAAAAGTTGTATGTGGTTTTTTTTTTTTTTTTGGTTGTTGTTTGTTTGTTTTTAGTCCTTATCAAGAAATCTTTGCTTACTTTAAAGTTATTAGGATATTATAGTATGGATCCTTCTATTAATAGAAGTTTTGTGGTCCTGAGCTTTTAATTTTGGTCTATGACATCTCAAATTAATATTTGTGTGTGGTGTGAAATTGGGTCTACTTTCATAGTTCCTAACATATTTAGTTGATTAATCAACATTTGTCCAAATAAAACCTTTTCTTTCTCAATTTATTTTTCAAATAGTTACACATATGAGTCTTTTTGGGCTCTATTCTATTCACAAATCTCTCTATCTTACACCCAAATCACGCTGTTATTTTAAGTTCTGAAAACAATTCTTATAATTTTTATAGTTCTATTTTTTAAAGATTATTTTCTAGGTTCTTTGTATTTCCATATGAATTTTGGAATTTTCTCACCACTTTCTACTAGAAATTCTGTTTTATTTTGCTAGGGATTGTGTTGAACCCATAGGGCAAATTAGAGAAGGATACTGAACCTTCCAGTACATAAAATGGTAAATCTATTCCTTTAGATCTTCATTAACTCCTTTGGACAACATTTTCTTTTTTTCAGTATACAGGTTGTACATATATTTAATTGGATTTAATCAAGTATCAATACTTTTAAGTGCTAGTTTTAATGGCATTGCTTATTGCTAGTAGTGAAGTGAAAGTGTTCAGTTGTGTCCAACTTTTTGTGGCCCCATGGACTGTAGCCCGCCCAGACTCTTCTGTCCATGGAATTCTCCAGGCAAGAATACTGGAGTGAGTAGCCATTCCCTTCTCCAAGAGATCATCCAGAGGTCAAACCTGGGTCTCCTGCATCGCAGACAGATTCTTTACCCTCTGAGCCACTAGGGATGCCATTATTGTTAGCAGAGAGCAATAGAAATCATTTTCATATGGTTATTTTGAATCCTGTGATCCTGATCAATTCATTTATTAATCTTAGCCATTCTTTTGTAGACTACATAGAGTTTTATATATAATCATAACACTTTCACACAAGGACAGTTTTACTTATTTCTAGATTTTAGGGCTTTTACTTATTTTTAAACACTTTTACTTTACTGCACTGGCTTGGATATCTAATATAGTGCTGAACAGAAGTAGTAAGAGTGAATATCTTGGCTTTTTTTCCTCTCTCAGAAATGTTCAATATTTCATCAATTGTGATGTCAGCATTAGACTTTTCTTAAGTTTCCCTTCTTGCATTAAGGGGAAGTTTCTTTCTATTTTTAGTTTGAAGTATTGTTTTTTAGTTTTCAATTAGCAATAATCACACCTCAGATAAACCTCATTGGCTATGATACTGCCACTGTGCAAAGCTGATGTATTGTTTTTTAATATGATGAATGGATGTTGATATTTTTCTTTTTCTGCATTATGAAAGTTATATGGTTTTCTCTTTTATTCTGTTAATTCTTTGAGTTACATTGACTTTTGAATGAAATATCAAACTAAATTTATGGGCTAAATTAGGGTTTTTGTAACATTTTTCTTTTTATACATGGATTGATTGAATTCATTAATATTTTATTATGAAATTTTGAACCTGTGTTTGTGAGAGATATTGACCTGATTTTTTTTTTCTTGTAATATTTCACCACAAAGTTAATCTGGTTTTATAAAATACAATGGGAGTACAGTGCTCTCTCTACCACTAATTTCTGAAAGTTTGTGTATAATAGGTCTTATTTCTTCCTTAAATACTTGATAGACAAATATAATGAGGAGGAAGACACAGCTCTTGCCCCAAAGGAACTTACAGTTGAGTATTGAGAAAGACTAGCTACCATGACATTACGGCTTAGTCTAGCAAGTGATATGATAAAAGTGGACACTAGAGACAAAAGGAGAGGACTTGGGACAAGCTTCTGGGAGGTGTCGTATAGACTCAGTTCTGAGGAATGAGGAAGAGTTAGCTAAGCTACTCCCAGATTCCTGTCCCTCAGAGGCTGCAAAATACAATCAGTTCTCATTACTCACAGATTCTCTATTTGCAAATTTTCCTACTCACTAAAATATATCCATAACCACAAAATCAATACTCATGGCAATTTTACAGACCTTTGCAGAGCAGTGAAAAATGTGAGTGGCCCAATGTGCCATGTCCCAGTTAGGATCAAAGAAGGGCATCTCTGCCTGTTCCTATCAGGTGTCATACTGTAAACATGTGTCTTTTCATGGTCTATTTGGGGCTTTGGGTTGGCGTTTTTCACATTTTGGTGCTTTTTGATGGTGATTTTGTTGTTTACAATGGCCCCAAGCAAAGTGCTAAAATGTGTCTAGTGTTCCTAAGCACAAGAAGGCTGTGATGTGTCTTTTGGAGAAAATAAAAGTGTTAGACAAACGTCTTTCAGGCATGAATTATAGTGCTTATCAGCCACTTTGTTTTTCAGTCACTAGGTCATGTCCTACTCTTTGTGACCCCATGGACTGCTGCATGCCAGGCTTTCCTGTCCTTTATTATCTCCTGGATAATATCTCCCCTCTATCTTGCTCATGGAGAAGTCAATGGCAACCCACTCCAGTACTGTTGCCTGGAGAATCCCACGGACGGTGGAGGCTGGTGGGCTGCCGTCTATGGGGTCGCACAAAGTCGGACACGACTGGAGCGACTTAGCAGCAGCAGCAGCAGCATCTTGTTCATACTCATGTCCACTGAGTGACCCACTAGCTGAATGCTAATGAATCAACAATATATACTAAACAAGTTGTTTTCAACCAATAATAACATGACAAAGTTATATATTGATTCTAAGTTGATGAACAGTTTGTGACTAGAGGCTTGTAGCAATCTAAGCCTATGTTCCCCCAGGAGCAATGTTTCAGCATTCACTGCATCTGTGTTTGCAGCAACTTTATGAAATGTAACTACTCGTAAATAGTGGCAATCAACTCTAAATGTTTCCTGTTTTAAGCACTAAGTTTTGAGGTAGTTGGCTATGCATCAGTAGGTAACTAAAATAACATATAAAGTTCAACGATGTATTCTTTTTATAAAGTCGACATGATCTGACAATTAACACACACTTCAGGAGTGTGTCTAATGTCTAGCCAAAAATATTTTAGCACAGAATAAATGTGTACATTTGCAGGTAGATATTCTTCTTTTTTTTTTTTTCTTCTGAAATTGACATAACACTGAAGACTATTTGGAATTATTGTACTTTAAGATATAATGAATACCTTCTATTTGGAAGCTGCCCTGGTGACTCAGACAGTAAAGACTCTGCCTGCAATGCATGAGACCCGGGTTCAATCCCAAGATTGGGAAGATCTCCTGGAGAAGGGAAAGGCAACTCCAGTAATTCTTTCCTGGAGAATTCCATGAACAGAGGAGCCTGGTGGGCTACAGTCCATGGGTCACAGAGAGTTGGACATGATTGAGCAACTAACACTAGCACTTTAATGTATCAAGAATTTGTCACATCCAGTGGCTTCCCACTTAACTTTGTTTTCAGGATCTCTTTTAGCAAAGAATTGTGAACAGCATAGCAGCATTAGAAAATGCCCATTTTGTGGCTTTTCCCTATAAACCAGTTTTAAAAATCAACCAAACAAAGTTAAACTGGCTATCTGGGAAAAGGAATATCTTGACAACTGAAGATCCCTGTTTGGTTTGCATTCCCCATGATTATCCTTGTTCCAGACTTGTTAAGAAATGATTATTACTCAAGATATAGAAGAACTTTGCCTAGTTATGAGGGACAGACATAGATGTATAGGGTGAGCCATTAGCAAAAGATTAACTGTTGGCTCTTTATTGAAAAGTCACATTTATTTTGTTAAAAGGTACCAGATTATGTATAAAAAAACAGAAAATAGCTGAATTGGGCACAAGCATTCTGTAGGGATTAAATGAATGGCAGTTGCAAAACCATTGTGAGATGTAAAAGCAGCATTTTAGCTTTTGCTGAAGGACTGTGGCTCTCACTTTCCTTGTAGCTCTGGCCCATGTCTTGCTGCTAGCTCAGCTGTTAAATTACTGTGATACTGGAAAACAAGTTGGACCTGGCTGTGTTGATAAGGAAAATAATTTAGTGAGTCCAAGTGCTCACTCTCAAAAATAGCACCTTAAATGGATAGTTAATGAATAATAATCATAATATTCAATTATATGATGTACATTTATCTTAAAAGATATATGAAAAATAAAATACCTTACCTATGAAATTACATATTTACTGAAAATGTATAAATTGTTCATCTCAGAGACAACATTGTTTCTGATGCTGGTTTTCAGTGGGGACAGAGATGATAGAAATCAAGTGGTTATTTAACCCAGAAGAAACAAGAGTAGGCAATATATATGTATTTCAATCTAAGTGATAACTTAAAAATCTTTGCGTCAGATCTTCTGGGACTCTTTATTTGGGGTTTACTAATCTTTACAGATTTTGGAACTTGAACACAGCACCAGGAATCTTGGCACTGACTCCCATTCTTTGTAGTCTCCAATATTGCTCTAAAAAACACAAGAGATGGAACGTTTGAAATTTAGTTCTGCTTAGATCGAAGTCACAATTCTTGCCTTCTTCTACTACGGAAATAGGAAGAAGTGCTTGAGAAGGAATTGATCAAGTACTTTACTTCTATATGTTCTTGGCAGTCAACTCCACCTCTGTCCCCTCAGGTTAATAATTCCCACTGAGGGTAAGGGATTATGGAAGAGAGACATTTAATTCATTAATTCAGAAAAATAAATAAACTGATGCTTCTGAAAATAATCATTTTGGAATGGGGGAGGGACAATTCTTAGGTCTACTCATTTCAAATTTCTATGCTTTAAAAGTTTCAATAATGTTCATATAATGTTATATATAATCATATAATGTTCATGAAAGTTTCAGTGATGAACTGGAGAAGAGAATGGCAAACCACTTCAGTATTCTTGCCTTGAGAACCCCATGAACAGTATGAAAAGGCAAAAAGATAGGTCACTGAAAGATGAACTCACCAGATTGATAGATACCCAATATACTACTGAAGATCAGTGGAGAAATAAGTTCAGAAAGAAGGAAGAGACAGAGACAAGACAAAAACAACACCCAGTTGTGGATGTAATTGGTGATGAAAGTAAAGTCCAATGCTGTAAAGAGAAATATTGCATAGGAACCTGGAATATTAGGTCCATGAATCAAGGTAAATTGGAAACAGGAGATGGCAAGAGTGAACATTGGCGTTTTAGGAATCAGTGAACTAAAATGGACTAAAATGGGTGAATTTAACTCAGATGACCATTATATCTACTACTGTGGGCAAGAATCCCTTAGAAGAAATGGAGTAGCCATCATAGTCAACAAAAGAGTCCAAAATGCAGTACTTGGATGCAGTCTCAAAAACAGCAGAAATGATCTTTCTGTTTCCAAGGAAAACCATTCAATATCGCAGTAATCCAAGTCTATGCCACAACCAGTTATGCTGAGAAGCTGAGCAATTCTATGAAGACCTACAAGCCCTTCTAGAACTAGTACCCAAAAAAAGATGTCCTTTTCATTTTTGGGGACTGGAATGCCAAAGTAGGAAATCAAGAAATACCTGGAGTAACAGGCAAATTTGACCTTGGAGTACAGAATGAAGCAGGGAAAAGGCTAATGGAGTTTTGCCAAGAGAACGCACTGGTCATAGCAAACACCCTCTTCCAACAACACAAGAGAAGACTCTACACATGGACATCGCCAGATGGTCTATACCGAAACCAGACTGATTATGTTCTTTGCCACCAAAGATGGAGAAGCTCTATACAGTCAGCAAAAACAACACCAGGAGCTGACTGTGGCTCAGATAATGAACTCCTTATTGCCAAACTCAGACTTAAGTTGAAGAAAGTAGGAAAAACCACTAGACCATTCAGGTATGGCATAAATCAAATCCCTTATGATTATACAGTGGAAGTGAGAAATAGACTCAAGGGATTATATCTGATAGACAGAGTGCCTGAAGAACTGTGAATGGAGGTTCATGGCACTACAGGAGGTGGGGATCAAGACCATTTCCAAGAAAAAAATGGAAAGGGCAAAACGGTTATCTGAGGAGGCATTACAAACAGCTGTGAAATGAAAAGAAATGAAAGGCAAAGGAGAAAAGGAGAGATACAGCCATTTGAATGCAGAGTTCCAAAGAATAGCAAGGAGAGATAAGAAAGCCTTCCTCGGTGATCAGTGCAAAGAAATAGTGGAAAACAATAGAATGGGAAAGACTAGAGGTCTCTTCAAGAAAATTAGAGATACCAAGGGAACATTTCATGCGAAGATGGACACAATAAAGGACAGAAATGGTATGAACCTAACAGAAGAAGAAGATATTAAGAAGAGGTGGCATGAATACACTGAACTATACAAAAAAGATCTTCACAACCCAGATAATCATGATGGTGTGATCACTCACCTAGAGCCAGACATCCTGGAATATGAAGTCAAGTGGGCCTTATGAAGTATCACTAGGAACAAAGCTAGCGGAGGTGATGGAATTCCAGTTGAGCTATTTCAAATCCTAAAAAATGATGTTGTGAAAGTGCTTCACTTAATATGCTAGCAAATTTGGAAAACTCAGTAGTGGCCACAGGACTAAAAAGGTCAGTTTTCACTCCAATCCCAAAGAAAGACAATGCCAAAGAATGCTCAGACTACCGCGCAATTGCACTCGTCTCACAAGATAGCAAAGTAATGCTCAAAATTCTCCAAGCCAGGCTTCAACGGTATGTGAACCATGAACTTTCAGATGTTCAAGCTGGATTTAAAAAAAGACAGAGGAACCAGAGATCATATTGCAAACACCCATTGGATCATTGAAAAAGCGAGAAAGTTTCAGAAAAAATCTACTTCTGCTTTATTGACTATGCCAAAGCCTTTGATGTGTGGATCACAACAAACTGTGGAAAATTCTTCAAGAGATGGGAATACCAGACCACCTGACCTGCTTCCTGAGACATCTGTATTCAGGTCAAGAAGCAACAGTGAGAACTGTACATGGAACAACAGACTGGTTCCAAATCGGGAAAGGAGTACGTCAAGGCTGTATATTGTCACCCAGTTTATTTAACGTATATGCAGAATATATCATGAGAAATGCAGGGCTGGATGAAGCACACGCTGGAATCAAGATTGCTGGGAGAAATATCAATAACTTCAGATTTGTGGATGACACCACCCTTATGGCAGAAAGCGAAGAAGAACTAAAGAGCCTCTTGATGAAAGTGAAAGGGGAGAGTGAAAAAGTTGGCTTAAAACTCACCATTCAGAAAACTAAGATCATGGCATCTGCTCCCATCACCTCATGGCAAATAGATGAGGAAACAATGGAAACAGTGGCAGACTATATTTTGGGGTTCCAAAATCACTGCAGATAGTGACTGCAGCTATGAAATTAAAAAAGGCACTTGCTTCTTGGAAGAAAAGCTATGACCAACCTAGACAGCATGTTAAAAAGCAGAGACATTATTTTGCCAGCAAGCTTCTATCTAGACAAAGCTATGGCTTTTCCAGTAGCCATGTATGGATGTGAGAGTTCGACTGTAAAGAAAGCTGAGAGCCAAAGAATTGATGCTCTGAACTTTTGGGTTGAAGATTCTTGAGAGTCCCTCGGACTGCAAGGAGATCAAACCAGTCCATCCTAAAGGAAATCAGTTCGGCATATTCACTGTAATGACTGATGATGAAGCTGAAACTCCCATATTTTGGCCACCTGATGAGAAGAACTGACTCATTGGGAAAGAGCCTGATGATGGGAAAGATTGAAGGTTGGAGGAGAAGGGGACAACAGAGGTAGAGATGGTTGGATGGCATCACTGACTCAATGGACATGAGTTTGAGTAGACTCTGGGAGTTGCGATGGACAGGGAGCCCTGGCGTGCTGCAGTCCATGGGGTCGCAGAGTCAGACATGACTGAGCAACTGAACTGTACTGAACTGACTGTTTATATTTCTTTTAAGCATTGTGCTTTTGAGCACTAAATGGTTTAAATAAGATTTTAATTTCTGTAAATAATCCTCAAGGAGTCTAAAATAGAACTGAATCCTGTGCATTACAGTTTAATAGATGTGCTATTGTTTAAACTGCAGTTGTATTTGATTTTCTTCCTAGAATTAGATTCAATTTAGTCTTTTGGTCTACTCTACTGGAAATTTTCTTCATTAAAAACTTTGATCTCTTTTTGAACTTACCCATTAATCAGTTTAGTTCACTGATCTGATTCTAAAATATAAGCATATGAAAAGGTTGAAATAATTGGTTTGCTCTGAATTACAAAGTTCATCTGGATATAATCTATGGAGACAACAGGAAATCTGAAAATATTATGAAAACATTTCCTTTAGTTGTTTATTTCTGTTGGAAAGAAAAATAAATTTGTATTTATCTCTGAACCCAAAAGTCACCAACAGAAGATGAGAGATTAGTATTTTCTTATGAGAAAGATGCATAATTTACATATAGGTTACTTTACCTTAACAAAAATGAATTTTGAGTTTAACTTTATAAAAGATGAGAAATATTTGGTAAAATGCCTTAAACTCCACTTTAATTTATTATGACCAGATCTATATACAAATAGTTCATTAAATATGGGGATAAAGAAAATTATTAATGAAGTTAACAACTAATTATTAGTGTTTGAAGGATAAAATCCTTTGACAAATTTTTAAATTAATAAGCTTTATTTTTTTAGAGTAAATTTAAGTTCACTGCAAAGTTCATTGTGTGGAAAGCAGAGATAATTCCATATATTTTCTGTTTCTACACGCATATAACCTTCCACACTATGAATGTCCCACACCACAGTGGTACATTTGTTATAGTCAGTGAGCCTATATTGATATATGATTATCAACCAAGGTCCATAATTTATATTACAGAAGGGAAAACATTATATATATATATATATAATATGTGTGTGTGTGTGTGTGTGTGTGTGTGTGTATATAAAACATGTACAACATATGCATCTCTTTATTCACATGATATCCAAAATTTTAGAAAAATGTACACTATGTATTATAAAATTACACCAAAGCCTGAAAAGTGTTTTTAACATTCTGAAAAGATGAAGATCAATATAAACATGACCTTGGAAACAATCTAGAGCTTGTGGTACTATCTTTCTTCTAAATAGTTAGATATTCTTTCATTGAAGATACCAGGTCTCTCAAAGGGATCTTGTGACAATTATGGTAATGCTAGACAGGGACCAGGGGGGCATATTTTTTTTCTATACTGAAATAAACCTCACCCACTTTGACATCTCTTGCAGTGGAGCACAGTCTGCATGGTGGTGGTCATGGATTGGAGGGAGGGGAGGTGTGGAAATTGTGGTGTACATGCTATGAGACAAGCTGAAGCAATTACTATTTGGCTGTGTCTTGAGTCCCTGCTCCTACTATTTAAAGCTATGTAAACTAGAGTTGAAGAAAGCTGAGTGCAGAAGAATTGATTCTTTTGAATTGTGGTGTTGGAGAAGACTCTTGAGAGTCCCTTGGACTGCAAGGAGATCCAATCAGTCCATCCTAAAGCAGATCAGTCCTGGGTGTTCATTGGAAGGACTGATGCTGAAGTTGAAACTCCAATACTTTGGCCACCCCACGTGAAGAGTTGACTCATTGGAAAAGACCCTGATGCTGGGAGGGATTGGGGGCAGGAGGAGAAGGGGACAACAGAGGATGAGATAGCTGGATGGCATCACCGACTTGATGGACATGTGTTTGAATAAACTCCGGGAGTTTGTGATGGACAGGGAGGCCTGGTGTGCTGCAATTCATGGGGACGCAAAAGGTTGGACATGGCTGAGCGACTGAACTGAACGGAACTGAACTGAAACTAGAGTTGGGGAATGTTGTGTGGCAGAAACCTTTGAATTAATTACTAACTTAGGACCAATTGTTACCGAGTCTGTGCTTGTGAAGCATTCAGTCAAATCTGGTGGACCTGACAGTTTCATGAAACTCCCAATGAAGGACCAGACCCTGAATCATTATGAAGACTGACTCTATGTTATGGACGGAATGTTTTTGTTTTTCTAAAATTCTTGATGAAATCCTAATGCCTAGTGTGACAGTATTAGGAGATGGGCATTTGGAAGAGGATTAAGCTGTGAGGGTGGAGCCTTCATGAATGGGATGAGTGCCCTTATAAAAGAACACCGCCCCCGCCCACAACCCTCCCTAGAGAACTCTCTCGCCCCTTCTGCCGTGTGAGGACACAGTGAGAAGGCAGCCATCTGCAAATCAGAAAACAGGTCCTCACCAGACACTAAATCTGATCCTGGACTTCTCAGCCTCCAAAACTGTGAGAAATAAATGTTTACTGTATAAGTCAGTAGTCTGTGATATTTTTATTGCAGTACCCCCAAAGGACTGAGACATTTTGCCTACACATGAAAAACCCAGTGTTCCTAGATAAACTTTCTGCTTTTAAAACCTCAAGCTGCAACTTTACCAGAGCATATATCACTCTTTTAGGGCTCAATGGATATTTCAGAAATGTGGTAATGTAATGTACACCAGCGGTTAAGCAAATAGGTTGGAATCATTTACATCTGGGCTTTAATCAGAGCCCTTCTTTTAAAAATTTCCTAAAACACTCTAGTTATCAATTTATCTATAGGATAATTTCTACTTGATAGATCATAATGAAAATAAATTATTTGTATATTAAATGAAAGAATGAATGTTACCCTTGATTAGGTAATATCAAAAAGTGTTCACTTCATGAAAGTTATTTGCCCTTTACTCCATATTTCAGGTTACTAGTTTATAAAAATTTTTAATTAAAAAAGATTTTTTATTTTATATAGAAGTATAGCCAATTAACTATGTTGTGATAGTTTCAGGTGGACAGAAAAGGGACTCAGCCATACATATATATGTATCCATTCTGCCCCAAACTCCCCTCCTAACCAGGCTGCCACATAAACTAGTTTATATTTTAATAATCATCCTTGAAAGTGAAGAGTGGAAGTTGCTCAGTTGTGTCCAACTCTTTGTGACCCCATGGACTGTATAGCCCATGGAATTCTCCAGGCCAGAATGCTGGAGTGGGTAGCTGTTCCCTTCTCCAGGGGATCTTCCAAACCCAGGGATCTAACCCAGGTCTCCCACATTGCAGGTGAATTCTTTACCATCTGAGCCACAAAGGAAGCCAAGAACAATGGAAGAGATTCTTGTAGCAAGTGTATTTCTGAACATTTCTACATCACACCTACAAAATGCAAATTATAATATTAAATGGCTTAATATGATGTCATAAGGAGGAGACTTTTTACCTTAACATCTGTGCTGCAATTACCTCAGTCATTTGAAAAATTAATTTCTACATTCCACAAGTATCTTATTCCATGACAGATTTCAAGACAGATTGCTCTTTAGGAGTGAATGGGGTGATTTTACTACCCTTCATATAATTTCAACAATTGATATGAAGTACAGTAATTTTTCAAACTGTGTTTGCTCTTGATGGCATTTTCAAAAATTTCCAAGTTGCTGTTCTATGTATCCAGTATATGATTTTTAATATAGTACATAAATTCTTCTGTTTTGGCCCCCAGGATACTGAAAATTGACAAGGATGACAAGTTGTTTTGCCAATGACTTGATGAGATTAAGTGAAAGAACGAAGTAATTTTTTGGCCAGTTGCCATTATACTCCATCACTATAACTGAATTAATCTCCCAATGAATTATATTAATAGCTTTGATTTGCATGAAAGTTTTTTAGGAGTTTAATAACTTTGTGCGTAGCAGTTCTTTTCATTTTGTCTATTTTTTAAAATTTTATTATGGAAATTTTAAGCATAAAAAGAAGAGGCAATAGTATAGATGAATCCTTACATTGCATCATCCAGCTTCAACAAATATTCATACTTTACAATCTCGTTTTATCTCTCGCCTCTACTTTTATTTCCTGGAATATTTTTTAAAATCCCAGATATTGTGCCTCAAACCGTTTTACAAATATGTAATTCAGTACCTTGTCTCTGGGTGTTTTCATGGTAAAGAATCCCCCTTCCATGCAGGAGATGTAGGTTCAATTCTTGGGTCAGGAAGATCACCTGGAGAAGGAAATGGCAGCCCACTCCAGTATTCTTGCTGGGAAAATCCCATCTATAGGGGAGCCTGGCAGTCTACAGTCATGGGCTCGCAAAAGAGTCAGACACGGCTGAGTGACTAAATAACAGCAACAGCAAACTTATCATTAATAAGTGATGAATTAAAAAAAATCATAATGCCATTTTCATGACCCTAACAAAATCAGTCATTTATTTTATTTAATATCCAGTCTGTGTTGCAATTTTCTGATTGTCTCCAAGCTGTCATTTTGTGGTTTTGTTCAAATCAACATCAAAGCATGTTTTGCATTTGTACCTGTGTATTAACACTCATAAACTATAACCGATCCCTACTTTGTATTTTAACTTGTTGTTTTTCTATCTTCAATTTGACTCTTTCTGTAGAAAGCAAGTGAAAAATCTTTAAATGACTGTGTTTCCCATAAGACAGTGTAGTTAGTTGGAGCATAAAAATATTAGGATTTCTCTGTAAAATAAAACTCTAAATACTGAAAAAACTCACTCATTTACTCAACAAGTAGTTTGGGGTGTTTCCAGTGCATAACTGGGATTGAATGTTGAACAAAACTGGTCCAACTTGGGCTCTTCTGAAGTTGTGTCAAACAGGAAGGAGGGGCATGGAGCCAGTCACATAAAATGCCGTGTCAACAGTGTGTAGCAGGGCATTATCGGAGCAAATAAGGGAGAACCACTCCATCCTGGCTGGTTCCACTTTATGATTATACTCTCAAATCAGCCTTGAGAGCTTTCTGGAAACACTAATGCATTTCTCTTGTCCATTTTTTTCACTCTCCTAGATCAAGAATCAGTAAGCTATCTTCTGTGAGCAAAATATGTCTCTGCCTGCTTTTATAACTAAAATTTTATTGACACAAGTCATGATTATTTGTTTACACTGTGACACTGAAGTTGAGTAACTGTGACAGAGACTGTGTTTTTCACAAAGACTAAAATATTTGATATCTGGTTCTTTGAGACAAAAATTTGCTGACCTCTGTTCAAGATGGCTACTAAACACATTCTTCTGTGTCTGCAAAACTTCAACCTTACTTCCCCTCTTTCCAGTTCCAGTTCAGTCGCTCAGTCGTGTCTGACTCTTTGGGACCCCATGAATCGCAGCTCGCGAGGCCTCCCCGTCCATCACCAACTCCTGGAGTCTACCCAAACCCATGTCCATTGTGTTGGTGATGCCATCCAACCATCTCATCCTCTGTCGTCCACTTCTCCTCCTGCCCTCAATCTTTCCCAGAATCAGAGTCCTTTCCAATGAGTCAGCTCTTCGCATCAGGTGGCCAAAGTACTGGAGTTTCAGCTTCAACATCAGTCCTTCCAATGAACACCCAGGACTGATCTCCTTTAGGATGAACTGGTTGGATTCCCTCTTTAGTCTCAGCCAAAAAAACTTACTTTTTTATTTTTAAAAGAGTATAGAAAAATGCATAGGAATAATTTCACTTTCTCCTACACCAAGACCAATCTTCCTTTTATCACTTTCCAGTTTCCCCTTTTTCTGTTCATTTTTGAGCTTGTCAGTCTTGATGAGAATCGCATGAAAGAGTAATTTTCCTTTACTCTCTGTATTTCTACTTTTTCCATTCTGTAATGAAGTCTTGCCATACAATATTTTTGTCAAACCCAGTAATGGCTTCCTTGCTGCCCAATTCATTGGTCAAGTCTAACTTGCTTTCTAAACATCATTTGATAAAATTCATCATCCTCTCTTTCTTGAAACACTTTTTAAATGTAGCTTCTCAAAATCTATTGATTATTCTCTTAATCCAGTCTTCTGACATTTTGTCCTTTGCTGGGTTTTATTTTTCTTACAGTCTTTGCCCTCATATATCTTTGTCCCAAGACTTAGTTCTCTTACCTTCCCTTTTTACACATAACGTTATCAGTTTTATCCAGTTTCTTACAGTAAATGTCATTCTGTATTCTTGATTTGTACGTTTACTTCTTGGAACCCCAGATTTATATTTATTTATTGGGATGTCTAGATGATGCTGAAAAATTAGAATTTTTCCAAATTTGATTTGTATATTTGATTAGATATTTCCAATATTTGATTTTTTTTTCTAAAGTCAACTGCTCTTTATTTTGGTAAAAGGCACATTCTTCTATATGCTAAGATGAAAAGCTTTGAATTTTGAGGGTTCCCTCTTTCTCTCAGATCCTAAAACTAGCCCATCAGAAAATCCTATCATATTTGTTCAAAAATGTATCAAGTATTCAACCACTTCCTCACATCTACTTTGACCACTTCTTGCAAGCCACCCTCATCTCTTATCTGGATTATTATAATATCCACTTGATCTCTCTCTGCCAGCTCTTTCTCTCTGTCGTCTGTTCTCCATACAGTTGCCAAAATGATACTATTTAAATACTTGAACCTCTCTAGAGAGTCCGTGGGTACCCATATAAAAATGAAATCCTTATCTTGTAAAACACAACTAAAGCAAACAACAAATGGCTTTTTTAAATTAGCAATTGTTGGAAATAATCAAAGGTCTGTTTACAAAGATATGGGTGAGGCAAAAAAGGAACTTCAGGGTATAGTGGGAATAGGGCAGGACCAGGGGATTAGTGACAGAAAGCAGAGGTCATTACCATCCCTGAGCCTGAAGGAATGAGTGAAAGTATTATTGGCACCTAGAGGCAGAGGATTACCTGTAAGGAGCCAGGCCCAGTAGTGTAGAAGCAGAGTCAGCAGAGGCAATCAAGTGCAGGGAGGTTTGGGAGATTAAATATCTCACCTTCACTCTCCTCTTTCCCTCTGATTTCCTCTCATGTCTCTTCTTGGCCAAATTCAACCTAAAGCCAAGGATAAGGCAATGCGTTGATACAATTCATAGAAAGTGGTATATATGCTGAGATGAAATCTCTTTTATTTTTTTATTTTTTTCATTTATTTTTATTAGTTGGAGGCTAATTACTTTAAATATTGTAGTGGGTTTTGTCATACATTGACATGAATCAGCCATGGATTTACATGTGTTCCCCATCCCGATCCCCCCTCCCACCTCCCTTCCCACCCCATCCCTCTGGGTCTTCCCAGTGCACCAGCCCCGAGCACTTGTCTCATGCATCCAACCTGGGCTGGTGATCTGTTTCACCATAGATAATATACATGTTTCGATGCTGTTCTCTCGAAACATCCCACCCTCGCCTTCTCCCACAGAGTCCAAAAGTCTGTTCTGTACATCTGTGTCTCTTTTTCTGTTTTGCATATAGGGTTCTCATTACCATCTTTCTAAATTCCATATATATGTGTTAGTATGCTGTAATGTTCTTTATCTTTCTAGCTTACTTCACTCTGTATAATGGGCTCCAGTTTCATCCATCTCATTAGAACTGATTCAAATGAATTCTTTTTAATGGCTGAGTAATATTCCATGGTGTATATGTACCACAGCTTCCTTATCCATTCATCTGCTGATGGGCATCTAGGTTCCTTCCATGTCCTGGCTATTATAAACAGTGCTGCAATGAACATTGGGGTGCATGTGTCTCTTTCAGATCTGGTTTCCTCGGTGTGTATGCCCAGAAGTGGGATTGCTGGGTCATATGGCAGTTCTATTTCCAGTTTTTTAAGGAATCTCCACACTGTTCTCTATAGTGGCTGTACTAGTTTGCATTCCCACCAACAGTGTAAGAGGGTTCCCTTTTCTCCACACCCTCTCCAGCATTTATTGCTTGTAGATTTTTGGATAAGAGCCATCCTGACTGGCATGAAATCTCTTTTAAAGTGTTAATATATGAAAAAGGAAGGAATAAAACAATGCACATGAGCAATCCATTTCATAAAATTAAAAAAGAAGTTTTACAACAAATGACAGGTAGTCTAAAGTCAAAAGATTATTGTTAATTAAGGAAAATCAGATATTCAAAGTTACAGAATTCAGCACTTTTCTATGTATAGGGAGATGAATGAGTCTGGGCTCATTGAATCATTCCTTTGATAGACACCTCAACTTCTTTTCTTAGCTATTTGTAAG
Source organism: Cervus elaphus (assembly GCF_910594005.1). Classification (NCBI taxonomy): domain Eukaryota; kingdom Metazoa; phylum Chordata; class Mammalia; order Artiodactyla; family Cervidae; genus Cervus; species Cervus elaphus. Next base: position 87,633,908 of record NC_057834.1, on the reverse strand, counting down.
GCCTCCCCAGACAACCATTTTGCCTTTTTGCATTTCTTTTTCTTGGGGATGGTCTTGATCACAGCCTCCTGTACAATGTCACAAACCTCTGTCCATAGTTCTTCAGGCACTCTGTCTATCAGATATAATCCCTTGAGTCTATTTCTCACTTCCACTGTATAACCATAAGGGATTTGATTTATGCCATACCTGAATGGTCTAGTGGTTTTCCCTACTTTCTTCAACTTAAGTCTGAATTTGGCAATAAGGAGTTCATGATCTGGGCCACAGTCAGCTCCCGGTGTTGTTTTTGCTGACTGTATAGAGCTTCTCCATCTTTGGCGGCAAAGAATATAATCAATCTGGTTTCATTATAGATCATCTGGTGATGTCCATGTGTAGAGTCTTCTCTTGTGTTGTTGGAAGAGGGTGTTTGCTATCACCAGTGCGTTCTCCTGGCAAAACTCCATTAGCCTTTTCCCTGCTTCATTCTGTACTCCAAGGTCAAATTTGCCTGTTACTCCAGATATCTCTTTACTCCCTACTTTTACAATGCAGTCCCCTATGATGAAAAGGACATCTTGTTTGTGTGTTAGTTCTAGAAGGTCTTGTAGGTCTTCATAGAACCATTCAATTTTAGCTTCTTTGGCATTATTGGTTGGGATATAGACTTGGATCACTGTGATATTGAATGGTTTGCCTTGAAAACAGAGATCATTCTGTCATTTTTGAGATCGCACCCAAGTACTGCATTTGGACTCTTTTGTTGACTATCAGGGCTACTCCATTTCTTCTAAGTGATTCTTGCCCACAGCAGTAGATATAATGGTCATCTGAATTAAATTCACCCATTCTGGTCCATTTTAGTTCAATGATTCTTAAAAAGTTGATGTTCACTCTTGTCATCTCCTGTTTGACCACTTCCAATTTACCTTGATTCATGGACCTAATATTCTAGGTTCCTAATATTGCTCTTTACAGCATTCGACTTCACTTCCATCACCAGTGACATCAACAACTGAATGTTGCTTTTGCTTTGGCTCCATCTCTTCATTCTTATTGGAGTTATTTCTCCACTAATCTCCAGTAGCCTATTAGGCACATACCAAGCTGGGGAGTTCATCTTTCATTGTCGTTTCTTTCTGCATTTTCATTCTGTTCATGGGGCTCTCAAGGCAAGAATACTGAAGTGGTTTTCCATTCCCTCCTCCAGTGAACCACGTTTTGTCAGAATTCTCCACTAAGATCATGGCATCCAGTTCCATCTCTTCATGGCCAATAGATGGGGAAACAATGGAAACAGTAACAGACTTTATTTTCTTGGGTTCCAAAATCACTGCAGATGGTGTCTACAGCCATGAAATTAAGACATTTGCTCCTTAGAGGAAAATCTATGACAAACCTAGATAGCATATTAAAAAGCAGAGGCATTACTTTGCTGACAAAGGTTCATCTAGTCAAAGCAATGGTTTTTCCAGTAGTCATGTATGGAAGTGAGAGTTGGGCCATAAGGAAAGCTAGGGCTGTAGAATTGATGGTTTTGAACTGTGGTGTTGGAGAAGGCTCTTGAGAGTCCCTTGGACTGCAAGGAGATCCAACCAGTCAATCCTAAAGGAAATAAGTCCTGAATATTCATTGGAAGGACTGATGATGAAGCTGAAACTACAATACTTTGGCCACATGATGTGAAGAACTGACTCCTTGGAAAAGACCCTGATGTTGGGAAAAATTGTAGGTAGAAGGAAGAGGGGACAACAGAGGATGAGATGGTTGGATGGCATCACTGACTTGATGGACATGAGTTTGAGCATGCTCTGGGAGTTGGTGATGGACAGGGAAGCCAGGCATGCTGCAGTCCAATGGGGTTGCAAAGAGTCAGACACGACTGAGCAACTGAACTGTACTGAACTGACACCTCAAGTATCTGGGCCACTATCCTGGTTTTCCATGTCCTGGGGTTCCTCAGGGCTAACCGTGGGGAGTGGTTGCAGTCTGATGGCTGCTGGATGGCAGGTTTTCTTTCCTTCCTTAGTTTCCTCAGGACTTACCAGCTCATGGTCCATGATTGTTTGTGATTGCTGATGACTGTGATATCCTTTATTTACTGATATGACAGGAAATATTCTATTTATCAAGGTTCAAGCTCAGTAGTTTGTTTATGAACTTATTAAACAGTTTCAGTCCTTTTTATAGTAATGATGTAAGAGACAAAGGAGAAAAAACAATTCAAAGGAAGGAGAATATTGACTCCAGTTCAGTTCAGTCACTCAATTGTGTCTGTTCTTCCCATCAGGTGGCCAAAGTATTGGAATTTCCACTTCAGCCTCAGTCCTTCCAATGAATATTCAGGACTTATTTCCTTTAGAATTGACTGGTTGGATCTCCTTGCAGTCCAAGGGACTCTCAAGAGTCTTTTCCAACACCACAGTTCAAAAGCATCAGTTCTTTGGTGGTCAGCTTTCTTTATAGTCCAACTCTCACATCCATATGTGACTACTAGAAAAACCATAACCTTGACTAGATGGATCTTTGTTGGAAAAGTAATGTCTCTGCTTTTTAATGTGCTGTCTAGATTGGTCATAGCTTTTCTTCCAAGGAGCAAGCATCTTTTAATTTCATGGCTGCAGTCACCATCTGTAGTGATTTTGAAACCCAAGAAAATAAAGTCTGTTACTATTTATTGTTTCCCCATCTATTTGCCATGAAGTGATGGGACCGGATGCCATGATCTTAATTTTCTGAATGTTGAGTTTTAAGCCAAGTTTTTCACTCTCCTCTTTCACTTTCATCAAGAGGCCCTTTTGTTGCAGAGGTGATCTCTAAAGAGATTAACTCCAGAGGTGATCTTAAAGATATCTCAGTCTAGGTTGGAGCTGCAACCTGTTTCATGTGCAGAACTTTATGGGTGATACAGAAATACTGATCCCTTATCTCTGGACACTTATTTTAAAGATTTACTGAAGGATTTCTTGTAGATAAATATCTGTATAGAGATATAGGTGCAGATAGAGTTATGAAACATCCTTTTCATAAAGCATGATTACTCTGTGATCCTCCATATTTACCCAAGTCAAATAATGCTTCTATGATGAAAAAAACTGAGGGGATTATTTTCGTATATTTCTCTGCCGTACAGAATTTTGAATGAAGACATATTTTAATGCAAGATAGGAAACATCAATATCAACAGGCAATAGGGATATCATTTTTCTTTGTTGAATATATATGTAGTAAGACTCCTTGAAATGCAAAACCAGAGAACTATATTAATTTTGTTAAATATCAAATAGCACTAAACTATTTGCTTTTGTATTCATCTGTTTTCTGCTTAAGAAATGACTTGACTAAATAATCTGAGGATATATGACTTGGTACAATTGATCTTGTAATGAACTGCTATGCATTCAAAATTATGCTCCATTGTCTCCCTGAGCACAAAGCAGAAGAAATTCCTCAAACCCATGGTTGACTCGAACTGAGAATTACCTGGCAATAGTGTGAAATAGAATTTAGGCTACTGCAGAAAGAAATGAAAATAACAAAAGTAACAGTCTTAGTTACATTCTGTGTGAATAAGCAAAACATATAATGAAACTTAATTATTTCTCCAAAACTCAAAAAAGTTGTACAGAAAGATAATTTCAATCTTCAAATTGAATATATTTTCTTATCTTAATAAGACTGGATTTTAGATCTGTGCCACTGATTTCTACTTTATTCTTTGTCCTCATCCCATCTTTTCCAGGTACTGTTGTGGTGATCCAATAGAAATATCTTTCCATATTTAGAACTATAAGTCATCCCCTTATGGAAGTTAAGTTCTGAAAAATAAAATACAACTCCAGCTTTACAAGCATGTTCAATTCCATTTAATGAAATATAAGGAATAGATTTAAATAATGAATGTGCTTTTGTTTTCCTGAAACAAATATATGGCAAATGTGAAAGCTATACTTACATTAAAATGCCTACATACTTTATATTTAATTATAAAAAACTATATATTTTATATACTAATATAATGAGATGCAATAATTAATTGAGATAAAACAGTACTTACTCTAATACAATTTTTGGTTCTGAGAACATGTCTGAAAAGTAGAAAATATTGGAATTAAGTAAGATTAAAAATAATCACTTTTCTCTACATTGCAATGCCATTTGTTTTTTTGTAATACATCCATTTTTATCAATTCTGTCTTCCATTAATTGATAGTCTTCATTTTAAGAAGCACTTCAGAATAGTTTCTTATTTCATTATTGTTAATACTATGAAGAATTTCCTAAAAATCTATTAGTTTTTCATATAAGATGCTGAAGCTTTTATGTTTATAAATGTTTCAAAAGCCAATAGTCTGCCTAATGTGTTATCTATCATGTACTTCTCAGGAAATTGATTATAACAAATTTACATTTACTCAGAAGCCCAAGAGAAGAAAAAGAAAAGAGAAAACAGATTACCTTATTTTAATGTGAAGTTTACTGTGAATACTCCAAATTCACTTTAAATAGAAATATTTAGTCAAATAATCATTTTGGAACTTAACTGTAATAAATATGCATTTTTTGGGAGGCAATATAGATTTATAGTTGCAAGAAAAGCAGATGTCTTTCTGTGTTAGCCAAATTATATCCATTTTTTTTAACATTAAATATATCTTTAATATTTGCATAGTTAAATTTCCAGTCACAATTATCTGAAGTGATTATTACTATGCATTAGAAACTAAAGTATATAAAAATTTATCAAAAATGAGGAAATTATATTTTTTCTCAAAGTGTTTTCAACATAAATTTAGATTATTTACTAATCTAGCAAAAGATTATTGAAATCTAGATGTCATTGGAATAGTAACAAAATTGGTTTAGATGATTTCTAACCTACAAACCACGTTACCTTCTCCCAGAAATCCTGAGGGGTGAATACATAATAAACAGACACAATAACACATATTCAACACTGGTTTCCTTCCAGGCACTTTGCCAAGTATTCAACTTTTTTTATCTCATGTACTCCTCAACAACATAGTGACATATAGAGTTATTATCCCCCATTCATAGATGTTGAGACAGAGCCACACAGAAATTAATCTGTATGATTAAGGTTATTTAGTTAAAATATGACAAAGCAATAAATATGAAAAGCCTGATCACTGTTTCCACTTGAAAGATGAAGAAACTGAAATGCAATAGGAGTTGCATGGGCAAATTCTTTCAGCAAGTTGGCATTAGTTCAAACACAAGGACGAGGTCTCCAACTCCAAAGTTTATACAATTTCTGCTACACTACACAATTTTGGTCTCAAAATAAATGGTATTTTTGATATTTTTATAAATTAAATTTATACTTTATAGGAAGTTGCAATTAAGAATGACGTAAATTAAGGTAACGTGGCTTCATTCTCTGTAAGTACACAGAAAAATTATGAAATTTATGAAAATTTATAGTAATTGTGAATCAAGATTTGCTTCTTCCAGTAAACTAAAACTATCATTTATGGAGTATTTCTTATGACTTTACACACTTCTGAGTGCTTTGCATATATTATCTCATTTAACAATCTTAAAAAAATCCATAAAGAAGGTACAATTACTCTTCATTTTAGATGAACAAATGGAAACATGGATTTGAAAGGATAAAGTCAAACAGCCAGTGAATTGTCGAGACATAATTGAAACTCAACTTTGTTTTTTCAACTACAAATTGGCACTCGCCATTTACCTCTACAAGGATTAAATCATGTGCTGCTACAGGCGCTGGTTTTCAACAACCCCTGAAAGGAGTTCAAGGTGGAGAGCCGAAATGAGGCACTCTGTGCTCTGGGAAAAACTGGCAGAACATGTCTTCAGATAGTTATTTTCAGGACCTGATTTTATGAGCCCAATTCTTGTATCTCCTCATATGTAGAAAAGCACTAAACTCTTCATGGTGATGTCTGTACCTCATGACTAGCATGTGTGTGTTTGAATGCATGAACTCCCCCTTCATCAAAATTACATATATACAGACCTTCCCCCTGCCTCCTTGGAGTGGTTTCTCAGACTATCTGAGATGTTGTCTTCTGGGTTATAGTCTTCATTTTGCCCCAATTAAACTTAACTTGCAACTTTCGCATTGTGCATTTTTAAAGTCTACAGTTTCTAATTCAAAACCAACTATTCTTGAAGACTCTAACGTATACCGTAAAAAAATTAATAAAAAATAAATTATACCACTAAGTCACAGAATTCAAAATAATTTGAAATTAAAAGTGACAACTTTTACAAATTACAAGCTTTTAAATTATATAATATTGCCAATAGCTTAAGAAATCTCAGTTATTTCAACCCTGACTCCAACACATATTCTGCTGTTTTGTTCCACCTGTTATTATGACTTCTTGAAGCATGATGATGGCCTATAGTGAATCAGGAGATGACATCAGGATTTCCTTGGTGTATTATTAAGGAAGGGCTCTGCGAGTTCAAGGAGAAGGAAATATAAATATAGCTAAAAATACCTGAAACCCACAACCTGACTGTTCATAAAGGCAATAAAGAATGCACTGGTGATATGAGTATGTAACATCAATGGAAAGCCTGATAATAGTTTGTTGGAAGTGCTGCCATGGAACAGAACTTCCTGGTATCAGTGGGGATGATGATTCTGGAATAGTAAAGGTACCAGATGGTGGCACTTAACTGTCAGAATTAAGGTCATTATAATTTCCAAAACGGGCAATACGTCTACAGTGAGAATATCTGGCAGTGACTGTTGTCTCATAGTGTTTCTAGAAGTAAGATATGTGCATGTGTGCTTAGTCATGTCTAACTCTTTGGTACCCCATGGACTGGGTCCCCCTATCCATGGCCAAGCCTGCTGGGTTCCTCTATCCATGGGATTTTCCAGGCAAGAATGCTGGAGTGGGTTGCCATTTCCTCCTCCAAAATATCTTCCCACCCTAGGGATTGAACCTGTGTCTCCTGCATTGCAGGCAAGTTCTTTACCGCTGAGAGATCCTGGAAACTCCTCTCTTTTATTGGAGTGAGTAGCCTATCCCTTCTCCAGGGGAACTTCCTGACCCAGGAATCGAACCAGTGTCTCCTGCATTGCAGGCGGATTCTTTACTAAGCAATAATACTGCTAATTAGGGGATACTTAGGAACTCGCAGAACTCTCATATTAGTTTCTGATCTATGGAGTAAGAAAGCATTGTGGTAAAAAAGGATTTAGCCATTTCCATTCCTCCCTTACCCAACCAAGATGGTGAATCAGAAGAAATATCACATACTGGAAGGGATTTCAGAGATTATTGCTGTCATCAATCCCTAATTCTTAATCCAATTCATCTCACCTGTATAGCCACCACAAAACCAAATTAATTATGGTAATGATAGTGGATTAATATAGTTAGCCATGCAGTAATCTCACTTGTAGCTGCTATTAATATTTCAAGGTATTTTCCAATATCTTAACTGGAATATATTTACACACTTACTATGCAATTACTGATCTGGTATATATTAACATATATTCTAATTTCTAGGCAATTCACTTTTATATGGCAGAGACAACCATATATACTTCTGTCTTGCCTCTAGGATCATGAGAACAGTCTTACTCTCTAACACAATATAGCTGTCAGAGGCTTGAACTGCTTTTATTTTTCTGGAAAACTTCCCTGAATATTCTCTGTTAATGTCATCATGTTATACGGAACTGATAAACAAAAAGTGAGAGTACTTCAAAGGCCCTATTATACAACAACAACACCAACAACAAAACCAGGAGCATTTGTCCTCTAGAAAAGGTGAATTGCTATTGAAGCTCTAACTAATATTCCAACTTGGAGTCAACATCATGTGAGGACAGGGTGCTGTCCTTTAGGATGTGGTACAGGTGTGTAACAATGGCCTCAATGTGGTAGTGTTTCAACAGGTGAAATGTACAGGTCTGGAAATCAAGAACTAGAAATATGATCCCCACCCCCCCACCGCCACAATCACTTTAAATATTTCACTTATGGAATTTGTATTTACTAATCTTTCACATTAGAGATCCTGGTTTCCAAGAAGGAAATATTTCTTCCAGACACACAATAAAGGTCACTATGTCCATAGAACTTGAAGTGACAGCTACTACTTGATTACTTTGAGCTCTTCATATCAACAGTCCAAAGGGCAGAAAATAAATACTAATGAAAGTGATCAACTCTGATCACCATGACAATATTGGGATGCTGCTACACAGTAGGGGGATAGAGTTAGTGTGTATGGGTTCCACAAGTTTCTTGTTGCTTTCATTCCCAATGATAGTGGCAAGTGGGCACTTAAAGCAATGATAACCCAACAAAGACAATATAACTAAAGGCCTTTTAGTTATCCTTCTGGTGTAAACATCTGTGTCATCCTACTAGGCATGAATCCAAGACCAGCTTGGCTGAAAGAGTGGGAGGTGGAGGAGGGAGACAGTGACTCAGTTAAGGTCTCAAGGTCAATGGTAATGGTCTTGCAGCATGTTTCACTAACCCTCTGAATATTAAAAATTTCCAAAAAATATAGCTGGTTTCTACCTAGGAAGAAGCTCTGACCTATTAAACGTGTATCTCCATTAACTGGGAAGAATAAAGATCACCATATTTTCACAAAAATTGGAGCCCCATCAGCTGTTTTACAGGTTTAAAATGGAGGAACCAGCAAATTAATTCTTCTTTTCTTCCTAAAGATATTCTGACCTGAGATGAACTTTATATAGCTTCCAGGTGAATGCTACCCAAGACTGACTGCTGCTTTTAGTGCCATCTCAGTAATTATGGTGTAATGTGTCATCTTGATTCAGCTCAACAACATTTTCCAAAATTCCCTTCTCTGTTTCTGGTTGCATGCATACATGCATGCTCAGTCACGTCCTACTCTTCACGACGCCATCATGTCCTACTCTTTGCCGACTTTAGCTTGCCAAACTCCTCTGTCCATGGGATATTCTAGGCAAGGATACTGGAGTGCATTGCCATTTCCTTCTCTAGAGGATCTTCTGACCCAGGGATTGAATTTGCATCTCTTCAGTTCAGTTTAGTCGCTCAGTCATGTCTGACCCTTTGTGACCCCATGGACTGCAGCAAGCCAGCCCTCCCTGTCCATCACCAACTCCTGGAGTCTATCCAAACTCATGTCTGTTGAACTGGTGATGCCATCCAACCACCTCATCCTCTGTTGTCCCCTTCTCCTCCTGCCTTCAATCTTTCCCAGCATCAGGCTATTTTCCAATGAGTCAGTTCTTCACATTAGTGGCCAAGTACTGGAACTTCAGCTTCAATATCAGTCCTTCCTACGAACACTTAGGACTGATCTCCTCTATGATGGACTGGTTAGATCTCCTTGCAGTTCAAGGGACTCTCAAAAGTCTTCTCCAACACCACAGTTCAAAAGCATCACTTCTTCGGTGGTCATCTTTCTTTATAGTCCAACTCTCACATCCATACGTGACTACTAGAAAAACCATAGCCTTGACTAGATGGACCTTTGTTGGCAGAGTAATGTCTCTGCTTCTTAATGTGCTGTCTAGGTTGGTCATAGCTTTTCTTCCAAGGAGCAAGCATCTTTTAGTTTCATGGCTGCAGTCACCATCTGCAGTGATTTTGGAGCCCCCCCCAAAATAAAATCTCTCACTGTTTCCATTGTTTTCCCATCTATTTGCCATGAAGTGATGGGACCAGATGCCATGATCTTAGATTTCTGAATGTTGAGCTTTAAGCCAACTTTTTCACTCTCCTCTTTCACTTTCATCGAGAGGCTCTTTAGTTCTTCTTCACTTTCTGCCATAAGGGTGGTGTCATCTGCATATCTGAGGTTGTTTATATTTCTCCCAGCAATCTTGATTCCAGCGTGTGCTTCATCCAGCCCAGCGTTTCTCATGATATACTCTGAATATAAGTTAAAAGCAGGATGACAATATACAGCATTGACGTACTCCTTTTCCTATTTGGAACCAGTCTATTGTTCCATGTCCAGTTCTAACTGTTGCTTCTTGACCTTCACACAGATTTCTCAAGAGGCATGTCAGGTGGTCTGGTATTCCCATCTCTTTCAGAATTTTCTTAGGGCTAGCCAAAAGAGAAATTTGAGTAAGAATTGTTCAGATGTTCTATAGGCTTATTATATATATGTATATAGATATAGATATATGTGTATAACTTTTTGTATTCTGTCAATTACTGAAGAGGCTAATGTATTAAAATTTTCAACTATAATTATGACTTTATTTCACTTCTTTAATTTTGTAAGATTCTGCTTTATCTGTTTTAAAACCATTACTAGGTGCATACACATTTATAATTGTTATGCAGCTCTAACAAATAGCTTTTTTAAACATTTTAGCAATTCTGGTAGGTATATAGTCATGTCACATTGTGCCTTTAATTTGTATTTTCCTACGATTAATGATGTTGACCATCTTCTCATGTATTTATTTGCCATCTATATGTCCTCTTCAATAAAATATGTCATGCCTTTTTCACACTTCCAGTTGTATTATTTTTTTCATTTTTAGTCTGACCCAAGTCTCAGTGAATGCTCTTTTTTCCTCCCCATAATATATCAGGGCAATCTTGTGAAGTACTGTCACAAGACTGTTTCTCATTCACCTATCTACCTTGCAGGGGATTCCTTGTCTATTGGGAGGGGGAAGGGCTACTGCTTGTGGTGAGACATGGGACCTCCCACCCCACCACCCCTCCCCAGTGAAGCCTATAAAACCACCTGTTAACTGCAGTCTAAAGATGGCTCCTTCATAGCTGAGTAATATACTAATTGGGCTGTCATCTGGCCACTAAGCCCCTTGTCATTCTGTGGGATTAGGGTCACAGGTAGCTGAAACCATGCTAATCTTGCTTCTGCTTTACTTTGTGTAAGTAATAAACTGTCTAAATTCATTTAGGTTCTTTGTTTTTTGCTGACTGAACATATGGAAATATAGCAAGCCAACCTAGCAGCTGCTACCAACTGCTAGTCAGGAGCTGCTTAACCACTTGACAATATTCATTAACCTTCTATCCAAACACCATTTCTCTTACCTATAAATGCCTTTGCTTCATTTATCTTCCTGCCAGTGTTCTTGCCTTCCGCAAATCTCTGTCTTACTTGAAAGTAAAGTAGGTTTTCTAAATGCAAACCTAGTATTGTTTCCCCAGTTAATTTTTTTCAACTGATGGGTAAAGTGAAACATTTTACCATGTCTTAGACAATTCAGATTGCTATAACAGAATATCATAAACTGGGTGGTTTATAAATAACAGGAATTATTTCTTAGGTTTTGGAGGCTGAAAAGTCCAAGATTGAGATGGTGGCAAATCAACAACGTCTGTTTAGGGCCCACTTCCTGGTTCAGAGTCTTCTTGCTTGGTTTCAAGGTGGCAAAAGAAATGAAAGTTCAATGAAATATTTGATAAGGGCATTCATTTCATTCAGAAGCTTGGATGCTGCAGCGGTAAAGAACATGCCTGCCAATGCAGGAGACACAAGAGACACGGATTTGATCCCCAGAAGTAGGAAACAGCAATCCACTTCAGTATTATTCCCTGGAAAATTCCATGGACAGAGGAGCCTGGTGGACTGCAGTCCACATGGTCATGAAGAGCTGGACACGCCTGAGCAATGGCACAGACACAATTTCATTCATTAAGTCTCCAACCCTTATGACTTCATTGCCTCTCAAAGGCCACATCTTCAAATACCACCACATTGGGCATTAGGATTGCAACATACGAATTTGTGTGGGGACACATTCAGTCCACATTTCTGTGGCTTACAACGACTTCCAGGATTTACCTTTTGACTACTTTGCTGTTTTTTAAAAATTTTCCACAGTTTGTTGTATGATCCACACAGTCAAAGCTTTAGCATAGTCAATGAAGCAGAAGTAGATTTTTTTCTGGGATTCTCTTGCTCTTTCTATGATCCAAAGGATGTTGGCAATTTGATCTCTGGCTTCTCTGCCTCTTTAAATCCAGCTTGTATATCTGGATTTCTCAGTTTATGTACTATTGAAGTCTAGCTTGGAGGATTTTGAGCATGAACTTGCTAGCATGTGAAATGAATGCAACTGTACAGTAGTTTGAACATTCTTTGGCATTGCCCTTCTCTGGGATTGGAAAGAAAATTTTTTACCAGTCAAGTGGCCAATGCTGAGTGGTCCAAATTTGTGGGCATATTGAGTGCAGCACATTAATAGCATCATCTTTTAGGATGTGAAATAGTTCAGCTGGAATTCCATCACCTCCACCAGCTTTGATTGCAGCAATGCTTGCTAAGGCCCTCTTGACATTGAACTCCACCGTGTCTGGCTCTAGGTGAGTGATCACACCCTGGTGGTTTTTCAGGTCATTAAGATCCTTTTTGTACAGTTCGTCTGTGTATTATTGCCACCTCTTCTTAATATCTTCTGCTTCTGTTAGGCCCATACCATTTCTGTCCTTTATTATGCCCATTTTTGCATGAAATGCTTCCTTGGTATCTCTAATTTTCTTGAAGAGATCTCTATTCTTTCCCATTCTATTGTTTTCCTCTGTTTCTTTGCACTGATCACTGAGGAAGGCTTCCTTATCTCTCCTTGTATCCTTTGGAACTCTGCATCCAAATGGGTATATCTTTCCTTTTCTCTTTTGCCTTTAGCTTCACTTCTTTTCTCAGCTATTTGTAAGGCCTCCTCAGACAATCGTTTTGCCTTTTGCATCTTGTTTTGTTGTTGCGGATGGTTTTGATGACTGCCTCCTATACAATTTTATAAACCTCGGTCCATAGTTCTTCACTCTGTCTATCAGATCTAATCCCTGAATCTTTGTCTGTGTGGGTCACAGCAAACTGTGAACAGTTCTTAAAGAGATGGGAATACCAGACCACCCTACGTGCCTCCTGAGAAACCTTTATGCAGGTCAAGAAGCAACAGTTAGAACTGTACATGGAACAATGGACTGGTTCCACATTGGGAAAGGAGTAAGTCAAGGCTGTATACTGTCACCCTGCTTATTGAACTTATATACAGAGTACATCATGAAAAATTCTGGGCTGGATGGAGTACAAGCTGGAATCAAAATTGCTGGCAGAAATATCAATACCTCAGATATGATGGTGACACCACCATTATGACAGAAAGAAAGAGGAACTAAAGAGCCTCTTGATGAAGGTGAAAGAGGAGAGCTGGCTTGAAACTCAACATTCAAAAAACTAAGATCTTGGCATCCGGCCCTATCATTTTATGGCAAAAAAATGGGGAAACAATGGAAACCTTGGAGACTTTATTTTCTTGGTCTCCAAAATTACTGTGGAAGGTGACTGCAGCCATGAAATTAAAAGACACTGCTCCTTGGAAGAAAAGCTATGACAAACATAGACAGCATATTAAAAGGCAGAAACATTACTGTTCCAATAAAGGTTCGTATAGTCAAAGCTATGGTTTTTCTAGTAGTCATGTATGGATGTGAGAGTTGGACCATAAAGAAAGCTGAACATCAAGAATTGATGCTTTTGAAGTGTGGTGTTGGAGAAGACTCTTGAGAATCCCTTGGACTGCAAGGAGATCCAACCAGTCAATCCTCAAAAAAATTAGTTCTGAATATTCATTGGAAAGACTGATGTTGAAGCTGAAACTCCAAAACTGAGGCCACCTAATGTGAAGAGTCTACTCATTGGAAAAGACCTTGACGCTGGGAAAGATTGAAGGCAGGAGGAGAAGGGGACGACAGAGGATGAGATGGTTGGATGGCATCACCAACTCAATGGACGTGAGTTTGAGCAAGCTCTGGGAGATGGTGAAGGAAAGAGAAGTTTGGCGTGCTGCAGTCCATGGGGTCACAAAGAGTTGGACATGACCGAGCAACTGAACAACAAGCAACATTTGCCACAGGAGAGGAGGATTCGAATCTTGGGTTGGGGAGATACCCTCGGGGAGGAAATGGCAACCCACTCTATTTTTATTGCTTGGAGGATCCCACAAACAGAATTGCCTGGCGGGCTACAGTCGATGGGGTTGCAAGAGTCATACATGACTGAGAAACTGAGCTTGAGCTTGAGCTTGAGCCATCTCGTATTTTCCTTTTACAGTTTAAGTTCTAGTGGAGTTGAATATATTCTCAGTTTTGGAGGCAAGATACTTATGTCAGATTTTAGGTTTTGAACATGTTTAGTCCTTACCAATCCTGAGCCAAAATATGGCAGCAAGACATGAAGCTGGGCAGAAAGGCACAGCAATATTGGATTTGTGTGGAAAACTGCAGTCTTGCCTTGTTTATCTGACTTAATGAGGTGACTGCATATTTCTAAAATATATTCAACAACTCATGATTTTCACACAACAAATATCACACTTCTTATTTATTAATGGGCTACAGGAGACTTCAAGTCCAGAACCACATCTTATTTTATTTCCAGGAAAAACAATGACTTGTTTCACTTCTCCAATTTTATAAAACCTCAGGAATGATTACAGGGAGCTGATTTTAAAACATTTTGATTAAGTAGTATGTGCAACATTATGTAAATAGCTTTAGGACTAATTAGGACCTATCTGATCCAGCACTTTGCTGCAGTTTTGAAAAGCCAGCAAATGATTTATATTGATATGGGTTAGCATAAAAGTCTAGACTGCAAATGAAATGTCTCTTTTTTTAATTTGAAACTATATTCTCTGCTTTTTCCACCTTCCTCAAACTCTAAAAACTAGATAAGCCTTTGTAAATATTTTCTATTTTTTTCAATACATTATTTGTTGTTGTTTAGTTAGTAAATTGTGACTGACTCTTATGTGACCCCATAGAGTGTAGCCTGCCAGGCTCCTCGGTCCATGGGATTTCCCAGGAAAGAATACTGAAATGGATTGCCATTTCCTTCTCTGGGGATTTTCTTGATACCCCAAAATGAAAACAAGAATGAGGTTATCAACTAATTTACCCTTGATGGACTATCCCTTAATAGGAAACTCACAAAGATAGGAAGGCTAACGTTATATACAAGTCAAGAGATCTTAAAGAGTGATGTTTAGAGGTTAAGATGTTATTTTAACACTTGTGAGGGAAAATATGATCCTTCTCCTTAGTGATAAGGAAGACATTTGTGACTCACCCACTTTAATACATTTAATGTGCATCTGGTACTTGGCAGGGTTGGTTGAAGTAAAAATAAGAGTGCAGAGAGCATAAATGTGTAAGAATGAATGCAGTATGCTTTCAATTGCAAAATCCCCTCCGTAGGAAATGGAAATGCATTTTAATTATCACTTTAGAAATACTGCTTTCATGCTTGGGTTATTTGCTACAAACATTCTCTTCAGGTAAGAGAGTTACATTAATGACTATTAAAATTCAGCAGATATTCCTGGATACTCCTCTCACTGTATTCCTGATGCTGAGTTATGATTAGTGATATCATATGTTTAAGGCCAAAAAATGGGATTAGGAAAATTGCTCAAAGCCAGGATTGTGAATTTTCACCAGAACAATCAAGTAGGCAGCTATGGTAGATGACATTTACTTTGACTTCTGAATACATCATTAGAATGAAAATGACTTAATGTCACATCCGTAAATATATGTTCTACTGCTGAGATATGTTTCTTAAAATTAGTATACCTGTGCCAGTATACTACAGTTTAAAAAAATCAGTACATTTTACAGTCTCCATTTTTAATTTTGGTATCTGGTAACATTGATACACAGTCAAATACTGTTGGCTAGTTTTAATTGTCATTGTGTGGGGTTAAAAGTGTTAGTTATTCAGTCGTGTCAGACTCTTTTGCAACCCCATGGATTGTAGCCTGCCAGGTTCCTTTGTCCATGGAATTCTCCAGGCAAGAATACTGGAGCGGGTTGCCATTCCGTTGTCCAAGGAGACATACAATTTTAATCTTTATCTTTAATTTTGCACATTCTCTGCAGATTCCATTTTTTTTTCAAATCTCCCAAATCATTCATCAACAGAAATTGTAGTTAAAAGTGACAGCCAATGCTGTAAAGAAATAATTACATGATCACAAGGAAGTCCAGTTCATTTTCATTTAAAATATGGCACTAATTCCATGCATATATTTTATCCATTTAACTTAAGAGAAAATATTGTTAGGAAAAGTGTATTGCTAATCATCATGTTAGAACTCAAAGTGTAAGAGTAATCAACTGGCATGGAATTTGTATTTTTAAAACACATGCCTGTCTACAGTGAATGTTCCTGATTGCAATCTGACATGAAGTTCATCAACTCAGACTGTTGTCTGGGTTGCTTCTTTTAGAGGACCCTGCTGAATACTAGTGTTTCAAATTTCATGATAAAAATAATTTTATCTTTTGGCCAGGTTTTAATGTCAAAAAACCAAAACATAGCTTAGAAAAACCATACTCATATTCTATAGAAATTTTTCTTGCAATATTATAATATTGTGCAATTCCCTTTCTGTTATGGAAATATGAACTACGTGAAACTTTATTTCTCTTCCAGTAATTTTGCATTAAAATTTTGACATACAGAAGCAAGGTTTTTGTATGTCAATTTTGACTGTCACTTTGTAAGTTTGTTACCTTGATCAAATCATATTAATCCCTCCAGACATTTGCTTTCACATTTATACAAGGAGGGAGTTGGATAAGATCATTAATAAGATTTATTTAGTTCTCAAAAGTTATAATGTTTTAACAAGGAATGGTACAAAATAAAAAAAAAAGTTATACCATAGGAACAAAATAAAAATTGTACCATAAAATTTCGTATGACTTACTATGTGATTTTAAAGAAAGTTTCTTAGAAGTTTTGTTGATATAATGAAATTAATGAGGACAAGAGGAGAAGGTGGTGACAGAGGATGAAATGGTTGGGTGGTATCACTGACTCAATGGACATGAATTTGAGCAAACTCCGGGAGAATGTGAAGGACAGGGAAGCCTGGTGTGCGGCATTCATGGGGTTGCAAAGAGTTAAACGCGACTTAGCTACTGAACAACAACAGCAATGAAATCAACACTACTTTCTTAACATTTAATTACAATTATCCTATTAGCTTTATTTTCATTAAATAATAATAAAACATTACTTTTTTGGTGGAAGTACATTTTAAAGAGAAATAATAATTTTTCTCCTGAAAAAAACATGTCACAATAATTTATCTTTTTGAATGGTATCTTTCTAGAATTGATATTTTGTAAAACATAATAACATCTTGGACTAAGGACAATTGATGTCAGCCGTTGAATATGCCATTAGATTTGACATGTGTGGAATGCAATGCTCATTTTTGTCATTGGCAGGTCACTGTGACACATGGTCAGGATAACACCAGGTCAGAGAGACAAGATAAGCAATTGAGCATCCAGAGGATCCTTTGTGCTCAATCAGACCTCTTTGTTCTAACTTAAATGGAGAGCTTGATTTTACTCTAAAAAACGCAAAATCAACTAATCATCTAAAAGTGAAATGCCTTTAGAAGTGAAAGCATTCTTTAATCTGATAATTATAAAAATGCCAATCACTCATTACTCCATAGAGTTTGAAGTATTCTTTGGCTCATGTAACATAAAGTTTGTTTATTTTGTTATTTTTGTTCAATTTTGTTCACATTTTTATTTTAAGCATCATTCAGTGGAGCAATGATTTCAATGACCTCAGCTGTCTCCATGGCAGAGCGATTTGCTTCTGCTTTTATCCATGTTGAGTTAGTGTGAGGACAGAATTTCTCTTTGGACCCATGAGAACTTATTTATGTACAGTTGTAGAAGAAGGGCATTATTAACTTCAAAGAAATCCATGAAAGCCCCCAACACAGTGTTCTGGTCATTGTCAGATTTACTACACATACAGGGTTTTTAAGTTGAATGAGCTTATTTCGAGTAAGAGTAAATATTTTTTCAGAAAATGAAAGTGATTACAAAGAGACTCTTAACCTGTTTTTCATTATCATTGGTGATTTTGTAGACAGAATCTTATTTAGCATCATTTGACCTAAGACAAGTGGTTAGTCTTCTATTGTTTCAAATCACATTGAAATCATATATATATATATATATGTGTGTGTGTGTGTGCATATATGATAACCTAAATAATATTTTGATGACTATTAATCATTTAAAGATTGGAAGCAGAAAAGTCAATTTTATAGATTTATGAATATAGTTCCTACTTAGGTTTATTTCTTATATTTAAATTTATATAATGCTTTTCCTTAAGATTTAAAATCTTTGCAGAATTATTGTCCTTTATGGTTATTTATTTGTAGACTATTTTATAAAGTATCTATTTTATAAAGTACCTATTATCAAAAGCAGTATTTGGTAGTATACATATACCATGTAATTTCAGTTTTCTATATAATTTTATAAATGCAAAGGGAGGTTGAAAAAAAAGTAAAGATTGGAAGCAATTTCTAATTACTAAGCCTCAGAAGAAATAACATTTAAAAAGCCCAAATTAACTTATTCTACTGACCTTTGAAATTAGATTATATTAGAATAACAATTTAGCAAATTGCATGCCTCAATTAAGGCTGAGGATATGAGATAAAAAAGTAGAATAAAAATAAAGCTTGTTGAGTTATGTGCCAAATTTGGAAAATATTCAGTTTTATATCATGATCATACCTAATTTTGGCTTCAGGTCTTAAATTGTTTTCCCCTAAATCATTTAAAATCAAAGAATCTGAGAGGGAGCCACATTTATTTAGAGACTTCTGCTTCCAGCTTCCTGATTGATTGGATATTATACAAACAAAAACCCTTCTTTATTTGATATAATTTGATCCTGGGTAAATTTTAACATGCTTATGTTTAAATGAGTGCCTGAGCTTGTAATGAAGTAAGAAAGTTAAACAGTAGTTTAAATAAGAATAGTTTGCTAGAACCAAAGCAGTATGCATTAAGCAATCAAAAGCTAGGGGATGCTCCTAAAAGCAACGCATATATCAGGTATGTAGATCTCGAAAACAAATGACATAGTACACAACATTGTAAATCAGCTATATTTCAATAAAATTTTTAAAAAATGTTATAGCATGTAGGAAATGGTACATTATTGTTAGGCCCACGGAATCAGAAAGAGATAAAGGGACACCACTGCAGTAATATGGGACTACATACTAGTGAAAGGGTAAGTTACCACATTTTTTTCTTTCATTGAAGTATAGTTGATTTACAATATTGTACCAAAAGTTTACTGAACAACACAAGGAACTCAGAGAGAACTCATGTAAATTTCAGGGAAGTAAAAAACACAAAAGTGGAAGTCACTTAGTGATGTCTGATTCTTTGCGACCCCATGGACTAGTCCATGGGATTTTCCAGGCCAGAATACTGGAGTGGAGTAGTCTTTCCCTTCTCCAGGGGATCTTCCCAACCCAGGGATTGAACCCAGGTCTCCCACATTGCAGACGTATTCTTTACCATCTGAGCCACAGGGGAAGACCAAGAATAATGGAGTGGGTAACCTATCTCTTCTCCAGCAGATCTTCTTGACCCAGGAATTGAACTGGGGTCTCCTGCATTGCAGGTGGATTCTTTACCTACTGAGCTATCAGGGAAGCCCAAAAAAGACAAAAGAAGATTATAATACCACATAAATGGTGACATAGAAAACATTCAAAATTCTTGGTGTTTGAAAGGTCAATTAATGTACTAATTATATTTCAACTGTTTAATTTATGTTAAGTGCTCATGATAAAATTGTAAGTGTAACTCATAAAAGAATAAAAATAATGTGATGGCACCCAAACATGTGTATAGGTTGGTGCAAAAGTAATTAATGTTTGGAAGTATTATAATTGCAGTTGGTGCAAAAGTTATTGAGGCTCAAAAATAATTGCAGTTGATGCAAAATTAATCGATGTTGGTGCAAAAGTAATAGTAATTGCAGTGGTGCAAAAGTAATTGCCATTGGCGCAAAAGTTTTGCACCAACCTCAATTACTTTTGCACCAACCTAATAGATTTAAAAAAATGGCAACAATTAACAAGGGAAAATCCCTTAAACGATTCTTACCACTGCATCTTGATATCACAGTCACCAAGGAATAGACAACACAAGCAAGCTCTGGATGGAAATAACCTTTACTTAACACAGGTAAAAGACAAAGCAAGGTTCAGCTGTGGTCTTCAGTACCCCATAGCCAGCTATTCTCTCCCATCAGCTGATGCAGGACAATTTGCCTACAAACACCCCTCTCAAGCCACAGTAGAAGAACCTCTTCTTTCCACAGAGGACAGATGTAACAGTGGGGTTGAGCAGGTCCTATAAGATTAACACACTTAAGCAGAACAAAAGAGCCCACATTGACATAAAACAGAGAAATAGTCCCATTTGAGGTGCTGAGCCTAGCACAGCCCATGGGGGCTCTTCATAAGGAAGTATTTTAGGCCCAAGGCCAAGCTTCTGTGGCTGAGCAGAATTCAAAAGACTGTGCATATGAGACTGCTTTTCCTATTAAGAGCAGAAGAAATATTTAAAGTGATAACGATTGAGAAGTTCTCCAAATTAACATCAGACACAAACCCACAGACTCAGTAAAACTCAGAGAACTCCAAGCAGTCGTGGTGAATAGCAGAAAAGCTCACCCTAGGTACTCCATTTTCAAACCATGGAAAATCAAAGGTAAAGAAAAGCTACTGAAAGAAGTCAGAGGAGAAAAACCTTTCCTATAGAAAAGTTGAAATAAGTTGAAAAGTTGAAAGGGTGAAAATAAGAATGACATTTGACTTTTTCTCGGAAACAATGCAAGTAAAAAGGGATGGGAATGGAATATTAAAAGTGTTGAGAGAAAATAAAAGCAACAAAAGAACTTAGAATTCCGTATTCTGTGAAATCATCCTTCAAAAGTGAAGGGGAAAAGACTTTCTCAAATAAAAATTGAGGAAATTTTTTTTGCTAATATACATTGTAAGAAATGTTAGAAGTTATTTAGAAAGAAGGAAAATGACATAGGCGAGACAAGTGCTCGGGCCTGGTGCACTGGGAAGACCCAGAGGAATCGGGTGGAGAGGGAGGTGGGAGGGGGGATCACGATGGGGAATATATGTAAATCCATGGCTGATTCATGCCAATGTATGAGAAAAGCCACTACAATATTGTAAAGTAATTAGCCTCCAACTAATAAAAATAAATGGGAAAAAAAGTATATCCTTGGTGAAAACAAAACAAAACAAAACAAAAAAAGAAATTTACAACAATATAAAGAGAGAAAAGGCAAAGGAGTAGGCATAAATAAGATAAAAATCTACTATTTTTCTTATCCTTAATTGATCTAAAAGGTAAAAGTTTATTCAAAGTAACAATAACAGCAATGTATTATATATACATATAACTCTTCTCAAGGTGTTAAGATACGCCTGTTCCTTAAGCAGCACACAGCTGCTTCTTTAGAAGGCATTGTCCAGATTGGAGTCATTCAAAAAATCATAGCATCCTTTCCAGGAAATTTCTGTGGTTAATAATTTAAGCAGAATTTTCAGATGCATGTTGGATCCTCATTTCAAGGAGATTGTATAGTTTACGGCCCGAATTTTCCCTGTTTTATAAAAGAAGACATTGAAAGAAGACCATTGCCCATTGATTTGGGCAAAGTCATAGAGCCTTATTTATTGAACTTGAATGACAGCAATATCTAGACAAAAACTGTATCTTACTTATCTTGATCACCCCGGTGCCTAGTAAGTTCCTGGCACATGGTAGATATGCAATTAGTGTAAATGAATTAGTAAATAATTGAATGAATAAAAAACTAGAACCTAGATTTATAGCCCTTTGGTCATTCCATTTTATTGAGAGATTTTTAAATTGAAAAATTTTTGAAACTTTATGTCTCTGCCATGAGCATATATTACCATTATTCTAAAACGTTATTGCTCAAGATGCATGGTGTAGGAACACACTTGCATCAAGTTTAAAATTGCTTTGTAGCTGAATATTGTGCATAGATTTCATGCCCTTATCTTATTTTGTTATTTCATGAAAAAAATGCACATTCTCAATCAACATTTCTATTTCCTTGGCTTAAACTAGTATCAATTTTAACTTCATCACTTTCTTTTGCTAAGTATTCACTTGTTGACTCATTTAAGTTTATGTCTAGACACTACACAGATGCAATACTGATATCCTACCTTGATTAAATGGACAGAGAAATATATATTTATTAGTAAGTTAATATGACTATTCTTCATTTTAAATTTCAACAAAGGTGTAAAAAGCATTACTAAGCAAACTACTGTATGAGTTATGCAAATTTCCATGGGTTTGTAGTAAACTGAGTTCTGTAGATTTAAGATCTATTTTATTCTGAGTCATTTATAACTTAACACTGGCTCTGCTGCCAATCAAAATGACAACTGCAAATTCATTCATGAACTTGATCTGAGAAGAGAAATCCCTACAGATGATTTTAAGTAAATGGAAAGAAGAGGAGAAAATTACATCTCTAGAAACTAGTTATTATTGTCCATTATGGTTGCTAAAATTACTAGCAGTTCCTCAGAGAAGTGAGTGAAATGGATCCCAAGAACTGGTTCATAATTTGGAAGCTGAGATTAGAAAGAGAAAGCTCAAGATCCATATGACAAATATGTGTGAGCTAGAGTGGCACAGTTTCTCATCTAGAAACAAACAAAAAACACCTGAATAGAAATTTTAATAGAAAACCTTGAACTTTTGGAAAATTGGCCTGTCAAACTTCATATATGATTTAAGGTAGGAGTTTTTTGATTGCCTCAGGGAGTATAAGGGCTATTGGGTTTAACTAATGAGACTTCATGGAAATAGATGAATTCAAAGGAGAATAATTACTCTAATATTTTTACCCTTTCAATGCTTAAAATCAAGGAAATTACCTATCCATATATACAAGTTCTTCAGTGTGGTCCTTTTAAAAATTTAGGGCAGTCATGCAGGATCTCTGATCTTCCTTGCAGCATGTGAACTCCTACGTATGGCATGTGGGATCCAATTCCCTGATCAGGGGCCCGAGTCGTACAGTCTGCATTGGGGGTTTAGACTCCCAGACACTGGACCACCAGGAAACTCTGGAGACTCTCTAATAGTAGTAGTTCTGAAGTTGCTAGATCATATGTCACTGAATTGTAGGTTTAAATTTTAACATTTAATACATACAAAGAAATATGAGGATTATATATCAGATACTCATGTATTAGGGCTTCCCAGGTGGCTCATTAGTAAAGAATCCACCTGTCAATGCAGGAGATACAGATTTGATTCTTGGGTTGGGGAGATCCCCTGGGGTAGGAAATGGTAACCCACTCCATTATCCTTGCCTGGAAAATTCCATGGACAGAGGAGCCTGGTATGCTGCAGTCCATGGAGTTGCAAAGAGTTGGACATGACTGAGCAACTGAGCATGCCCCCTTACACTTACCACCCTCTTCAAGAAAATACTTACCAGTACTGTTAAATCTCTTTCACAAAATTTTCCTCTACACAACCCATCTCTCCTCTAGAAGTCCTCATTATTCTAACATTGTTATTTAACACTATATTAACAAATTTCTTTGTGGTTTTTTAAATATGTATGTAATCCTAAGTAATACATAGTGTTGTTTTGAATACTTAAATCTTAATTGGTTTCAATATGCAACTTCATTTTTTTCTATTCAGCATTGTTTTTAAGATTTATCTATATGCATTCCCTCCCCTATGGTATGAATATACCATCTATTTACCCATTCTCCTGCTATAGACACTTAAATGGTTTTGCTTTCTTTCTTTCCTGCCTTTCTTCTTTCCTTCCTTCCCTCCCTCACTTCCTTCTTCCCTCCCTCCATCCCTGTTTCCTTCCTTTCTTATTTCCTTCTTTCATGGTGCTATTTTACACATTCTCCCAAGTGATGGCACCAATTCCCAATTCCACAGCAGTGTATAAACATTCCTGATGCTTCCCTACTTTTCTACTCTTTGAAATATGACAGCTTAATATAGCAGTTTAAAAGATTTTTGCCAACTTTGTTATTATGAAGTGGTAATTTCACTGTGAACCTATTTTTTCTATTTTTACTAGTCATGTGGAGCATCATTTCCTGTGCTTATTGACCTCTCTTTGTGAACTGTTAATGCAGTGTTTTTGTTGTTTTACTGTTTTTAGAAGTTTAAAAATGTATTTTTAAACTTATGTAGTGCATATTGTACATAAGTATGAAAAAGTGAAATTGTCCATCTTTTTTGACCCCAAGAGCCCACCAGGCTCCTCTGTCCATGGAATTCTCTAAGTAAGAATATTGGAGTGGGTAGCTATTTTCTTCACCAGGGGATCTTCCTGACCCAGGGACCGAACCCAGGTCTCTTGCATTTCAGGCAGATTGTTAATGGTCTGAGCCAGCAGGAAGCCTGTTCATAAGTTTACATGAATATAAACATAAAGTTTTCCCCAAAATTCAAACTCTTTTCCCACTTTTGTGATTTTTTAAATGAAAATAACTTTACATTTTAATGCAATCAACGTATAGGTGAACACATCACTCCGATTCTCATCTCTTTTACTCTCTGTACATGCTAGGGAGATCTACAGTCTGTTCAAACTATAAAATCCTTACTGTATCTCCTCCTTATGCCTTTCCTATGGCCTTCATTGTCTTGACCTTTAGAGTACAGATCTGAAAAATCTGAACCCTAAATGAATTCAATTTTCTTTGTACTCAGCATTTACACTGGGACTCCTAACACAGTGGAGAAAAAAATCCTACAACCATGATGCTTCACTTATTAGAACTTGAAGTCCTTTCCTTCTTTTGCTCTCCAAGGTAACTATTTCGTGCTGCTTCTTAAATTTAAAACTCTCTTATCCATCTTCACTTTCAGCCTATAGCCCTGCTTGTTTCACTAAGAAAATAGAAACAGTTGGAATAAAGATGCCACATCTTTCCTCCTTCCCAGTACCCAGTGAACTTAAACAGTGTCCCGAGAGCCTTCTTCCCTCCTATAACTATACTGCACTCCTATCTAAAGCTAAACACTCTATGGGGTTCCCTCTCATCTCATCTGCTAGATTATATTCAAGCATTTCTCCCTTTTTCTATCTATGCACAAGTTTCCCCTTTCTTTTGGATCATTGCAATCATCATACACACAAGTAATAAGTTTTAGAAAGAAATCTCTCTGGATTCCACTTCCTCTTCAGCTAGCACCTATTTAGCACTCCACTTCTTATCTCCCTCTTCTAATTTAACACTCAGAGAAGTTGTATACAGTTGCTTCTCAGTCTCTGCTTTTATTCTCCTCTTTTTGGGTTTTCATTTTGAAAAATTCAAACATATACAAATATAGAGAGAATAGGATAATGAAATTCCATATTCTTACTCAGATTTAACAATTATTTGTCTTACTATTTTTATCTACCCTTTTTCTTCTTCCACCCCTTCTTTCTTTTTCTCTCTTCCCCACTCCCTTTCTTTCTAAGCTAAAGAACATACAAATTTCAGACACCATATTATTTTTCTTAGCCTTTGACTGGGTGGATCACAACAAACTGTGGAATATTCTTAATGAGATGAGAATACCAGACCACATTACCTGCCTCTTGAGAAACCTGTATGCAAGACAAGATGCAACAATTAGAACTGGACATGGAACGATGGACTGGTTCAAAATTGGGAAAGGAGTATATCAAGGCTGTATATTGTCACCCTGCTTATTTAACTTATATGCAGAGTACATCATGCAAAATACTGGGCTGGATGAATCACAAGCTGTAATCAAGATTGCCAGGAGAAATATCAGCACTTTAATGGCAGAAAGCAAAGAGGAACTAAAGAGCCTGTTGATGAAGGTGAAAGAGGAGA